>NC_136065.1:411165972-411869181 GCF_964261635.1 Lissotriton helveticus
GCGAGTAAGCCAGTCGCCCTTTCTCAATACATCTCTGAGAAGATGAATTCCCTGCATTTTGAAATGGCGGTAGGTCACCCACTGGTTTAGTTCTTTGAGATTTATGACAGGTCTCATTTTTTTGTCTTTCTTTTCTACTAGAAAGACGTTGCTGACAAAGCCAATCTCTTCCCCCTTCCGAACTGCACCCTTTAAGAAAAGGTCTTTGACTTCCTGGGATACTAAGGCAGAGTCTTTCTGTGAGAAACGTATTTCTTGTGGGAGAGTTCTTTGGACAGGAGAGTCGGTAAACTCTATTTTGTATCCCCTCACGGTGTCTAGTATCCAAGGGTCCTGACTCACCATAGTCCAGTTCCCAGAGAAAAGGGCTAGTCTCCCGCCCACCTTTATAGGGGTATCTGAAAGGTCTTTGGAGGTTCTTACCGGTAGAGAAGCTTCTTCCTCTCCTTTCACCTCTGAAGCCTCTTCCTCTGAACCTCTGTCTCTGGGGAAAGAAGGATGGCTGGTACCCATATCCGGACTGAAAGGATCTTCCTCCACGTCCTCCAAAGGGTCTTGATGAAGGATTTCCACGGCCGGGGAACCGACCCCACATCCTCCCGGCCTGTGAAAAAACTCTGTTATTAAAAACCCTCTTGATATCTTTTTGGGACTTCTGGATGGAGTTGAAAGCTCCCACATATTTTGCCATTTCTTTGATGAAGTCTTCTCTGAAGAGAAGGCCTTGAGATGATGCACCCCCTTCGTTTGTGTCAAGTTCGGTCAATTTTGGGTCGATCTTTAAGAGTATGCTCTTGCATCTTTCATTAGAAAGTGCGGTATTCGCGTTGCCTAGGAGGCAGATCGCCCTTTGTGCCCATTGGCGTAGTTCTCTTGGGCCGATGGGGGTATCTTATACATACGCCCCTTTCGCCAGCTCGAACATTTTAGTGAGTGGACCCGTGATGTCTAGTAGCCTGTCTTGGCAGGATTTCAGGCCCTTGTCAAGTCCCCTCCTGGGATCCTTGCCCGTCTTGGCAATGAAAGCCACCACTTTACTATCTAGGTCGGGGGTCAAAGCGATTTTGTCGGGAAGGGAGGGTCGGGGACATTCGGATCTCAGGCGAGCCCTGACTTCTTTTGGCATTTCTTTACGGAGCCAAAAGGAAACATATTCGCCAATATGTTGTGACGGGGTCCATTCTGGCAAGAGAGGGTGTTTAATAAGTAGAGGGTCGAACATGTGTTCCCCAAAGGGGTCAAGTATTCCCATTCTGGACCCAGAGGCCTCAGATGCCTCACCCAAACTCTCTCTGATTTCACCTTCCTCTTCATCTGAGTTAAAGTCTGAGGAGCAAGAAAGGTTTATGTCATCTTGCGATCCATCGTCACTATCAATGGGGATAGGAAGGTTTGGGCCTTTAGACTGCCCATCCTGTGTGCCCGAGGCATCATTAATGTCACCGCCAGAGCGTGAGTTCAGTAGACCAGGGTTGGAGGTCTTAGACTTTTTGGCACCATCAGGGGGGTTATTGTAAATTTGTCTTTTTCTCTGGGTAGAAACAGCCTTTGAAGAGTCCCCTTGGGCTTTTTTCTGTTGCCAGCCTGGTTTTGTGAGTAATTCTAATTTTTTATTTATGGTCTCGTCCAAAGACCCCATTACTTTGTCCAGGGCTTTGTTAATACGTCCCTCTAATTTGTCTTCCATAGTGAAGCTTGAAGGATCTGAAGCCATGGTAAAAGAGTAGATGTGTTAGTTGTGGTAGGTAAAAGCTAACTGTCAGAAACAGGAATGTTGGTTACAAAATGGAGGTGAGTAGTCATGGAAACGAACTCAGGTGCCAAGGGGCTTTCCTTTAATGTAAGATAGTCCTTACTCGGTTTCCCAGGTTGTTAATTATGTTCTTGTTTATTCTAATGTACTTTCCTCTAAAAGAAAAGTAGTCCTATCTCTATTTCTATTTCCATGTTCCCCTAGAGCGTTTGTCTTCTCTTCTTTTTTTTTTTATTGGGAGAACGAGAAGATTAGGGCCGATCAGCGTGGTAAGTGCATGGTATAGTTTGTTTATCCCGTATATTTATGTCGGTAAAACGCCTTGTGTATTTATGTCGGTAAAACACCTCGATCGCGTCTACATTGAAGCATCTGTTTATTGCGTCTCCATGGAAACCCAGCGCGGCCCTGTTACGCAGGTGAAGGGGCCGCGCTGTCATAGAGACGCGTGCAGCAAAGTCGGAAATGCGGGGCCGGCGTTCAAACGACGCCGGTCCCGAATGGTTTACTCCTTTGGCCTGAAGTGGCCAAGGGAGTAGAGGGATGGCAATATTTGGGGGCGGAGCTCGGAGGTAGGAGTGATTCCGCTCGGTACAGAAGTATTGAATAAATAAATAATGAGCCCGCGACTGAGGAGCAAAAGGGAGATTCTAGTCATGTAAAAAGAAAAAGACAACACTCGAGAGAGGGCGGACATAGGAGGGTATTGAAAGGGACCCTGAGAAAAGGATTAAAGAGAGTATCCAGGTAATAGATAAAAAATCTTAAATAAAATACCGTTTTAGAAATATGAAGTTGCTGAAGCATTAGGGGGAGGGGGAAGGGGATCCACAAATATTAAGAAAAATCCTCCCACAGCTCACAATATATATATACAACAGTCAAACAGACAAGAGTATAAAGGCAAAGAAGGTTACTTATCTTGTGAGCAGCAGCAACAAAGAAGGAAGACCACTACGTGCACATGGACTATATACCTACCTGGAATGTTTATTATAGTTCTAGAACCTTTCATTGTTGCTGCTGTGAGCTAAGCAATAAAGGAGATTGCATAATATTGGCCTCCGTGTCATGCCATAAAATCCGTCTTGGCACTTATATCCATGGTGGTTATGAGGACTAAAAAAAATATATATATATATTATACCGTCCTTGTTTACCCCAGCCAACTATTCATGCCCTTTAGCATAGTGCAATGTGTGCTGGGCTCAGGGTATGGTATTTGGCTATGCAGGGTGCTGTATCCTCTCAATTTGTGGCAAGTGGAACCTGTGCATGAGGTGTGTGCAGTCTTTTCAATGTCACAAAGTCTGTTGACCTCTGTCTCACTATTCATGTACATTAAGCATTAGATGTGCCCAGTTCATGTGCCCACATCCTTTGGCCGTGCACAGTGAGCTGTAGGCACAGGATGTGGTTTAAGCTCATACCCTGCCATTAGTTAGCATGCCTCCTAATCTACTTCACATGGCCTTCAGTCTGCAGTGGGCTCTGAATACATGGTTCGGCCTTCCACTTACAGTCCGTGTGTCCCCTGGCCCAGTCACATGCCTGCTGGCAATTCACAATAGGCTAGGAGCAAGGATACAGCCTTTGGAATATCCTTTCCACACCCTGTAGACAGCTTTCAGGCCCTCCAAACTTGGTGCAATTGGCCTTTACCATTTAAAACGAGCATTTGGTGCACTGTGTAGCATAAACTTCCACTATAGCCTGGAGCGGCATTTGTATCTCATCAGTATCCATTTTTGTTCTTAGGTTGATTTGTAGTTATGGTGCAGAGATGGGTGTGCACTTGCCTCCTGATCCCCTCATTCCAAATCACAACATCCATCAATTTAAAGATGAACTCTATCATCCTAAAATGGATAACTGGCTGGTGTCATTGTGCATCCAGTGGCATTACCTTGAGTAGCCATCCCCTGTAGATGCCAAAGGTTGAGGCAATAGGCAATTGTCACAGGACATGTCCTTTGTCCATGCCTGATGCCCCCTCTGCGTCCCTCAAAACTCACCAGGATTCATCTTTGCTGAAGCTAGCGGACACAAGTAGTGGTTTACAGACCTGCCCTGCCCCTAGACCCATGTTTCTGAACCACCTACACATAGACTTCACAAGTAAGCAGCAAGCATTGTTTGCTGACCTTGTACAGTACTCTTGCTCTGTGCCAAGGCTTCATATCCGTTAACTCTTGCCACTCAGCTTTTGGCCTAGGGTTATAGCCAAAGGCTACTGCTTTTGGCCACAGACTGCACAGAGTTCTCATTCTCTCATGTATACTGAACGCAGCTTTCAGCTGCCTGCAGCAAGAATTGGGCTCTGGGCATGGTCTTTGTTCGTGCCTCTGAACCTACTGTATGTACAACTTGGTTCGGCACAATGAGCATTAGGAATAAGACATTCCACTTCTCAATAAAAACATAAGTAGTTTACAAACAAACATTTTATTCAATAGTAAAAGAAGCTGACAAACCAAGTTCCAGATAGCTCACCGGGGATCCAGAAAACAGAACTAATAGTGTCCAAAATATATCCAAGTAGGACGAGCTCTATAACTGGAGTCACTAGCCAGTCTGCTTCCTTAAGAGAAGGAGGAGAGAGGCAGTTCCTCAGCACAAGTACATTAATGTCTTCAAAGACCCGAAACTAGTGTGTCCTTAGCATGCCCAGTCTCAACATGGTCCTTTACTGATTCCATTGCTTTTGCCATGAGCTCAGTGCATTTCCTCTAATTGTGTCCTAAGCTTTAGCAAAGCACCAATGCACTTTGAATCAGATTTCGGATGATGGGCCTTTGTTAGGTACTTAAATACTCGCACACTGATGTATATTAAATTCAGTTTATTCGTAGCTGAATAGCCCTGTTGAATACGTCCTTCCTTCCTTGTGTCCACCAACCAACTGCCCATACATTCTTTCCTACTTGAATAAAAAAATTCCATGTGTCACGGCGCTGTGGCGGTGTTCCGCATCACTAAGTAACATAACAAAGCACCCCCTTTTCATTAAAAAAAACCTGAAAATAAAATTATTAAAACCAATAATCCTACTAAACTTGAACATAAATAATAAAAGGTACTAACAGCCAAAACCTAACAGCATACATGGGTTACATGGTTCCTGACCAGGTGTGTAACAGCTATGAACAACAACTATTTATTGTTGACAATGTACTCCTTTAGCCATCCCGGAGCCTTCCTCCTTCTCACAGAAGTTTGACAGGAGTAAATATCAACTATTTCCTCAGGACAATTGACAATGTTTCACTTGCTTCAGTACATCACCACTGTCTGTGACAACATGGTTGTCAGTGTCTGTGCCAAAATGGTTGCCATTTCCCCTGGAACCGTGCCTTGTAGACCCCAGGGATCTCTCACTCCGTACTACTTTGATACCATACATATCCATAGAAGTATTCCCTTCAACTTCATCCTGTAACCAATTATATTCATTACTCTTTATCTCCATGAATCCTTCTTCCTACTGAAACCCTACTCAAATTCCACACTTTCCCATTCCTCAGTCTCACAGTACTACGCATAACTTCCACTACTTCTTCAGGTTAAAAAAACGGAATGTCACCTTATAGAACAATACATGCACCCAATCTCCTACTTCTACCCTAGCAGGTCTTGCCCCATGTTTGATATTATAATAGCCCTTACTTCTATTATGCACCACTTCCATCCTGTTCTGCACTTCTTCTTTTGACGATGACACAACTCCTGCAGAAAACAACCAACAGGATTGTACTTAGATCTGGGTTTCCTCCCTCTCGTGATTACAGTAGCATTATTACTTGTGACTCAATATGACCACACAGTCTTCCTCAACTGGTTAATCCAATCCTGATTATCTTTCAGGACAAACTGAATGGTGCCTTTTAGTACTTGATTAAACCTCTCCACCATTCCATTCCACTTGGGTTGTACAAGGATGTAGGTCTGTGCCTTATTCCTAGTTTCTCAAAATAAGATTAGCCTTATGTCGCAAAAATTGCACACTATTGTCACTTAAGTTAGAAGATGGAATACCTCCAGACATTAAAGTGTCATCTAAAAGTTCCAAAACAGAATCAGTGTCAGCCCTCTCCACTACTCCAATCACAGGCCACCTGCAAAATAATTTAATCAACACAATCACAAACATGTGCAAATCTCTTACTGGTCCCATAATGTGAACAGCAAACTGTCTCCCATGGTTCTGTAGGAAGGAACCCATCACCCCTAGGTGGACGCAAAGTCCACAAGCATTTATTTCCCCTGGAGCAGACTAAACAATTTCTCACCACCATTTCCTTTCTCAACCACCAGAATAGTTTCCTGAGAACAGATTTAGTTCCAACAATTCCTGAATGCCCTTCGAGGCACAGTTCCACCTAAGAACCACGTAACCCTTCCAGAGGAATAATCCTCTCACCTCTGGATAAAGTACCATCCTCCACTGCTAATTCCAGTCTAACCTCCCAAAAACATCTTTCTAAGGCATGCAAGGACTCTTTCTTTGGCCAGCTGTTCAACTAGTAAGACATAACCGCGTGGAGAGTTTTGTTTTTCTCGTTCTCAGATGCCCATTCATTTTTATTTGAGGCTGAAATAAGGAATTATCCTTTCCTGGAGTATGGATGATCTTGTAAACAAAATTCTGAATGCGCATTGAAATCCTTGATAGCCTGGATGATGCATTGATAGAACCTTCAGCAGTGTGAATTTTGACCAATGGTTTGTGGTCACACTGAATAGAGCAAACTTTCCCCAAAATAAATGACTTGAAGTGTTCTAAAGACCAAGCACAAGAAAGTGCATCCTTTTCAATAATATGATACTTTTCCTCACAAGGAGACAAAGACCTGGAAGCATATGCAATTATGCATTACTCCCCTTGCTATCAATTTGAGAGAGCACAGACCCCAATCCTCTATTACTGGCCTCAGTTTTGATGATGCTATTCAATGCAATGTCAAAACTTTGCAAGGCTTTTTAGCCTCACTAAACTTCCACCACCGCCATTAATTGACTACAACCCTCAGTCCCAGTGTGAGGATCTGGAGGAATTTTTCTTCCGTAAAATCGATCTCATATATTCCTAATTTTTGGCCACGGATCTCATCACTCCGGGGGACCTACCTCTCTCTCCTTCACAGGAAGTTAAGCGCAATCAATCGCCTTTATTAGACGAATTTCCCTCGGTGAGTTCCGAACTACTCACCACTCTAATGACGCAGGTGAAATCAGGTTCACCCAGTGATCCTGCCCCTCCCCGTACCCTGGTTGCCGATACCCGTATCATTCTTCCTACTATGTTGAAAGTACTTAACACCTCAATTTCCTCAAGTATCATTCCATCGGCGTGGAAACAGGCCATGGTGCGGGCTCTTGTTAAAAAACTTAATCTGGAAACCAATAATTTCAATAATTACCGCCCGATCTCCTTGCTTCCTTGGGCTGGCAAAATCTTAGAGAAATACATAAATGGCCTACTAACATCCTTTCTTGAGAGCAACCAGCTGCTTGACCCCTCACAGACGGGTTTCCGCCCCAAACATAGGACGGAGGAATCCAGAAAAATCTTAGATCGAGGAGGATCGGTGGCAGTCATCCTCCTCGATCTGAGCGCTGCATTTGAAACTGTAAATCACAGTACCCTACTGCAGCGTCTTCTGGATATAGGAATATCTGGCAGAGCTCTGGAATGGTTTAAATCTTATTTGAGCAACTGAACCTTCCAGGTATATGAAGATAATGCCATCTCCTCCAGCAAACCTTTGGGCTGCGGAGTCCCTCAGGGCTCATCGCTGAGCCCGACGTTATTTAACGTCTACATGAGACCGCTGGCTGAGATCGTCCGCCCATATGGGATTAAGATCATTACCTATGCGGACGATACTCAGCTGGTGGTCTCTCTGTCCCAAGAGAATGGCCCCTCAGCCAGGGTGAATCTAGCGGGTTGTCTGGAGAGGGTCAAAAGCTGGATGACCAAGTCTTGTCTCAAACTCAATGGAGACAAGACTGAGCTCATGTTCCTGGGTCGGCTTGCTCCAGCCTCCATCGATTCGATCTGGCCACCCTGTCTGGGCCCACCACCGGCACCCAAGGATACCATTAAGAGCCTCGGAATCTGGTTAGATAGGTCTCCGACATTTGACTATCAAGCAACCAGACTATCTGCCATCTGCTTTGGTCTCCTTAGAATTATTAGAATGATCCTTCCCTTGCTACCTTTTGAAGCAAAACAGACTGTGATACAGGGCCTGATCCAATCCCGTCTGGACTTCGGGAATGCCCTGTATCTAGGAGCACCCGACTTTAACCTGCGTAAATTGCAAACAATTCAAAACTGTACTGCCCGGACACTATTGCAAATCCCTCACAGGTTATCTGTCAAGTCCGGGCTGAAAAGCCCACACTGGCTCCCCATTAGGGAGAGAATCCGTTTTAAATCTCTCTGTCTGGCTCATCAGGCATTCTGGGCTACTGGCCCAGCAATCAACCTCTCCCTAATCACCCCGTATCACCCTAGCAGACAGCTGCGCTCAACCCATGCCATTTTGGCCACAGTGCCCAAAATAAAGAGAACAAGAGCTGGAGGCCGCTCCTTTTCCTTTAATGTGGCCAAGATGTGGAATGCTCTCCCCCAATATCTAAGGTCCAACTCGGAACTGACCTCCTTTCGTAAGCAATTAAAAACGTTCCTGTTTAATAAGTAGGACTCCCCCCTCGGCCCATACTATCTCATCTAAATTCGCACTTTTTTTCAGTCTCAGCGCTTGGACGCCTCAGGGCAGCTATGTGCGCTCTACAAAAATAAAAAAATAAAAAAATTGCAATGACATGCTTGATAACCCTAAAGTTTTCTTCACACTCAAAAGACCATTTGAAAATAAATTTCGGCTTCAGCAAATGATGGTTTTGGTTTGACACCTCGCTCATCAATAACAGGACCCAGATAATTGACACATTTCTCCGCAAACCTACATTTTCCACTGTAAGGCCCCTCTTCTCTAAGATCCTCAACACTTTCAACAACTTGGATATATGCTCTTCTATGTTACATCGAAATACGAAAATGTCATCCTGGAAAAAGATCACACCTTGTTCTTTGCTGAACAACTGAAACATTAAATGCTGAAAAATAGCAGCTAACCCAGGGAACATATGTCTAAATTGGAAACAAGAAAACAGGGTAATAAAGGATGTCAACATGCTAGACTCTGGCGACAGGGTACTCTAGTGATAGGCCGCAGATAGGTCTATTGTGGAAACCACCTTGCACCATTAAGACAAGTAACCATCTAATTGATTTTGGGTAAAGGGAACCTATCAATTACAATATTGTTGTTCAAATGACGTCAGTCCATAAACAATCTGAATTTTCCATTACTCCGTCTGGCGATAATAAGGGGAGAAATCCAATCCAAAGCCTTAATAGGGTCAATTATTTGTGAAGCCACCAATTTGTTCAATTCTTTGGAAACTTCCTCCCTCACAAATATAATTTGACTCTCATGCACTTTAGGTACCGCGTACTCTTTCAGAATTATTTTGTGCTCAAATCCCTGAAGATTGCCTAAATCTTTGCTGAACACCTTAGGGAATTGTTTCAACATACCATCTCCAATAGTCATGCCTTCATCCACCACCAATACAACTGGTGGACAAAATGATTTTGGCACAATCAATTTCCCTCTTGCCTCTTTGCCTCTAAACTTGAAGGTAAACCAACAATAAACTACCAAGTCAATAACCTCAAAGCAGTAGCCCTCAGCATGGATGTCTGATTCTAATAGTTGCTCTCCCACCTTCCGAACAAAAGATGCCTTCAATAAGACCTCATTGATGATCATGTATGGCGATCCTGATTCAGCATACATTTTAATGTAAAGGCCCCCAATCTTCATCCTACATGCTTGTTTATTTATGAATATTGTATCATTAATGTTAAGCACCAAATTATTCCGAATGTTCATCAATAAATTGTTAACAGTAGCATTGTTCTTCCCTCGTCTTCATCAGTTTCCAACCTAGTGCCATCCTCTACACCTTCATCACATACTTATCTTTAGACTTCCTCCTCCTACACACATTTGCAAAATGGCCATAATGCTGCAATTTCCACATTTTTGTTTAGCATCTGGACAATTCCTACTGTATGCTAAATTATCTTTACTGTTAGATCCATAACATATCTATAACATTTAACTTGGCAAGTGAGCTTTTTATTAAATGCTGCGTACATCTACACGACACGTGATATCATCGACAAAGATGGACATATCCATTGACTCATTTATGTTGCTTTTACATACATTAACCAATACCTGTGTCCATCATGGAGTTTCATACGCACTAACCGGTCAACTTCTGCCGACTTCCATCTAATTGGAAACGTCCTGACTGAGATACCTGGTATCTGCAATTTTTAGATTTTGAAATAGTGTGTTTGTGAATGTTAAGTGGTTTACCACCCCTCAAAATGGTCACCAGTTTGTTTATGTATACAAAATGTTAATGTTATTTATTTTAGGGGTTGGCGGTGAACTCCAGTCAGCTGGTAGAGTTCTCTGAGTTTTTGCTACTCGGCTCCACGTGGAGCTTGGCCAAAACTCTGCCTCCGATGCGTAGCAGAGCTTAGCGTCCACCAGGTACATTGAGAGACACCACTGTTTGCCATTGAAATGACTGGGGCAGTAAAGGTTGTTTGCTTTTTGTACCTAGTCATTTCTTTAAGTGAACATGGTTAGATTTCAGTCCCTTTTCAATAGGGGATAGGGCTTCTATTGTTGACTTATTTGCCCAGTTGGCACAGGTCATGTGATGAGGGCCTCTGCATCCCACTCACCAATAATGGATGGGCCGATTCGGGAGCCCATATATGCGGCACTAAGTGCCAGTCAGCAGAGGGGGCTCAAAGGAGCTGCCCAGCCCCTTTGCATCCTGTACAGGTGGAAGATTGAGAAACTAAAAGTGGTGTGCGCTGATTGGCTCCATCCAGTTGCTGCTTCCCACTCTGCTGCAGAACTGCGTTCACCTGCATCGGGGAACCACGTCACCAGCGATCATGTGGGAGCAGAGAGGGTGAGTAGTGTACCCTACTATTTAATTTATTTACTGTTTGCTCATTGAAGGTGGGAAGGAGGGAACTGTAAAGAGGACTGCTTCAGTTCTACGGAGTGGACTACTTGCTCCCTTCGGGTGCTGTGCATCTATGTGAGGCAAGATGAGGGCTCAGTGTAGCAGCATAGTATACAGAGAAAGCACTACAACTGCCCCTCGTCCTTGCCAGACACCCTAGGGTTATTATTTATGAACTTTGAAACAGTGGGCAGAACCCTGCGGAATCTCACTGAGTATTTAAGTTAGTACATTGGATTCCGCGGAGTAGAACTCTGTGAGCTCCGCCTACCGCTAATTCATTCACGATAGTTGTGTGGTTATGTTTACACTTCAGTTGACAGAATTTTTTTTATAATTTCCCAAAAATAGAATGTGTAAATAATACATTAAAAATGTATTATTTACACATTCCTTTTTTTAAACAGACATGGCAAAAGTGCAATTTTAATAAAATAAAATAATGTATTATAGTTGTGTAAAATTATGTTAAAAATATATATATATGAAAACTAAAGGAAATCTGTGTATTATTTTCAAAAATATGTTTGCAAACTTTCATAATATTTATTTTTATTTTATATGCAGAAATATGTACCCATGGAGAGTCAGAAGACAGCTGCCTCAAGTTATGAGATCATTTCCAGTCCTTACCACCAAGAAGGAATAGGATATAATTAAAATATTCAGAATAATTAAGCAAACTATTCTTGATTCATGTCTTGAGCTGGAGCCAGATCTTCTGTCTCACATAGGACTCCCATAGCAATATCATTGTTATATTCCCGGGTTAGGCCCATGTAGCGAAGTTTCTTTCTTACATTGCTCTCACAATAACATTTCAGCCGTTAACTTTTGCACATATTTGCGTCTGTGACAAGGTTGGATTAGTTTCCCTGAAATTAAAGTTATTTACACATCTAGCTTCACACAACACTATCACAATGCCCTGATCATGATGAAGAAGGTCTCTTTGCGCACTATGTACAAATGTCATCTCTATCTTCATCCATGGGGCGATAGGGATATCTGCATATCCATAATATGACTAATCTATACACACATCACAAGGCTGCTTTCTATTATAAAAGATTAGCATCCCAATTGATTTTGTAGAGGAAGCACTTCAGCTGACACTGTGTGCTGAGACTTCACCACACAGTGTTCTGACATCCTCTGAGGGTTGTCCAGTAGCTGACCAAGACGGAGTCCTTCATTCTCACCCACCATATAATGGGGTTGGATTGTCCCTTGGAGGAGTCTTGGCTCTACACCTACACACAATGTAGATGCACTTAGAGTAGGGTTCGCATAGTAGGAGAACGACAAATTACTGCCTTGTCATATTCCTGCATATATACAATGTTTTAGAAGGTAGAACTGTATCTTCTATTTATGCTTTTGGTGCTCATAATCACTTTTATCTGCTTCTGTCTCAACAATCCGTGAGGGGTCAGGGTTGTCATGTTCAGTGGTTGCCAGAAACCATTTGCTCCCTGATAAGGTTAGAGGGGGCTTACAGTGGCACTGTAAACTAGCTGGTCTAGAGGCCAACATATCCAGTGGGGGGGACCGGAGTCAGTCCAGGCAACAAGCCCCTAGTTTATGTTGTCCAACAAACGCACAGATCCTACAGATTAGTAGGAACTACGCAACAACACGAATAGTGGAATAATGGCTGTACTCTATTATGCGGCCACAGAATCATTCCAATACACTGTTGCAGTATCTGGTGGAAAGTCACAGCCAAATTTCAGTGGTGTGCTACGAGAAGTTATTTCTTCAATGTTGAGACACATCAACAACTTCACATAGTTTCCATGAAATGAGGATTTTGTCAATGTGAAGAGAGATGTTTATGCTTTGGGTTGCCTACTACATGTGGCTGGAGCAATGGGTGATACACATATTGCCCTGGTGCCACCACATGACTGAGAACAACTCTAATACAATTGGAAAAACCTTAATTTGCAAGTTGTTTGCTTACCAGATTTGTACATCAAAAGAGTGTGTTCACGTTTTCCAGGATCAACACATGATTCCTTTGTATTATGGAACAGCACCATACCTCTGCAACTGTCACAACTTGGACCTGAGAGGGCTTGGCTTGTTGGTAACTACAACCTGTCAACATTTTTTTTGTTAATTTCAAGTTTAATGATCAAAAATAGTACGTCATTTTTGGGCTCTTTTTTCCATTTCAAATAGGACACTCAGCTTATCCTAATCCTAATTGACCATAGTTGTGAGCACCATTGAGGAATCCAACAATGCCAGGTGAAGTCCACTTCAATGTGGCCATGGAAGAACATGGAGGCCCGGGGACAGGACTTTTGGGCCCCAAAAAAGCAAGATTTTTTTGGCTGGATAAGACTGGTAGAGCCTCTCCTCTACTTGTTCGATAGGGGTGCAAAATCACCATGGCATTACACAATATAGCCCTGCAATGAAACATTCCATACATTGCAGAGGAAGAAAACCATGATGAGCCACCTGGTGAGGATGTTGAAATGCGGTATGAAGATGATAGCGATAAAGAGGACGGACTAGACTTAATTCAAGATGTTATTGGCAAATTCTTCACATGAATATAAGTATATATTCAAATATTATTACATCGCATTTGAAACCAACTTTTAATCTAATGATAAAAAATGTCTCTGCTAGACATTTTTTGAAAGGGCATGTTAATGTAAATCCAGGCGAAGATGTTTTTTGATCTAAGTTTTGACACATTTACTACTGTGCTTATTTACTTTAAAACAATATATACATTTGTGTTATATCACCCACGTGAGAATTTAAATACAGCAATATTTAGTAAGCAAGAGCATCAAGTTGGGTGCAGCAGCACAATTATACATAATAAATAGACTTCTACATGTTAATAAATTACACAGAATCTCCTGATTCCAATTCAGCTGGTAATTTCCATCTCAATACATCATTAAATAATAGTTTACATTTCATATACAATGCAATAAAGTGATATAAGGCCATAAATACATATTTCATAACCTTTAACAAGTTAAAACCAGTGAAAGACATATCAACTCTGATAAATAAAATTTCATCTAGGTAGACTAATACATAACCTTAGTCCATCCACAGCTAGAGCTGCTGATTCTAGCTCAACTCAGAGCCCTGCGACCCAGTTTGTAACTGAACACCATATCTTCTCACCCAATCTTTTCTTTTTATGGCCTTTCAGTTTGTATAGGCTGACATCCATATTATAAATAGACATGAACCTATTCTTCCACAATAAAAAAAAAGTTGAGGGCAGGTTTCAGCCTATCCGAGGCGATACATAAACGTGCTACCTCAGTAGCAACAAAAATCAGGTACATTTCTTCCTGAACTCCGATGTCAGATCATGTACTATCTGCCAGTCCTAATAACATTGTTGCTCAAGTAAAATTAATAAAACTTTTGGTGATATGGCTCAAAAAAGCTTCTATTCCTTTAATAAAGGGTAGTAGCATAGGGCATGAGTAGATCATATGAACAATCTCTGCTTGATCAGCTCCACATCATTTACGTTTTCCATCAAATTCAGGTCCCCATTTAGACATTTTAGCAGGAACATAGTACAAACTGAATGCAGTCTTAAGGAACTGGCTCTTTAGATTTCCTGTTAATAGAATTTCGCACATCTCCAAAGAATCCAGGAGACACATTGTTGTACTATCTAGCTTGGTCCTCCACTTAGAGTCTTGAGCCTCTAAATCATCTTTTTATATCTTAACCAATTGATCATGTATGGCCTCTATCCTGTAGCTATATCTACCTGCCTCAATGATAGGGATATTCCTTATTATATTTAATTCATTTTCTTTTTTAAGGGAAATCCCTAATCTGTAGGAATTTAAAAAAAAATCCCTCTTTGGCAGGTCGAACATCTCCGGCAGTTCTGTAAATGAGCAGAGCTGAGTATCATTATATAGATCACCTATTGGGTCAATACCTTTCTGTTTCCATCTTTCCATGACTGAGTCTTGAAAATAGTAGGTAGTAGGGCGGTAGCAGAGACTCGAGTGCAAAGGTATATTTTAGGGACCGCCAGTCATCACTTAAGCTGAGACCATATTTTATAAGCGGCTCCTAAAACCTTAAACCTAGTTAACTTATGGTAGCTTGGCTCTAATATTCTCATAAAACACCCTTTTGCATCATTGCCAAGCTGCATTTCATAAATAGATGGATATTCTATGCCGCCACACCCTTGACTTCGAGGCAATAAAATCCCCATACATTGAAGCGTGCATGCCCATTATTAAGAGGTAAAATTGGGAAAGGACCACCCACTTCGTGATCTTGGCAACGTCATATATTTAATAGCTCTCCTAGGATTTTCATACCGCCACAAGATTCTTACACATGTAGATTCTAGTTTCTGCAGCCAGAATTTACTAGTCTCCACATGTACTGTCCTGAAAAAATATAATATTTTAACTAAGAAGTTCATTTTTATTACATTGCATCTCCCAGCTAATGAGAGGTGCAGGTGGTCCATCCTGCCCAAATCTCCTTTAATCTTTGCTAATGCTGGGGCCAAGTTGCTCTCAACTAAGAGATCCAGCCTTGAAGTTATCCTAATTCCTAAATAAGTTACTTCTGACACAATCCGTCTATACCTTAAGTCTGTTCCTTCAAAACAAATTATCTGTGTTTTGACCTTATTCAGCTTATATCCCGAGACAGCTCCAAATTGTCCTGCAAGAGTTCAATATTGACCAATGCTGTTGCTGGATCTCGAGTTGCTATAGCCATCATCTGCGTATGCAAATACCCTATATTCAGCCTGGCCCTGAAATACGGATCTTATATTCGAGCTTTCCTCCATTTAAAAAAAAAAAAGGATAAATGTATAACACAAATAATAAGGGGGAACAGGGACAACCCTGTCTGGTTCCCCTTGAGATATTAATAGTCTCAGATTCCAGATCGCTCAGACTCTGGCTTTAGGGGATTCATATAATGTTTTTACAGACCCTATAAATCCATTCCCAAAACATTTTCATTCCAAGACTGCCCACAAAAACCCCCAGGCCACTGGGTCAAATGCCTTTTCTGAATCTAGTAAAATCAGTCCCAGGGGTGTTTTCAGCCAGATCGGATAATGTGACCATCCTCGTAATGTGATCTGCTGTACCCCTGCCTGGAATGAAACCATGTTGCCTGATAGACATCAATGGAGCAATGATTCTGGTTAGTCTGTGTGTAAGTACTTTAGCATATATTTTTCCATCACAATTCAGGAATGAGATTGGTCTAAATGAACCAGGTACAAGAGGTGGTTTATCTTTTTTTTTTTAACTACTATATTAGCCTCTGCCCATGAAGGGGGAACCAAACCTACTTCTAAAAAGGTTTACAGCATATCCTGTCTCAGTTTATGAAAAAACACTTTAAAGAATTCCAATGGGAGTGCATCTGTGCCGGCAGCCTTCTCTCTGGCTAATGACTTTATAGCTTGGGAGATCTCCTCCAGAGAGATTGGCAGATCCAAAGGCTCTTGATCATTTTTACTTAGAACTTCCCTTTCCAGGTCCTGAAAAAATGTACCATATCAATTTTCCAGATTTTCTAGATCTTCTTGGTACAGGGACTCATACAATTGTCTGAATGCTTCAAGTATTTCCATAGCGGTTTCCACTATCCCCCCGAATGTGTTATAGTTGTTATACCCCTTCCCACTTCTTTCTGTCTAGTCTTTTTTGCCAACAATCTGCCTGTGGTTTACTCATATTCATAGCATTCTGACCGATATGTGGTATATTTACCTGCAATGTCATTACTAAAGTGCTGATGATTTTAGATTTCCAAATAGAGACATACATTTGCTCTTTTTCAATCTCCTGGCCTTCAGTCAAGCTGTTAGTCATTTTTTCTTCAGTCTTTGCCAAAACAGCTTCTGAATCTCCTTGTGTTTGACTTTCTGCAGAAGTAATCCAAAGCTAAATGTCTCCCCCCGCCTCCTGTTTTCATTGCGCTACAAACAATCCCTGTTTCCTTGGTCCCCCGATTAATTTCCATAAATTGCTTTATCCATTCCTTCGTGTCCTCAAGATATACTGTATTGAGTAGTAGCTTCCTGTCAAATGTAAACACCCGCTTAGTCCTGATTAGGCTTGCTAGTGCTACAGGGATTTTGAGGATTAGTGGGTTATGATCTTGGCCTTGGCCTCTGTGGTGATGCCTTTTGGTGTGAAAAAAGAATCCAAACGTGCTAGTTTTTTATGTGGGCTGGAGTAGTGCGTGAAACCAGGATCGGGAGCTCCCTTTTTCATCCAAATATCAGTTACACCATGGTTCACAACCAGATGCTGACCAATATTCTGGTTCCCGAATTTGACTGTTTTCCCCTTTAGATGAATATTTAAATCACAGCATAAAACTAAAGTGCAGGGCCATAGGGCTAATTCCATATTTAATAACTCCAAGGTGTCAGATTCATCAATGTTAGATCTATAAATTGTATATAGAGTAAATCGAGCTGTCCGTATCTTACATTCTACAATTACCCATCGGCCTAGCTTGTCAGCTAGTCTGCGCTCCAGAAAACGGTAACATAATCCCCTCTTTTGTACATTGCAAAAGAATATGGCCTAGGTCGTGTAGCATCTCAAGCTTCCCCCCATGGGATATGGGTCTTCTGCACACAAACTATGTCTGTTCGCATTGCTTTTAGGCTTAAGGCCATTCACTGTCTTTTCCCCCTATCATTAAGACCACAGAAATCAATTGTACAAATTTGCATTTTATGCTCCATTTATATAGGAAGCCTGTTTTTCCTAATTAGACAAAACATGTTAGTCTTATTACTTTTACCCCACGGCACATTCTTATTCATTAATCCACAAGTGTTATGCAATATATGCTCGCCATCCTTCCCTGAATACTGCACATATAGTTTATTGTCAACATTGCTGCCCTCTTGCTTACAATCGCCCCTATATTTCTGTTTTATGCCACCAACCACTTCCTGTGCCACCCCTCGCTCTCCCCTAACCGCCTTTCCCAAGGTCCCCCCGCATCCCGTGGGAACCCCTTCCCTTCCCCCTCCTGCTCCCCGTGGTTGAACGACCAATGACTGGGTCCCTACCCACTTTCCAAATTTACTTTCATACTCTTTCTACTACCCTCTCCATCTTTTTCTCCCAAACATTTCCTAGGAAAGAGTGAAGAAATTACTTCTTTATACCACACTCAGTGTCTCAAGGAATTCCTTTGCCTTAATTTCTTACATAAAAAGTAAGCCTTATCCTTCAGAATCACTATCAACTTAGCCGGGTTCGATAGGTAAACCTGTACACCTCTAGCCTGGAATCACGGGACCATCTGGCATAATCGTCATCTCCTCTTGACTGTGACATTACAAAAATCTGGTCCAACAAAGAACTCATGACCCTTAGTGCTTCGTTTCCTGTCTGGGCCTGCCAGGTCATACAGAGCTTGACAAAGCAAGAAGTTCCCCAAGTAAATTAATATAGCTCTTGGTTTTGTGGTTCCTTGCTCCCCCGGTAGTGTTTAAGCAGGAAGCGATGCGTCCTCTGAACCTCGATGTGCAATCCCAGCTGGAAAGTTCAGGAAAGGCCACCATTATGAGTTCAACCATACATTTACGGACATTAACCCCCTCTACTCCTTCCGGGATACCCAATACTCTTTTAGTTATTCCTGCGGAGCCTATTTTCGAAATCCTCGAGTTTCCATTGTATGTCAGTGGATTGAAGTTCAAGCATTGAAACTGTTTCCTTCTGACCCAGCAGATCACTTTCCATTATTCCAATTCTATTTCTGGCTTCCCTGGCTCACTCCACAATCTCTGTACATGATTTGGCAATTCTGAGAATAGCATTCTGCATTTTCCTACAAGAGGATTGGGTTTTCCGGCTCTCTGCCCTTGTCTCATCCTGGTGAAGCTTGATGTTTTGATAGATTCGATCCAGAGAAACTGGCTCAACGGACTCATTCGCAGTTGCTTGTGGGACATCCTCCTCCAAACTAGGCTTTCCAGTGTAGTCCCACAATAAGTATTTTGATTTAGCACTGTCTTGATCTCGGTCTTGACATGACCTGCTCTTTTATACTTTCTTAACCGTGCCATCTAATCCCATCTGTGCTCCATCTGGTTGCGATGCTTGGGTATCTTCCAGGCTACTGCCATCACTTAGTATGCTGTCCAATGGGTCTTACCTGGTGCAGCATCTGTTTGGGTCTGATTCCTCTTCCCCAGAGAGACTAGAATAATCTGACAGCAAGAAGAATCTATCGCCTTTTCGGCAGCTATCAAAAGCTGCTCTTTTCTCTGTTCTTTCTTAGCTGACACATCCATTTGCTTTGCCTGTTGCATATCCTTTAAGGCATTAGATCCTGCAGACCCCTGTTTTTGACCAGCTATGCCTGTTTCACGCCTGTTTTGCCCCTCTTTCCTCTTAACGATGTGGGAAATCTGGCTGACAGCAAATGTATCCATTCCAGTGGTTACAGATCCAGCGATAGTGCCCTCCACACAGCCCACAGCAGCCCTCCCAGTCAATATCACGAGGTTTGTACTCAAGTCTTGTGTTTCGTACGCCCATAATTCTTCTGAGTCCCTGGGTAGTTGGGTAGTCGCTCCATCCGCGTTCGATGAAGGCTTTTTCATGAACTTAGTTATTGCTCCTGCAGACCTTGAAGTTGCAGTTTTCTTCACAGCGCAAGAGTAACCAGGTCACTCTTCTCCATCCTCCCCTGATTTTCTAGCAGCACTCAGGCTCCGTAGTCCTGTATCCACAACAGCGGCTCAACCGACTCCTCGCCCCCCAGTGATTTGGCAGATTTTGGTGGCATCCTTGATGTGCGAGATCTCAGTGGGAGGTGTTTCGCTTTCGGAGGATCCCTGCACACAGATCCGTGAACGAGCAGCCAGGCAGTGAGTTCAGATGACGTATCACACATACTAGCTTGGTATTTGCCTGTCTGCAGACCACGGAATCGCAGTGATAGAGAGCACAGCAGTAAGTCCCCCGGCATACTCCAACTCGAGGGCAGTCAGTCGCAAGGAGCCCAGATCCGTACCGAACATCCGTGCTCACATCCCCGCCATCTTCCCTCTGTGTTTATTTAGATTGTTTATCTTCGATTATTCTTAGAAAATGTGTTCTCAAAAAGTGTAATTTGTAATGTGTCTATTTTGTAATGGCATACAATTCTTTATTGTTTTAATCTGTGTTAGGTTACTTCACCATGTCAATTTCATTTGGACATTTCAAAGTTGTGAGATGTGAAGTTATATGCTGCTTTTGCGAAGTACAGAGGGAACATCGGTTGATTCTGTGGAAGACATACACACTTTGGATGTACAGATCTTGTATAAATACAACTTGCACCGTGACTGAATTGTGTTTGAACTGTTTTCTGTTGATTGTTGCCATCAAGGCAATGTGTGCTGCTTAAATTGCTCTAACCGCGTGTGGTAGGCCACCCAAAGCACACAAATCTCCCTTCACATGGGAAAAATCCACATTTTGTGTTAACTGTTTGCAGTTGTTGATGTGTATCATCATTGAAGAAAGAACTGCTGGTAGCAAGCACCCCATTTAAAGATGGTTGTGACATTGCACCAGATAGTGCAAAAATATATTGGAATGATTGTGTGACCACAAAAGGGAATACTGCATTATTTTCATAATTGGTGTTATTGATGTAGCTTTCCTATTGTGGAGGCAGAAGATCAATAAGAGTTTGCCTATTTAATCTGAGTTGTTTTGATTATTGTGAGTTATAGTGTATTAGGAAAAAATGAAAAACATTTCTTTATTCCAATTAAATCAAATACTAGTTTTTGATTTGTGTTTTTTGTTCTTTTTTGTCATTTTAAAAAATGTGAAAAACATTACCTACATGGAATTTCTTTTACGTTTAAACTTTTTAAAATATATGATGGAACTAAAAACAGTGAACAAATTGAGGAAAGAAATGCAAAACCAGCCTTTCCTTTTTTCTTTTTTCTTTTATTCAACAGCACCAAATAAACTAAAGCAAGATGAAAACAAAAAAGCAAACAAAAAACATAATAAGTCAATCATGGTGAAAAAAACTAATATTATGGAGCCAAAATTGATCTGAAAGCCAAAGCACAAAATACAACTGGCATCAAAAAAGTAAATGTGTCCAGAAAGTAGTCCACAGAGTGAATGCTAGTTAAACACTGGAGTAAATAAGGTTCTGCATCTCTTGCTGGTGGTCGTAGAGATCTTGCCACACGCCTGTTGGTCCGATGACCATCCCCTTCTGAGGGGGACTGCTGAATCCACAGTTGCAGGGACAGAGGTGAGTGTTGGTGATTCCCCTTGTGGAAGGCCATCCCTTTCTCTGGGTGAGGCAGATCTAGTAGGCTCAAATATTGTTGGACCACAGAAAGGGAAAGATGTTGCTTAAACAGCACTGTAAAATCTAAATACGCTTGGAACAATCCTGCCATCCTGACAGTGATGGAGTAATGTTAGCCAGCAGAGTACTCCGCAGCGTCAACAGCTGTGAGCCGTTTACGTGACAGGAAACACTCTGTCAACATGAACAGCAGATCAGCCAGGCCACATCTAAATACGGCGCTGGTAATCCATCACCTTGACGAAGTACTTATAAATGCTGCCACGGCGGGACGACAGGAGTCCTGCCAAGATCTAAATCAGGTACCTAGGGGCTGATTATGATGGCGGTGAACCTACCACAGACAGACTGGCAGTGGCAGGTTTACTGCCATTGTGAGGCCATTTCCCGCCCGCCATATTATAATAGCGGGAGGGTCAATGAGAGTCAGAAACTCCGACTGCCATGCTCCTTGAGCCCGCCGGTTCTGCAGAGGCCTGTGTATTTTCATATATGGCAGCGGTACCTACCAGGCATCGCCGCTGAGATTAAGATGCTCCATTCACTTCAGCCTTTCTATGGCAGCTCACCCACCATGGAAAGACTGGCAGGCATAGACTTTGGGGGCCCGTAGCGGGCCTCCCCTTAACCCAGGCACTTCACTTTTGGGTTTCTACATTTCCATGCACCATGTGGCAGGCCTCGACACTGCACCAGCCACAATCTAAAGTATGGCACTTGCGACCGCGGTGGTGACGGCCACATTGTAATACAACCTGTGAGACCGCCGCCTTGTAGGCAGGTGGTCCCACTCCCCGAGACAATGGCTTCAGTCCATCCGCCATCATAATCAGCTCCTTAGTGTAAAATGTCAGAAATGTTTTCATTCACCCACTCATTCAGTCTACAGCAGTGCCGAATTTGTGCTGGTGGTTGCACAGGGTGAGGACAGTGCTCATTTTTGGGGACCGAAAATCATTTGTTTTCATCGGATCCAGAGCAAGTGATTATAGGAGATAAAAGACAATAAGAAATAAGAGAACGGTACAAAGACAGACAGAAGTCCTCGGGGATAAAAAAAAACGTAAGTGTAAGAGTTAGGTACTGGAAGAGTCATGAGGCAGAAGTAAAGATGGACAGCCTTGATTTTCAACAGTTTAAGCATTTGGCAGCATCAGCAGCCTGCTCCTATGCAAATCATTGGGTTGCTTCAGTTATTGACTTATTATTATTTATTTTTCCAAATTATGCATCAGTCTACGGTAAAAAGGAAAATGTGCATACTCCTGAAGAACAGTTCTCGGCATATAAGGTTTGATAAACTATTTAACAAATCTATATTTAGATAACTTTGTATACCACATTCCTAGTAAGCTGTCTAGCATTATATACTTTTCTAGCACATATAAGGTATTAACATTTTAACTGCACAACCATGTTAATTAGAAAAGGTTGCAGCAATGTTTTGTAAAATCATGTCTCTCCCTGAAATGTCATCTTGCATGAAAAGATGCAGGTGAGGACCCTTTAATGACAAAAAGATGTAACTGAAATGTTAATGTCCATGTTAGCTTTTGAAAGCTGCAGCTGTTTTAAAAGTTTAACATTTTTTTATTTTGCCTCATGACACACTAAGGAAAATTATACTCTGCAAATTCATGCCTATCATCTGGCTATATCAGCCAGATGGTCCTATTAAATTAAGTGAGTGTTTTGCATATAGTGACGTGAAACTTGTTTGTAGGAAACAACCGGAAAAAATATTAATTAGAATTTTGTTTTAAATAAAGGCTTCAGTTTGCCAGCTGTCAATATCTAAAACACTTCACTGATCTAGCACTGCAATTAAGGTTTACTATCATCAATTCTCAATGCGTAGTCTATGCTAAAGTGCTACGCAAACAAATGAAGGATGGAATGCTGAATAAATCATACATTCACCCCCAGTCAAGAGATCTCGGTTAAATCCATCGTTCTTTTGATCACCATGCTACCCCAGTTTATGCTAAAGACACACTTTGGGATCTCCATGTAGAGCTCCTTCTAATTACCCAATGTGTTGCTCTGGCTTTCCATATGTCATGTTTGGCAGACATAGAGCCATAATGGTAAATCTCAGCAATTTATTCACCTTTGATCAACTTTTAGAAACTCACATAATGACTATTGTGGGAGTGCTTCCATTGTACACTATAATCCACGTTGTCTGTTGTACCACATTCTGTTCCATATCTCCGTTATTCAAAGCATTCTTAGGCCAAAGTAGCAGTTTGCAATTCAGAAAAATGAATGTGTGAATGTCTGTTCGGTTGGTTCATGTGTAATTCATTAATAATTGGAGAGAGGGTGGACATTCAAGAGAGGTTGAAATGAAATGGCACACTGTCCATTGTACAAGATTAACTTCCCAGGAATTTAAATATAAAAATGTAGATAGATGCAAAGAAGTAAAAAAGATAATTGTAAATTACTAGTAGGAGACCAAATAGCGCACGGTATGTAGTTTACCCATGGGCAAAAAGTATGTTTGAAGTTGGCAAATGCTGCCTAACGTCGAATATTTGTGTGAACTTGACCCTACAAGGAAATCAGAGTGCTTTACAAATGGGTCAATAAGTAGAAAGCAGATAATCATGTAACATAAATGCTGACACTATCCGCAAATCGGAGTAACACAGTGAATTAGAAACCAGGACTTAGATGGTGAGTGGAAGCCCTGATTAGAGAACTGCATCATATCAGAATCCAGAGAATGCGTCAGTGGGCTCAGAGTAGAGTTTTGGTCATTAAAAGCAGTTTGACTTATTTTTGGAATTAAGTGATTGAAGGGCTCAGTCTGATTTCAAATGACAGGGAGTTCCAGATGCTAGGGGCAAATTTGGAGAAGGTTCTGTTTTGAGGTTTCAACAGTAGGGTGCTGCTGCTTCTAAACGATCTGCCACCTCCAGATAGTTCCAGTGAATTAGCTAGATCATTTGTGTGTTGAAGTGTAGGGCGTTATGGGTAATGCAAGTAAATTTCATCTGTATACTTGCCTCATAAGGAAGCCCGTTTAGTGCCTTCAGATCTGGAGTGATGTGGTTGTTCCTTTTGGATCCAGTGATGAGCCTTACAGCAGAATTAAGGGGTGCTCTTAGTGGAGCCAGCTTGGATCTCAGCAGACCCCACAGGGTAGCACTCACAAAGACTAACCTAGGGGTCACTGCACCTTGCACAGCTGATTTAAGGTCGTTGAAGGGGAGGAAGGGTTTTATTTTTCTTAAAACGCTCATTTGAAGGTTTGCTCCTCTGGTGGCTGAGCTGATGTGTTCCTGCATGTTGAGATCCTGTGGCCTCCATAATGTGTGGAAGGCAGTTGAAGGCTGTTAAATGTTTTATCTAAACTCCAATGTTGAGGATCATTTTGGTGGGGCAATTTAAGAGGAATTCTGTTTTGAGCGAGTTGAGTTTAAGATGGTTTCTGATTAGCCAGTTTTGGGTTTTTAGCAGAGTTGTGTTTAGTAGAAGGATATCTTCTGGGGAGGCGATTTAAGGTTTCCTCTGTATACATGTGGCATTGTACATTGGAAAATTCCAGAATTTCAGTTAGAGGCTGTGGTACTGGAAAGGGATTGGTCAACCTTAATTCTTTGAGGTATGTTGTGTGGAAATGAGGCGAACCAATTTTAACAACCCTTGATAATGCCATTTTGCATTCAAGTAAGTCAAACAGACTGTCGTGTTTGACCATATCGAAGTCTGAGGATAGGTGCAGGAGCATTATGAGGCAAAATATGTACTGATCTAGCATTTAGAGCATGTCATTAATTGGGTGTATAAGGACTGTTTCCATGCTGTATCCCTGACGGAAACCAGATTGGAATTGGTCAATAAGGTGGAACTGATCAATGTGATTGCAATAGTTGGGTTTGACGCATTTATCAAGGAGCTTTGCCAGAGAGGGAATGGTGAGATGGGGCGTAAGTTATCTGGGTTTGTATGATCTCCTGTTGTTATTTTTGTATTCTGGATTACCGACCCTGATTTTAAGTAGTCAGCTAAAGCCTCTTGAAGTAGTGAAACATTCACTATCTTAGTCCAGAGAGGGAGTAAAGAAGTTTTAATCTCATTGAAGACGTTAGCTGGTAATTGTTGGATGGTTTAAGTGTTGTTAAGATATTAAGAAAGGCATTTTCATCAAAGGTTTTGAAACTGTCCCCCAACGCGTTATTTTTGAGAGTGAGTCCTTGTAGGTCCGAGGGCTGAACTATCATAGGCGGGTGTGGTCTATTTGCAGGTATCATCCGGAGGTGCTCAATTGCTGTTTGATGATCACTTTCAATCTTTTTTTACTTTTCAAGAAAGAAGGAGGCACATATATTGCCGATTGGCAGCATATGGGATCCTATTAAGGAGGGGTCGGATCTTTGAGTGGATTGATGTTTGATAATTTCAAACAGGTTTCTCGGGTGATTTCTGGCTTTGTCTAGTTGAACTCTGAAGAAATTTGCTTTTGAGTGTGTGTTAGACCTGGTACCATTGGTGTGAGTCTCCCTTCTATTTTTACTGTTGTTTCCTCTGTGTTTGATATGTTTTTGCTGGTTTAGATGCTTTGGGCACTGTGCCACTGCTATTCAGTGCCACAGTGCAAGTGCACCCTATTGTAAATTGTTGTAATGGATTAGTGACTCCATAATTGGCTTATTTGATTAACTTGTCAGACCCTAGTACAGTGCACCATGAGTGCCCAGGGCCTGTAGATCAAATGCTGCAAGTGGGCTTGCAGCACTGATTGTGCCACCTACAAAAGCAGCTTGTAAAATGTGTCTCAGACCGGCCATTGCAGAGCCTGTGTGCAGTCCAGTACTGCCATGTTGACTTGGTAAGTGCACCCACTTACCAGTCCCTAAACCTTCCCTTTTCTACATGTTAGCCACCCGTAAGGTAGGCCCAAGGGCAGGGTGCATTGTAAGTAAAAGGAAGGACATGTCCTGATAGTGAATTATAGCCAATTTTGTTTTTCACTATTGCAAGGCTACCTGTCCCCATAAGCCCGAATGGGCAGTTTGATTATAATATCTTATAATCCTAACTAGCCCAGAGAACATGGTAGAAAAAAAATGTAGTATGCCTGAACTCGGAATATTAAAATACATCTTTTAGTGAAGGTGATTTTTACACTCTGTGTTTGAAAAAAACACTTTTAGAAAGTAGGTATTTTCTTGCCTAACCATCCAGCCTGCCTCTGCTAGGTTGTGTATTGCATGTCTGGTTTGTGAGTGACAGGAGGGTTTGGGCTCCAGAAGTCTGATGAGCTAAGACTGGGCAGAATAGGACCGTGGCTGCATAGAGAGTGGGGGGCGGAGATTTCCTTTCACTCCACTGAGCCCTCATAGAATAGAGAGTAGGGGGGAGGAGATTTTCTTTCAGCTACCTGGGCTGGGCCAAGTCTGCTTTCAACAATGCTGTCTCCACCTCCTGCCACGAAGCTGCACAGAACTAGTTTTGGCCAGGCACAGTCACCCTCTGCCTTCAGAGGTCAAAGAATTTACTAGTATAAATATTGATGCCCAGACCCCAAGACTTTAGATCACTTCTGGGAATCAAGACTGACCTTTGCTTGTAGTAAGGCTTATAGGTCCATTTTCGACATTTGCTAAGTTAGCATGAGCTTTGCTGCCATGAGGCTGTTTTTGCGCACGACACTGCATGCATATATTTAACAAGACTCTGGTTGTGCCCCTTTCACATGAGAACTGTCTACCTTGCAAATTCTTTGCTGTACTCTGAGGTTTTGTCTGCACACGATGGTCAAGGTTAAAAAACAATGCCCCATATTCTGTTCTGATCAGTCCCTCACACCTAGACATAACATCCCACACACAGCTGCACTCCTGGAAATCGTGTACTTTAATATTGCAACAGCAACCTATTTTGAAACACTTGGAGACACCTTTCCAGCGAGAACAACAGTGCTTGTCCTGCAATGTGAACATTGCATCTACGCCTTGAGGTATGGGGTCTGCTGCTGACAAAGCCCATACACTATCTCTTATCACGGGGAGCGTGTTCAGGTCGTTCAGTCCTTTTCCACTGTTTTATAACATGCTATCCCTATTTGTATTTTATGGTATTGCAACAATGCTGACTATATTGGGTTTATGCATTTTGCTGCTAGTATTGGCTCGTGTACTGCACCATAGAGCGTGTTAGTTGAAATAAACATTTTAAACTATACTGCGTTTCTGATTACTCGCATTGTGGACAGGTATGAGTGAGTAAGCAAAAGTGTTTTTGGCTCCAGCGATTCCCAAGATACTGTGACGTGTTCTGGGTTGTCTAATCATTGGTAGCTTTGCTGTAGACGGAGAATGAATGAGACAGTCGGTTTGGGATTTTGGGTACGGATGTGGTAGGTTGGTACACCACCTATTCACTGAGGTCCTGTTTTCCTTTGCATAGTTCTGTATATGTGCAGACGCCACACAACATGCCAAGGAGAAGAAACCAAGGAAGCTGAAGGATTTGACTACCCCTGTGCCAGTGTGCTATTTTCTGGGGTTGGCCTGAAGTGGTTACTTCATTGCCAAGGAAAGGGGAAAGAACTTTTATTGAACTTTCATCATCTTGAAGAAGAATCTCCAAGGGGCTTGAACTGTGCTTGCCTCCTGCTGAAGTCTCAGGGATACAAGACTTCACCACCAGCCCCCCCCCCCCTGAATTTCCTTGCTGGGAATTCTGTCTGCAGAAGCCTGCACATTGTTAGGAGCTGGAAGCGCGACTCAACGAGAAGAAGCATGTCGCATCCGCAGCTGTTGCCATTGCATCATCAGAGAAGCGTGTCACCACCGCAAGGGTCACCGTTGCATCACCGGAGAACCATGTCTCCTTTGCAGCTGTTTGTCGTCACATCACCAGAGAAGCATGTCGCTGCCGCAAGGGGCCCCATCACCATGCCGGAAAAGTGTATCGCAGGGCCTGTCACGGATAAGAAATTTCAGAGTTGCCGCATGGCCACCAGGCGTGCACGCATCGCCTTCACGTCATCGCATTGCATCAAAGACGCCATCTTGTCACATCGCACCGGATCATCGCAGAGGCGCCATCTTGCCGCATTGCAACCAAACGCAACACGAGATCGAGATTATGTAAAAAACTTATTGCACACAAGTTTGACAGATCTCACATATGTCTAGACAATTAAATAGACAATTTTACATACATACTATTAAAATTCTCATGATGAGTTCTTCATATTTTGAATATGAATGTACCCCTTCCTAGATCATGATGGGTATATTTGTGTAAATATTCTGTATAAACGTTAAGTTTTCTTGGTGTTTTCTTCTTTTTTTTCATGTCACATGAATTCTTTATTTTATTTTTCACTATCCACTAAACATGCTTTTTGGTTTGGGCACTCTTTTCTTTTCTTTTCTTCTCTTCGGGTTCTATTATATTTCTTTAACAATATCACTATTCATACTCTTGTTTCTAAACCATCTCAAGAGCGTTTACTGCAATGTCCTTCGGAGTAGATCATGTTTCTAAGTATATTAATAAAGAGATATAACCTATTTTGTATAATATGTGAGATATCTTTATTAAGACAACCAATATACAAAGGAGCGTCTATGTTAACCAGATTTCATGCATCCAATTTATACAATTCTTTGACCGTCCACACACAAAGTTCACTGCAGGCTGTGTTCTTCTCAGTGAACTTCAATTCTTTTATTGTGTAGTCAATATTCAATTTTGAAGACAGACACATTTTTCACTTTTCAGCTAATCAAACTAATTACACAAATGTCACAATTCCACAGCTACAGCCTACGCGTTTCCACCCTACTGGGTCATCATCAGGGCTGTGAAATAAAAACAAAAAAGTAACCATTACAATATGTATATGTCAGTTCGATCCAATTCATTATACCAATCTATCTGCCTGCCTATATGCCATTCTAAGTAACCATCATGACACAAATAACAGCCTGCCTATATTCCATTCTATGTTACATTTCTTTAATCTAATACAATCTGCAATTATTTGTAAACACATTCCAACTAAAGCAGAACTTCCAACTCATGCAGGGCCTAATCTATAGTACACTGAGTTAATACCATATTTAATAAAAAACAAAGAAATATCCATTTGCTCACCTTCACTATCAAGTGAGTTAGAAAAATAAATGGTATATGTCCCAACTACATCTGTTCACAATTGGAGATACTCCTCATTAATACCTAAAGTTCATTTAAACAGTGAGAAAAAGGATTGAAAAGAGAAACTCTTGTTAGGCTATGGAAACCTTTCAATCCCATACGATCTTAAACAATTTGCCGTTTCTACCACTCACCCAGTGTTTTTTAGAGTTTATATACGATTGCAACTTCTTCTCATTATTTTGTTTCCTCCCTTCATATGAGGTCGACCTGTTATCTTCAGCGAAACTGTTAAATGAAAGCCATACAAACAATATATGACCATCGCTTAACCCTGGTTGCCACTATCCTCATATGAATTATTAATTGAAAGAAGATCTCTTCTCACCTTATTCACATCCAGACTTCTCCGCCTGAATTGAAACGGTTCCCCTGTATTCCTATGTCGGTACTGTGTGCCTGTATCTGTCGTCCGATTACTACAACACCTAAAACAGAAAGAAGAAGTTACTTAGTTCCTTCCATCCTGATCAGACATCCAGGCACCCAGCAGGACCAGCACAAGTACAGGATTGCTACCACCCGTAGACAAAGGGTTGTGACCCAGGAAGCTGGTGTGCTTCCAAATCTAGAGAAAGGTTCCCCTCAAGCAGAGGTGTGAGCTGATGTAGCTCCCGACAACCAGCACTAGGTGCCCACAAGGCACAATGAAACCCCTCAGGCCCCATCATGATGTTCTCCAAAACAAAGTACCTTGTGGCGTGGGTCCTTGGAGAGGGAGCCAGCAACTTCGGATGGAGGCTGCGATGTCAGGTACTGTCGTCCTTCCAATCTGGAGGTCAAAGACAGTCTCAGCTCAAGTCTCCCCAACACCACTTAGACACCACATGCTTAAGAGTGCATGCTAGCACAGGTCTCCTTGTTGCAAGCATTGGTTCCTCAGACTCTGCAAGCTTCCCCCACACTCTTTGACCTTCTCACATCCAGACACCTCATGTGGGTTGCTGATCTTTACAAGAACTCTCCTCTGCACAGTGTGATGATAGAGTACTATAGGACGGTTCTTGTCCCAACTGAGAGTCACTACCACCCATTTCTGCCTCACTCTGCGTGGTCCTTACTATCTTATGGAAACTGATAGATCCTTTGTGTCTCTGAGATCTTTTGAAAAGGAGGCTAGCCACTGGTCCACAGGGAGTACATAGGGCCCGGGCTTCGACAGTTAGCACTCTGCTGCAGTCCAGCGAGAATCCACCAAGTAATAGTCCCTTCATGGAGCACGACAATATCCAGGCCACCACAAGTCTGAGGATAATCCAGTTCCTTCTGCCCTAATGATTATTCTTGTCGATGTTTCAGCTTCAAACCAGCGTAGTTATACCCACAATGGCCATCTTTGAAGTGCCCAGGCCCGCTCTAGATTTTGTCCTGCTGTCCTGCTGGCTTTCCCACCCTGGGACATTTGCTCACTCTCTTTAGTGGGGCCAAGACCCTGCCCCTTTGAATGCAGGTACCAATTCCACCCCCACATAACAGTCCAAGCCACATACCATGGGGTTCCATTCATGACCCTTGCATGCAATGCACATGTACCCTACTTCTTCCCTACACAGCACCCTGTCCCCAGGGAGAACTCCAATATAGCAAGCGACATGCAGAACCTTGGCACGGAGCGCTTTAAATGCCAGGCCAAGTAACAGTAACCAGTGCACACAAATCTCTAATAAGAACGATGAGCTACCCTGTGGATGGCACAACTAATGCTGTAGACCCATGGAGGAACATTCGAGGTACATGCCCTGGGCATATGTCTTACCCCTAGACAAGGGACTTACAGCTAACTCGAATCAGCCAATCATGTATACACCAATCACCAGTATGTATATGACAAGCACAGCGATTTGGCACTGAATCCCAGTGTCAAACGGGCTCAAAGTCTTAAGCTAACAAAGCAAAGTCCAAACATGAGGTCGGCAGCCAAAAAGGTCAGGGAAAGCCACTCCAAACATGCCAGGTCGAACAGGGTTTGAGTAGACCACAAATGATTGTAATTAATATGATCAAGTGGATTTTAAGTGTGTGAACTTTGAGGCTCTCTTGCAAGAATGCGCTAATTTATAGTGATGTAAAAACTCCTCTTTTGTTAATATGAGTCCATTGGGGTGGCTTAGACAAAAATTTTGTTGAAATCTTTGTTGTGTATATGTGCTTCAAATGTCAATTCTGTTGTCATTAACCCAGTACTTCACAGATCAAACAGGCTACGATGAAAAAGCACAGATACCTTTTTTCCAATGTGTAGTAATTCCCACTTCAGGTGGAAATAAAGTTTACCAATCAATCAGTATTTTGAACTCTTAGAGTAACAACACATTCCTCAGCTGGTGAAATCTCCAGGCGGAAAACTGACCAAAACAGAAATTTACCATGGAAATCAGGTGTCAAATATTTTCCTAGTAATTCACTTTTTTTCTGGGTCAACGGAGGAGCTAAATTGAAATACCCCAGTATTCCCACTTCCCAAATTAATGATTGTGACATTGGTATGTCTGGCAGATTTGGAATGGGACCCAGAGAACGTGGTTCATGCACTGTTTCACTTCACTTATAACCTATGAGTCTTCCCTTAAATAAGGAGATAGTCCGTTATTGAAAAACAAGTGGGGAGATTTACAAGCCCCCTGTGCCTCCAGTACGTGACTTTTTGTGACTTACTGGTGGCGCATGTTACTTCTTCATATTTACAAGGACAGGAAAAGCCACCCTTCGTGGCTTTTCCTGTCCTTGAAATATGGCCCCTTTACACTCAGCACTTCGCATGAAAGGGGCGTTCCATGGGTGTTGCGGTCGGTGTTTCCACGCATCACCCATGGAACAAGACACATTTCCAGATGTACGAGGTATCGTAAATCTTGAAATGTGTCAGTTTGCTATGCCACCCTAGGGGTGGCGTAGCGAGGCGCAACAAGGAGAAATGTTTTAATTTCTCCTCGTTTTTCCTCTTTCAATGCATGCTGCATTCTACAGCTCGCATTGTGCCCCTTCCTGCACAAAAACAATCTCCCCATGACGCAGGCATCCTCGCACCATGGCGCAAGAGTGCCTTTACCGACGCATGGCAGCAGTTTGTGCGCCAGCATAGGGGAGATGACAGGAATGCAACATATTATTGATGCATTCCTGTGCTCTGGAAGTGCTGCAGCGTGGCGCAACCAAAGGGCTTGTGTTGCTGCGCAGCAGCACTTCCTTGTAAATCTGCCCCTTGTCTCTATTACCCTGTGGTGAACCACCTGCCCTATTTAAAGATCCCCACCAGGTAGCTGTATTTTAGTGAAGCCATGGCTGCTGCAGCTCCACTGGGGGCACCAAAGCTTTGCTTAGTGGAGGTCGACTTTGATGCACCTGCTAAACAACGTTTTTTCTGTTCTGAGAATACAATTTCAAAGTAGAGCTTATTTTTCAGAAAACAAAATAAATAAAAAATATTAAAAAAACAATAGCTATGCCACACAAGGAGTTTTCTCCCTGCGCATAGGGGTCCGTAGGTTTTTTCCATTACCGGGACTAACTTGCCTCGTGTGACGACGGTAGCTAGGGAAGAAAAATTAAGGTTCTCTGCCCTAAAAGGGGAATTGTCCATGCACCACTGTCGCCTGGTGGTCCTTTGGCGTGGTCAAATGAATTGCCAGGTCAAAGGTTAGCCCTTTCAGAGTCAGGGTAGGCTCTCCTCGTGTAAACTCAGTGCTTTGTCAGCCACTTAATAGGAGAGAAAGGGAACTGCAAGTTTGGTTGGGAGGAATGGCAAAGCTTCCACAGTTCCAAATTCTAAATAACCATCTGAAAATTGCCCCCCCTGGCTATAACTATGGCTAAGTGATAGAAAAATGCCCCACTGTACGTCAAGGTACACGTGCTTATAGTATGCTAATATAATATAAGAAATAAATATTAGCACTGCAAAGATGTCCTCTTCTGACACTAGGTATGATTGATAAAATAAATTCAAAGTTTTCTCTCATAGGTTTACTCCTACACTTTTAGCAGATTTCCATGGTAAGTGGGGGATTCCGGTTGTACTCCCCTAAGTAAGTGTAGAAAACACATTTAATCAGGAAATCGTTCAAGTAATCCAAAGCTTGCTTTATTTGCCAATTATTTTGTTCTTTATTCCAGATACATACTTAATACAATCAAGCCTGGCACGGCCAACTCATGTTTTGCTCCTGCATATAGATCTTTATCAAGACAAAATATGTAATTTGGGTCTTGTCAATATTCTTAATGTATTGAGTCAAAGACTCATAGTGTGGTCCCCTTATGATATGGCATAGTCACTTCAGTCCGTCAGAGAGTCACATGCATTAACAGCTAGAAAGTGTACAATATATATACTCTATAAGGTAAAACGAAATTCAATCAAGATAAAAAATATAATAACAGCAGTAAAAAATGGAAACAACGAGAAGAGATTACAATAAATAATAAAAATGCCTTAATAAAACACATTAAAAGGCAGCAATTGCACCAGCTAAATTCCTTTACAAATTGAAGTACACACACTAAATGGCACACAAGGAAGAACAAGCATTTGCAATGCAATAGGTCTCGCAGTAGGAACGTTTGAGCTATTGGTATTGTAAATGACACATTTTTTATTTATGTGTTGGTTTTGAAAATAGCGAAATTAATAGTTTTGTAATTTACAATGCCAATATTTTTAATTTTTGCAAATGTGACACCTATAGCATTTGTAATGCAACATGTTTTGTATTTACGTGACTTAGATGTATTGATATTACAAATTACAATGGCTTGTAATTTTTTAAAATAGTTAATACATAAATAAATTTATTGTAATTTATAATGGCAATAGCTTAAATTCGGGAGCAAATTTGCTCTCGTAACTAAACAAGTCAAACCTTGTGCAAATGACAGGACAAAAGAGCAAACATGAGCTTTTGCAGACATCGGAATGGCTATAGCATGTTATTCTGCATTCTAAGGAATGGGGTATTAGATGAGGATCTGCTTATTAGCCCACCCCGTGCTAATGCTAATGAGTGGGTGCACAATTTACACAATCAACGTGCAGGCCTACTGCTGTAATTGAGCCCGTGACTTTCATATTGCAGAACTGATAAAGCCTTGATTAGGCCCTTAGGCTTAAGAGCACCATCAATCTGCACGTGTTGACGTAGCACTTAGAATGTTCTAGAGGCCACCGTAACCTTCCCATGCTGCCTAGCCACATTGCAACCACGCACACTTTCAATCGTGCAAGGTTGCTCCAGTGTTTAAAACGAAATATGATTGATTGAGCGATTCGGCCAGCGGCCGGTGCCCGTTTGAAGTGAGGCGGCTTCACCACCTCAGACCCGGGGGTGTCGGACATCTGCCCCCGCTCTGCAGCCCGAGGGAGGCCGGAGACACACAGAGCCAGCGCGGACCGGGTAAGTGCAGGAAGCGCCCTCGCCCCTTGGTACATTCCGCGCACCTGTTACTGCTCCTGTCCTCCCAGCGCCCCTGCAAGTGCAGGGACCTGCAGCCGATGGGTTCAGTGGGTGATGGGACGAGGGTTGTCCAGATAAAAGCAAACAAGTTCATAAAGTAAATAGTCAATCATGTGTCCATTATTCGGTATCACCATACATTTTTCGAGAGATGCCAAGCGCAAGAATCCTGCCACATTACTAAAAACAAGCGCGGCAGGCTGCCGGGAGCAGGGGGAGGGTGGCTGTGTGCGTGCATGTGTGTGAGTGAGCGCGTGTGTGTATGCAGTGTGTATACAGTGTGTGTGTGTGTGCGTGTGTGTGTATGCAGTGTGTGTATGCAGTGTGTGTGTGTGCCTGCGTGTGTATGCAGCGTGTGTGCTTCCGTGAGTGTGGCTGTGTGTGCGCGCATGATTGAGAGAGGTTGATGCTGTGAATGTGGAGCAAGAGATGTGCACGGCGCCAGGCTGGACGTGCGTGTCCACAGACCAGAATCACCGGCGCCCGTTTGAAGTGAGGCGGCTTCACCACCTCAGACCCGGGGGTGTTGGACATCTGCCCCCACTCTGCAGCCCGAGGGAGGCCGGAGACACACAGCGCAAGCGCGGACCGGGTAAGTGCAGGAAGCGCCCCTCACCCCTTGGTACATTCCGCGCACCTGTTACTGCTCCTGTCCTCCCAGCGCCCCTGCAAGTGCAGGGACCTGCAGCTGATGGGTTCAGTGGGTGACGGGATGAGGGTTGTCCAGATAAAAGCAAACGAGTTCATAAAGTAAATAGTCAATCATGTGTTCATTATTCGGTATCACCATACATTTTTCGAGAGGTGCCAAGCGCAAGAGCCGGCCACATTACTAAAAACAAGCGTGGCAGGCTGCCGGGAGCTGGGGGAGGCGCACGCTGCAGCAGGGGGGAGGGTGGCTGGGTGCGTGCGTGTGTGTGAGTGAGCGCGTGTGTGTATGCAGTGTGTATGCAGGGTGTGTGTGTGTGAGTGTGTGTATGCAGTGTGTGTGTGAGTCTGCGTGTGTATGCAGCGTGTGTGCTTCCGTGAGTGTGGCTGTGTGTGCGCGCGTAATTGAGAGAGGTTGACGCTGTGAATGTGGAGCAAGAGATGTGCACGGCACCGGGCTTGACATTCGCGTCCACAGACCAGAATCGCCGCGCGTGCCCCGGACTGTCTCCCTTGAGAGGCTTCTCGACGACAATAGGTCTCGAGAGCGAGACCTAAAAAAGGAAAATGTATGGTTAAATGGGTCTGGACTCCAGGAGTCCACCTTGCCCTAGCAAACAAGAAGCAAATGCAGAAAAAAACAAAATAACCCAAATTTGAAATTAATACAAGGCCACACAACCACTTAAAATGATAACACATATTTCTATCACCTGAATCAGTGAGAATACATCCAGATTCTAATGCAGATTAGTCCCCAGTAAGTGAAACACACAACAGAATGAAGAGAAATCTAGACAAAGCTCACAAAACACAAGGAAAAGAGGAAATCCTATTAACCCTAAGTTTTCCACCTATCAAAAATTACCATTATCCCTTAATCTCCAGGCACTTAGCAACAAACAAACAAAATGAAAGACCAAAAGAAGGAACAAACAATGTGGTGCCTGTAAACACAAACATCTTGCAAAGACCTGCAATGAACTTAGTTGATTTCCCCCCCAAAAAAATATTCGATCATTAAAGGGTGGATGATGCGGTAGAGACTATAGAGGAAGGAAGGGTCATTATTTTCCCTCCAAAATATAAATCAAAAATGATAAAGGGCTAGACAAGGCACAGGAAAGTTGATATGGTATGTACAGTAACTTCATTCTTTCTGGCACTTTCTCTATAATCCCTCCAAAAGAAATAAATAAAACACAAACGATTCATCATACACTCAAAATTTACCAAAACGCAAAATGACATTTAGAGTTATTTTATTGGCGCCTGCATTTCCACGGACATAGGAGTGATTGTGTTGTTGACATGTGTTAGGATCTTTTCCCTGAAAGATACCTCATTAACAGGAGGTGGCCTAATGGCATAGTCTCAGGTAATTTTTGCAATTCGATATTCCCAAGAATATGCAAATTGTGCTGGTGTAATGAAAATGAAAAATATGCCCTGGACTAATCGCCATTCATTTATTCTAAATGAAGGTGCTTTTTTGAGGGCCGGGTACAACATCACTAAGGAGATAAGCATTAATCATGTTTATGTGCCAGCATGCAGCTAGGCAACATTACATCAGGAAGTTGGACCCTTTTTTTTATTGAGAACATGCTTAGAACTTAGAACTTCATTGGTTTACAAAGGTCTCAAAGAGTTGAAGACAGACTGCAAATGAGGTAATGAAATACAAGGGTAAGAGGATTTGTTAGGCTCTTGGAAATGCAGATGCAGATGATGGAATTTTTGATGCAAAAAATTGAGAAAAAGTCTTCGAAAAATTGTTGTTGCCAAATACATGTGTTGTTTTTTAGGGCTGTAGAAATAGAAATCTACTAGAAGATATTGAAGGTCTCCTTTCTTTGATTTACTATCGCGTTAATGCCTTTGGCATACTTGCCATTTTTTCCCTCTTCATAGCTTTGTAATAACTCCTTCTACACCTTCTGCAATTGATTTTTTTTCCTGCAAAGCCTGAGAATTGTGCAACTGTCATTTCAAGATGTGTCTGACATGTTTCCGCACAGAAATGTTTATCTTTGTACCATTTGTTGATAGATTTTAGGGCCACCTTAGGTTGTTTGACATGGTCTATGTTATGCTATGGTATGATATATCATGCTATGTGAAGTTATGTTATAAGCAATTTCTATAGCATGTTAAATGCAAACTGAAGAGCACTTGAGGTCATTGTTCAGATTTTTACCAATACTCGATGAGCTTTAATGGTGTATATGGGATGAGGGGAAACGTTCCAGATGGATATGTCGAGACAATGAGAGTGATGCAACAAGGCTTCGTTTACTTTACCTGGGTACAGCAGGCTAGCCTAACCACATCATTGGACCCCAGAGTTCTAGTAATGCAATGTTTTTAAAAACTGTGAGTGGCATCTGATAATGGTTTATGGGACATAAATCTGATCCTATAAAAACATTCTCTGTTTTGTTGATAATTAGTGGAAATGTTTATGAGCTTGAGTTAAATGACACTTTCCTACACCTTGTGGATGTTGCAGAATATTAGCTGCCAGCTTAATTTACAGTTCATAGTCAATCCTTTCCATCCGTATTTGAATGGCAACAGTATCAAAGTATTCCAATGGGTCCACTAAATCATGAAATGCAGTTATCCCATTTCTACTACATAACCTTTATTTCCCTTCATCAACTAAAGCTTGAACGCTTGTAAAACCTACCTGTTTAGCCCGCGGTTGCTGCCGTGAGGGGAACGGCTCATTAAATCTTCCAGTGATTGCTGCCGCAGTAGCCTGAACGCCGCCGTGAGGGGAACGGCTCTTTAAACCTTCCAGTGAACGGCCCCCGAAGTCGCAGCAAGCCTCCACCGCCGCAGGGACTACACTTTCCAGCTGCCCCGGCGGGTGTGGCGCGACCAACGTGTCATCAGCGGAGCGTCCCTTAAGAGGGAGGAGCGCCGAGCGAGCGCCGAGAACGCTTGTAAAACCTACCTGTTTTGCCCGCGGTTGCTGCCGTAAGGGGAACGGCTCATTAAATCTTCCAGTGATTGCTGCCGCAGTAGCCTGAACGCCGCCGTGAGGGGAACGGCTCCTTAAACCTTCCAGTGAACGGCCCCCGAAGTCGCAGCAAGCCACCACCGCCGCAGGGACTACACTTTCCAGCTGCCCCGGCGGGTGTGGCGCGACCAACGTGTCATCAGCGGAGCGTCCCTTAAGAGGGAGGAGTGCCTCTCGCCCCGCGAGTCGCGCGCGGGAGCGCCCGGGCTAAGACCGGGACAAGGGCGGGACAGTCTGCGACAGTCCGCGACTGGACGCGATCGGACAGGACCAGATACTCTGCCGCTGGGACGATAAGATCCCACCCACTAGTAAGATATTTTTCTTGTTGAGTTCTGCTTTGACCTGTGGGAATTAACTGTACTGTGAAAGAGGGTTACCGGGTAAAATCTCAGGATGCCGAAGAAAGCTGTTGCTGCCACATCTAATACTATTGATAATTATCTGGTACAAACGGTGAAGAAGATAAATGACCTAAGGCGAGAATCTCTGGGTCTGAGTCAATCTCCCGATCTTGAACGTTTAAGACCATCTTCACCACCCTCCTTGGTAGACACTCTACCACAGGCTATAGGAACTGATGCTCCTCTTATTTCCTTCCATGAATCTGTTAATAATGATTTTGAAACAAATTCTGTGGTTGTTCCCGATATATTTCTCGTAACTGATCCCGAGAGTGACATTGATTCTAATCATGGGGTTCAGACGCGAGTGACTGAAGAGGAACTTTCTTCCCCAATTCAGGTGTCTCGGCCGGTACGAACAAGTGCGAAAAAACAGCCAAAGCGAGGAGGGTTGCGGTCCGGGGTAAGGAGGAAAAGGGCTACCACTCCCAGCACATCAAAGGCAAAAACTACTGACCATGGCGAGGATAATATAAAGTACTCTATGGACGAGGAACTGCTCAATAAGATTGTAGAGGTGTTTGAAAGCAAGATTAAAGTTTTAATTAAACCTCTGGTGGCAAAAATCGAAACATTGAATGCCGAGATTAAAAAACTGGGAGGCTTACAAACTAAGGTCGTGGCGGAGGTGGAAAATATAACCTCTCTTGTTGCAAACAGAATAGTCCATTCAGGGGAGAACACACTGGGTATGGGAGGGGTAGGGGGTGTATCGATACTAACCAACCCCCCTGCTCAAGCTCCGATGGATATTGTTAATCAGTTAGCTGTCAAGGATGACGCCTTGTTAACAGTTAATATTCCCCCTGATCAAAGTCAGGTAACAGACCCTCTTCAATTTATTGTTGAAGCCTCGCAGGTGGTACTGGTGCTGGCTAATGTTCCACTTTTAGAACGTGGCCTGGTAGAGCCACCCGCATCCTTGTCGAGTAAGGCTTTACTTTGGTTAACAGGGAACATGAAGTTAGCCCCAGGAGGGAAACAGCAACTGGCGAGAGAGATTAAGTCAGCGAAAAGGGTCCCGTGGATAGGGAACCAACCCAAAAAGTTTAAAGGTGACTGTGTGGCAGTGACTTTTTCAAACCCGGCAGTTTTGCCTAATGTCCTTGAAAACGTACTCCCGCCCCAACGAAGAAGCGGTACTATTGTCCCACTCACCCTAAAACATTTTTATGGTGAACAACAAAATGTTACTTACCCTAAAACCCCTGGTCTAGATAGGGACATTAACATGAATAACAGGTGGGGCACAAATCTTGGCCTAAACATTGCAACTCATAACAGTTTTGATGCTCTATCCGGCCTGGACTTGTGTGATTGACGGGAGGCTTGTGAAGGTCTGGGTGGTGAGGTAACTGGTGATTTGACCTCCATGGGTCCTGTATCTTCACATAGGAGGGGTAGTGCTATCCCCGTAAAAGAGAATCTTGAATCGGGGGACAAAGTCAGGCTGTTAAGCTGGAACATCGCTGGGTTGCGTTCCAAGAGAGAAGACACCAACTGGCTTAATGTTATTAAACAATACTATATTGTCGCCCTACAGGAGACCTGGGATAAGGATTGTGATTTTTGGGTGGATGGCTTTACTTCTTTTTTTGTCCCTGCTTTGAGTTCGACGGCTGGAAGAAGTAGAGGTGGACTTGTGTTGTTGGTCTCGGTGAACGTCAGGGGTAAAATTGTAAAGGTTGATTGCGTCTCACATAATTTTCTCATCGTGGAGGTAACCTTGGTTAATAACATTAAAATAATTCTAGTGAATTGTTATAACTCACAGCAAGGGGCCTCTGCAGATGAGCATTTACTATGGCTAAATGATTTTTTATCTTCTTATAAAGAAAAGCAAAACGACTTTTTGTCATCTAATTTTGATGGGTGATTTTAATGTACATCTTTGTTTAAATTGTGACCTAACTGATCTAGACGGTCCGGATAGTATATCCCCCCAGCATTTTGAACATAGTCAGAAGGGGGTGGCTCTTGAAAACCTATTGTCCAGTAATGATCTGTTTGAAGCTGAGTTTTTCGATAGCAATACCCGGGTTGCTACCTATACTGGTAGGGACTGTCAAACGATCATTGATTATATCTTTTTATCACTAGGTCTTTTAAAGTATGTAATCTTTTATAATGCTATACAGATGCCTTTAAGTGACCATAACCCTGTGGTGATGGAGCTACTTGATGGGTTTTCTTTATTAAACATTTCTGTCCCGCAACAGGCGGTTCTGTCGGTTAAAGCTAAAGACCAGGGGAGAAGGCTCAATTGGGGTAAGATCGTGCCCGTTGACTTCTTCCTAACTATAACATTAAGGCTGCACAGGAACTAAATACCTGTGTAAATCCTCTCTCCAAGGGGGAGGTCGTAATAACATCGTACGAGGCCATTTGTTCTAAAGTGTCACAGGAACTTACACTGAACTGTCGAGTAGCAACAAATAGACCGGCAATGGGCTGGTGTGACCAAAAATGCAGTAATGCCCATAATATTTTTAAAAAGGCCCTTAATGTTCGCCCGAGAAATAAAGCTTTGGTATCCCAGCTCAGAAGGGAGTACGCGAACGCAATACAGGAGCGAAAAAGGGAGTTAAAACATGAAGCCTGGGTCGAGATCATGGACAAAGCTACCTTAAAAGACAGCGCCAAGTTCTGGTCAATTATCAATACTCCACTGTTCTCTAAAGACCAAAACTCAGTCCTAGAATTAAACATCTCTGAAAAAGACTGGCTTAGTCATTTTGAAAAAATATATGGTAGCCATTTGGAGCTAGAAACCCTGGTAGCCCCTGTTCCCACAGTGGCCCCTGTAAGGTTTGAAACAGCCGAAGTGGTTAAAGCAATTGAAAGTACGGCAGGGCATAAGGCACTAGGTCCGGATGGGGTTCCCTCCGACATGTACAAGGCCAACCCGGTGTACTGGGCTGAAATTCTGACTAAAGTCTTTAATGCCTCTGCAACCGTAGGGTTCCCCAAATCCTGGTCCAGATCGATCATAATCCCTGTGTTCAAAAAAGGGCAGAGGGGAGACCCGAGATGTTATAGGCCTATTTCATTGTTAGACTCCTCTATTAAAATGCTAGGGAAGGTTGTCTTGGCCAGAATAACATCTTGGGCCTCGGAGAATAACATATTGACTGATGTACAATATGGTTTTAAAGCGGGGAGGAGTACGGAGGACCAATGTCTCAACCTTAATCTAATTATAGCCGAATACACGAGGGCTAAAAGGGGCTCTATCTTCTTGGGTTTTATGGACCTGTCCACAGCCTTTGATCTAGTTAATAGATCAAGGCTGTGGACCATGCTGCTTAAGATGGGCCTTGACCGTTCGCTGGTGTACTTTTTGGCAGAGTTGCATAGGGATTTGAATGCTTCTATCAGGATGACAACTGAGGGGAAATGCACAGCAAGTTTTAAGTCCAGTAGGGGGGTGCGCCAAGGCTGCATCCTAGCCCCAATGTTGTTCACGTTGTACGTGAACTCGTTGGAGACTGACCTGACAGCAGTCACGCAGGATATTCCGCGCATGGGGGGAACGCCAATTCCGGTGCTCCTCTACGCCGACGATGCGGTTTTATTGGCAAGAACCCCAATTGGACTGCAGAGGTTGCTTGACTCCTTTGGTAATTTTATGAATAGTCTTGATTTGTTGATCAATACTGGGAAATCTCACATAATGTCTATGGGGAGTTCAAGAAACAATGTTAAAACTTTTTATTGTGGTACCGAGGTTATCAGCAGAGTAAAGGTATTTACATATTTGGGAGTCGTATTCGATGATAGGAGTAGTTGGACCCCACAGCTTACTACAAAATCTAATGCCGTGAGAAGCTCTTCCGCTGCAGTATTGGGGTTTGCCAAAAGACTAGGGGGGAAACCAACCGAGGCAATCCTGGCAATCTATAAAGCCAAGACGGTTTCAATTGCAAGGTACGGAGCAGCAATCTGGGGGTTTATTAATTCTGACCGCATTCAAATTGAGGAGAACAAGTTTCTGCGGTCTCTTCTTGGCCTTCCATCGTCTACAGCCACCTATTCTATCCATCTGGAGCTGGGTCTGGGATACATTATAGATATAATTAAATTAGCACCTATCCTGCTCTGGATTAAGATCTGGCTGAATCCGCACCTCTCCCTAAACCGAAAAATTATAATGGATTGTCTTAATGTAGATCATGTGAGGGAAATTCAGTGGCTGTCCTACATTAAGAGCCTGGCTGAGAAGCTTGGGCGTCCAGAGATTTTCTCTAGGCCAGATTCTCTGTGTAAAGCTGATCTAGTGTGGGCCAAGACTAACTTCATCAGGCTCCGTGAAGCCGAGCGAGAAGCGGTTGAGCTATGTAAACCTTCAGTAAGGGCCCACGTACTGGTTACCACGTTTTTAAGGTTGGCTCCCTATCTATCGGTTGTGACAAACTTTACTCACAGATGGTTACTGTCGAAATTTCGATTCAATCAAATGTTTATGGTATTATGGGATGTGAAAGGTTGGGGTAGGCCGGAGGTCATTCCCCCATGTAAATGTGATGATCTTTCTCCCCAGGATACTGTACATTTTTTGCTTTTCTGCAGTTTGTTTTCTGTGCCTCGGAAATGGTTCATCACACCATTATTGAATAAGTTGAACTTTAAACAATACAAACCTGCCCTATTATTTCTCCAAATGATGGAAACGCCCGAAACTATGTACTGTGTGGCCAGTTTCTTGGCAGCATCTGTTAGAATAAGGAGGTCTGGACTGAATGTGTAATGCTTTAAGCTATTTCCTTTTAAACAAGTTCTCGTACCTGGGAAATATGGCCTTGAAGAATAAATGCAATTAGGTCCACTATTTGGAGCTTTTTATGGAAATGTAATTTGTATACAATTGTGTAATTTTAATTTTTCTAAATGATTTTTAATTGTTTGTATTTTTGTATAGCATACTTTTATGATTTTAATTAATCGAATAAAGTGGATTTGACAACTAAAGCTGATTCTGCCCTATGAACAGGAACAAAATACTTGAAGTCATCCAGAAGTCGGGTGTGCAGAAAACCTAGCTGTGTCTCTTACTGCTGCACTGTTTCCAAAAGTTGGGATGGAACTACCCCTCTATAAAGGACTGATTTACAGACTTCTCCACCAGTGGTGCCAGGGAATGAGCTGTGTGTTTTAACATGTTTCCACCGGTCATGGATCCAGCAGAGTATCTTCTAATTTGAAAGAATCCTACAATGCAAGCTAGGTCTACCTGGGCCTCATAATAGACAGTGATCCGGTAGGTGCAAAAGGCATGTGCACCTCTTTTCTTGGTATACCTCTAAGGATTCTTTTTGTGCAGGAAGGTATACTGAAGATGAGGCAGTTCACTTCAATCAGTGAATTACGTGTTGGTCGTGCTACAGCAAAGAAACCAATGATTGCTCTTGATATGAATGGAAAGTGACTCTATTGAAATTTGAAGTTGCTTGGCTGTATACATCAATATCATTTAAATAAGCAACACTGAATGTATGCCGTAATGTTGCACACGTAAAGATATGAACTTGTAAATTAAAATGAAGAACTAATGACATTAATATTGTATTGATATGTTCAAGCAATAAATCACTTACTTCTTTATTTTAAAAAGTGTTAATATGTTTTTCTTTTTGAGACTCTCAACCAATTTGTAACATTTATTGCTATGGTGGTTCATGAAATTTTGGCACTAGGGTTGTCTTTCCAAGGTTTTGTCATACCGGTAGGTAGAATTTAGCAGCGCCCATATTACCCAAAACTCCTTGGTTTTTGCATATCTTCACTTAATGAAGATATCAATAATAGAGAGTAATGATTGTGCCCATAATTTAGAAGGATACTGACTCATTTATTAGATCCCACCCTTATGCCATACCCTTCCCCAATCTTTAGCTTAAAAAGCAATGGTTATAACATTTCCACAAATTGAGTTTCTTTTGTCAATCAGCTCTGACTTGTGTTGTGATTTTTAAGTCCCTTAGCCTAGTGAGTGACATCTTTGTTGTCCTTTTACTTATCATTCATAATAGTTTGAGCTGCAAGTATTTATAATAAGTTATGGCTTCAATTGGTTTGCTGCAATGTGTTGCTTGGTTTGCTGCCCAGTACTGAAAAAAAAAACATCAGCATGTTGATATGAATTCCCCACTTTTCAATACTGTGCATGCTCAATGGTTATTTACCTTACTTTCTAGTAGGCCAGAACTTTTTCACATCCATTGGCATAAACTACAGTTACCTATTTCTGTCTCTCATACAACATAAGATATTTGCTTCAATTTGCTATATCAAAAAGGGTGTTGCAATATCTCGACCTCCTTTGTGGTACTCGTGGAAAGTATACAAGCAAGATGTCAAATTGCTGTTTTTCTTCAAGACAACAATAAAAAACATTCCTCATTTAATCTTTGCCTTGTGCTTATGTGATAACTTCAGTAAGGACGGAAGGCTTCGACCAATCAATCAGCGGGTGGTAAGGCACAGCTACTCACCCCTGAGGTCTCAAGGTGCTGTGGGGGGGGGGGGGCTGCTGATCCGTCTGGGTGTAGAGGTGTAGTCAAAAAGCTAGGTCTTGAGGTCCTTCCTGAACTGGGTCAACGACATGGAATGCCTTAGGTGAAGGGGCAGGGTGTTCCAGGTCTTGACGGTGAGGTAGAAGAAAGATCTTTCTCTGGTTCTTTTGGATCCATGGGATGGAGGCCAGGGCAAGTTGGGCAGAGTGGAGTTGTCTGGCGGGTGTGTGGAAAGCGAGGCTCTGGTTCAAACATTTTGTTCCTGAGTCAAAGAAAGCCTTGTAGGCATGTGTGAGAAGATTGAAAATTATTCTCTTGTTGATAGGGAGCCAGTGGAGTTGTTAGAATCGGGGGTCTCTTGTTGGCACAGGTAGGTACTTGTGACAAGCAGGGACCCTCTCCTCTAGTCAGGGCAAGGGAATTACTCTCTCAAAATAACCCCTGCTCACCCCTAGGCGGCGTGGCGCGAGCAGTGAAGGCTTATTTCAGAGGTGATGTAAGTTAAGCGGTTGTGACCACATACAGTAACCCAGTGACAACCCTACAAATAGACACCACACAGGTTTTATATAAAAAATAAGTATACTTTATATAGAGTTATCACAAGACCAATAAATGACATAAAGAATCCACAGTACTATTACATTTCAAGAGTTCACGTTAAAAGGCTTAAATCAAAGTTTGTGCGAGTCGGTAGCCCGGAAGGGCTACAGCGTTGTTAAAAATAACAGAGTCTAGCAAATCCAGCAGACGGCGTCGGTACGGGCCCACTCAAATGGTCGACAGACTCAGTCACAGTACATTTCACTTGTGGCGGCCAGCACGGATGTGCGAGCTGGTTCGGGTGATCGTCGAGTTGCAGAAAGGACTCGTTGCAGGACACGTTGTCCCTCGATGCGGTGCAGGCAGTGGCCTGTTGACAGAGTCGGTGGATCCAAGGCTTGCATTGCAGGGCGAGACGGTGCTTCGATGCGGTGATTGCAGCTTGCGGTAAGGCTAACGAGTCAGAGTTCGGGAGCTGGCGTCAGTCAGTCCGGACATCGGTGTGGGTCGGACGGTGCGTTTCAAAGCGTGCGAGGAGGTGCCCAACTCCGGTGCGGTCACAGGACTCGAAGTCAGCAGCAGTGACCGCGTCGGTCAGACCAGTTCGATTCGGTGTGGCGAGGCGTTTCATGTCGCGGTGTCCTTCCAGTGGCGGTGCAGGCTACGGCTCTTTGACGGAGTCGGTGAGCGCCGAGCTTGCGTTGTTCGAGGCGGACGTTGCTTGGTGCAGTGCCTACAGGACACCGGGCCGGTGGAGAGAGTCGATCACAGCTCCCTGCCTCTGTAGCTACTTGTTTCCAGCAGGAATTCACAAAGGCTGGTGAAGTCCACTGGTGCTGGGACTTCGGTCAGGGGGCAAGCGCTCTTCCAAGCCCTTAGAGATCTTTGCACAAGTTGAAAGAAAAGTCCACAAAGTTCTTTCTCCTCTCTTTGGCAGTCAGGCAACCACTGCAGGGCAATCCCCCAAGCAGAACTTCAGCTTGGGAATAGTCTCTCCTCAGTTTCTTCAGGTTCCTTCTCCTCAGCAGAGGTTTCGTCTTGTAAGTCCAGAAGTGATCTAATTTCATGGGATCATGGTCCCAGTACTTATACCCCAAACTCCTTTGTTCTCTGAGGGGAGAGGGGTCTGTGCCCAGTTCAAGCCAGTTCTGAGGCACTCTGTTTACCAGACTTCTCCTTCCCTTTCATAGCACAGGGCAGGCACATCAGATGCCCCACAGGAGGTGGAGCCAGCATTGTGGAAAGCAAGTACAGTCCTGGAGCACTTTGTTGACAGTCTTCCTCCTCTTCTTTCAGTGTGAAGGGCAGAGACATCAGTCACACCACAGGGGGTGGAGCCAGCATTGTAGAGGGAAGGCCCAGCCCTATTGAGATCCCAAGTGCAACTCCTCCCTCCCATCTGGATGCAGATCTCCCTATTCACCACCGGGCAGCCCCAGTCTGTCTCCAGGAATTCCCCAGCCTTGTCACATACAAACCCAGACAAGGAATACACAACCTAGCAGAGGCAGGCTTAAAGGGTTAGGCAAGCAAATACCTACTTTATAAAAGTGGTATTTGCAAACACAGAATATTAAAATAAACTTCACTAAGATATATATTTTATTATTCTGAGTCCAGGCATACTAAACTCGAATTTCTACCATGTTCTCTGAGTCTGTTAGGATTATAGACTGTTATATTTCTAACAGCCCATTCTGGCCTATGGAGAACAGGTAGCCTTGCAATAGTGAAAAACGAAAATGGCTGTAATTCACTATTAGGACATGCCACACACATCAGGGCTTGTCCTACCTTATACTTACAATGCACCCTGCCCTTGGGCTTACCATAGGGGTGACTAATATGAAGAAACGGGAAGGTTTAGGGACTGGCAAGAGGGTGCACTTGCCCAGTCAGCATGATAGTAGCAGACTGAACGCAGGCTCTACAATGGCAGACCTTAGACACATTTTACAAGGCCACTTCAGTGGGTGGCACAACCAGTGCTGCAAGCCCGCTAGCAGCATTTGGATTTACACGCCCTGGGCACACTCAGTGCACTGTACTAGGGTCTGACAAGTAAACCAAAAATCCAATAATGGTACCACTAATTAATACATCAATTTACAGTAGGGAGCACTCACACTGTGGCACTGGACAGCAGTGGCACAGTTCCCAAAGCATCTAACAGTAGCAAAAACACATGAGGCAACAGAAAAAATGAAAGGGAGACCCACGCCAATGGTGTCAGGTCTAACAGGAGTTATTAGATGTGTTGTGTTAAGTGGCTGCAGTTGGGGATGTCGAGGACCAATCTGGCTGTGGTGTTTTGGATGTTCATTAATTTCCCGAGTTGTTTCAGGGTGACACCAGCATAGAGTGCTTTGCCTTAGTCAAGTCTACTGGTGATGAGTCTATGAGTGACAGTCTTTCTAAATTCTGTAGCCAGTCATCTGAAAGTCTTTTGAAGTAGGTGGAGAGTGTAGTAACAGGATGAGGATACTGTGTTAATTTACCAGTTCATTGAGAGTGAGGAGTCCAATTTGATGCCAAGATTCCATGCATGATCTGTAGGGGTGAGATGGGCTCCTAGTGTGGTGGGCCACCAGGATTCATCCCAGGCTGAGGGGGTGGGTCCTAGGATTAGTCTGAGTTGAGCTTGAGGCAGCTGTCTTGCATCCAGGTAGAAACTGTGTTCATTCTGTTGTGAAAGTTGATTCTGGAAGCTGTAGTTTTGTTGGTGAGAGCGTTGGTCAGCTGGTTGTCATCAGAGCAGGAGGCGATGTTGAGTCTGTGGCTTCTGACAATGGTTGCTATGGGAATAATGTAGATTTTGAAGATGGTCGGGCTCAGGGAGGAGCCCTGGGGCACTCCACTACTGATCTCTATAGGTTCGTAGAGGAATGGGGGTAGTCTGACTCACTGTGTTCGTCTGGTCAGGAAGGAGTGGATCCAGTCTAGTGCCTTGTTGGGGATGCCGGTGTCATGGAGTCTCATGATTAGGTTACAGCGGGAGTTGATGTCGAAGGCAGCCGACAGGTTCAGTAGGATGATGGTTGATGAGGGAGCAAATGTAAGTTTTTTGTCTTAAGTTGAACTTTTTTGTCTCAGTGAAATTAAGTACCAAAACGTACGTTTCACTTAGACAAAAGTCTAACTTTACTACTCGTAAATGCACTTTGTGAATACTGAAAGTCGTAAAGTTAGACTTTTGTCTCAGTTTATCTTTGTGAATCAGGCCCCCAGTGTAAAAGAATAAAAGGGGGTAATGCAGCAGGCCCAGATGGATTCCCATTGGAGATAAATAAGGCAATTATGGAGAAACAAATCCCCACATTAAAGGCGCTGTTTAATGCAATATATATGAAAGGTGAAAAAGGCCCAAGTTCTTGGGCAGTGTCCACTAGAGTTCTAATATTAAAACCAGACAGAAAGATCCGCTAGAATAGCTTCTTCTAGACCAATATCCCTATTAAATCTTGATCACAAGATTTTTTCAGAGATATTGGCTTCCAACTTGGCTGTAGTAATTAAGAATGTTATACATCCAGATCAGATAGGGGGTTTGTTGCAGGGAGGCAGCTAAAGGTGCTTATGTATTTGTTGTTGGGTGCCATCGATATGGTGGACGCCCAGATATCTCCATTAACAGTAGTGGGCATAGATGCGGCTAAAGCCTTTGATAGGGTTCATTGGGAGTATCTCTGAGAAGCCCTTAGGACCTTTGGATTCCTCTGTAATATGATAAGGACAATACAAAATCTAAATAGGATCCCAATTGCAAGAGTTTTGGTAAATGGCGAACTATCAGATTGTTTTCACATTATCAGAGGCCCCAGGCAGGGCTGTCTTCTTTCTCCACTCCTTTTTAATCTCTACATTAACTCTTTTGCACACCAGATTAGATGAGATTCTTCTATTGTTCCATTTAAGAAAGCTGAGTTGGAGGTTAAATTTGCATTGTATGCAGATGATGTGCTATTGTATACAACTAACGCGCATCTTGCAATACCCAGATTATTCGAGGGGCTGAAGACTTCGGCAAACTACTGGGATATCTGGTCAACCCAGAACAAATTGAGGTTATTTCATGGAACATGGATATGACTCTTCAGGGGGTAAAATTGCAGGTGAGATACTTGAGAGTTTTTATAACTCGGAACCTTGAGGACATCCCGTGGCTCAACTGGAAACAAGTGAGTCAAGAGATAGGGAGACTTTTTAATAGATGGACCAATTTGCCACTGAACATCTATGGTAGAGTAAATGTAGTTAAGATGGTCATTCTCTCAAAAGTTATCTTTCTGTTTAACTCTATACCGCTTACATTTTCCAAAGAGTCTATCGCTAAATTTCAGTGAAACATTGGGAGCTTTATTTTGGGCCTCAAAAAGGACCAGGATAGCATGAAAAAAACTTAGGGGGAAGTTGACAGCAGGAGGACTGGCTTTGCCTGATCTCAAGTTGTATTGCTATGCATTTCATTTAAAAACATTTCAAATGCTGGCCAATAAAACTGACTGATTTTCAATGGTTAAAATATACAAGGCAATGATTAGTGGATTTTGGGCAGAGTAACTTCCTGTTTAAATATGGGGATTCAAAATACTTTTAAAAAAGTTAGGCTAATAGTTTTAAAGACAGCATTAAGAACTTGGGTCTTCTTTAGAAAGAGTTTTAGTGTCCCATACTATACGTCTTCAGATCCAATTTGGGATTTTCCAGGTACACCAGCATGTCTGGAGGACCACTTAAGCCATCCCTTGTTGGTCAGATTTGAAAGTAGGATCTGGATTTGTGGAGTGGCAAGATTAAATAGCATGCACCAATGGCCAATTAATGCGATTTAAATATCATCAGCTACGATCATAGTGGGCAACTCAAGAGTGTGCAGAGGAAGAGGAGGAGGAATGGTTTGAGCAGGTTATGAAGACTACTTAATTAAAGAAGGGAGTATCTGTATGGTTTTGTGAATTCCTTAAGGCGGACAACAAGAAATACCCTGATTTATCTTCATTATGGGAAGAGGGAACCATCGATGGAGATATGAGGCAGATGTGGCAAGTATATTTTACTATATTACTTGCAGTGGTTAAACCTGCCTCACTTAAGAGAAATCAGCTGTTCACGACCCACGGGGCTTACTGGACTCAGAGTAAGCTGTCAAGAATAGCTGGGCAAGATATCAGATGTTGAAAATGCAAGACTATAAAGGCAGACAATATGCACATGTTTATTCAATATCCAACATTGGCCTCCTATTGGGCTACTGTATGTAAGTTTATCAGCGATATAAAAGGGCATCATATAGAGGTAAGCCCTCAACTTGAATTTTTGGGGATCAGTCCTTATGTGTATTTTGTTTTGAATTCTGCCAAAACAAAGTTTGCCTTTTTACATGGTATTGTTGGTGAGACAAGGGATATATAGGCATGGAAAAATCATCAAATGCACCACTTTTAAAAGAGCTGTCCAAAAATAGTAACTTAATAAGTCAGACGGACATAGTCTGTGATCCCCGGAGCTTTGAGAGGGTCTGAAAATACTACATTGATTGGCAAACAACTAGGGGGTCCGATGATTGAGCCATGCAAGCTGTGCTTTTGAGCCTGGGGAGGCCATTTTGGAACAGCAATAATCTTTGATGGGTGGTTGCCCACCTCGCCTGAGGGGGAACACATGCTAGCAAAAAGAGATGGCAGAGTAAGGACAAAAAAAGAAATTAATAATGTATTATATTCAACTGTTTTGGGAAATCGAGCACTTGAAGAAAACTGAAGTTCAAATTTTGTGAATACATTTAAATTGAGAGCACAAATGGTTTAATTTATGAGTACAAATTAGCCTTTGGTTTTCAAAAATTGTGACTTTCCAATCAAAAGTAAATTTCTACAATCATAAACAATTGGGTACTACTTTGCAAATGTGAAAAGTCAATTCCAACGTCGCTGCTCATCAGCGTTGCTTTGATTAGAGGGGCTGCCTCGGTGCCAGACATGGGCTTGGGCCAAAGTTTGTGTGGGTACGCTGATGCGGGGGTGCTGTTCCCAGCTTGCTCCACAGAGTCCGGTGCGGCAGGCACACATTTGTTGAAAACGGTTCTGGCCAGCCCGCCAGTGGTGGAAACTGACTTCTTCTTCTCCCCACTTGCCACTTTCGTGGCAGCACCTTTCTTTATGGCCATCTTGAAGCTTTCAATTGGCAGTGGTATGCAGTTTCACAAGCTGAAGAGATGTCCGTGTTGTGTGGTCATGTATCGCGTCATAAACAGGCCTTCTGTCTGGAAGTACTGTGGGTGATGTTGTCTCTTGTGCACCTAAAAGTAAACAAGCAAGAAGAACATAAGTGATATGTGGCATTGCTGCTTTTGAATTAGTAGTATCATTTAGTGTGGTTACTTCAGTTATAAATAATTAACAATACATTGTATTCAATATCCATTTGTAAAACCACACCAACATGAACTTTCATGTACACTCAGGGAGTATAAGAAAGAGCAACAACAGCACACAGATGAAACTGTTTGCTTTATGTGCATCCAGCTGAGAATGGAACGGAGCACTCATAGAGGTGCAGGTGACATAAGAACACTGACAATAGAATAATTCTTAGAAAATGTATGCTGTTGTGTGGCTGTGCGGTGCCAATAGCATGAGGTTGATGCTGGATGTTAGGAAAATGGGGACAATACCATTTGGGAAAAAAACATTAAAAAAAGAATGTTTTTAAAAATTAAAAAAATATTATTTTTTTTAAAAAATCAACAAATTAAAAAATTTGAAAAAGAAATGGAAAAAATTTAAAAAAATGAAAACAATGAAAAAATAAAAACTTATTTTAAAAAAAGCAAAAATTAACAAGTAGAAGTTAAACAAAAAATATAAAACAAACACAAATGTATTAAAAAATATGTGTAAATAATATCATAACATAAAAAAATATTATTCAATTGCTGATGTACTAGGGGAAGGAGATTACTACTTACTACCATTGAATTTGGAACCCACTGGAATTTGGAGGTAAGGAGAGATGCAGAGGAAAAATACAAAAAATGATGTAATAAAATATAAAAAAAACACTGTTCATACAGTACATTAGTATGAGCATTGAGTTACTAGGCCTCAAGCATAACACACAAAATGGCACCAGCCACATGGTTAAACAGCAAACAGGAGGCCTGGAAACAAAGAACACATGCAAGCCTTTGGCAAAAGTATACTGGCTGCCTACTCAAAATACCCGCTAGCCACATGGTCACAACATCAACAACCAGCAACAAGGCATGGCCATGACGAAGTCAGGCCTATGGCAAAAGTACGCTGGCTGGCTACACAAAATGGCTCCCTGCCACATGGTCACAACAACCAGCAAGAAGGCATAGCCACAACAAAGAACGCATGCAGGCCTATCGCAAAAGCCCATTAGCTGCCTACATAGGATGGCCACCAACCACATGGTCAAACAGCAAGCAAGGAGGCTTGGTCACAAACAAGGAAAACATGCAGACATATGGCAAAAGCATACTGGCTGGCTGCACAAAATGGCTGCCAGCCACATGGTTACAAAAACAAGCAGAAGACATGCAAAATAAAGGACACATACAGGCCTATTGACACTGTTTATACAAAATGGTCCCTGGCCACATTGCATGGGGAGCAAAAGACAAATGGTGCCCTATGGCAAACACAGTTGCACACTGGCCAGACAAAGAAGGCATGGTAACACAGAGAACACACATCCCCCAAAGGCAGTACCACACCTAACACTGTTTGCAGGGAAAACTGTTAAATACTACAAAAAACACATTTTGTATTTTAATCCAATTGCATCCATGGCCTAAATGATGTTTCAGTTCAACAGACACCACAGAAACAGTTGTATCATGCACACATGGCTAGTAATGGGCCTACGGGCTGGATGGTCAATTGGCAGACTAGGTCACAGAGTGAATTAAAAGAATATTGCTAATTTATTTTAAAAAATTGACAAATTGTGCAATTGTGCAATATTTTTCCTTTACAAAAGAAGACAAATTGCATGCTAAAATAACTAGAACCCTACTAAATCTGCCAGTCACTCCACCACAATAAATGTTATAAATGGAATAAAAATTGAAATAAGTCCTGTTGTATGCTCTCTATCAAACAAACAACATCCTTACACAACAGTTTTTTAACTTACTTGTGAAATCTCAACTATTAAGTACTCAAATCCAATGGTATATATGCAGCAGACACAAAGAATGACCCTTCCAGCTCCAAATCCAAATGAAAAGTGACCTGAAGATGGACAATGCACTGGGAGGAGCCTACTGGACAGGAACAGGAAGTTGGAGATTCTGGGGCACTTCCTTACTATTGGAAATAAATTATAAAAAAAGACTCCTCGCACTGAGAGGAGCCTGCTGGACAGGAACACAGAGCTTGAAAACAATGCAAACTGTCCATTTGAGAATTTCAGAAAATTTAGATGCTTCTCAAGGAGAGAATCTTTTCCCAAGTTGCAGCTGCTGTCAGTCTTGCTCACTCACAATTGCGTACATCACAAAACAAGCACCAGAAGTTGCTGGCACGGCCTAAAGCCATGTTAGCGGCTACAAAATCTCACGGGAGCTCGCTGGTGGCTTGGGAATCACGTGGCACTCGTGAATGGCGAGAAAATCTCGTGGAAACTCGGGAGTGCCAGTGCACATGAAACAACATTTTGAGCACACCAGCTAAAAAGAAACTCCACTCCATTGCGGAACTTGGTATTTATTGGTATCTCTGCATTCTCCGTGGATTGTGGAGTTGCCGAATTCCACAAACTTCGCAAGTAGATTGGAGTTTTATGCTCAGGCATATATAACAGTGGTCAGCATGTTAGGAGTTTTCTGGGTCCTCTCTTTTTGATATTTATTGTGTTGATTGCTTACTTTTTTGGTGCATGTGAGGTGATTTATGTCACCCCCTTTGTTTCCCTTCAGTTAATTTTATTCTTATTTTAATTTATCTTCTGTAGGATGCCGCTCATAGGATTGGTCTCCTAGTCCTTTCATTATAAACTTTTGAATCTGGTTTCACCATTTTTTTTTACCTTTCGGTCGTTTGATTGGTTTCTCAACTAAGGTATATTTTGTGTTTGGAGTTTAGTCTCAAAGCGCATGACAGTTGTTTGTGTGCACATGTATGTCATGTGTTTTCTTTTCTATTATCTTTCACTATCACGGACCTCTTACAAGGGGTTGGTCTTTTCCTTTTTTACTGGATGTTCCTGTTTCCTGATCTATAGAGTAACCTCATTTTCTGCCACTTGGCAACATAAAGTGATTGTTGATTTGTTATAATTGTATGTGGTTTATTTTATTTGTAACATGCACTAGTGCATACATGTATTTTTTGAACAAACTATTTAATGGTCACAAAATTGCTATCATACTTTGCTACCAGGACATTTGCTGATATGCCATGTATTTTTGATTTTTGAGCTATGTATTGAAACAGATCTGAGTTTTGACAAAATACAGTCTTTCATGTATAATATTTCTAATTGTCTCTGTCACGTGTACTGTGGAGAGCACAAGCACTACATTTTGAAATTTGTTTGTAATCACTTAGTGACATGCAACATATACCATTTCATCAGCCTGCCGAATTAAACTGTGATCACACGCACTGGCAGCAGGTTGTTGTTTGATTGAACCGCAGTCTCTAATTTGCATATTTTCTCTAATTATGCCTTTGTCACTTGTATCACAGCACTTACAAGCATTTAGACCTTTCAGGCTTTCAAATCATTTTATTTATTTAATTTTTCTACTGCAATGGCTACCATGTTATAATTAATGCTTTAGCACATGCGACCCACAGACAAGAGTCGGTCTTCATGGGGACGCCATTTGTTTACTTTAAGTATCAGAGCACAGACCAGACTCACTTTTCTTGCTTCTGTTGGTTTACCACTTGTTTTATAAGGTGATTGTGCATATTTCTCTCTGTATGGCCCTGAGGAAGAGTGTTTGTTCTAAAAGCAACACCTTTGAAACAAATCTTGGAATACTGCAGAACTGTGGAGTCGACTTTATGCAAATATTACCCGCCAGTAGGTAGTTAGGGTTAGGACCTATTTTCCTTAGGAAATACACAACATTCTATTTGGAATAACTTTAGCGCCGGTTGACGAATCTTCGCGTAAGTTTCAAAACTAATGGCCGGCTACGATCCGCTCCTATCCTGAAAATCTCAGGGTGATTCGTGAAGCGGGGACTGAGAAAAAAGGGGGTCCCAAAACGTGCTTTCCCCATGTAATTTTCTATAGGAACCGTTCATTGCGGCTACAGGCCGAACTGCTGAACGGCATTACACCAAATTTGGCAAAGATGTAGTCCTTAGTTCAGACTTGTGCCTTTTGCTTAAATGGTGTAAATCCGGTCAGTAGTTCCTGAGAAAATGACATTTAAAAGTATATATATATCTATGGCCGCGGTGGATCCATGCACTCTAAGCGCACCGTCCCGATCACGCACTAAATGCTAATTGGCTGTCAAGTGTTTGTCAACATTCGAAACCAGGAAGTGTTGGCAGCAATTTTGTGCCTCGATAAATCCGAGGCTGAAGAAGTTAGTGGAATAAGTGTGCAAAACGTATAAAGGGGGCAGGGTAGAAATACCCTGACCCTCTAGACCTGCTTAGGGGGTTCCAAAAGGACTTTGAGGGCCCCACAATTCTTTTTTTTAAACAGCAGGGTGTGCGGATCCTGCCGTAAAAATAAAAAAATAAAACAGAACTTCTTAAATATTTATTAAATGTAATGGGGGCCCAAAGGGGTCCCCCAGCCCCGGGGACCACCACTCCACGGGGCTATAAAATAAATAGTTGGGGGTGGCTCCAAGGCCCCCCAGCAAAATACGTGGGTGGGCACAATGGCCCCCCCAAGCCCCGGGGACCACCACCCCCATGCGCTTTGTTTATTGTTGGAGGGCGGCTGTAGGGCCCCCTCATGGAGCCTGGTTGTGGCCCTGGGGATGGCCACCCCCTAGGGCGGGAGTCTCATAGCTCCCGCCCTCCCATAGCAAACTTGGAAACCTGCTCTCTCTTTCAAAATCCAAACCAGATTGCTTTTCCACACGGGGAGCTGCATGTTAGCAGCTCCCATGTGGAAAAGCAATGGCGGCTCCCGAGGGACGCGGGGAGCCGGCTGGGACCGTTGGGGCATTGGGGCTCCCCCCATGGTCTCCAACGTTTTATATAAGCCCCGGGGAATGGGGTCCCCGGGGATAATAGAAATTAGTGATAGTGATTTTTTACGGTAAAATTAGGAGTCGTGCACCCAGAGCGGCGGTCAGTGCGGCCCCCTGGTGTGCATGCGTTGGATGCATGACTCCTATCGTGTAGGGTGAGCGACTGCAATGCGTTTTGTGCATGACTCTGACTAACTAACTAAGTACACAATTGTGTTTCAGGCCTACAATTCAACAGTCAGTACCCATACACTCCAGCAAACACCCTGTGACTGCTCTTGCAATCCCATAGTGACTCTTTCAGTACCATGTACTAATTCATTCACTAAAGTAAAACTCAACCAATTATGAATTCACCCAGTGTCTCTCCATTCAGTCAGTATGCATGTGTTCATGCAGTGAGACAGGCCTTAGGGCATGGAGTGCTTAAAACTCCTATGGTGAAGGGGTTTTCCATAGGTGTGCGTTCATCAAGAGAACACTCATAGAACAAGGCACATCTCCAGATTTATTAGAAATCATAAATCAGGACATGTGTGTGAATGCTGCACCATCCTCCAATTGGTGTAACAAGGCACATTCTTTGAATGTTTGCTAAAATGCACAGCATACATTGAAGGAGAAAAATGCCTTTAGAGGTTGTTTTTGTGCAGGATGGTGTGTCTTCCTGCACAAAAACAAATTCTGCATGACACAGATATCTTTGCGCCATGGTGCAAAGGTGCCTGTGTCATCGCATAGCTGCAGTTGAAGCATCAGTTCAAAGGGAAGCATAGACTTGCAACATATGTATGTACATATGTTGCATTCCTGTGCTTCGGAAGTACTACAGCACACTGCAGGTAAAGAGCTAAAAGTGTCATGCTATGGTACTTCCTTATAGTTCTGCACTTATACATACACCATACTGTACTATGCATTCTTTCAGTCAATCATGCACTATGCATACATTCAAACAAACTTTCATATACTATCATACAAATATAGCTTTTTCTTTAACCAGAGAAGTTAGTTCTGAAAATAACTATTTTTTTGTTTTTCTGTTTTATATTTTTTTGTAGTTTTTTTAACAATTTTCAGATTTGTTTTAAAAAAGAAACAAGGACGAAAAAACCAGTGAACTTCAGGAACTAACAGCCCAGAAAAAGAAAAAAAAAAGTCTAACAGCGGTGGTTTTGTTGTGCTGTACAGACTAAGGGCCAATGTATCAAGTAAAATTGCGATTGCAAATGCTGAAATTCAAAGAATTTCGGCGTTTACTATCGCAATTTTGCTTTGTGGTATGTATGAGGCAAATCTGCATGCAAAATAAGGAATCGCAAAATTTGCAATTCCTTATTTTGCAATTGCATTTCAGGAATCGAAAATTTTGCAATTCCTTAAATGCAATGTAAGAAGCACCAAAAAATGCACTTTTTTCATTTTTCAAAGTGCAATGTGAAGCACATACATGCCCTGAGGGCATGTATGTGCGCCACATGTGCACCCATGCTTATTTCAGGGATGCAAAAGGGTGTCCTTTTGACACCCTTGCACCCTTGAAATTGCATTCTCAATTTGCGATTCGCTAATTGCGAATCGCAAATTGAGAATGTATTCCCATTCATTCCTATGGGCCTCAAGGCGAATCGCAACTTGAGATTCGCAATTAAGGAATATGTAGGATTCACCAAATGTAGTGAAAATCCTACATACATAGCATTTTGCGATTCTCAAATAGGGATTTTCAAAAAATTGCTATTTGAGAATCGCAAATGTGGATTTTGATACATATGCACTTGAAGCAGTGTATTTTTATGTTTGCAAATTCGGAACGTATGTCAGGACGTGCTGGCGAAGAGGAACTGGCAGAAGTACTTGGGACTGCAGTTTGAGGTTTGCCTCGAAGTCTCCTGCACTCCTCCCGAGACAGATTCACAGGGTGCAGACTCTTAAGATGTGTGTACATACTTGCAGTGCCGCAAAAGTACTTTTTATCGGCACTGCCTCTTGAAAGAACGTTACCACATATTTTACAGGTGAATTTTGTGGCATTCGTCTTTTTTTGTCCTTCAGGGTAGGTAAAAAACTTCTACACCACTGAACAAGGTCTTTTTGGAGGTGGAGGTTGCACAACAAATTCTTCATCCAAAGAATGGTCTGATTCTTGTGGTGGCTGTTGTCCTGAAGCCATTTTGTCATCAAATTGGAAAATATCAGAGAATAAATAATCCAAAAGAAGTTCTTCTCATGTAAGAGATCTGTCTCCAAAGAAGCTCTAAGAAGAATAATTGAAATGGGTGGGATCCTTTAATAGTTACAATGGGAAAAGTTATGAACTAATTAAATCTCTTTCTTTCCGGTCACATGGGTTCCGCAGCTCGCACCCAGCGCGACTTCGGAAAATTGCATTTAAAAGTAATGTAACTTTATTAAAAGTAAAAGAATATTATTTTTATGATTAGCTCAGATAATGTCTTGCCTTAATATTTATATTAAATATATATATATATATATGTTTTTGACCATTAAAAAAATTTGCGGGAGTCTCTCACCCACGCGTCCATTGCTCATATGAAGTCATGCGGAATCGCGCGACAGTCGCGTAACGTAATACGTACATGTCGCATATGCGCCACAAGTCGCATACCAGTCTCATAGCAATAGCGTAAGAAAATTCGTACCCATCGCACACCCTACGTGGATCCTACACAACAATCCTAAAATGGCAGCTAGGTTCCGCGCAGTGATTGAGAAAGGTGCGCTGTGGGTGCGCGACTCCACAAAAAAATTGAAAAAAATAATATAAATATATTTTAAAAAACCTTTTAATTTTAAAAATATATATTTTTATTAAATATGTGTAATGTAATTTAAAAAATAAGATATCTAAAAATAAATAGATTAAAAAATGTAGTAAAACCATATGAAAAAAAAGATAACTATAAATACATTTAAAAATTATCATTGAAAAATTTGCTGATAAAACCATAGTTTGAAGTTTGAAGTTTATTTTATTATATTTGATTATTAAAACCATTGCATACAAAAGATAACATTTCTCACGGTTTATGATAAAATCGTTATATAATAAAAGGTTTTACATCACGTTAAAAGAGCACACATTTTTAAAAAATTCTGTACGTTAGCCGTGTTGACTGTTAATATTATTTCGACTGTTGCTATTCTTGTAAAGTTCCAGTCGGTTCTTGTAATGCTTAGTCTTTTTGCGGCTCAGTCCAGTGCTTCATTCTCTTTGCGGTTATGTCGAGGAATTTAATTAGCCGGCAATTTAACTGAACCAGCTCGGGTTGAAGCACAACATTAACACTTGTCTGCACGATCTGGCTCCGTACTGTTTGAATGCTGCCTTTAGCAGAGTGACCCTTATATCTTTTAACGTATTGCAGATGCCTGTAACATAAATTGCGTCCTCAGCGCCACTGCCGCTTAAACGACACTGCTGGGCTTTTCCCTTTCTTTCCCAAGGCGGGAGAAATTAATTAAAGGGGCCATCCCCCAGTCGGAGTCTTAGGAATTTTTCCTTGATGTTAATTTTTAATACCATTTTCAGGTAAAACTGGGGTTTTAGCGTATGTATGTAGAACCATCCAGCCGTGTGATCATTTGGCTAATGTTTTCGTGTCCTCTATTGCGTATAGTAAACAAGTTACCTTTGTCACTGTTTTTTTAATGTTAGGTGGTTTACCTGGATGTCCCACAGCTCTGTTAAACCTAGGTGTGTGATAGATTCCTGGAAACAAACACTTGCTACTGATTTTCCTGGGTGGGAAAGTTCCGTCCAAAGTTGGTCGTTCAGGGTCCCCTTTTCGTCATCTTTAATTTTATGCAAGCATTTCGCGTATGCTCCATGCGTTCAAGGGACTGTTTTTGGAGCCCAAATTCTAATCGTATTTGGGCCGGGGAAACCATTCTGGGGAGTTGGAAGATTGCACGGTATGATTTAGATATTATATTATCAAGCGTTGTTGCATCTTTTCCCTTCAACGCTTCACTCCCGTAAGTAATAGTTGGCTGGAGTTTTGCTTGCAAGACCCTTAGCAAAGGGTCAAATGTCAAGTCCGGTAAAAGCTTCTTTAGGGGCTTTATGGCTAAGCAGGTCGTTACCTCCTTTCTCCGCAGGGCTTCTAATTGCGGTTTTGATGAGTTGTTTTGGTCCAATATTACCCCTAGGTATTTATAGCTTACTCCTTGTTCCAAGCGATGACCATCAAAGAACCAACTAACATGTTTCTTCTTACGGTAATTAACTGCCATTATTTTTGTTTTATTGTAGTTTATTTTTAATGCGTTTTCTTGTGAAAATTTATTGGTGACGTTCAGTAGATACTGGAGACCAATTGGTGTCCTGCTTATCAGAACTAGATCATCCTCGTATAGCAGGTTTTACAGAGTAGTGTTCCCTAGTTTTGGTGCGTGGGCTGCACAGCTATTGAGCTTCTCCGGTAAGTCCTCTAGGAAGAGATTGAATAGCATTGGGGCTAGAACACACCCTTGTTTAAGTCCTTTTGAAGTGGGGATTTTTTTTATATTGTCGACTGTCACCAAGACTTATCCTGTTTTGGTGTGTAAATTCCTTAATTGATGTAGAAGGTTTGAAGGAATCCCCCAGCCATCTAGTTTTTGCCAAAGTTTAGTGCGATCTACGTGATCGAATGCTGCAACAAAGTCTATGAAACAGAGGAAGAGCGGATATTTTCCCTGTTTGGCTGCATCCATAAGCAGGGTCAGGGCCATTATGTTGGTTATAGATCCTTGCCCTTTACGAAATTCAGTTAGTGGTATTATTTGATTCTCTTCAGCCCAAGTGGTTATATCATTTAGGAGGAGCCCTGCAAAACATTTATCCTCGGTGTCGATCAAAGTTATTAGGCGGCACAGCCCTTGCTCCTTGTTAATAAATTGGGCTTATGATAGAGCCTCTCCACGACTCAGGAATTGTGGAATTTCTAACTGCATACTTGAAAACAGTTTCAAGTGTGTTGCTCCAGTAGTCCGGGTCGTTTTTAAACAGCATTGGAGGAATGCCATTGGGGCCGGGCGCTCCTGCCAGTCAACCCCTTGCTATTTGTTTTGTTATCTGTTTGGTTGATTGGGTGATGTGCCCCTCCTTTAATCTCCGTTCGGCATTTTGTGCAGGGGTTTCTGTTGATACCCGTTGTTCTTGATTTAATACTAGTCTATTAATGTCCTCAGTAGAAGATTGGCAGAGTGGTACTGGTTCCTTTACGACCCTGCTGCAACTCTCAGGTCATAAGGATTTGGGGTGTATAACTGTTTCTTCTTTGTCATTAAAATGATTAAAGAGAAAGGCTGTCCAGACCTCTTCAGAGATGTGAGAGTTGATTCCGTGGTGATTTTGCCAATGTGCTTTATTTTGGGTTTGCCAAAATCTGGCGCTATTTTTCTGTTTGGCATCCTGAAGCAATTTAGCCCAAAATTCGTTATTCACTGTCATTTTCCTGGCCCATCTTCTTCTCTTAAAAAGGGCCTTTGAATCACATAGAGGCTGCTGCAAATTTTGATATCCAGGCGCTCTCCGGAGTTATCGTAGTAATTGGTTTGTTGTTGTTTTCAGTTTCTTGGAAACTGGGCTCATTACTATCAAATTTGGAGGATCATTACGTTCTTACATTTTGGGCCTTTGTTGGTGGGAAATTTGTTGCCAAGGGCGCAGGTGAATTTTTCCCAAGTTTCCAACGGGTGACCTAAGTTATTGTGTACTTCCTTAAGCACTTATTTTGCTACTACTGCTACTGTTTCTATGTTTGTTGAATTGCACCTAATACGATGAAGGTTGGTTGTTCCTACTGAGACGATGGATTTTTCGGCCTCCTGGGATAATATTGCTGTAGAATGAAGTGTCATTTCTTGTGGCATATGATCACTATGTACTGGTGCCTATTTGTAATGAGGCTATCTTGTGAAACATGGATAGTGTTGTAAAAGTGAAGTCAAGGTAGGAGGATGCTTTGGACGAATGAAACGTAGGTGCCGGGGCGTTATCTTCCTTGAAGCGGCCGTTGACTGCCCTCAAATTCAGGTGCTCTAGTTCTGGGAGTAGATAGCTTGAACTCTTTGTTGGTTTGGTTACCGTTGAGGGGCCCTGGGTCGGGATACTCAATGTGCCAGTCAGATCCTGTATAAGGTCATCTTCCTGGTTATTCCCTAAAAGGTGCATATTGAAGTCTCCTGCCAGGATGACTTTGTCTGTGTCCTCCTCTTCTATTATTCTTGTTACTTCTTTAATCACTTCCATGGATGTTTGTAGTTTATGTTTAGGATGAAGGTAGATGTTTATCAGTGTTACCTTTTGTGCTGTCTGATTGAGGAACAACTTAACCGTTGAAGCCTGAATACAGCTTGGAGAAGTGATATGTGTTTTTATAGGATGCATCTCACCAATTTTTGTTATAGAGAAGAGGAGGAGTAAACCCCCCGATCGGTGTCCAAATATGGAGCCTTTAGTAGCTGGGGTGAAGTTAGAGGTGTATCCTTGTAGGTCGAAGGGTTTATCTTCCCAGGTCTCCTGGAGTAGGATGATGTTGAAGATTTTGAGTCAGTTCAGGAAGCCACGGTCGCTTAACTTGGAGTTTAAACCGTTAATATTCCAGGTGCAGATTTTGACTTCGTTGAAGCCCAATCGAGGAGATGGTATAGGCGACGTCCTATGTCAATTTGAGTGCGTTAAGAGGATAGTGCGTTGTAGCCCTTGCCTTCTGTTCATGATCAAGGATTCCTTTGGGGGGGACTGACTGGCTGTTGGTGTTTGGCCCCTTGCTCCCCTTAGGACTGAAGTCACTGATCGAGGTAGACTGTCTGTAATTAGAAATGGAGCTGGGTATTTTGGTTTAGGGACTGATTTTAGTGTGATCCCCCAATTTTTGAATTTTTTGTTTTCTTGGGTAATTCTGCTGGCTATCTCCGGTGTTTTCCATCTAATTTTGGAAGCTTCAGGGTTTGGCAAACCATTGTTTGGTAAAAACTCAACATACAATAGGTCGGAACTGTGAATATTAGCTAACTTTGGGATGGCTTGCAAGAGTCGTAATATGTTCCCTCTGTTTAAGGTATCTATACGGCCTCGCGACTTGTATAGGGGAACGAAAATAATCGTGTCGGACTCCTCGTCATGGGCAAATTCCTGGGTCGGATGAGTGGAGTTGTGACTAACAGCGCTTCCGAACTGATGTAGACTGAAGATGTCAGTGACGAGGGAATTCCTTCCGATATTTTCGTTAGTTGTTGGTAATTGGATTTGGCAATCCCAGGCTTTTTCTTCCGGGCCTCTACTTAGAGATATGTTTTTTGGTAGTACAAAGGCATGTTATAGTTAGGGATTAGCATTTAAAAAACCTTAGAAATTCAATGAAAAAAACATAGGTTTTCAGGGTGTTATAGTTAGTTGGACATTTCACTCGTACAAAACCATTGAACTTCCTCCGTTATAGTTAGTTGTACTAACTATAACTCGCCCGCCCGCATTCCACTGCTGATGATGTCACATATTACAACATTCATGACATGGTCAGTGACATCACTGATGACATCATCCACATGACAATCTGATACATCTCATCGTACACTAGTATAACCTTTCAACAATCATTATAACACATGGAGTACCATATTTGAAACCATTGACACACCAATACAAGTTTCTAAAAACCCACTCAGTGATTCCTACATCTACACACACATCTAAACACTTACCTATAGATTCCGTCATACATCCTAACAAAGATCAATAGAACACTATTAAATATACTTATACACCTACATCGACATTACACACCAGCACACATCCTATTCACTTATGCAGTCATCCTACTCACTTATGCAAACAATTGATCATACTTACATTTACTAAGCTACACACTTATACAAACACCACTTTATTTATTGATATAGATAGTAACTCATACTTAGTGTGTTATAAAATCACTATTACAAGTATACAGTTTTCGATACAGTCACTCATACAATCACTGAGTCTTATGTATATTTATTTATATACAACAACTCTCACATACACTGCCTTTTATATTTCTACTTTGTTGGACATGTATAATTGAGAAATATATTTACTCATCACCACACCCATAAAGAGATTCACTCACCCAAACAACTGTTTCCACATACAATATTAACCTCATGTACCTACTAAATCAACTATTTACACATCTTTGGACAGTCATACACCTCCCAACCAACTACACACACATTCACTATCCCATACAAATACTCACTTAACTAATTAATAACTAATATAAACTTTCACATAGCTAGTAACCAACTTATGTAGTAGTTTACACAACAAGAAATAGAGTGATACAGATATTCACACAGTTTAATCAATCTCGCATATATTTAGTGAGACACTTTAAATTTGTAACTCACAGTGCCACTAAATCCTCCATCCAGACACGCATACATCCACTCAGTCTTCAATGCAGATTGCTATATATATAATACTTATTTAAATATCAAACCACATTCGCTCGATGTCCTCAGTGATGTCATCAGTGATGTCATTTGAGATGTCATCAGTGATGTCATCAGTGATGTCACTGGCCATGTCATGAATGATGTAATATGTGACATCATCAGCATGTGGATTGTGGGCACGCTAGTTATAGTTAGAGCAACTAACTATAACATAGGAATTTCAATGGTTTTGTACAAGTCAAATGTCCAGCTAACTATAACACCCCTAAAACCTATGTTTTGTTCAGTGAATATATATATATATATATTTATATATATACATATCCTTCCCAAAGCGGTTCGCTTTTTCCGGGTGGAACGGTGCTTCAAAAAGGTGCATCACCCTCGCGGCGGTGAACCACACCACTTAACATGCCACAAATCCTTCACGCGGAAAGAGAAAGGGTCACACTCCGGCACTCTTGAACATGAAGTTAATTTATTCTTAAATCAATTTTACTGTCAGCAAACACATACCAACCAACGCGTTTCAGTATAACTAAATACCTTGTTCACAGCGGTTTTGTGGTTCAATCTGCCTGGTTTTGAAATTCATTCACAGGAGATGTTGTTACCTCATTTCCTGTTTGTGACTGGGTTTACTCCACAGCACATTGGGAGTTGTAGTCCCCTATTCTTAACTTTAATTAATGTGTTCTAGCATGCAACAGTGAAAAATAATGTAATTCATTTCTAACAAATTGCATTAAATAAAATACAATTACTGATTAAAGTGCCAAAAAATGATCAATTTCACAGATGTTACTTATTTTTACATGGCTAAATTGTAAAATGATATGCAGTTTTCTTTAGGTGAGATGAGATATAAAATGATATATACAGCTTTGTAATTATATGAGCAACAAATGCAACAGTGTTTTTACATAATGCAAGCCCAAATACTTGAACCTTGTGCAGAAGGACTAATCAAAAACAATGGTTGTGTGTATACAGAAAATAGGTTCAAGTATTTGGGCTTGCATCGTGTAAAAACACTGTTGCATTTGAAATGCATACTTCAATCTTAAAGGAGGAATAGAAGAAGCACAGTGCTGCAACAATTAAAAGATTCAAAGACAGATAATACAGCAAAGGCATTCAATCTTGATATTTGTATTACTTCCAGCCCTGAGGAAGTCATTGGGTCATTTCCAATAACGTCAAAACTCGTTGGCGTAAGGGAGTGGAAGACCCCTTTACAATAAAGAAGAAACAAAATGCCCAATGTATTACTGCTTTATTTTCTTACACTACTGTACTTACTGTATTATAAGATACGTGTGCTTCAATAATTGTAAACACCCTCAGTTTTACCTACACACTCACACAGACAGTCACAGACACTCATGCACTCAGTGACAGACACATTCAGGGAGTCATACATATAATAACAAATCAACTCACGGATCCACTGAGAGACTCGGACTCCCACTCACAGACCCACTTAATAATTTGTGAATACACTGACAGATTCACTTATGTATACACTCAGAAACTCACTCAGACACTGATGTACCCACTGACAGATTCACTGAGAGACTGATGTGCCCACTCACAAACCAACTCAGCGACACAGACACCCACTCACACACCCGGTTCAACACTAACGCACCCAGTCAGAGGCCTACTCAGAGACTGAGACACCCACTGACAGAGCCACTCAGACACTGATGCACCCACTGACAGACACATTTAAAGACTAAGATACCAACTCACAGATGCATGCATACACTGATGCACTCTGTCAAAGATCCAGTGAGAGACTCAGACACCCTGTCAGAGACCCACTCAGATACTGACGCACCCAGTCACAGGCCCACTGAGAGACTTAGACACCCAGGGATAGACCCACTCAGACTCTAATGAACTCACTCACAGACTGACACCCACTCACAGAACTACTCAGAGAATCATCCACAGGGTCAAACACCTACTCAGACAGTAATGCACCCAGCGACAGACTCACTCGGAGACTGAGACACCCACTGACAGATGCACTCAGACACTGATGCACCCACTGACAGACCCAGTCACAGACTCAGACACCCACTCACAGACCTATTCAGACACTGAAGCATCTAGTGACAGACCCACACAGACACTGATGTACCCACTGACATACCCACTCAGAGACTGAGACACCCACTCACAGATCAACTCGGACACTAATGCACCCACTCACAGGCCCACTAAGAGACTCAGACACCCACTGACAGACCTATACAGACACTGACACATCCACTGATAGACACACTGAGACACTAATGCGATCACTGACAGACCCACTCAGAGAGGTTTACTCTGAAGTATTTTTAGCTTAATTAACTGGATCCCAGGTATTTATCCAGACAAAATAATGTTTAAGAACTCCCTCAAGATAGTCCTACTTGAGGTCGAGTCCACCCTGGTAGGACCATCTTACTAGGTTGAGGGGAGGTGAGGTGTCCTGTGATGTAGCATGTCACATTACGTGAGTGGGCCTACCTCATCCAAGTCTTGGAATTGCCAGGATTTAGATTAGGAAGTTAGGCTAGGTAGACAGAACCTCTCTAGACAGGCACATAAAGGCTTTTTTAAGTGCCTTCCTGACAGGCTACCATGTCATTGTGTGTTTAGCTACTTTACTAGAAGCAGACGTGGGGCCTAGCTCAGCCTCTTTTTCTCTCTGTGTGATAATGATAGTGTTTAATTTGAACTATCATTCAAAAGTTAAGTAATAACAGTTTGGGTGATGGTTCACTAATTGGATGTGGTTATACAGGTATACTAGCATCTTGATTTGTGCCGCTTATTTTCTATCCCTAACCCTATCTATTGTAGGCCTTAGTTTGGGATGAAATTCTAACACATGACAGTGTTCATGCAGGCGTGTTCAATCAACAAGCAAGAGTTGAAAGGTTGTACTCCCATGTGCTAATTGTATTGACATGCACGCACCGCAGACCTGGGTGAGTCTACTAACAATTCACCTCCCCTGTCTTTCTATCTGGATACGATTTGACCTCACCTTGATGGTGGTTGCCCAATCTACTTTGTTTATCTCTGCTTAGCTCAGCTGTACTTAGTACAATTCGGTGCATGTAGCTGATGCGTATTGATTAATTTCAGACAATGCCATCCATCAAAGTAGAAATGATTTGCACGAGGCTTGAGACTCTGAAACTTGTTTTCACGGGCTGATAAATGCAGGAAGAGACATACCCTATTGATTTCAAAGCCTGTCATTCAGCGTTATTTATTGTTCTAAACTAAGCCAATGTTTTAGCTGCAATTAGGAAACCGTCTTTTCTTCAAGCTGAAAAGTTAGATTACATGTATCCTTCGAAGCCTCTTGTTAGTAGAAAAGTAACATGCCATTTTAAGGGCACGCTAATGAGGAGCTCCAATTACTGTACGCTGTACCTTCACGGAACACCAGCCGAATTCTTAATTAGGAGAGAAGATGACGGCTTGTGGAATTCCTACAAGCGTTAGAGATCAGTGGGCATTTTGTGACTTTTATAAATGTGGAGGCATACACAGACAGTGGAATTTTCTGGAAATTGAATTTAGTATACTAGATTTGCACCTGAGAAAAAGCAAAGATTTTGTTGACATAAACGTTGCAAGAAAAACTAGGTGGACATAAAAAGCAGAGATATGTTGTTTATTTGTGTTCATTTAATAAACCGAGAATTAACGAGCAATATATAAACAAAGTAAAACTAGGATTGCGCGAGGCAGCATTTAAACAAAGTAAAACTAAGATTATACTGGGCAGTATTTAAATGTGTCTGGAGCTAAGGGAATCGTTTTCAAAAGGTTGAGAAGATCACTGAGGTTGGGGTATAAAATAAATTCAGAGTCCGATTATATAAGGAGAAAATAAGAATTGATAGCTAGTGTACACAGAAAGAAATTATTATTTGAACAAAGAAGTAACAATGAAAGTTGGTTATAAGAAGGTATCAATCAATCAAGCAGTCAATTTCTAGGAACACTGTTTGTCACCTGTGTGGGTATCCAGATGCTGGCAGGGACCAGTGGTTCAGTTGAACAGCCAGGTCTTCAATGATTTTCGGAACCCAGGTAATGATGGGGAGGTCTGGAGGTTTAGAGGGAGGTCATTCCATGACTTTGCTGCAATGTAGTTGAAGGAGCATCCACCGCTGCTGCATCAGCAGATGCGAGGGGTGAAGGTGACAGTGAGGGAGGCGGAGCCGAGGTGTCTGGTGCAAGATCAAGCCGGGGTTTATCGGGAATGGCCGCAGTTGTGAAGGACTTTGTATGCATAGGTTAGTAGCTTGACCTGGCATCTCTTCTGTACAGGGAGTTTGTGGAGTTCCTTGAGGTGAGGGTTGATGTGGGTATGTTGAGGGAGGTTGAAGATGAGTCTGGCAGGTGTGCTCTGTATGACCTGAAGTCTATGGAGTACGTGGGCTGTGAATCTTGAGTAGAGAGCATTATCCGTAGTCCAGTTGGCTGGTAATTAGAGCTTGAGTGACAGGCATCTTGAGCTCTGCGAAAGCCATTTGAAGAAATTGTGCTGTATGTACAGGATGAAGAAGCAAGAGGTGGGGGCAGCGTTAACCCGGGATGTTATGGTTAGCTTTCCATCCAGGATGATGCTGAGGTTTCTGGTGTGGTTGGTCGGGGTCGGTGCTAGGCCCAGTTCCATGAGCTACCAGGAGTCGTCCCGGGGGAGCAGCTATTCCCCAAGATCAGTACCTCGGTTTTGTCCATGTTGAGTTTCAAGCAGTTGTTCCTCTTCCAGATGATGACGCTGGTTAACCATTTGTGGAAGTTGGTCCTGGTGGTGGTGGATTCATTGGAGAGGGAGAGGATGAGTTGAGTTGAGTTGAGGGAGAGATGAGACAAAGTACCATAGAACTTGCAAAGGAATTTGAATTTTTTAACAGACATGGGCCCTTATTATGAGTGGTCCAGTAGATTGCAATCCCTGAGTAACACCTATTTTGTAGGGATCACCATTGTAGGTCTTGCAATGTTTCTTGCACCCGGCATACTATCACAACCCTCATTAGGTCAAACATGCAAAAATGTAAAGAGGAAAACATACTAGGTAAATGCTTAGACATTAAGAAATTCATGCATTAAGCTTCAAAATCCACATGTTGTGCCCTATTTCTTTTTTTTAAATCTTTTTTTTATTGAACCAGATCCAGACAGACAGTACAAACAGACCGAGCATATTGCAATCAACTCATTACAAATGATAAATCCATGATGAAAAAAGAAAGCAGGAAAAGAGAAGAAAACAAGAACTGAGTCAGCATAGCAATTAAAGTAAACAACACATGGTTATAAAATGACAATATACAACATGTTCTAGCCACTTAAATTATATCACAGTTACGACAAATTAATTATATCAGGTATTTATGTGATAAAGCTTCAAAATGCTTTCCAATTCGTAATTGGGTGCCAAATTGATTCTCCAAATTTTTTTGCTCTAGTTCCCCATGTTGCATAGATAGCCATCTCAAAACTGAAAACTGCTAAAAGTCGGGCCAACCACATCTGAAAGCTGGGAGGTTCTAATTCTTTCCAGCGGGCTGACAAGATGATTCTAAGAACAGCCGTTCCAATGAATAGCAGTCTTTCCTCGTGTTTTGAAAGTTGTAACGAGGAATCATAGCCTAACATAAAAAGTGTTTCGGATTCAGGGAGTTTATGCCCAAATAGCTCTTGCCAGTACTCACTGATCGCGGTTTTTATTAAATCGAGCTTGGGACAGCTACTGAACATATGTATTAATGTCGCTGGACCCTGTAAACATCTAGGACACAGATCATTTTCCCTTTTGCCCCATATAAATAATTTGGCAGGTGTGTAATAAAGGTTAAAAACGGTTTTATAAGTCTGTGCTTTAAGGTTGCTAGCCATAAAGAGTGAGTCACTTAGTTCTAACACTCTATAGATATCAACATTGGGATTGCTAAGTTTAATAGCCCAGTTTGTTTCTGTTTTCTCTAGATCATCTTGGATGTTAGTTAACAAGAGATCATAAAGCAATCCTATTCTTGTGCAGGGTTTATTGACGGCTTCAATAATATCCAGTCTCATTAAACATAAAGCTGGTCCCTTTTCTTTAAGATTGGCGTAAATCTGTACAAATTTGATATAATCACCATTAGAGAGTTGGTATTTACTTTTTAGATCAGTAAACGTAGTTTCTTTTTTTTTTTTTTTTTTTTTGTTGAAAACCCTTATTGTACAAAGAAAGCTCACAAATACGGGCCTACAACCCACGAGGGCTGGCCACCACATGGTAGATAACGTAATAAACGAAAAACAAATTCTCAACAGGATATGTCACCAGGAGCACAGGAGAAACAACAAAAGGCATCGAGCAATCAGCAAGAACAGGACAATAAAAGGTTAATTTTCTAATGCGGGGCGGGGAAACAGAAGAACCATGGGCCGTGCAAAAAACAACCAGGGAGGGGCCGCGGCAAGCCGCCATCTTATGATCACAGAATGACAAAAGAGGCCATACAAACATAGCTATCAAAGAGTATAAACATAATCGGAATATAAAGAAACGACAATGGCATCAATCAAACCGCACCTACCCGTCGCCGCCCCCACCCAAATTGAGGAGACATGATCACAAAGGCCCACATAATAAAAGACAATACGATACGCACCCCAACAAAAATAAAAGGACCCCCATAAAGGAGGAAAAAGGGGGAGAGGGAAAAAGGGAACGAAAGAAGGGACTCCCACCAAACCACGCACCCCCAGGAGTGAAAGCAGGATAATAGAGTCCGGCAAGCGACGTAGCAAAAAATCGATACCGAATTACCCAGCGAGCCACAATCAGATACACACCGGAATACGAAAGTCACAGAAACTCCCCAGGGGGATACAGGAGGAGACGGAGTCCCGAAAAAAGTGAACACATAAGAGCCATAGAACAGAAAAAGAGGAAATAAGGGAGGAAAAAGACCCCCCAATATGGACAGACCCCCCCAACCCACCCCTAAAGCCCACCCTGCACCCCTGCAGAAGGCTACGGCCTACCCCCCCGCAGCGTGCCTGTCGCCCTAATTAGAACCCGAAATATAGCGGAGCAGAGTTAAGTCGGAAACAAAAGACAAAAATGGGAAGGGAAGAGAAGGAAACGAGGGATGGGAAACACACACAGACATACACGGGGGAGGGCCGGGAGACAGGAGTAAACGCACCCAGCCACCCGCCTGAGTCGAGGAGCCAAGTCCCCGGGAAGCCAAAGAACATCGGGTTAAAGTCCAGGGGCACCAGTCAGTCACACAGAACCATACCGGGACAGGTTGACCATCCAAACCAGTGCAAGACTACCGCACACAGATGCCAGTATACATCAGCCCTGTCCTTGTTTGTCCAAAGTGGAAACGGTCCGATCCAGCGAGGACCAGGCTACGAAGAACAGGAGACAGACAGCAGGAAGATCCAACGGCAGTCCGGAAAAGGCACGTAAAGTGGAACACGGAAGATCCAGGAAAGTCACGAAGTGTAGCAAACGATGCAGGCACAAGTCCAAGGATATGTCCAGAAAAACCGACCCATCTGGGCCAGCACAGGAGACATCGCCGGGCAGCAGCGACCGAAAGGAAGCGGGAGAGTCATGAAGGCCAGGCCAAGCAAAATCCAGCTCCCGGGCCTGAGAAAAAGAAGGTAGCGCAGGAGGAGGAGGCGCCATCAAGTTCCGTACATCAGCAGACGCGGTCGGAGCCGGGGCCAATTCCGCCAGGATAATTCCAGCCGCACCCCGCGGCGGCACAATCACATCCGGCCGTGGGGGCCCCGGAGGCCCGCCGTGAGGAACCATCTTCGAAGCTAGGACAGGCGCGGTCACACAGAGCCGCCAGGAGAGCAGGGTGTCCAGTACCTCCTTAAGTGTAGGAAAACCTTTACAGTATCCGGCACCCGGGCCATGCGGCGGGCCTCCAGCGCTCGCCCAGGCCCGGTCAAGACACCCGGGGTCGGACGCCATTTTGAGAGTCCGACAAGGCAGCGCGGCTGTAAATCTCCGCCGGGGCGGCAGCAAGGCAAACAAAGTCCCGCCGACCGGCAACAGAGCACCCCGGGCAGGAAGGGGGGCCACCCGAAGAGAGGGACTCGCCGGCCACCCAATGCCGCCGGTCCCGTTCTCCGAGTCCGGGCGGCAAAATCAAAATGGCCGGACCGGAGAACAAAGGGAGAGCAAGCCGGACACACAAGGAGCTCCGACCACGGAAGGCAGCGCCTCCACCATAGGCCTCCTCCCCACGGGAATCGGCCAGGAAGGACCTCCGGCCCACACGAACAACGGCCTTCCGACCACCTCCTCCGCACCCCGGAGGGTAGATCCGCAGGCTCCGTCCGGCCCGGGAGCCGGCAAGAAGATCCAGGCCAGTCCGCCTCCGACACCCCAATACAATCGGGGGCACTGCACCGGATCCACAGCAGCCAGGATAACCGGAACAAGAGGTAAGTGCCTGCAAGGCGTCGTAGCACTACCACACAGCAAACAGGGCTTCCCGGGGCAGGATTACAGCAGGATAAATGTGAAAACACAGGCGGGCGAACGGAGCCGAGCTAAAGCGCGGCCATCTCGGTCGCGAGCTAGGCTCCTCCCCTCAGTAAACGTAGTTTCAAAATTATTTAACAAAAAATCCTTTATTCTACAAATTCCGAGCCTTTGCCATTTCCTAGCTATAACATCGTGGGAGAAACCATAAGTAAGCTTCGATTGCCATAATGAAGTATATCTGTTAAATTTCCTGATATTCATATGCTTGGCAATCTTGGCCCATACCTTCCAAGCACTGTTTACGATTTCAAATTTACATTTCTTTTTAATATCTTTTGCCTCTATTTGTTGTAAGAACAATCCATTTGCATCCCTCCCAAGAACCAGCTCATATATTGATGGTAAGACATTAGCGTCTTGGGTATCCATCTCTGGACTAAAATTGTCCAGCGGTGAGATTTGTTTAAGAAGTGCTGCCCAATGGTAAAGACTAGTGTTTGGAATAGCAAGCCCACCTCTATCTCTAGGTAGTGACAATAACTTATGAGATCTCCTGATCTTACCTTGTTGCCATAGGAATTTGCTCATAAGAGAGTCGAGTATTTTTAAAGTCTTGGCCGCTACAGCAAGGGGAATTGCGCGGAACAGATATAAGCATCTAGGCAGCACATTCATTTTAAGAAAGGTGCCTCTTCCGATGATTGATAGGTGAAGACCACTGACCCGATCCAAATCTTTTTTGATTTTTTCAATAAGAGGGTTAAAGTTAAGGCCAGTTATTAACTTAACATCAGAACTAATAATAATTCCCAGATAGGTAGCTTTATCAGCCCTTCTCTGATCGGTGTAATTAGTACTATCTGTGGATAATACAATTGTCTTCCCCCTGTTCAGAGAGTACCCTGAGTGGATACCATATTCAGAGGTTAAGGTCACAATTTCCTCCATAGCCTCAACCGGCTCAGATGTAATAACCGCGATATCACCGGCATAAGCCAAAACTTTTGTCGCATATTGATCACATATGATTGGGTTAATAGATTGGCTCTCAAGAAATTTTAAAATTAATGGGTTTATATAGAGCGCGAATAATAAGGGTGAGCAAGGGCACCCTTGTCTGGTGCCCCTGGTGATGTTAATATACCCAGATTCAGACCCTAACATCTGTAGTTTTGCTCTAGGAGATATATACATTGATTTAATAGCTTTAATAAATTCAGGGCCAAAATTATTGTGTAACATAACTGCCCAAAGGAAACTCCATGAGACACGATCAAAAGCCTTTTCGGCATCCAGTAGGATCATTGACATCCGGCCCCCCGTGACAGACATGGCATCGAAGAGGGCTATCGCCCTACACGTGTGATCGGTAGTACCTTTACCAGGAACTAAGCCATGTTGCCACGGGGAGACAAGATGTTCAATAACCTCACTGAGTCTCGTGGCTATCACTTTGGCGTATAATTTAGAGTCCGAATTAATTAAAGAGATGGGACGATATGAAGTTAGTTGCTCAGGGGGTTTTCCTTTATTAGGGAAGACAGTTATCTTTGTTTCGTTCCATGAATAGGGGGACACACCATTCCATTGGTTCCCTAGAAAAAGATCATGGAGCAAAGGACAAAGTTGATGACTTAATATCTTGTACAAGTCTATTGGTATTTTATCAGGTCCAGCGGCTTTACCCGATGAGAGTGACAACAGAGCAGCTTCCACTTCATGTAAGGTAATTTCAGCTTCTAGATCTTCCCGGGTAATATCATCTAGGGTTCTTGATGCCTCATCATTGTGAAGGAGATTATTAAGAAACCCATATATTTCATTATCAGTGGATTTAACTTCTTCAGAGTAAAGTTTCTGATAGTATTGCTGAAATTGTTGAATAATATCGAGCGTATTAGTGTATTCCTTACCACTATCAGATATCTGATTGATGTGGTTAGATACATATTTTTGTCGTGTACGTAGAGCCAGCTGCCTACCAACTCTCTCACCACTCTCATAAATGTCTTTCCTATGAGCTTTATACGTTTGAGCCGCTTTTTTGCTAAGGCTTGCATTCAGCTCTGCTTTTAATATTGACAATTGATACATCGAGTGTTTAGCATCTAGTCCTTGCGAGATAATCGTAGTGTGATTTTCTTCCGCCTTCGCTAAGACCGCCAGTTTCAAATTGTAGTTACTAATATTTTGTTTTCTAGCCCTGGCTTGAAAGCTTATGGTTTCCCCCCTGAGTGCTGATTTGTAGCAGTCCCATACCACATTCCTTGTGGCGCTAAAACGATTAATATTGAAAAATTCTTCTGTCCAATTTTTGATAAACGTGATATATTCATTATTAGAAAGCAATTTACGATCAAATGTCCACTGTCTAGTTTGTTTAACTGAAGCTCCTACCATCGTCGTGAAGACAAGGGCGTTGTGGTCTGATATAATTTTAGGGCATTTATTGATAGATGATTGTGTAGCTAAATCCCTCGTTGAAAATATATAATCTATTCGGACGTGCTTCTGATGTGGGTGCGAAAAATAAGTGTACCCGGAATTCTGATTGTTTTGATTTTTTGCCTCCCATATATCAATTAGCCCCAAACTATTCACAAGCCTTCTAATTGCTTTATATACTTTAGGTTATCGGCCAGTATAGGTCAGTTGTGTAAGACCATTATTATTGAGCAAAGGGTTAAGGGAAATATTAAAAACGCCGCAAATAATTAATGGGCCTTGCCAAGTAGCAAGTTCAGATTCAAGATATGTAAAAACTGTAGGGTCATCCTGATTGGAGCCATAGATAGTGCAGATGGTTATGCCTAAGGCAAGTTTCACAATTGCCCGTCTTCCATGAGAATCAGAGAGATGGCGTACAGGCCCACCTAAGTATGATTTGGCTAGGATTGCAACCCCTCTTATATTTGATGTCTGCGTAGATGCAGCTAACAAATTATAGCCTCTTATCTTCAATAATGATCTCCTAGCCCATGGCACATGTGTCTCTTGGAGACAGAATACATCTACTGGATTCAAACCTATTAGCTCAGACAATCGACACTGTTTCTCATTATTCAGTAATCCCCCTACATTCCAGGGTTGTATAACCAGTTTACCCATTATTCAGCACTACAAATTGACCAAAAGACTCTCTGGATCCCTTATTATTACGATTAGTTATTAACCGATTCATAAGCTTCCTGGTAGATTTGATAAAAAAGAAATGAAAATTTTTTGTCACCGAATCGGGTTCATTTTTTTTTGTATTCCCCACCACCCTCCCACCCAACCTCCCCTAGCAACCCCGCCCACCCCACCCACACCCCTTTCCCCCCCCAAAGTGTAGGCCATCAGACTCAACCAGAGTCTGGGTGATGAATGCAGTTTTACACCTGAGCTACCGCTTCCACTAAGTGAAAAGAAAAGAGAATAACATTAAAGTGTATTGTATTGAGTGTAATGAGAAAAATTAGAGAAATTAGAGAAAGATAAAAAAAAATATATATATATATATACAAAAGAAAAAGAAAAGAAAAAGGAAACCCTCCATTGAGAGAAGAGGCAACATGCTACTAAACATATCTAACCATACCTAGACAGAACATGATAGATATTAATAGCTATAGTATATCTTTTTTCACAGCCTCCTGGTTAGCGCTATTAATTCTTAGCAAAAAACCAAAGGAGAAAGAGGCTAAATAATTCACTGAAAAGTAAAGAAGATTGCAAATCTAGCTTTCCATTAGAGCTCTATCAAGTCCATTATTAATGTAGTTCTTCTAGGTAAGTTTTAGCTTTAATCTCGGAAACAAAATATTTAGTCTGGCCGCCCCAAACGACCTTAAGCTTTGCCGGATTGTTCAAATATGCTTGGGCTCCTTTTTCCTGAAAGGGTTTGATTAGTGACCTTAGGCGCCAGCGTCTCTCAACAGTAGCGTGACAGAAGTCAGGTCTAGTAAAGAAGGAAACCTCATTAAAGGTCAGTTTGTGATCAGGTCTTGCCTTTTCTGCCACTGTTTGTCTTAACAAAAAGTTACCAAAGTATACTAGGATGGCACGAGGATACATTCCCGGTTTAGGCGGGGGTTGAAGGGCATTCGATGGGCACGCCGAACTTCAATGTCCCAATTCCAAGTCGTAAGTTCAGGCATCGACTTGCTAAGTAGATTCACAACAAAAGTACGTATATTTTCACCCTCCATTTTTTCGGGGATCCCGTGTATTCTTAAATTATTCTTGCACTGCTGGTTCTCAAAATCCTCCAACTTCCATTTAATATCAACTAATTCGGCTTCTTGCAACTTAATTTTCCCTGAGTTTGCCGTTGCCTCGTTTTCTGTAACAAGTACCCTTGCTTCTACTTCGGTAACTCTTTCCCCAATTTGGTTACATGTCTTAGTCAATTTCTTAACCACCCCTTGAACCTTGCGTAGAGCTGCCCGAGATCGATTACTGCCAATAGCCGTCTGTTCCCTATGGGCAGCGATAGCTTGTAAAATCGTTTTGACAGCATTTGACGGAAACTCATGTCTATTGACAGTGTCAGCGTCTAGATCAGACCCTTGTGTAGACATGGGAAGGTATTCAGCTGATGCTCGTTGATTCAACCTGGATAGCGGTTTAGTTTCAGATCTAATCGTATTGAATTGTAGATCTTCCTCGAGGCTACCTTCCTCCGAGGTATTAGAAAAGAGCAGAGATTCCTCATCTTCATCTTCGGATTCATCACTAAGCTTTTCTTTTCCCTCTTCAAGTGATCCAGACTCTGACTCTGCCTCTACTCCTGTTCTCATCTGAGAATGAGTAAAATACATTTAACTCTTTATCGCCTTCAGGAAATGTCGGGCAGGTATGGTCTTTAGTTTTCGGGTCAGGATCACACATTGGTTGTTCTCCAACTTTAAGGCTAGTATCAGTTATCTGAGGCAGAGGGTCAGTAGCTATCTGTCCGTGAGCTATAATGGCTGGAATAGGTGGTAGCGTATTCGTCTTAACACGCACAACCTCAACCTCAACTATCTCCTGGCTAGGAGTATTTACTGTATTTTCTGAGGAGATCTGCATTTCTTGCCCTTCGGCTTGTTCAGCTACACCCATAATGTTCTCACCAGCCCCAGAGAAAGACATACTATGTTTCCCCGCAGTTGTTTCTTGGCTGGCAGCAATGCTAGAAGGGTCAGGTGAATCAACAGTTTCTGCTTCATTAAGCTCCCCAATGACTTGTATACTCACAGTTTTAGCAGTCATAGCAGGCTGTATATGTTTAGGCGAATCCGAAGAGTTAGCGGCGGCTTCCAGGCTCTGCAGCGGAAGAGGTTGGGGATTCGGAGATACGCTCACTATAGCTCCTTGTTTTCTCATCAGTAAGTCGATAACTGTATTTCCTGAAGTAGCTATTGTTGACATGTTATCCTTGTTTATTTTACATTTGGATGCCAGCACCTCCTGTCGTGGTGAGCAGTCGGTTGAGATAGTAGGCTGTTTCTTGTTCCTTGTTTTTGTTGAAGTGCTGTTACCAGATATAGATTCATAAAGGGGGTGGTGATGGACAGAGTATCTGAATTAGGCAGAACACTCCTACCCAGTCAAAAGATCAGGGCTTGATCCATCACCGTTTTTTAGCTCACTGCACCATCCCAGCTCAGAACCTGGCTACATGCAAATTAGTCTGACCCTGGCCCAGTGCATCATGGGAACAGGGCAGACCAAACTACCAAGCCAATTCTTTACTGGAAACCATCAGGATTCAAGCAAGCCGGGCCGAAGACGGCTGTAATGCCAGAAACCGGTCCCCGGAAGCTTGTTTCCTTCCCAGTGTAGGAATTGGCTTTTGTAGTTTGGTTTGCCCTGTTCCCATCATGCACTGGGACAGGAACAGACTAATTTGCATACAGCCAGGTTCTGAAACTGGGATGGTGCAATGAGCTAAAAAACGTGTTGGATCTAGCCCTGATCTCTTGACTGGGTGAGAGTATTCTGCTTAATTCAGAGACTCTGTCCCTCACCACCCCTTGTTGTAAATAATTTTGTCCACCCTAAGCGTGGAAGGGTATACTCAGACATGAGTCCCTTGCTCATTGCACCATCAGGATTCAAGCAAGCCGGGCCGAAGACGGCTGTAATGCCAGAAACCGGTCCCCGGAAGCTTGTTTCCTTCCCAGTGTAGGAATTGGCTTTTGTAGTTTGGTTTGCCCTGTTCCCATCATGCACTGGGACAGGAACAGACTAATTTGCATACAGCCAGGTTCTGAAACTGGGATGGTGCAATGAGCTAAAAAACGGTGTTGGATCTAGCCCTGATCTCTTGACTGGGTGAGAGTATTCTGCTTAATTCAGAGACTCTGTCCCTCACCACCCCTTGTTGTAAATAATTTTGTCCACCCTAAGCGTGGAAGGGTATACTCAGACATGAGTCCTTTGCTCATTGCACCATCAGGATTCAAGCAAGCCGGGCCGAAGACGGCTGTAATGCCAGAAACCGGTCCCCGGAAGCTTGTTTCCTTCCCAGTGTAGGAATTGGCTTTTGTAGTTTGGTTTGCCCTGTTCCCATCATGCACTGGGACAGGAACAGACTAATTTGCATACAGCCAGGTTCTGAAACTGGGATGGTGCAATGAGCTAAAAAACGGTGTTGGATCTAGCCCTGATCTCTTGACTGGGTGAGAGTATTCTGCTTAATTCAGAGACTCTGTCCCTCACCACCCCTTGTTGTAAATAGTTACCAGATATAGGTCCTGCTCCGTTTGATGGTACATCTTGTTGTTGCTGTTGTTCTTCCAATTCTGCTTCGCGGAGGGCTCTGGCAGCCTTCGCTAGCCTCAAACGGGCTGCCGCTGCAGATGCGGATTTGGATGGCATATCGATGCCTGTTAACCCGATGATCTCGTACCAAGCTGCCGCGGCAGAAGGTGCAAATATGAGTCTGCACACCGTCTGTCCCAGCAATGTATACAGCCCCCTCCGAGGAATATTCCTGCAGTCTTGTGAATGAGTGAGGAAAACGAAAAGCGCGGAGAGCGCCTCTGCCTCCGCCTCTGTCTTGATCTCAGAGGCACAGGAGGCGCTGGAGTCCTGCTGACGTTGGCGTTGTGATTAAGAACACCGGTGTGTGATTCCGGCCCCAATCCTACAGACGACCCAGCCAAGCAGTGCCTGCAAGCCCTCGAGCGAGTCCGTTGTTTCCCATGTTTGCTCATCGGGATGTGGCTTTTCTAAACCCACGCCGGGTAATTTCATCCCAGTTCACTTTAAAATTTTAAGTTCGGTTTCCTTTGAATTTTCATTTCGTTCAGCTTTACCGGCAATAAGATGACCTTCTCGAACTTTTCCCTTTTTTTCTATATCACCTTTTGCTGCTTCTTAATGCTCCATTTCAGTCTTCACCTTTCACCATTTCTTGTTTTCTCGCTCGTTTTAGCTCAGCGCCATTGTGTATCAGAGTGCGTTACTAGTACCATTACTAGTTTCCGAATATCTTATCTCACCCCAGTTTTTCATGTAGCGCAAGCCGAGGGTGTAAGGTGTTCTCTGCTACGAGTTGAAGTTTGAAGCGAAGCGGAGCTCAAGCGTAGTGCTGCAACGCGGTCTACGGCCAGACCGCCATCTTGACCCCCACCAGTCTCAGTTTTAAGTTGTGCACTATTTCTAAGGAAAAATCTGTAATATGTAATTTTTCTGAAACCAGCTACCCAGTGTCAGCCAGAACATCCAGGGGCAACATAGTACTAGACAACTTCATGAAAAAGCACTTCTTGAATGAATCCGTCAGATGAACGTTCTATATTATATGGATCTTCGTATAATTCATAATTATATCTATCCATTCTAATTAAATATTTTATAGATCTAGAATTATTGTGCACTTCCCCAGTCATATTTAGCCTAGGTGATTAAATGGCTCTCAGTTATATTTTTTCCTCTCTTAAATCCAGATTCTACTATGTCTCCCAGTTTTGTTATTCATCCATCCTTCACATTAATTGTCAGATTTGGCTTATTTTGTTTTGATGGCGCTGAGATTGTAGTTTATTTGTGGCAGTGGTTGTTCAATAGAAATTAAATGAATCGATAAATATCAGAAGAGATGAGATTCCTACACTCTTGCTTCAGGTTCACAAGTATTCAAATGCATTAAACTCCCAAAAATGACTGTATTGTTGTACACACCTTCTGTCCTTAACACGCAAAGAAAATGTCGAAGACCTCTACTATAAAATGCAGAATATACACAGATACTATACATGGTGGCATAAAAATGCTATCTTTTCCAGCTAACTCTGGAAATTCCTTGCTGTTAACTTTGCTGAACCCCTGCTCCAACGGGCTCCACATTTCAAGTGTGCAGGAGATGAGGAACGACAGAGCCTACCCCAAGACAAGCAATATGGTTCAGAGAGTGCTTGAACAGGTGATTAAAGATCATGCAGCATCCACAAGCCTAGGGCTGTCCAGCAGTACAACCATGCCAGGTTGTGTAGCCCTGAGGTGCTGTCCTGCATACTCATAACATGGAAGTAAAAAAAGGTCACAAGGCACAAGAAACTCAGGGCACACAAACATGGGAAGTATTGGGAAGTTTTGATAAAGATTAGCCTTTCATTATCTCAGCCGTATAGGAGGAAGAGTTACAACACACAACGATTCAGCTATGACCCATTATTGAAACCATCAGAAGCATACTCACTCCAAAAACATCAAGACTGGTGACTATCAAATTAAAAGCTGCTCTCTCCTTAACACCTACACTGCAGTAAAATTGAACCCCCCTCAAATGTATTTAAACATGCCAAAATACCCCCATTACAAGCCTACTCCCTAACACACGCCCTCACAGTCAGGAAAATACACAATGTGCACCTTAATATACCATGTTTTGGACAATGTAATATGTTAGTAGAGGGGAGGACGGTTATTTTCTCCACAAACAATGCCACCGAATCACTGTTAACAGCTACATGCCAGCTAACCACGTAGTTAGAGCCAGGTCAAATACATGTTAGAGTTTGCGAAGCAGAACGCATGCCATTTGGTACCACCTGGGATCTCTGCAATTGGCCCTGTGTGATTCCCTGTCCCTCTTCCTCCCCTGTGCCTCTACACCCACATCATTGTACACCTGTGCCATCTGTTTAGTGCCTGCACTTGTTCCCACCCACTTACAAAGCAACATGACCTCCTGCTAGCTAAAACAGCACCGGGCAGAAGAGGTTCAAAGCCTAGTGAACAATTGACCGTCAGCAATGTGGATGCATTTTAGAGCTAGAAGAATTGTTAACTGTTAAATGTATCTACATTTTCCACCCATTACTCCTATATAGAACTTGTTGTTGTCAGCTGATTCCATCTGCTAGCTTTCCTCAGACTAAGGTGCTACACCCCCGCTCATGCAAAAAATATGTTTTTGCTGCAATTACTTGGCACGAGTAGGGTTGGTGATGTGTTTGGGTGGGGGTTCATTTGCAGTGATTTGGTTGATCATCATCATCAGTCACCTGGCCAGAACCATTTGTTTTACTTTTAGTTGGTAATGAGTTGCCATGGGTTTGGGCATGCGCTTTTATGCATCACCTCATAAGTAGCCACAAGCTGTCCGGCCATAGTGTGATCCCAATATTTCAAATCGCACTTCTGCCAAACTACAGTCCACTAGCTCCTTCAAATGTGCCACTAGCAAGAGGAGCGTGTTGTGTGCACACTGGCCCCAGTGTAGCCCAGACAGGTGTCCAGCTGTTTAGCAGGCTTTGCTATTTGCACCTCTGCCTCTTTCATGGGCTAATGTCCCAGTTCACTGTTACAATGCAATGCACAGAGTTGACATTTGTGGGCGTTGATGATTCATATTCTCCTAAATGCTAGGATTTTGCAGAGAGAACAACATTTTGTCAGTGTGCGCCTTTTAAATATAACAACCATTAGTGCTGCATCTCTCGGAAAAAACGACCAGCTGCTGAAAAGTTCCAGCTCCCGCCGCTTCTTGCTTTGTTGGTCGTTTGACATTTTAATCGCCAGAGGTATGACAATGTGCTGAATGGCTTTCTAAATACAGTTTACAAACACACATGATAGAATAACCTTTGGGTAAACTCGTGTGCCCATTTGAAACAATTATGGGCTCGGCACTGCTGATTATGCATGGTCTTTTCTCGTGTAAGCAGTCTGCACACAGTGGGGTATTGAAGAGACAGGACACATTTAATAAATTGGATGTCTGCAGGGATGTCAAACCAGTTAGGAATTGCCGAAAAGTGGGTCACGCTTTGATTGGTCACTGGTTACAGAAAGAAAATGAAAGCTAAAAGCTGTAAAAGGACTAAGCAAACACAGAGAAATACAATACTGTACACATTGTGCAAACACGTCTGCAGAACATGAAAACAAATCCCAATAACAGGATAGAAAAATAACAAAGACTGATAGAAAACAACTAGGGATACTACGCCTTCAATGCTTCCTCTACGTGGCACATCAAACTGTATATTCCATTGAAAATATGGTCGAACAAAGTAAATGAAATGTTCTGCCAACCTTTTCAATTAATAAATACAACGATTGATTTGGGTAGTATAACTTGGAAGCAGATTTTGATCAGTAACAACACTATAGCTAAACTTAAATGTGTGAAAAATTATTATTTTGGCTAAAATAAAGCAACATACATCAAAACTAAATATCAAAAGCAATTTAAAGACTATCATAGGATACTGATGAAAATTAGCGCACCAATCACTTTATCTACTGAATGAAAAGACCAGCAGAATGCCTCGTCAAAATCAAGCTGTAAAATTAGGCAGAGCAAATGATAACGCTGAGGTATCTGTTCTGGGCATATACTTTATTATTAATATGGTCACTGTGTTAGACCACCGTGTGACGTGTGCATAAGGTTGATATTTCAATAGCCACAGCATTATGAGGCGAAGTCTTTCATTGTCCTACCCTTATTCTAAAGGGCAAAACGAATTGTCGTTATAAAATTGTGCAATGGAAATAGGTGCTTAATTAGGAAATGAAGGCACATGTTAACCTTACCGATGTACTTGTGAAAGGTTTTTATCAAAGGTTTCATTAATATCTTATGGCGCATTAGGTTGTAAACACTGAAAAACCGGAAGTACCAAAAAGATTATTGTAGTCGCATTACTAATAGATCTAAGTTGTTATGATGTTTAATCTGAATATCAATACACTTGATTATTAAAAAAAGTTGTATTGTATAGAACAGCGCATTATGGTACTAAAAATGTACATGGTGAATTATTAAATGTCTACTTCTTGTGGCAGGACTTGGGATACTGTCACGACTTTTTAGTGTGCAGTACGCTTGCAGAATGTAATATTTCATCCGTGCATGTGGTAGCCCCATTTTTTTTGCTATTTAAACCTATGGATATTCATCTGTGATAGAGATAAATGCTCATTTAAAAACCCTATATTTTCAAATGCTTATTTAAAAAAGCCTACCGATCACCTGAGGAGCAGCCATTTTGTAATTGGAATGTCCTGACATTGATCATATCTCTTAGATAACAATGGAAAAAGTGGACCTTTTACTTCCTGCGTTCAGGTTTACTTTATCCGACCATCAGTGCGCTACTATTAGAGTCCTGTGGAATGTCCTGTGTACAGGTGCACCCTTATCGGGTCATCAGTGTGCTCGTCCTAGAGGCCTGTGGAATATTTTACTTTTTCTTCCCATAGTCTATGTGCGTTTTGCTCACCACAACACGGTGTCAAGAACACACATTTTAGTCAACTAGGAAGTGTGAGCCCTCTAGGCAAACAACTAAACCTCTCCTGAAAGAACATTCAGCAAAGTGGCACTATTAGAAAAACGGCAGCTCTAAACGTAGGGACTCATATATTGGCAGCTGACTCGAGCACAAACCAGCACTTTGGTGGAGGCAGTGCCTTCACCATAACGGTGGCAGGCTTGCTGGCAAACCTAAAGTTCCTGCCATTGGATAGGCATTTTTCTAGCACAAGAGCTCCGATCTCCAGCAGCTAGTCCACTATCCCACTGTGTTGTTATTGGTCTTATGTGTGAGTCATGGACAATGATTCCCAGAGTGGGGTTAATTTCCAGGACCCACATAATAGAAACCCCGTGCATAATTAGAGTTTTCTCCCAGTTCTGTGCAGGACAGCAAAAGATTAAATAGTGACCCCTACAGAAGAGACTCTGGGCCTCATTTACGAGGTTTTGCCGCGGGGCAGCGCCACATTCCTTCCTGCTGCGCTGCCATATGGCAAAAGAAAAGGGCAGGATTGCGCTGTATCTATCAGATATGCCACATTTCTGTCCTTTTCCGCTGCAACAGCGCACAATGGGCTGCCGTGCGCCAACACAGGCCTCTATTGTGCAAGGGTGACTGCGTTGCGGGGATGATTATTTTTGTGCAGGAAGGGAATCCTTCCGGCACAAAAAATAATCACATGATGCTTTTTCCTCTTTCTATGTGCCCTGAACGAAAAACACGGAGAAATAAAGATATTTCTCCTAGTTGTGCCTCCCTTATGCCTCCCCTGCGTACGTTTTTTGGGCTGTCTCAAATTTACGAGTTCTCGTAAATCTGAGGCAGTGTCGAAAAGCCATGGATGTTGCTAGGAAAGCCCCCAGCAACACCCATTGCATGCCCCTTTAATACAGAAAACTGCATGTTGGACTTGGGCCTTCTGGCAGGTTCACCCCTGAACTTTTTGCCTTGAATTATAGTGATTTCTGGTCTTTGCGCACTTTGACACTGTGGCGCAGTGTAAAGTGCGTGCGCACTTTGAGTGCCTGTGGTGAGATAGGCCTGCCCTCCCATAGGAATGCATGGGGAATGTATGTGTCCCTGGTAGTTCCTGATGCGTGGGGAGTGCAGGCTTGAGTTTGGTATGTGTGAACTCGTGGGAGTGAATGCTGCGCAACGATATGTGCAGCTTGTATGTGTCTAGTGGGGAAGTGCCATTCCTAGACATGGCTGTACGTGTGCTGTGAGGGTGCTGGTGTGTGATTGGCTGGAGCTGGCTTGCATGCCAGGCTCCAGAAAGTCTGGATGGGTCTGCCCGGTGGTGAGTGGGAGATTAGCATGCTGATGGCTGGGGAGGAGTGTACCTGTGTCCTGAATGAGGCTGGGATTTCCCCTGACAATGCTGGCTCCGTCCCACTGTGGTGTGACTGATGACCCAAGCCCTGCCAGTGAATAGAGAGGGTGGTTGAGCCCATCAACAGTACTCCCAGACCAGCTGCGACTGGTTCTTCCCCCACCCTGCACCTTTAGACAAAGGATTGCTCTGTATAAAAGGAGGCTGTGACCTCTTGTCAAATGTTCTTGTTCCCAACTTGAATCTTGCCAGGGGCGTGCTGCTGCTTGGGCTCAGGGGAAGGCTTGCCTCCCTGAGCCCTGCCCAGCCCCTGGACTGCTGAGATGATGGATTGCTGAAGGACTTTGTTGCTTTCTGTGCCTTTGTCCTTGCCCCAGGGCTGTGGCTGCCCCTAGCGCCCCGTGAGCGCTTTAATTTGCCTGCCTGGGCAGAGCGCTGTCGTTTTCCCTCTGAGGGAAGCGCTCCTGCCCTTCTTGTGCCCCAGAGTGCTTCATTGCACTTTATTCTTAAATACGGGTGCCACCCCGTTCATTTGGTTGTGTTGCGAGTGCCACCTCGCTTTTACCGTTTATTTTAGACTTCGAGGGTGCCACCCCTCAGTTATGCCCCCGAGATTCACCGCCGCGGCCCTCGCGCCGCAAAAAGGAAGCCAGGCACCGGCGTGCCTGATGTTGGGCGGGACTTCCTGTTTGCGAGGGAAGTCCCGCCTGCTGCTGCGCCATGATTGGCTGCCCGCCTATCTCGAAGGGGAAGCCGAGTCCTCCTGCGGCCCGGGGCTCCCATGAGTTAGGGAGAGCCCCGGGGCCGCCTCACCCTGAGTCCCGGTCCCGAGATGGGGGACCGGGATAACATAGGCGCTGTCGGGCGGGGCTCCCAGGGGTTGGGAGAGCCCCGCTACCGCCGCCGAGAAAGAGAAGCAGCCGCCGCCGCAGGAAGAGACGGTGAGTGCATTGAGGGGAGGGGGGTTGTCGGGGCACATTGCCGGTGCCCGCCCCTCCCCTCCAGAGCGAGTCTCCAGGTGCAGAGAGGCCCGTGAGGCCTCAAGCGATGCCGAGTCCCCCGAGAGGGACTCCGCCTACCGCCCATTGTTCTCGAGCCCCGAGAGGCTCACAGCGCCGCATTGATTTCCAAGCCCACGAGGGGCTCAAGGCGCTATTGGTTCACGGAGCCCCGTGGCTCCAAGAGGGCACCAGTGTGGGAGAGCCCACGAGAGGCTCCACCAGTGCGGGGGCATTATGGTATTTTAGGAGCCAGAGTGCTCCAATGGGCCCAGTTGTTTCTCGAGCCCTGAGAGGCTCCACCTTTTGCATATTTGTTTGCAGAGGGCTCCCAGTTTGCGCAGCTTTGGGTTCCAGAGAGCTAGTAAGAGCCCTGTCGCAGTTCTGTTTCCAGCTGCCCAGCAATTGGTGGGCAGCTGCACCGTTTAGGTATTTTCCTTCCTAGGGACATGTACTCTGGACTTTAGGAGTGAGGCGCACTCCTTCATCCCTGGCCTTTCCCCAGCTGCTCAGCACTTAGTGCCAGCTGCAGCGTTTAGGCCCTGTTCGGTCCCTCAGCTGCCCAGCAAGTAGTGGGCAGCTGCTACGTTTAGGTCTGGCGCAAGTGGCGCAACCTGGACTTTGTGAGTTCTGCGCTAAAGGTGATTTATGCACTAACTGAGGTTTAGATGCTGTTATGATCTATGTTCTATTGCTTTTGGGTGTTAGGAAATGTACAATGTGTAGTATGTTTTGCGCACCCCGTGTTCTGCACCTCTGAATGTGTTGTTGATGCATCATGTGCCTTGTTCCTTACACCGCTGAACGTGTGTTGATGCGTCATGTGTTTCTCTTACACCTCTGAATGGGTAGATTATTCATCATGTGTTCTCCTGCGCTGCACCTCTGAATGTGTTGATAATGCATCATGTGTTTTCCTTCCTTACACCTCTGAATGAATGTTATGCATTGCATCATGTGTTATGTGCTTGCTAGTACAGGTGGTGCTCGTGAGGTCCTGGTTACCAGTAGTTACTGGTTGTGTGCTCTATTTTTATATTGTGCTACAGTGATTTTCTGTTATGGTCTAAGTGATATTCCAAGGGCCTGATACTGAGCTCGCCCCCTGACCAGAGTCCCAGGACCAGTGGACTCTATTGTGCCTTCCCTGACAAATTGCTGGGACTTGTCTGATCTCCCTGGGCCCCTGGGGCCTCGCTGAAGTGTGCCTCGCTCACTCCCCTCTGCAGCCCGTGCCGGCCGCCCGTCCAAGCCTCGAGCCGCGCCGCTCTCCCCTGAGCCGCGCCATTTCGCTGGGCCACTCGCATCCTGCCTCCCCCTCCTCTTCTGAGCCGCACACATTGGTCGCCCCAGAGAAACGCTTGTAGCTAGCCGGACGCCCGCTAAAGCCTACTAAGGAGGTCACTCGCATTATCCTGCGCAACCAGGACGGAAGGTACTGTCCGATAGGCCCTATGTTCTAAGTTCTAGGCCTATAAGTATTGTATTGTTACTTCTAAAAGTGCTGATTCCTGACAGTGGTCCAGGTGGCCCTGTCTTGTACATATCCCCTGTAAATTCTGCCCGTGCGTCTGGCATATTGTAAAGTGTGTGCTTGTATCTAATGTGTTTTGGTGTAATACAAAGGCTATTTTTATATAACCTTGTGTGGAGTTTCCTTTGTGGTGGGCCTGGGTGTTGTTGCTGGGGTGCGTGCACAAATACTTAACTTACATCGCCTCCAAGTTTAGCCTTGCTGTTCGCGCCACGTTACCTAGAGGGTGAGCAGGGGTTATCTTGGCGTGTAACTCCCTTGCCCTGACTTGGGAGTGGTGGTCTCTGACTGACTTTGGCGAAAGCCCTGACCAGCCAGTGATCCCATTTCCAACACTGCATTAAAGGGAACAATATTTACGAGGCAGCATTAAGCCAAAAATATTTGCTTAGAGCTGCCTTCACAAAAAGAAACATTCTAGCGGAGCAAGGAACCTTGTAAATGAGCTTCTCTGTCAGCATCTTACGGTCTACCTTAAATTGGGTGACTAAATTGGGTGGCCCATCCAGAACCATTTCTATTGGTGTCAGCTCTGCCAGATTGGTGTTCCCTAGTGCCATCGCAGTAGCTTGTCTATTTGGAACATTACACATTGCAGGTCCTAATAGGATAGCAGTACAAAGATAAGGGTGGAAAGGAATCCTGCCTATTTTGGCAGAAGTTTCCTTTCTAAGCCGATGACTACAGGAAAAAATAATGACTTAATTGGAATTGCCGGTAGAAACTCTTATCTTCCAGGTCAAATTAGCCACACCATTCACATGTTGGTGGTCAAAGGAAGAGCATCAACTCCTTGACAATCAAGCAAGATATGGTAAGAAGGTCTGAAGTATTTTGACACTGACCTTTGCATTCATAAGGCCTTATTAGAAATGTTGCTGCCTTGCTATTGCTGTTTTTAAAAAGAAGGCATTCCTTTGATGTATTAGAGTCGAGAAAACAATGAGGACATAGGTTATACATTCTCTCCAAGTAAAACTCTTTCTTCTTGGATCGAAGAGGAAGTATCCAAAGAGAACCATTTGACCTGAAATGAACCAACACAAAGATCCGTAAACACGTGTCTAGGGATAAACAGCACTGGCTGCACCAACAATGGTGAATACTGAAGCCTTTTAATTGAGCCCAAACATTCTATTTCCTTACCTCACCCACTCCTGCCCTAAGGCCTAAGATATACCCTGCCCTTACAACTACCCCTTCCACTCCTTCTGCCCTGAGGTCTAAAACCCTGCCCCTACCATAAACTACTCCATCTCCAGCCACCCTGAACTGAGCCCTAAAACCTCCCTGTACTGCCCCTTAAACTACCCCTGCCCCTTCCACTGCCCTGATGCCTAAACCTTGACCCCAATTAAAAACAATACCCTGACCCCCACACCCTTGAGCGCTAAAACCTCCTGCCACTCCTAAACACTCCAAACCCAGCCCCAGTTCTTAAAACTAACCGACCCCCTTCACAGGTCCTGAGTCCTAATACCTTGCCCCCTTCCTAAAAGTACCCTGACCCCCAGCCCTAAAAGCGACCTCATTCTTAAAAACTACTGCCAACCCGGCCACAGCCTCACTTACCTCTCCGCATTCTGCACTTCCTGTTCCACCACCTCCTCCTCTTCTCCCCGCCTATCCTGAACACTAGACCGTTTTCTGCCTTAACCACGCATATGCATGGGTAAGGGAGATGCGTGGTTCAAGCAAGCGTGGTTGCGCGTGCGTTGGAAAGGCATGCGCAGATCTGCCCGCATTGTTCCAGGCTTTTCCTATTACTATGTATTGCATGTATCACAAAGACTCTGCATGACTTGTTTACTGGTATGCCATGCAGCATACTCTTTCCCCTTTTGGTGATAGGCATGCACGTGTCATCTAGTGGTTTTAAGGAAAAATGTCTTTAAGCTAAAAATTTATACTTTTTTGAGTTCATTGGATTGTTAGTGAGAATACCACATTTTAAACAACTTTTTATAAGCTAAGCCAACACTCTTAAAACATTCATTCAGTCCTCAGGAAACCTGGCAAATTAATTAGCCATTTAATTTTACATAACTTTAGAACAGTCAGAAAACTACGGCTAGGGGCCACCAATTACACTTTCCGACCACCTTCTCAACTCAGAAAGGCCAACATGGGAAGGCTGTTGGAAAGTGTCATCATAAACCAGATGGCGGACCCGAGGCTGGCTCCACCGTCATTAAGGGATTGTTTGTCTCAGACTGCCGGAATTGTAATATGACGGTCGAAGGGAAACCTATGATGTCAGGGGGAAAGCTTCAGACAAGGTGTTGGATTGTTTTCCGTCCGACATTGATGGTGCAGGGATCTAAGTACAAAACCTGCTCAGATTAAAGCCCCAGTAACATTTACTAATAGTGTGATGTGTAACCATTTACTAATAGTGTGATGTGTAACTAATGTGCACCAACACGAAAACAATGGGAAACACTTTTGCGCATGCGTGCACTAAAGCTCAGACTAATGCATGAAAGACAAGGTTGCATTTTTCACTCGACTTTTAAAGACTAACAAAAATAATGCTGCTTTTGCACATTAATGCTCTTGCTAGGTAAAATAATATTGGGATTAGTACAATGGTGGGAGGTTAACAGTGAGAAGTATATTTCGTGTATTAATAATGTTTTTGTTTTATTTACTTTAGAAAACATACAGGTCTATATTCTGCATGAATGTTAAGGAGTTACCCCCAGATTCATCAATGTCCAGATTTGCGAGTCCTTAATAACGATTATTAAGGAATCGCTATTAAAGACTCGCAAAACGGGATTCATGTAGAAATCGCAATATTAAATGCGATTTCTACTGCTTCCTTATTTGCGATTCGCTAATAGGAATGAATGGGGAGTCATTCCTTATTTGCGATTAGCAATTAGCGAATCGCAAATAAGGAAGCGATTTCAAGGGTGCCAGGGTGTCCAAAGGACACCCTGTAGCACCCCTGAAATGCAAATGTACACAGGTGTTGCGCACACACATGTCCAAAGGACATGTGTGTGTGTAACATACAACTTAGAAAAATGCACAAAAGCTATTCGCTATTTACCACGAAGTCAGACTTTGCGGTAAATAGCGGCCCCAGATTGCGAAATCGCAATTTTTAAATGGTTGATGAATTGCATTTAAGGAATCTCTAATTGAGATTCCTTAAATGCAATTATTCGCAAATTTGCGATTTCTACAAATGTGATTTTTGCATTTGGGATGATGAATCCCAAATGCAAAAATAGCGCTCGCAAAGGGCCAGATTCTCTGAATCTGGCCCTTTGCGAGCCGATTTTCTGGCTGATAATCTGGGGAGAAAAACGAAATAATTCACTTTAAATCGAGCACTGACAGAGAGAGGAGAGATAGGCAGTAGTTGACCTTCGCTGAAGAATGCTTTGTGTCGGCCTAGAAGCGGAAGAGAAGTCAATTGGAAAGAGAGGAAATGTTCAAACTTCTGCCAACAAAAGAGGCAGAGCTGAATAATAAATATGTAGAAGAAAGTTACATGTTGCAGACTTTAGGAAATGTGTGAACAGTATAATATGAATGAAAAGAAAACAAAGAGAGTATTAGAAATGTGATCATGACTATGGTGGTGTGACAGAACTCCCCCTGAATCAACCAATGTGAGACCGAAGTTTAGTAAATGTTTCAACTACTGTAGGTTGGACATGTAGGTTTTAGGGTATAACTAGGGTGCCTTTAGGGGTGTGGTTTGGTCGGCGTTGGAAGAAGCTTAGAGGGAGATTGTTGCTGTCCGTTGGTTTGCAGCAGCCTACCTGTCTCCTGTTTCCTGTCGTATTGCCAAGTCCTGATGATTTTTGTTCCTTGAAACCTATCTCATGGGACCTCTTATCATCCCTGTGGCCAAGGGGTGGTATTTCCTTATTTCTTTGAGTTAGTATTAGCTAGATGATTCGTACTTTGCATAAATATTTGCAAATGTATTTTGTCTCTGAAACTTTTGTCTCTTCGATCCACTCCTTCATGTGCATTTATTCATGTGACATGAGTCTTGATACTGTTTGCATTGGTATGTTTTCTTTCTCTCTCCCCATGAATAATACATTGCTTGCCTTGGGATTTTTGTACATGTATGAGCCTTTATTTTTACATTATTTGGTGATAAACAAAATTAACTTTACACCAAGGTTCTGGTTATTTAGATAATCATAAATAGATAGATAGTTATTATTATTACCATCAACTTCTCAACTTTAGGTTCATCGACCAGAGGAAAGAAGTTGATATGCAGGCTCAGTTAGTTATTTAGAGTGTTAGATACGAGCCTGTATAATGAAACACTGAACTGTTTAGTCTTGGAACTAAATATACAGTGTCAATTCAGCAGATCTTTATGTTGTGGGGTTAGTTTGTGTCATTGATGAAAAGCAGCGAGACTCCCAAGACTTTCGATTCCGCTTGGGGCAAACCACCTCTAATTCACCCTAAGATTAGCCATCAAAATAACGAGGCAGCCGCTGGAAACTGGATGGCGAAGAACAGGTTTATTTCTGCAGAGGAGAACACATCACATCAGACACCGGGGCTATCGTCAGGAGGTGCTCTAACTGCATCTCTGTGGCATGGCCTTTTATATGCTTTTTCGTCAGTTTATTACATGGTCAAACATTCCTGGCATCAGTTTATTGCACAGTCAAACATCCTTGGAATCCCCGCCTCAAGCTAGTTCCCACACAAACCCAGCAGTAATATTCCCTCCACCCAGATCTAACAGATGATCGCTATCTCGCAGCTGGACATTCCGTCAGATCTAAAACATGTGGCGTCGGTCAGATCTAAGGGGTCGTGTCACTGATTAAATTCCGGCCCCTTTGTTGGTGAAGCAAGTTCTGTCGTATGTGGGTAATAAACTATGTCCACAGGGGTTGGTTAGTGCCTGGGACCGGATTGAGTGGCCAGGTACAGGGAAGGAGGTTATCAAAGGGGGCTTACCCGTGCGTGGATGATGAAAGGATGAGCGGGTTGGGGGCGGAAAGTGACTCCGGGGCATTGTCATGTTGACAAGGTTTTACGACCCTGCTACATGTGTTCAGGCTTAGTCAAAGCGCGGGGGATGATAGCGAGGTCGGGGTGACTCAAAGGTGACCAGTAGAGCATGAAATGGCCGCGATGCCCAAAATGATTGCCGCTTACGCGCTCGCAGAGGCCTTCGCTAAGCAAGATGGCGCCAACAATGTTCATATTTGTCCTTTTATTTTCTACCTTATGGGCCCATTTTGAATGAGGTTATTGCTTATCGATCCCTGATAGGGTTGGATCAACATCCTAATCGGGCCCTAAGATAGGATAATTAAGCCTCATCCGTCCTTGGATCCTTGTACTCAATGTATTGTGATTTCCGTGGCCATGGAATTTGTTATTATTGACCACACCTGGTTGCAGACAAATTTGTTCATTTCCTCGCAAGCTCAAACGTGTACTTAAGATAAAGGAGACCATTTTGGGGAAGGACTTATATCAGAAGCTATAGGGCATAATTCTTACTGACAACAAACTGCCCAGCCCAGCTATAACAGTAGCTGAACTGATATCAGAAAACACAAACTGCAGTGGTCATGAGATGAAGAAATTTGTAATGGTTTTGTGTTATACGATCTATGGCCTGCCTAGGATAAAGTTGATAACCAACTGCTTTTTTCAGACAGATTTGCTGGAATGGTCGACAAAATCAGAGAATAAATTAATTCCTTCCTGGATAGCAGAAATCAATGGGTCAGCTGGTCCAATGTCTGTTCTATCTGGTTATCTAGTCATGTGTGGTCTAAAAGAGTTTTGCACTCTCCTGCTTATTTGTCAACATGTACCACACATGTAGATATCACATATGTGTTGACTGTAAGCATCATAGAGCATCATCTTGGTTTCTGCATTTATACTGTTAAAACCTAGCTAGAGGTGCAGAGGAAAAAGTGGTGAAGTTATTGAACTGTTGTCTGGTTCACCTTCACTCTTGGATGCATATTATTAACATTTCATAATTTAGTGCCAAACAGAAGAGTTGGTGGTAGGTCAGAACTTCTTGCATTGCAACCATTTGATTTTCCCATGTACTGGAACAAGGTCACATGTTAAGGTTCTAGAACAGAATCAACCTCAGTGTCAACCTCGGAGGTGAACATTGAGGTGAATGGCTAAATGATGATATGTCCCGAATGGAACAAGTTACAGATGTAGATAATACTGACAATTATCACCATAAGCTCACCAAGACTATCATTCATTGCTGAGACTTGATTGTAAAAACTCTTTATGTTGCTTTTTCTTGGTTTCTTGGGGTAACTGATCAGTAGAATACATTGGATCTTGAATCATGTATTCAGACCAACTTGAGTATGAAATACATTAAATTACCTAGTTTGCATGTCCCCATTCTTTACTACACGTCTATCAGCTTAAATTTAAAATACATAAGGTACCACATACAACTTTCTGAGTGCTGTCCCCGTCTCTCTCAAATAGCTCTTTGTCAGTTGTGTTCTTCTAATGCCTTTAAATCTGCATAATCTTATTGGACTAAGACCCTGAATTAATAAAAAAGATCTTGCTGCATGGTACAACGAGATTAGATTGTTTTGGAAGCTTGTGAATGCTAAAATATTCTTCTTGGCACCTCTCTCAACGTAACAACTTGGTTCCCTCATTTTATTTCTATTTTTTTAAGTATGCAATGAAATGGAATGAATTTGGAAAAACAAGTCAAAGATATTGAAAGCAGCATTAAATACATCAATAAATATTAAAATGTAAATTAAAAAGTGTAATTTTTTTCAAGCCTTTTGGATTTAATGTATGTCTTATTATGAGGACTACATTTTTATAGCAATGTGTGCTTCTGGGTAGATTCTTAAGTTTAGAAGACATCTAATTGCCTAGTTTTTCCGATACAATTCTTCTCCACCGTCGTTTTGGTTGAGTTTAACTCCTCCAGAATGAGCTCTTCTTTCAAACAGAAAAAGTTTCCTTCCTTCCCAAAGGCTTTATGAAATAAATGCAAATAACAGACCATCATGTTGTCAACAATAACAGTGGGTCACATGCTTGCTGTTCTGCAGGATTCAAGCTGTACTTCACTGAAGAGGACCAATGAAGCCAAAATTGGCTTGGGGTTGCTTGAGTTCCTGGCAGTTTGAGCTGGACAGTTCCTATTGGGGCAGAACTGCGTATGATTTGCTTATGGCTGCTCAATGTCTGGCGATGCATAATGGGCAAAAAAGATGTACTGGATAGTGTCCATCAAAAATTGAAGTGACTAGAAGTTAGGCATGCATTTCACCCACATGTCATTGCCTTTCATTATATTTCAGTGGAACTTAAGATTGTCAGAATAGAACAGACTAGAATAAAACACAGTTTTCTATATCAGAAAGAGCGAACGATCATACTTAAAGAAAAAAATAAGTCAGTGTTAGAAGCAAAGTTATAAAGTTATCAAGTAGATTTTCTTAGGCAAAAACCTAAGAATGTGTTACTGTCTGTGCCTTATTCCTCATCTCTCTGTCATGATTGTATTTTACTGCACTCATTTGTGCCAAACTCTATTCTAGCTTGACCCCTAAATTGGCCTTCCAGCTACCCATGCCTACTGCCATCTTCCTCAATCCCATCCTGTTTCATTCTGGACTCTATCTTTCTCTGAAGACAGTATGGCACCAGCTTTCTCTTCTAAAGAAAATTAAACTTTTCCTCCCCGAGAACGATTTCAAAAATAATATTCAAGCCATCAAGCACTTGATTTTGACATAAATATAATTCCCTAAATATGGTATGTAAAAATATTGTCCAATTGGGTGTAGATTTACTATTAGCAACTCTGATGGAAAGATCTTTTTGTAAATTATATTTAGGACAGAATAACTTGATCGGGAGATATTCTGACTATGAGATACTTGTAACAAACGACCCTACATGGCACAGCACACCTGAAGAAATATGACCACAAAACTTCCAGCGTTATGGAGCTTCACAGGTTCCCTTTACAAGTCGCATCACCTTACAATTTCCGGGCATCAACAACAAAACCTTCATCATCAGCAATTGAGTCTATTTGTTTGACAAGCATAACAACCATGTTCTTATTAAAATGTATAACTGATGGAATCAACCTCTTATAATGAACGTGTTCTAATAAATGTTTAAACTAAGTAAACTTTATGTTTTTGTCAAATGTCACATGAGTAATGTATTGTTATTTTTTTTGTGAAATAAAAAGAGACTCCGAAAATCTTACTGCTTTTTAGAATCAAAGTCGTCCGATGTTTTTATTTCCAGTTTTCAACCTTATTATTTCTCTCTATGCGAGTCTCGAGAATGTTCAGAAAACCGACATATACAGAGAAGCTGAGAAGTGTTGTTAGCACCGCAATAGATCAAAGGGCCATAAAAACGTGTGACAATGGGCCATGACAAACCCTAGGTTATTATTTTGCAGTGATATTTTGTAGTCTCTGATTTAAAGCAAAACGGAGCTTTTAAAGTACACATTGTTCAAAGTATTTTCATGGGCTTCAAAATGAATCTGCCACCCAGAAGATGATGAATTTGGCCTTTCTATTGTAAAGACAGGTTGGCATTCAAATCGGACCTGCATTTGCTAATTCATATTCTTTTCTATAGTCCATCTTCCTGGAAAGGATAGTCCCAATGTTCCTAAAATTGTTGCTTTATGTTGCAGTGCTTTCCATGCTGCTATTTGTTGAAAAACTCATGCTGATAAAATAACAGGCACGCTGGCAGAAGATTGTTTGTGTTTACAGGTGAGTCACTAACCTTGAAACTTAATCTTTTTTCCAACTTCGGAGTCAAAGATAAAAGAAATCAAACTCAAAATGAGCCATTTGAAATCCGTCCACTGCGGAGAAATATTTATGTAAGTGGTAGGTGAGGCAGTGGTACCCGGGGTGGGATGCCTGTCCTGCTGATTCATGTTGATGTTACAGAGCCATGGCTGCTGCTAGGGAACGTGGAGGGGAAATGGATGACTTTATGACTTTTGTAGAAAACAACGCCTTAAGGGAGTTGAAAGAAATGCAGCAATCCATGGGATTTTTGACTCAGAAGTATAACGAAGAATTAGTAACTTAAATGTTTGGAATGTGTTGTGCTTCCCAAAAGGGGTCATAGAGGACACCCGTTCTTCTTCCAAATAGATTTTAGGCAGAATAAATAAAGTGTAATGAATAAAAGTAAAAGGGCACTTTGAGAAATAAAGAAACCTCAGAGAAAGGCGCATGAAATATTATAGTATAGTATGGAGCACACAGAAGGTAAAACTGAAAAGAAATTGACATATATGTGAATTCAGTATTTTTATTGTATTTTGAGTTATCAGCCTTTATAAAGCAGTGTCTACCGTTATATACATATATGTAAGTTTCTTAAATGGTTGTATGTGGTGCTATGCTGCTACGTTGCACATTTAAAAGTTTCAGGCGGGTCTATCTACGAAATTCTGTCACATGCTAATCATATCGGTAATGTTGGTGTTAAAGTGCCATGGAGACACTAACATTTATTATGAAATAAAACGATATTTTTGTGGAGAAGAAATGCATGACAATAACATGGAAATCTTCATCTTTTTAATTTACATATCCCTCTTGCAGATTTTAGGTGCACTGTGTGCGTATAATAAAGCTCCTTACCACATCAATTCACGAGCATCTCTACTTCATTCTAACGCTGTCTGAGCTCTTTCCTTTAGAGAGCGCTACATCAGTCAATCTAGCTGACTGTCTATGGTATAGCACTCTTTTACGGAACTATACCAACTCCACAGTCCATGTGAGTGGTTTGTGTGCCAAAATAACATCTACAGGAACATTATGTAGCCTATATATTGCATCTTAAATATTATTTACACATTGATTGTACATTTTCTATTATTAAGTCCAATAATGTGATTTATGCCAGTTAATATTCTGACGATGATATTCTTGTACCATACCATCTTGGTACATTACTAAAACCTTATTCTGTACACCCTACTCTGTTAACAATGTATCATTACATTGCTGATGAAAAAATATTCTTCTTGCCCCACCTCTCCCCTAAGAGCAAAGGGTTGATTGTTTCACCACTATTCTACAAGACGTGTTGTTCATTTTAATTATTTCTTAAATTTATATCCAGAGCATGCAGGTATGGAATATTGAATGTGCAATAACAAGATACCTTAATATGGAAGACCACAATATTGACAGTTAGGTATGCCTAGCTATTCAATACCTAATTCCACATATATACCTTGATGAGAAACGTGGCGGTTATGCCATCTGCATTATTACAAGTGCATCATAGTCAAGCAGCATAATTTGGTCCCTACCCCTTTCATTTGCATTATATATACTCAACGTTTTCTTAGCTGTATCAAATGTGTGCATTTTATTAATCATTTGCAGTAAGTGGCTTTAATGAGAGCTATTTGTTTATTCTTAAAATGATTAAGAAGATTTGTGCCTTCATTCCGCCTGAGGCTCTAAAAACAGTGGTAACTGCTCTTGCCATTTCCAGATTGGATTATGGTAACGCACTCTATTTGGGGATCCAAAGTCAATTCTTGAAGAAGATACAACGACTGCAGAATGCTGCAGCCAGATTGATTTTGGATATACCTAAATATGAGTCAGTTTCTAAGCAGCTGGATGTATTGCACTGGTTACCAGTCAAGAAAAGAAAATTATTTAAAGCCTTGTGTATCACCTTTAAAGCACTCCAGGGGAAAGGCCCCTGATATTTGACAGCGCGTTTACAATACTACGCTCCGTCTAGGAACCTCAGATCTACCCAACAAAAACTGTTGCAAATTCCGAGGTTCAAACAAGTACAAGCTTCCTGCTTAGATCTGCCAAATCCTGGAATCTTTTACCATTACTAATCAAAAACAGTGTAGATCGGAAAACATTCAGGAAAGCAGCAAAAACATGGCTATTTCAAACCGACCTCTAATGCCCACCCACATGCTAACCTCACACTAGTTTAGTCCCTAGCGCCAAGATGCCTCCGGGCAATCGTTGCGCTCTATAATTCTAAAAATCAAATCAAATCAATCAAATCATAATTTGCTGAATTACAATTAAAGTATTCACCATGAAAGAAAATGTCTGCTTTCTTAAAAAATGCATTTGGTGGGGGGCGTGATCAAGATGGCGAGCGGGTAAGATGTGTCTTGTTCATCTCCCCGCTCCCGTCTGCCTACTGAGCCACTACCAGGTGCTCCTGCTTTGCCAAAGACCCCAGGTTGAGAGGGGGAACAAGCGGGAACACACAGTCAAGTTGCGGACCCAGGGGCACTGCGGGAACTGCCAGAAGCTAGCCTGTCAGTCGCCGTGGGGAGCAGTCCAAAATGGCTGAGCGTACCTCAGACTGAGAGAAGGGGAGTGTCTGTAGGTCAGGTCGAGCCCTGAGCGGGCGGCACTGGGAGCCCAGGAGCCTAACCCCAAAACAACGTGATTCACCCTGGCGAAAGACCTGTGCCAGCAGGTCGATCGTTGGAGGCGGCTGCAGCGGTGATGGCACAGAGAGGCCAAAGCTTGCGGCCGAACAGGCGGAGACGAGGCTGCATCTCGCCCGGATGGAGCACAGCGATGGGAGGCGGCGAGGCTTGAGAAACTTCAGTGGAGATGCAAAGGAAGGACCACAGTGGGAAACGCCCTGCTTTGGACCCGCTTCCCTCAGTCACATGCAGAGGTTTCCCAAGAGGTAGAGCAGACCTGGTCAGGGATCGAGAGGGGCCAAAAGACTACTGCAGGAGCGTAAGCAAGTAGAGCATACAATTGACAAGCACCAAGGTAAAAGGCTGGCTACACATCCACCGCCACATGGGACAGCGTGGAGGGCTCAAGAAACTGGTGGCTAAATAAAGAAGGCCCCTAGCGAAAGATACTGCAGAGGTTGGTGGTTCCAGTTGGGACATGAGTACTTGTTAGCAAGGGATAAGTGGGCTTCCATATCTCAACTGCCTTGCACAGAGGAACATCCACTGGGCTCATATACCCCGAGACTAGAGAAGCGGATCTATTCTGCGGAGGAGGGGGAGGGGCAAGGAATATCGGGTCCCCAAACTGCATGGACGCCCACCTTGACTGCAGGGGGTTAGGTGCGCAAAGGTGATAACCCCGGGGCCATAACATATCAGTGGAGGAGCAGAGAGAAGGTGTCTGGTGGGGCACATCACGGGAATGGACAAGCCAAAAGCAAAGATTTTACGCTTGTTCACCGGAAGAGAATTCCACTAACGAACAGTTGATCTGACTACACTGAAATTCGATTACGAATGTCTACAAGATGAGGCAAAAAAGATCGGAACTTGAAAGACATGTTTGCCAAGATGACCGGGGCATGCGGGGGAGATGGGAGAGAATTGCCGACTGTGACAGAGGGGCAAGAAATGGAAAACGCAGAGGAACCGGTCACGCGCACCTTCTTGGAACATCTGTTCTCCACCCTCTGAAAAGATCTGCAAGCCCTCAGAGGTGACTTCTCAAAAGATATTAAGAAAGTGCAACAAGACCTGAATGTAGTAGGGGAAAGAGTCACTGTCATGGAGGAACATGAGATGGCCAGGGATGAGGAAGTGGAACAGCTACAGCAAGAGGTACTTCACTTATGGGCCCTGCAGAAAGATATCCAAGCCTATGCAGAAGATTTGGAAAATCCTTCCTGAAGAAAAACCATAAGAGTCAGGGGCGTACCTCCTAAAGAAGACGGTATGGATGTCACTCAATACCTCCAAGGCCTTTTAAGACACATCCTACAAAAGCCCCGGGACTTTGAAATTAAAATAGTTAGAGCACACAGGGTAGACCTGCAAAGGAAAGCACCGGCGCCTCCCCCTGATATCTTGGCATATCTTCCAGACTTCCAGCTAAAAGAACAAATCCTAAGGAAAGCACGAGATGCCCAACCACTGACGTACCGGGGCCACACCATTGCCCTCTACCAGGACCTAGCCACAATTACACTACAGAAACGGCGGGAATTCCGGACAGTTAGGTCTCATCTCCTTAATCAAGGCATCATGTATTCCTGGGGCTACCCCTTTCGACTAATCTTCAGGTGGGGTGACAAGTTGCATCAAATCCGGTCTTTACAAGAAGCATGTCGCATCCTTGGGACCGAGAACCCTCGATGGGAAGATTCGGAGAGAGGGGACAAAAAAACACAAGCAGAGAGATAGCGACGTGTCCGGGGAGGCAGACTTTCAGAAACGATGTCGAAACCAGACTCTGAAACATTTGCACAGGAGAGACAAGCCATCGTGGATTCCCTGTCCAAAGAGTCCTGCTCCAAGGATGGCAATTGAACTGATGCAGGGGTCAGATAAGTGAACAACGCTATGCCGGGTGGGCTGTCCTCCAGGGAGTGGGGGGGAATATGTTGGCCACAATATGCACCCTACAAACTGGATTACCAAGGGTACGCGGACTGGCTCTGCGGATCCTGCACTATTTTTTGGGGTATGCTGACTTGGGTTATAGTTGGGTTTAGGAAGAGGGAGGCAGGGGTACCGGTATTCAAAGTCCTTAAGGCTGGCGGTATTCATGCATGAGGTTACAGAACATTAGGGAGGAGGGAGCAAGCAAGAGGAGGTGGCGGTGAGATACGACTCAGGGACCAGATGAGCATTGGAAGCAAAAACCTGAAATGACGTGCGAGGGGGTGAAAATCCTTACACTTAACGTAAAGGGGCTCAATAATCCCATTAAAAGAAGAGCGATTCTCTCCTACTTAGAAAACTCCGAGGCAGACGTGAGCCTCCCACAGGAGATGCACCTATTGCCCAAAGATTGCCATAGACTGCGCTCTAGGGCCTTCTCCCAGCAGCTCTTCTCCTCAACTGTAGAAAAGAAAGTGAGAGTTGCCATCTTGGTTGTTAAACATTGCAAAGGAGCGGTGAAAGATAAAGTGGCTGAAAAAAAATGGAGGCTTTTGACGTAAACAATCCAAGTTGGCAACCAAATCATGGGTCTGGGCTCTATATATGCCTCCAATACAGGGCAGGAGGGCTTCCTGATAGCAGAGAGAGCGGAGATCATGGATCCACAAAATCATATAACACTGGTGGGTGGGGATCTGAATTTGGTTATAGATACGGACAGGGATAGATCTAAGGCTAGCTTCAATCAAAATGGGGAGTTGTTAAAGGAAGGGAAGAAATGGCCACAGGAAATGGGATTGGTGGACTTATGGAGGGAGGCCCCTACCCATGCAGCACATTATTCCTTCTTCTCACATGCCCACAGGGCCTATGCCCGACTTGACTATTTTCTAGGGACAACAGAGATTAACAAAGTAATAAAGGAGGTGGACATAGAGCCAATGACCCTCTCAGACCATGATGCAGTGACCATTCAGATACAGATACCACCACGACAGAGGAGGGCTGGATGTTGGAGGCTCAAAGAATATATGTTCCATAAGAAGGCAGTGACGCAATAACTCACTCCATCTGGATGCGACATAACATCTTTCTTACAGAATGTTACAATGTCCAAAATAACATCGGACCAAGCAAAATCTTTAGAAGATCCAATACGGATTCAAGAGGTGGTTATTTCGATCTCACGACTTAAATTGTTGAAATCGCCAGGCCCGGACGGATTCCCGCACTCTTCTATAAAAAATGTTGCCATATCCTAGCCCCGATAAGGATGAGATTATATCATTCCTTTGGGCGCCTAGGTGCGATCCCTTCAACCATGCTATCGGCGACGATTGTGGTTCTACCAAAACTGGGAAAAGATAAACAGGAATACGGGTCATAAAGACCGGTATCCCTGCTCAATGTAGATTTAAAATTATTCGCAGGCATACTGGCCGCGAGATTAGGTCAGTTCATGCTGAAATTAATAGAACCTGACTAGGCAGGGCTTATTCAGACCCGGCAAAGCAGGGACAATACGAAGAGGATTCCTCACCTAATTGATAAGGCCCTCCAAACGAATATGGACGTGCTTCTAATGACGGTTGACACAGAAAAGGCGTTCGACAGCGTAGATTGGAGATTTTTGGAACAGACAATTGCGCATTTTGGGTTGGGTGACAGGTTTTGGGAATGGGTAGGTTGCTGCTATGGAGCACCTACAGCCTCAATTAGATGCAATGGGGTTTCCTCTCGCCCCTTTTTTATTCAAAGAAGCACCAGACAGGGAAGCCCATTGTCACCCCTTTTATTTGCACTATATATTGAGCCACTAGCACAGAGAATTTGGGAAAACCCTGAAATTAAAGGGATTCCATTTGGAGGGGAGTCACACCCGATTAGCATATACGTGGATAACATTATAGCGGCAGTTTTTTTGAAGGAACTTGAGGTCTTTGGGCAGGTTTCAGGTTTTCGGGTCAATGTGGGCAAATCGCTGATCCTCAATTTGAATCCAACTAATCAAACCTCCCGGAACGAAATGGAACAGATATTGGGGATCAGGGTGGTTGAATCGGTCCCATATCTGGCGTTGGAATTGGCCGCTACGATCAATCGAATGGTCAAATTAAACTACGACAAGCTATCGCTGCAGTTTAAAGAAAGAGTTGAGTAACTGGGGACAACAACAACTTTCACTACTAGGGCTGGTGGCAGTTTTCAAAATGTCTCTTTTACCTAAAGCACTATACCTATTTCAGACCCTGCCGGCACTCCCGCCGGAAGGAGTACTCACCTCACAGCTGTGAGACATCAATCGCTTTGTGTGGGCTAGAGCACGGGTCTCATATGAGGAAAGATTTGGGATACATGAGGCTAGAAAACTGAAGCCTCGGGATACCAAACTTATTGGTCTATTACAAAGCACCCAACTGAGATACCTGGTGGAAAGGAATAGACCCGAGTCTGAAAAAAGATGGCTCTTCCAGGACACAGAACTATCGGGGATTCCTTTATGGAAGATCCCCTTCCTGAAGAAGTCAAACAGACCCCAAAGTTTCCTGAGGTTGCCAAAAACAAAATCGGTGATGACAGTGTGGGAGGGGGTGGCTACTAAAAGGAAGCTCACAACGTTTCCATCACCTATGACACCTCTGTTTGGGGAAAGAGAGTTTACCCCAGGAATGGCGCATAAGGCATTTTGGACATGGCAAGACACATCATTTAGATCAATAGGGCATCTAGTTGCTGTAGCAAGAATAATTCCATTTCCACAGATAAAGGGGGACTATGGGATCTCGGAAATGGAACGGTTAAGATATATGCAAATACGTCATAGGGTACTTGAACCCAAAATAAGGCCACAGGCTAGTTGTAAGATGACACGTTAGGAGAAGTGGTTAATCACCAAACAGAATGACAAGGGGTTGATATCAAAGATCTACAACATGCTGAGACAATCAGTTCAAACACAATTCACATCCAGCCAGAAACAATGGGCGAGAGAACTTGGTAGAGAGTTGCCACAAAAAGAATGGGAAGGAATATATTATAGAGCGAAACACACAGTACGTAATGTAGCCAGTATTGAATCAGGTGTGAACATAGCCACGTACTGGTACCTCACTCCTGTGTGCCTTAACAGAGGTAACCCTGGTAGGAGCCCTACTTGCTGGATAGGGTGTGGGGAAGAGAGTGTCAAGACTCGTTTACCTGAATTCCTGATTCCTTCTGTGGGAAAGTTGAAGACAGTTCTAACCCACCCCTGAATCTCTTGCTCCTCCGTACTGATTGAAAAACAGCACAAAGATATCAAGAAGTCCAAGGGAAGGGGGAGTGGATAAAATAATAAACAGAGAAAACAAAACACTGCCTCTCTTCTTGACTTCTTCTTTGAACAGTCAATTGCAGATGTAATGTCTAAACAAATAAACATATAATCACTTACCGCTCTTAATCTATACCTAGACTCATATATTACTATGAATACACTGTTTTATATTTGTAATACCTCTCTACTCTGAATATTTATCTCTTCAGAGTTGTGGACCCTGTGTTTAAGGATTAACTTCTCCCTTAAATAAAACAAAATCTCATTAGTAAAGCTGTATGCATTAAACTAGTGAAATACTTTTCTTGCTAATATAATTCCGACCACAAGGTGGCACTACTCACTCATTTGTAGTCCACTTAAAGCTTACAAGAATCTCTGCTCGTTATTTATGCAGGTGAATGAATCCTAAATAAAATGAATTAACAGTGTTTCTGTAATCTTCTTCGATTCTTTTTTAAAACACCAAAATGTCTCTGCACAAAATTCAGTTCTGCTCCATTTTTTCTCCAATGAGCATATATCCAAAAAAATGTCTCTCTCTCTCTCGGTATTTCAAGGAATGTATTTCTTTATCCAAAAGTTCGTTGTAAAGAAACGGCAGTCTTTATTGCTCATAAATAATGTCACTTACTTGAGCGCTGATGCGTGTGCACACGATACCTGAATAATGCTTCTTTCTCTTCTTTCTTGCAGGAGGAACCAAGAAGCCGAAGACGTGATCACTGGTATAACCGGAAGAGTGGGGGAAGGCTTGCAGGATGGACCGGAACACAGGAAGATCGAGGAGGATTGAAGGTGCAGGACGAGACGGAAGAAAACCACAGGACAGATGAAGAGGGACGGAGTTCAAGGCAGGAACATCAGGTAAGCTGAGATAGAACGAGCACAAGCGATTGGCTTGGCTCAGAAGCGTCTTTATATAGCTGAGGACGGGCGGGGCTTTCACAGGGCTCTCACGTGCTGCATGTTATTACAGAATACAGTTTGAAACGTGCAGCGCCTATTCCTATGCATATCCTGACAACGTGTAAACCTAATTAGCATAAGAAAAACGTGTAATCACCAAAGAAGGTTCCTAGAATCCATATTTCTGACTAAACATTAATACCACTGAACAAGCTTTGGCAAAACCAAATCATATTACCTTAATGCTTATGGCAATGAACTCATTAATCAGAAACATGAATCAGACATACTTTTAAATAAACTATCAAGTATTCCTAATATTGTGAGTTAGAGCATGCATCCAATTATTACTAATGTTGTGACCATGGACAAGCTTGTTGTTTGGAACAAACCCTAACAGTCGCCCCCCTCAAAGGACCTCTCACAGGACGTGGCTTTCCAGGGTTTTGTAAATAAAACAGCCTCAGTAAACGTGGAGCATGCACAAAGGAAGCTGGCTCCCAAGAATTTTCAGTGTTATCATAACCTTTCCAGGCAACAAGATAGAATAATTTACCACTAACTCTTTTGGCATCTAATATCTTTTTTACTTCATACTCTAAATGTCCTGCAATGGGAATAGGAGGGGGTGGAGTTTCATCTTGGGTACTTGGATCATAGGGTTTAAGTAAAGATACATGAAACACTGGGTGTACTGGATATTCATCCATTAAATCTAATTTTACAGTGACCGGATTTATTATTGACTGTACGGTAAAAGGTCCTATAAATCTAGGTTGTAATTTTCGAGTTCCTTCTATATTTAAATTTTTTGTGGAAAGCCATACTTTATCTCCAATCTTGTAAATAGGAGCCTCATTTCTATGTTTGTCAGCTTGTTTTTTCATCTGTTCTTTATAATTGCTTAAATGCTTTTTTGCTTTCTCCTGAATTTTCAATGAATTCATCAACCTTTCAGACACCTTAGGGAGTAAAGAATCATCTATCATTACTGGTAACGTCCTAGGATGATATCCTTGAATAAAATAAAATGGGGTGCAATTTGTTGCTGAATGTATGGAATTATTATATACAAATTCAGCAAGAGGTAATGCTTCAAGCCATTCACTAGAATACTCTGTCAAAAGACATCTTAGTGTTTGCAACAAGGTTTGGTTCAAACGCTCTGTTTGACCATCCGTTTCGGGATGATAAGCTGTTGACAAAGCTACTTCTATCTTTAATTTTGTACAAAGTGTTTTCCAAAATTTTGAATTAAACTGACTACCTCTGTCTGACACTATTTTACTTGGTAATCCATGTAACCTTACAACTTCTTTAAGAAAGATATCTGCAAACTCTATTGCTGATGGTAACTTTATCAATGGTACAAAATGTGCCATCTTTGATAAATAATCTACAATCACCAAAACAGTAGTATATTTTTTATTAATAGGCAAGTTTACTATAAAATCTACACTCAAAGTATGCCAAGGTGTTTGTGGAGTGGGCATTGGAACTAAATATCCAGAGGGTGCTTGATGTGAAGATTTCTGACGAGCACATGTAGGACAAGATTTAATATATTGTTTAATGTCAGCAGTCATTGTAGGCCACCAAAAATGTTTCCTAACATTTTCTATAGTTTTTTCAGAACCTGGATGTCCTGCCAAAACAGAATTATGATTCCACACAATACCCTGTTTTTGCAACTCAGGAGTAGGTAAATATAAGAGTGTATCATGATACATTAATCCATTCTGCACCTTATTAGACTTATCTTTTAACCACTCTAATGGATTAATTTTAAGATGAGCCTCAAATAAAGTATGCATGAAATCTTTCTTTTGAATTGGTGCTACAATTTTGTTAGGCTCAATTATGGGCTGACCTCTTTTTTCCTGATCTTGATTTAAAGAATATCCATATCTAGATAATACATCGGATTGAATTTGCTGTGTGCCTGGTCTGTATGTTATGACAAAGTCATAAGTACTGAAAAAATTCAACCAACGCATTTGACGTGGTGTCAGTGCTTTTACTGAGCTAAAGAATTGTAGATTTTTATGGTCACTAAAAATAGTGACTGGAAACTTTGCTCCCAATAAATGATGTCGCCACTCAGTGAAAGCTACTTTGATAGCCAACAATTCTCTTTCTGCTACCGTATAGTTTTGTTCTGCAGGTAACAATTTCTTTGAATAGTATGCTATAGGGTGTAAATGTCCATCCACTGGATCTCGCTGTGACAACACTCCTCCTAAAGCAATCTGTGAAGCGTCTGCTTCCAGATAAAAAGGAAGATCTGGATCAGGATGTTTTAAAATTGGAGCTGAAGTGAATTGTTTCTTCAACTCTTGAAAAGCTTGTAATGCCCGAGCATCCCACACAAATTTTTGTCCTTTTTGTAATAATTTAGTGATTGGGGCCACTATATCTGCAAAATGTGAGATAAAACGCCTGTAGAAATTTGCAAATCCCAAAAATTTTTGCACCTCTTTCAAAGATGTTGGCTCTGACCATTCTGTGATAGCACTTACTTTCTTTTTGTCCATTACAATTCCTTGAGGTGTTAAGCAGTAACCTAAAAAGTCAACAGTGGTAGCATTAAAAGTACATTTCTCAAATTTTGCAAACAAATGGTGTTCTCGTAATTTAGTTAATACTGCTCTAACATGATGAACATGTTCTTCAGGATTCTTTGAATAAATTAAAATATCATCGATATAAACGATTACACAAACATCTAAATATTCATGTAATACTTCGTTTATAAAAAATTGGAATGCAGCTGGTGCATTACAAAGCCCAAAGGGCATTACAGTATATTCAAAGAGTCCAAATTTTGTTTTAAAAGCTGTCTTCCATTCATCATGTTCCTTTACTCTTACTAAATGATATGCACCACGCAAATCTAATTTAGTATAAATTGTTGAATGTCTGAGCTGATCTAATAGCACTGGTATTAAGGGTAAAGGGTACCTATTTTTAATTGTTGCTTTATTTAATCCTCTATAATCGATACATGCTCTCAGGGACCCATCCGTTTTCGGAATAAAAAAAAGGGGAGAGGATACAGGTGATGTAGAATGTCTAATAAAACCTGACTGCCACAACTCATCCAAATATTGTCTTAAATAACTGGTTTCTTTTTCCGTTAAAGCATAAACCCTACTACTAGGTAGAGGGGCTCCTGGAATTAAATCAATCCTATAATCAAACGAACGATGAGGTGGTAAAACACTCGCTTTGACTGGATCAAACACATCTTGAAAATCAGAATATTGACTTGCTTCTTTATAGCAAGTGGAACGACAGAATGAAGAATCCAAAGTAACAGTGCGAGCCATCCAATCAATTTTTGGGTTATGATGTACAAGCCATGGTACCCCCAAAATTAAACCAAAGTTAGGGGTATCTATTAAATCAAAAGTAATTTCTTCTGTATGCCCATTTTGACATACCATAATCAAAGGGCTAGTTCTTTTAGTAATCAGGCCTGAAGTTAAATCTGATCCATCTACTGCACAAACAGTTTCTGGATGCGTCTTTTCAATTATAGGTAAATCAAGCTTTTTAGCTAAAGTAATATCTACAAAATTGCCTGTAGCTCCGCAATCAAGAAGCACTGGTAGAGTATATCTCAATTGTGCACTGACAATCAATATTACATGAATTAAGAAATGTTTAGGAATACGTGGTACCACATATGATGTAGAGACGGAGGTCTTAGTACACTTTTTCCTCGAACAAGTGACCTCTGCCCTTGTCGAGTGTTTTAGTTTTCCGACTTCGACTCTGCCACAGTTATTAACGATACCTTTTTAGGTTATTTTGGCTTTACTGGACACTCTCGGGCAAAATGACCAGATTTACCACAGTATAGACATAACCGCAATTGTCTTCGCCTTTCTTTTTCCTCTGAAGACAAAGGCCCTCTAAGTGTACCTATCTGCATGGGCTCTGGTTCAGGCAGCTTATTTTCTGTTTCTCTCTTTTCTTGTTTCAAGAAAGGTTTAAAGAAAGATAATCTAGCTTCAGTTTTACTTCTATCACCTTTCCTTTCTCCGATTCGATGATCCAACTTGACCACCAAATCCACAAACTCTGAGTAATCATCTGCAAGGTCGACAATATGGGCCAAGGCATCCTTTAAATCATCTCGTAAACCTTTATAAAAAAGGGATACTCGTTTCTCCTCAGGCCATTGAGTCTCTGTTAAAAGACGGTTAAATGAGGTAAGATAGGTCAATAAATCTTTTGATCCTTGTTTTAAATTTAATAACTCATTATCACTAGCCTGTATATATGTATGCTTTGCAAATAATCTAGTCATAGTCCTTTTAAATTGACTCCAATTGTGGAGGATTGGATCATCTCTATCCACATATGGAATAGACCAATTGGCTGCCGTTCCTCCCAAATAAGAAAGGACAAAAGCTACTTTGGTTGCATCAGTGGGAAATTGTTGAGGCTTGCACACAAAGTGCAATTGGCATTGATTTATAAATACTTGAAATGTACTACTATCTCCATGAAAACGTTCTGGAGCAGCTAAAGGAACCACATTAGGTACATTTACTGTTACTTCAACTGGAGATGTGGAAGTACTGAAAGTTTTAGGCCGTGCACCAGTTTCAGTTGAACTTTTAAACACGGGTGCCACATGTGAACCCCACAAATTATCTCTAGGTTTATATCGTGTTAACTCCTGTTTTAATTTGTGATTTTCTCTTTTTAAACCTTCTAACTCAACTTGCATTTGTTGCAGGAGTACAGTGACAGATTCAGTTTGATTTAAATCTTCATTTAAAGCTTGAGCCATTTCTATGGTATCTATAGTCTCTTGATCCAGGTCTGTATTCATTTTTCCTACAGAAGGAATATGAGGCTTGTGCTTCTGTCAAGACTCGTTTACCTGAATTCCTGATTCCTTCTGTGGGAAAGTTGAAGACAGTTCTAACCCACCCCTGAATCTCTTGCTCCTCTGTACTGATTGAAAAACAGCCCAAAGATATCAAGAAGTCCAAGGGAAGGGGGAGTGGATAAAATAATAAACAGAGAAAACAAAACACTGCCTCTCTTCTTGACTTCTTCTTTGAACAGTCAATTGCAGATGTAATGTCTAAACAAATAAACATATAATCACTTACCGCTCTTAATCTATACCTAGACTCATATATTACTATGAATACACTGTTTTATATTTGTAATACCTCTCTACTCTGAATATTTATCTCTTCAGAGTTGTGGACGCTGTGTTTAAGGATTAACTTCTCCCTTAAATAAAACAAAATCTCATTAGTAAAGCTGTATGCATTAAACTAGTGAAATACTTTTCTTGCTAATATAATTCCGACCACAAGGTGGCACTACTCACTCATTTGTAGTCCACTTAAAGCTTACAAGAATCTCTGCTCGTTATTTATGCAGGTGAATGAATCCTAAATAAAATGAATTAACAGTGTTTCTGTAATCTTCTTCGATTCATTTTTAAAACACCAAAATGTCTCTGCACAAAATTCAGTTCTGCTCCATTTTTTCTCCAATGAGCATATATCCAAAAAAATGTCTCTCTCTCTCTCGGTATTTCAAGGAATGTATTTCTTTATCCAAAAGTTCGTTGTAAAGAAACGGCAGTCTTTATTGCTCATAAATAATGTCACTTACTTGAGCGCTGATGCGTGTGCACACGATACCTGAATAATGCTTCTTTCTCTTCTTTCTTGCAGGAGGAACCAAGAAGCCGAAGACGTGATCACTGGTATAACCGGAAGAGTGGGGGAAGGCTTGCAGGATGGACCGGAACACAGGAAGATCGAGGAGGATTGAAGGTGCAGGACGAGACGGAAGAAAACCACAGGACAGACGAAGAGGGACGGAGTTCAAGGCAGGAACATCAGGTAAGCTGAGATAGAACGAGCACAAGCGATTGGCTTGGCTCAGAAGCGTCTTTATATAGCTGAGGACGGGCGGGGCTTTCACAGGGCTCTCACGTGCTGCACGTTATTACAGAATACAGTTTGAAACGTGCAGCGCCTATTCCTATGCATATCCTGACAACGTGTAAACCTAATTAGCATAAGAAAAACGTGTAATCACCAAAGAAGGTTCCTAGAATCCATATTTCTGACTAAACATTAATACCACTGAACACGCTTTGGCAAAACCAAATCATATTACCTTAATGCTTATGGAAATGAACTCATTAATCAGAAACATGAATCAGACATACTTTTAAATAAACTATCAAGTATTCCTAATATTGTGAGTTAGAGCATGCATCCAATTATTACTAATGTTGTGACCATGGACAAGCTTGTTGTTTGGAACAAACCCTAACAGAGAGAACCCTGGTACATCTATTATGGGAAAGTCAAACTTTACCAACTTATTGGAACAGAATCTTAGATGACATAGACCAGCAATTCAACACACAGATCCGGAGACTATCAGTGTATGTGGTGCTGGGTCTTCCCAATCCAATAACATACCCACTCAAAAGCTGTAGGGTACAGCAGATGGGGCTAGCACTACGGACAGCTCTTCAAAACATCCTGACACATTAAGGGACTTCAACAACACCCACCTATGTAGCCTGGTTACATAGAAAATGGTACATCCTGGGCATGGAACGTATTACATCCTCCCTAACTAGCTCTGAAAATACATTTAAGAAAGTGTGGAAACCATTCTTAATGTTGTTGTCAACTGAGTTTAATGAAATCACTCACCCTAAGTACTTGAGAGTACTACACTTAACCCTCCAAGAGTTGGAGACCCAAGAACCTCGGAACAATGGAAAGATTACACCGCCGGGATATCAATGAGTACAACACGAGCAGTAATAGGACTACCGGTAGGAGGGTTGTTGAAGTTATTCGTTTATAGTTTAGAATAGGGGATGGCATTGCAATGAAGAGATATATATTGGAATAGATTAAATTGTATGAAAACTGTATTAAGAATGTAACATGAACATGGGATTTGTTTGAGTAATTGAAGAAAGTTGATGTATCCCATTCCCAATAATGATAATAATAAAAAAGATTTAAACATAAAAAAATGCATTTAGTGCATGTTTTGCATAATTAATTTTGCTAACTATATTTATTTAGCATCTGTTTGAATCTAGTGTTGGTCTTATCTGTAACCAGGCCTCAGTGCGCAAGTTACTTTTCATAGATTGCTTTGCAAGTGTCTTGTTAGTCTCTGCGTCAAAGGTGTCTTATCTATGTCCTCATTAGCTTTGAATAGGTTCATTGTTCATTGTATTAGAGTAGTAGACCACTGAACATTTAGTTAACTTTTAGCCTCGGATAGGGAGACAGAGACAGTGGGAGACACCATCCTGTATCAGGCATACTAGACTGATGTTACATCCAAGGTCGTCCAGATTATTGCTCATTTGATGGAAGCTGGAAAATGTGGGAGTATATCTGGTCCCCAAGAACACTGTCATTTGATTTGCTTGTTCGATGGAAGATAAGGAGAAGCCTTCTGGAACTTCTTTCACATTTTAATTGTGCATTCTCTAGAATAGTAGATCAGACTGTTGTATGGTTCATACTTTCTCAGTAAAACTGTGCGTTTGTTGGACAACATAAGTATCAAAACTGTGCAAGACTGATTCTAGGCACACCATCAGGATATTTTGGCCTAAGTCTTGCTAGCTTACAGTGCTACATATGTACCTCTAACCTGGTAAGGCAAATGGTGGAATGTGCAACCTCAGAACATGACAACCCTGACTCCCCATGGAAATCATTGAAACAGGTCTAGAACCCTTTCGTTTGGCGACTCATGCATACCCCAAGAGATTCTCAAGAAATGCATTTCAATATTTATTGAAGCAATATTATTCTTGTGTAAAATACGTGCAGTGAAATTATTATTAGAAGGAAATAGAACAGTATAATCAGCATTTCGAGAATGGTAAAGAAAATAATCAATGTAAGCATTGTGCTGTTACATAGGATATATGCTCATATATGAGTACTGTTATATTTTGTATTCCTCACTAGCGCTACCTATCCTAGTGTATCTAGGGTGGAGGAATCTGCAATCTCTGTAGGGTGATCTAACTCCCCAGTGACCTGTGGGTAAGTTTTATCATGGAGCCCATCTTGGTGTACAGCTGGGCACCATCCTTTTCAGGAGGTAAACAGGATTCAGCTGCACTGGAATTTTGGCATGGGGGGACCTCAACAGTGTCAGCAAAATTCTCCTCTGTCTAACCAAGGAATTATGTTGTTTATATGATCCACTTTACTCATGACATCATGCGAAAGCCTCAGTCAGGATGCTATGTCGATTCTTTTGTGATAGCTCTGTCACCGCTCTGTCCAGTGAACTTAGTCCTTGTACAGAACGTTTAAGGCGCTCAATAATATGCCTATGAAGAAGTGCAAATGTAAGCAAAGCCATTCCAGAGAATATTGTCCTGCACAGGCATGCAAGCAAATGTGTGTCAAATGTCAGTGTTTAAGAAAAGATGGCAACTTCAAAAAAGAGCATGTAAAATGGTGGTGTACCTTCTCTGGCCTAATGTAACCACATGGCAAGACCCTATTCAGGCTTTTCTGAGAGAAGACCTGTAATAAACTATGCTGATTTACCCTGCCTAGAGTTTTAAGCTTCATGCCTGAATACTCAGACTCTTTTCATTGAACCTTAAATCTTGTTCATCTGCGCCTGACAGTTTCCTCATAGATGTTCCCCTTGCTACGTTTGATACTATATTTAAAATAGTGAAGTTCCTTTATGGACACTGCTTAGGTCATATTTAGCCCGCTGTATGTCATTCTGTTTTGCACAAAGTGACCAAAAAACTCTGCTGTGCTGCATAGAGTTCCGTGAACGGCAGAGGGCATTTGGTCACGCATTGATTTTCAGCACTTCTTTTCTGCCACTCGAGTAGATTTTCTACATGAGTAGCAGCTTTCTCAACTTGAACAGAAGATATCTTAGGGAGAGCGGTTGCGACCATTCGCGACCACCTGCATTGAGAAATGTGACCACCCGCGTTGAGAAATCTAGCTGGGAGGTGGATTTTCCTTACTCGCTCTCTAGCAATGAAAAAAAGCCCAGCCCATGCCCCTAATCTTCATGGGCCAATTCGGAAGAACAGTGGTGTTTTAATGGTTCTGAAAGCAGTCGTGGTGGCCGATGAGTGACATAAATAGGTTGTGCATCGTAACCTGTTGTGTTGTGTTGATATTGTGTGTCTTGCATTATAGTGGGATGATTTTGTGAATATATATGTGCTTTATGTTGAGTAGCTGAAGTTGTTATTTGGCTTATCACAGTCCAAAATTCTAGGATAGATAAAAAGTATATTGCTGTTTAACTTGTCTGCTAAGGTTTGTGATGTCAGTCATGAGGTACCATTGACTGCACAATTTAGATTGGGACCTGTCAATGATTGTTTTGAGTGCAATAACAGTGACTGGTGCTGGTGGATCCTGCTGCACAGAGGAGACTCTGCAGTAGGTAGGGTAAATTCCCCCTGGCTGGGATTTCACTTTTGCATGTGTTAACATTGGAAAGCATTATTCCCTGTGTAACTCTCTTGTGTGACTGATAACTTTGAATTTCTTTAGTAAGCAGGCAAGAGTTAATAATATTATTATTATTATTAATAATAATAATAATAATAATAATAATAATAATAATAATAATAATAATAATCTTTATAGAGCATATAAAATGATGACCATAAAAGAAACATCTTAAAAATATAAACATCAGGCAAAAGAATTCTTTATAGAGCCTGCCACATACACAAGGTAGATCAGGTTTATATACTGTCATTATCCCCCACATGTTTAAGTTTAAGTGCAGGTTTAGAATATATAAAAAACAATAAACCATTCAGCTAGTACTTTTATTGCAGCAAAACATAGCACAAAATAGCACAAATTATTCTGGGCTTCAAGCACCCCTCGTAATTCTTAGCTTTAAAGCTGATCTTAGAAATTTGAAGCACAGAAGAGTGTAAAAACATCTGATGACAGTTTTAAAAACAACAAGCAACACATGTCTGTCTAAATCTAAACCTTCTTAAAAGGCCCTTCAGGAAAAGTTTTCTGGGATATACATAGTGTGGACAGAGAAGGACGAAATGTAGGGTATCCTGTGGAGACCTATTGTCGCAGCCACAGGGTCCTCTATGTTCTATATTCAATGTAAAGCAGCAGGTACAGCCAAAAGGTGATGAAATAAATGTATTCTGAAATGGGTAATTAAAAATCTGCATATATCAATAAGGACTAGCTAGATTAAGAGGGATAAAGAGGACTCAGATGGGTACGTCATATGGCAACAAAAAATGAGGAGAAACGTTGTTTTCCTCATAAAGCCCTCACCCACCGACCTAGTCGGTGGCATGCTTCATCATCGGGCCCACCACAGTGGCACCGAATGTGCCCCGGGTGTGCTTCAACGCCAGGAGACTGCGGAGCTGGTATGTTGCTGAGTGTGCGGTGAAGAAGGGTGTGAGAAGTGAAGTTGATTAAAAGCTATGCAGGCGGTCCCAGCACCCGAGGGTTGCTTATTTTTAATGAACTGGGCCTCTGCTAGCGGATAAAGGCAAGAAGACGTGTTGGAGTGCTTATTATGACCTCCAGCGTCTAGTGTGGTCTACATGTTTCAGCCAGTGCCTTGTTAGTTTTAAGCTGGCTTTCCTCAGGACCTTTTTGTATGTGAAAAGTGCAAAAGTAAACTTAATAATTAAGTGGTTATGTGGTCTTTTGGCTATGTGTGGCGCACGCTAAGGCGCTATAGCTGTTGGAGGGGATTCCCTCAAGCTTGACTACATACAACACATAGGACAAAGACAAGACGTACAAGGTAGAGTCATTTCAGTATGGTATAATGTACCACAAGATGCCGGCTTATAAGGTGGTGGTCGGCCTATAATCGGCTATGGTGAGCTCATGGCACGTGCATGAAGCTGGTGAGAATTGTAACAAAACCGATAGTGTTTTGGTGGTGGGCTAAAAAAGCGTATTTACAAGGTGAGGTACAGGTAAGTGTAATATTGGATCCTCACTCTGTTTTGTCTTGTAAAAAGCTTCATGGGTCGCCTGGCAGAGAAAGAGACCCTAGTGGAATAAAAGATAGTTCAACTAATCTCCAACCTGTTGGGAAAAAGGTGGCTTACCCTGTTGTAGCTGTAGTGGATCAGATTTACTCACGAGTTTTTCGGTCTGGTTCCTCCTTGGACCTATTCGTCCTTCCGCGGCGCCCTGTATGAGGACAGTGGGGTGTCCGGTTTTGTTTTTATACTCCCTTGTAGATCGGTTTCACCTGTGAGTGGTAAAAACAAAGGGAGGGATGCGCGCTAATAGCCGTGTCATTGTCGGCCTAATTAAAAATCTGTCATGTGCACTAGTTATGAGAGATAAGTATGGTTCTATGCCCTGGATTTATTTGTCTAAAATATGTTCTCTCACCATGGACTTATAAAGTTCTCCGTCCTCACGTTGCAACGTAACATACTTAAAGAACAGATCTTTGATGCATGCCTTTTCCTGCATTCTCACGTTATTGGGGTTAGTTAACAAATCCGCACGGCCTGATCTAGAGAAGGTGTCTTTACATATTTTAACCACTGGATTTTGAGTGCATGGACAAGAGAGAGACAGTCCTGGATTACCAGCCTATTAAAACCAGCCTCTTCGTTTGACCAGATCTTCGCTGAATACAATAAGGGTTTAGCTCCACCATATCAGAAAAGTATTTAGACCCCAGTTCTTCATGGACAATGTACGCAGGGCTGCTATGAGGAACTTTCAGCATAACATATTTATTTTCTTCAGTTTGTAACTTGTTAACCTCCATAAATCCCCAGACCTCATATCCATATAAAACCTTAGAGCAATATTTGAAATGTATAGCTTTAAAATAATTCCTGGGGTCCAACGGCCTAGTCTATGAGCAAAATTAGCAATTGATCCTGTGGACCTTATCAGGGCGAGACACTTCTACTCTAATAAGTTTTTAAAGTTCAATTTTCTGTCAAATACAATGACCAAATATGAGAAGGCTAGAACTTTCCGTAAAATGTGTGTGCCTATTGTGTAATTATGATGCTTGCTTGGCTTCTTCCCAATTTCCATAATATATGACTTTGTTAGATTGGGGGACAAATCCAGATTATTCATGAAGGTCACAAAGCTGTCTATTAAAAGCTGCAAACCCTTTGGGGTGCAGGCGAGGAGAACCGCATTGTCTCCATACAGCAGAACAGGGACCGCTCTTGTACCTGTCCTCGGGGTGTCTGTTTGTATGGCCATCAGGACGGAATCAAGGCTGTTGATATATAAAGTAAACAAAAACGGTGCTAATATACAACCCTCTCTAACCCCGCTTGAGCACTTAAAATGGTCCATAACCTTCCCCTCCTGTGTATATCTAACTATTGACGAGGTATTAGAGTGTAAGGACATTAGAATATTGATTATTGCTGGGTCCATCCCGAGCTCACTCATGAGTGTCCATGGTTTAAGGCAGTTCATTCAGTCAAAGGCCGCAGTGAGATCCATAAATGCTATATACATCGCCCCTGGTTTGGCTAGTGTATATTTTGCAGTAATAAGATAAAGATTGAGACATTGGTCTGTTGTAGATTTCCCCAGTTGGAACCCATATTGAGCATCTGTTATAATTTGGTTGGCCTCTGCCCATTCCGTCAACCTATTTAAAACTAACCGCCCCAAAACCTTCACAGACACATCAATAAGAGAGATGGGGCAATAGCAATGTGGACTATCCCTGTCTCCTTTCTTGAAAATGTGAACAATAGTGGCAGTGGACCAGACAAGTTATTTGTTAAATGTGCTCACTTTTGTGCTTTTTTTAATAGAGTATTGTGTGTAGAGAGAAACTGTCCAGGACCACGAGCCGCTGCAAGGAGCTGCAGGTGACATCAGTAGGTGCTGCACTGCTATTGGTATTGGTTGTTGCATCATCAGGTGCTAAGACTGGGTACTAGCGTTGATACATATTAAATTGTGATTTGGTGAAAGGTATCACTTGTTTAAAATCAATTGTCTATTTCTAGTTTTTGAAATTGCTATAAAAATGAAATGTTTACAGTTTTGTGAAATTTAGTGAGGAGAGATCTGATAGTTCCTGTCTGAAAGGGTGAGGAAGCTCCACCATGGTTTCAAACAATGAAACAGGAGACAGCAGTCATGGAGACTACACATAACACAGGGCAGTTACAAATCAGGAGAGAAATGGTTGTCATCAGCGGTCCCCCAGGGCTCATCCCTGAGCCCTACCCTGTTTAACCTTTACATGACACCACTTCTCTCTCTGATACCCACCTTTGACATTGAGTCAATTGCATACGCCGACGACACCCAGCTGATCCTCACTCTGGACAAAAACTCCTCAGCGGCAGAAGAAAAGTTCCTTCACTGCCTCACGGCAACAATGAATTGGATGAAAAGAATCACCTTAAATGCAATAGCTCCAAAAACGAAATTATTTTGTTTGGAAAATCCAATGTTTTTAGACCCTACCAATGGTGGCCCTCGGACTCTGATGCCCAACCCACAACGGCAGATACAGCCAAAAACCAAGGAATACAATTCGACCCCACACTTTCTTTTCACAAGCATGCGCTTGCAACTGCAGGCATGTGTTTCCAAATCATCAAAACCCTCCGGGAATTTTTTTGACCTACTCCCACTGACAGCTAGGAAGACTGTTGCGGTGGCCCTAATTCTATCTCGCTTGGACGTTGCAACAATCTATATGCAGGAACCAAAAAGATGGTGGTGAAAAGGTTACAGGTGGTCCAGAATTCTGCCGCGAGATTGGTACTTAAGCTCCCTAGGGACTCTTCCTCAGCTGCAGCACTTAAAACGCTGCACTGACTACCGGTTCACAAAAGGATTATTTTTAATATCCTAACCATTACGTACAAGGCCATAAGCGAAACTGGACCAGAATATCTAAGATCCAACATCAAGCCATATAACACCAAACGCACTTTGCGGTCCACATCAGAAAATCTGCTAACTGTCCCCAACTTCAAATTTACCACACGGGGGGGAAACTATGGTGGTACTAGGGACAAAAGCCTGGAACACCCTACTGGAACGCCCTACCCACTCAGCTGAGGCACACACAAACAGAACTCACTTTTAGGAGCCTTCTCAAAACATGGATCTTTGCTACCCCAGATCATTTAGTGCTATCTCTGATTTAACGTTTTTCTCTCAGCCACCCTTTTTTCTGTAAGACATCACTAGTTGTCCCTTTTCTTGCCGCTAAGCACCAAGATGCTCCTTGGAGTGAACATCGCTCTATACAAAAACCCTTTCATTCATTCATTCATACAAGAACCAATAGGGCTGATGGAGCGAGATAGAAAACAGAAATCTGTTTAAACTCGTGAAGTCACACTTCCATAAATAAATTAATAATGCTAACAATTTGTGCTGTGTGTGTACTAATTCAATCTAGTTTAAAGTTGCATTTTCACAGAACACGTGGGAAACTAACATGTGTGCTCATAAATGTGCATTATGTTGCATTCTTATGTATGTGGAAAATAATAAATTAATCTTGTCTATTGTCATGTCATAACTAATAGCAGCTGTTTTTAAAATAATGGCATGTGCTTATTTTGCTTTCCTTGTCTATGTGATGTCATTTCTACTATTCTAGGTGCACATAAGGTTTTATGGATTCATGAAGACTGGTAGATATAAAATGCTGCTTTATTTGTGCTTTACTGCTAGGTAATTTAGACTAATGGGTTAATTATTAGCAATGATGGGAGGCAACAGAACAAACTGTATTTCTTTCATTAATCATTCTTTGTGTTTGTTTATATAATAGTTTTACAAGTGAAGCTTAGAGAAGGCTGCAGGAAAATAGTACACTTTTAAAAGTGGCGCAGGAGAGGTGGCGCAGAAAATTGACGCTCTTTGAAAAGAGGCCTATTGATGAAAATGGCTCAAGTGAAAATAATTCTGAAAGGATGGAAAAAGCCTCTGAGCTTTTATTTTGAAAGGTTTTGGAATGAACTGCTAAAAAGATGACTCTTTGGAGAAATTTGCTAACGTTTGCTAACGTGCCACGGGAGTTCAGAGCGGACAGGCTCAAGGTTGAAAGGAAGAATCGTGCTTTCGCTACAAAATGTAGCAGCCTAAGGAAGAGCTGCCAAGACTTCTACATGAACAATGAACTAGTGAATTTGCCCGGGCATGTAAGAAGGAGGTGTCACAGTTTTCTGTGGTACGAGGTGGCTCAGCCAATGGAGAACTAGAATTCGTCTGTTGGAATGTGAAAAATAGTTAGCTCAGCTTAATTTAGGGTATAAGAATGGGTTCAGAGAACACATAGTTGGCTTACGCTCGAGAAATCTGGAGGACGGTGTTATGCTGATGGACTTTACACGTGAGGAAAGGAGTTTTTTATTAATTACTTTATTACTAGGTGATGAGGGTAGAGACAGAGAGATAGTTAGGATTTTGGAAATGCTTAATTTTACTTATTCCTGCTATTGAATAATAATTCTTGATTTATGCTCTTTTTATTAATACTGAATAAATCTTTCTTTATGACATTTTCTAATGCTTGTTTAATAAAATACCAAAACCTGAGTTTTTCTAGATGTGTTTAAATAAACTTTCTAAAATGACAAGCTGGTCTTGATTATTGTAGATAGTTTTAAACAACATATTTAGATCTTATCGCCTCATGATTCAGTCGCTCTATTGTTGTTATGGGCCTAGTGTTGTAATGTAAGTTTTGTGGTAGTAGATAGTGTCATTTGTGCAATATTTTGGTGAGAGCGCTGGATCAATTTCATGGTAGCAGAGGATGGTTTATATATGTTGTTTTTGACATACATGTTACATGCATGATACATATATGTTGGTATATTCATAGGATTAAGTTTTAACACATGTTGAGTTTGTTTATTTTGTGCTATATGTGAGTTGTACCGGTACAGTTTGTTCTGCTTCAGAAGTGATATCGCCGTGTATCACAAGTGGTATCGCCGTGTACCACGAGTGTTGTCGCCGTGCAACACAGTGTTGTCGCCGTGCAACACAGTTTTAGGGCTAGGTGTGAATGTTGTATAGTGAGGATTTTCTAAGAAATTAGAGCAGCATGAGAATAGGGACAAAGCGCCTGTTGTAAAACTCACTGTGATAAGAGTATTAGTTATATTCGAGCTTGAGTGAAGGGTAGGGTAATGTCGGTGCATGATTATCTATAAACAGGTGAGAGTCCTGTAGGGGTACATGTTATATATCTATAAACAGGTGAGAGTCCTGTATGGATAACGTCGTTATTTTGCTAACGGTGCATGATATCTATAAACAGGTGAGAGTCCTGTACGGATTTCATGTGTGTTTGAATTTAGGGATTTTTTCAGTGTGAAAGTGCGTGATTGTTTTGTAAGGTATGTTCAAGTGGAACTTTCGGACAGTCACTTAGTTGTGCGTTCAGAGGGAAATGAGTTCATATTTTACTTGTTAGAAGGGTAGAGTAAAAAGATTACTGTACTGGCAAATGGGAAATATTCTTAATGAGAATAGCGCCGACTATTCCGAGGTGTGAATACTTGAATGTATGAAAACTATCCTAATTAGAAGAAGCAGGCAGATGAGTTCGTTTTATGTATTTACTAAATCGTACCAAAAGCAATTCTAAGGTACTTAGGAATGTTCTAGGTAAAGTCTGTACCATTCTAAGACTTTTTATGATGTTGTGTAGTGTTTAAATACACTAAAAAGCATTGCACGCTATTTAAATCAATTGAAAAGTGCTCCGATCGAAAATTGTAAGGGAGGGGCTGATTTAGGAGTGAAAGCGTGTGAGGAGAGACTGAAGCTGCAGCAGCTGCTTACGTCAGAAACAGCCACGCTCGGATTGGCTAGAGCGTCTGGTTTGTCATAAAAAGCTGCCCCCTGATTGGCTAAAGACGTTAGGAGTGTCTGAGCAAAGCCGCGCTCTGATTGGGCTAGAGCGTCGAGCTATAATTCAGTGAAAATCGTTTCAAATTATTAAAAGTAACTGCACGTTAATAGTTGATATATGTCACCACAAATTTATTGTCCCTGATTTAATTTCCTCTTTGGATTGGAATATTGATAAAAAACGAAGCGTGTTACATGAGCGAGAGGAGACATAGACTGTGGAATTTATGAGTCTGCCGAGCATTTGCATGCTTTGTTGATTAAAGATTATCCTTGTAAGCATTTCTGATGTTTCGTTTGGGATTGCATTGTATTTGCTGTGACTTTGCCAGGCTTTGAAATGCTTGCTCGGTTTTGAAATATTCACAAAGGGGCCGCGCTGTGGTTAGTTAAGGTCCCGGCACGTCATAGAAAAAGCCGCGCACCCATTGGCTGGTGACGCGTAGCGTCATAAGGGAGCCGTGACCGGATTGGTTCAGGCTCGAGTGTGGGCTTTGTAATTACTGTCTGCCGAGAAAGTGTCCCACTACTTCCAATTTCCCTCGCTACAATAGCTCTGTTGTTTAGAACAGGGCTGATGCATGTGGCAAATAAATTTAATAACATTTTGTGAAGGAGGGGGGGCTGCTTGGAGTGCGTGAGGAGAGAGCTGCTTGCAGCGGCTGTTTACGTCAGCCGCCGCGCTCCAATTGGTCCAGAGGCCGACGCGTCATAGACAGAGCCGCGCTTTGATTGGGCGAGGCTTCGTAAGCTGCGCTCTGATTGGGCAAGGCTCTGTAACTGTTTGTAAGTGTCTTATAATTGAATGTAGAAATAAAACACCGCTTTAGCATCTTTTTCCTCGACGCTTTAATGTTTTAAAAGGAGAAGCGTATAATAGCTGATGTGGTCGAGCGAGTGCACACAAAATTAAAATTACATAAATAAAATAAAATAAAGGCGATTGTGCTATATTAAAATTCCACATCCTAAAGGAGGAACTGTGCGCGAGGGGAGAGAGCTTGAGGCTGCAGCGGCAGGATGTGGTAGAGTCGCCGCGCTCTGATTGATGGAAATTGAACAGCATAAATTAAAAGTCGTGCTCTGATTCGCTGAGAACAAAGAAACGCTCTGATTGGTTAAGGCGTCCAGAGTGTTAGAGCGAAGACGCGCTCCGATTTGACTGAGGCTTTCATGACGTCACAGCAAAAGTAACGCTGTGATTTGCTTTAATTACCGAGTTATTTGCATAAATCACAATGATCCCCGTTTCAGTTCCTTGACTAAATGCGCTATTGTATAAATTTAAAGTGTGTTGAAAGCGTTTTAATGTTTAAAAGTAATTGCCCGTGATATTTACAAATTGCAGGTGTCAACATTCTCCTCATAGATTGCGCTATTAAATTAAAAGAAAGAAAAGCTGACTTGTATACAGCCACTGACGAGTGTTGTGCAATAATAGAAAGGGCTGAGCACGAGTGAAAGAGAAACTGACTGCTGCAGCCACGTTGAGATTGGTTGAATATCGCTAAAGTCGTACTCTGATAGGCTGAGACATTAGGAGTGGCAGAGCAGAGCAGTGTTTTGATTGGCTAATGCGTACGGCGAATCACAGCGAGGCAGTGCTGTGATTGATTGGAGAATCGCCACCAGCTCTGTGATTGGCTAAGGCACACTGTTGTTTCAAAGTTATTATCGAGTAAATTGTGAAAAGTAAATATTGCCGCTTTGGATTTCCTTCCTAGCCGCATTATTATTTTAGTGTCACAGCTGATATATAACGAACGTGAAAAAAAAAAGTGAAAGACTGCTCTAACAGCAGTGTAACATTACTGTTACAATCGTGCACTGTGATACACTGAAAGTATTTAAAATTTTGAAGTAGTAGTGCAATGACTGGATAATGCATAATGCTATTGTATGGTGAATAAATTACAATTTAAAAGTTATTCCTCTTTAATTCCTTTGCTCGCCGCGTTATTATTTTAAAAGAAGAAGTTTGTGCAAGGGGAAAGAAGACTGTTGCAATAGTAGTACATATCATGGCAAGAGCAGTGCTGTAGCTAGTTGAGCATTACAGGAGCGGTGCTTAGATTGGCTGGAGTGTTATTAGGACTACTGTGGTTGGCTGAGTGTTGAGGTGACTGCACTGATTGGCTCAGACGTTTGTTGTGCTTCGAGTGTCAGGTTTTAAATGGTCTGACGCTGTTTGTGTTTAGAGTTTCTTAAAGAAACTAAATTAACTTTCATCTTATTAATGCTAATGCCCAGAGCTTTAATTTTAAAACTGAGTGTGTTATAAAGAAGTGATATTGACACGCTAAATGTTATACCCTGTGTTGTTGATGTATGTATCAAACAAGCATTTTTCATAAATAAAAATTGGTGAATTGTAATTTCTATATAAATATCAAATTATTGTTTTAAAGAAATTAACAAAAGGAGTCTAGATGTTTTTACAGCCAAACATTTTTATTCAACTTAAAGGCAATCAGATCAGGTTTTCTTTTTCCACAGGTATATGTTGCAGATGGTGTGTAAGTGAAAAATAAGTACATTTAAAACACATGTGATTATATGTTGGTATTTATTGTTATAAAAAAAAAATTGCGTTGCTATTGTTTTTGCAAATTCATGTTTTCCTTTTCAGGTTTATAAAAATTAGTGATACAGGTAAATTAGGAGAAATATTAAATTGACTGAGTTATAAGGTTTCCTACACCTGATAGTGTTAAATTAATTAATTAATTGATCAGCAAACGCTGCAAGGCAAATTTAAAGAGTATATTTACCAAATTAATTAAAGAAAATGTCTTCCTTGTATAAGAAAATGAAAAAGGTTGTTGCTAAATGTGAGAGTAAATTAAAGATTCCAAAATTAGCGAAATTAAATAATAAACATGTCAGAATAGAAAATGTTGATCAATGTAAAAATGATGTTGTAAATATTGATCAGAACAGGAATTCAAGAAGACCCCCAGAACAGATTAATGTAACGCCAAAAGTCCCAGATCAGATTGATAGAGTGCCAGTTCAGACTTCTTCTCAAATTGACGTGACAGAAAAGCATGATGAAAGGCCTAGTACTTCTGGAATTAATATTCCTGATTATGTAAATTCATCAAATGATTTAAAGGAGTCCATGAGATATATGGAAGAAGTGACAGTCCCTGTGCTTAGAAAAGATGAAACTAGTCCCGCAGTTTTAAAGGTCCCATTAACTGAAAAGGTTTATTCTATTGTACTTGAAATTGAACTAGTAGGGATCAAAACTCAGCGAGAAACAGAAATGACTTCAGTTCTAGCAGGTGAGAAGTCTGATACTGATCTAATTGAATTGACACAGTCAGACGAGTCAAAATTATGTTCAAAGGAAAAGGAGATTGAGATAAATGAGATAAATGAACAGTTACAAATACAGCGACAGGTAATGATTCAGCAGATTGAGATGGCTTCATTGCCATTGCAAATTTTTGTTAATGAACAGACAGAGAAAACAGATACAGGATTAATTAAAGAACAAGAAAACAGTCCAAAAAGATTAAATGCATTTCCAGAATGTTGGAATAAAATTGATGTTCTTTTGAGTGAAGACATCAAAGTAAAGGACACAAATGATCAACAGATTGAAACATTGACTTCTGCAGGTTCACTTTTCAGAAATGCAAATTTAATTAAAAGGTTGATTGATGATATTCAATTGGCAGAAAAGATTGCTGGCGTGATATGTGCAGCATACAAAATGAATGATGAACATGCTTTGGGTTCACTAATACTAACATCTGTAGTTGAAACATGGCAGGGAGTCAAAGATTTACAAGATGATGCAACTCATGAGGAGAAAAACACATGGTTGAGAAACACATGGTTGAGTGCAGATTTTAGACAGCGAGATGAGGATGAGATTTGGATACACAAAGATGACAGAGTAGTTTTGCTAAATAGCATAATTACTGATATGGACAGGATGTACCATAGATTTGTAGAATTTCTTTACCAGAAGTGTCTGGCTTGCCAGCAAGTGAACTCAATTAACACCTTAGGAGCTAGTAAACAAACCTCCCCAGTGCTGCGCTGTCCATTATCCAGTGCTGAACTGGACGTCCAGCGGTCGCACGCAGCACTGGGGAGGTAGTGCCCGTGACGACCGTTGGCCGACGGCAGCACCTAAAGGGTTAAGAGAACAGTTGTGAGATTGGGAACAGAATTACAGGAGAGTGGTTCATTGACTAGATTACAAATGGATTTCTGTGAGATGGCACTGCATGACAAACTGTGCTACATTTTTGTGATTTACTGTTTGTTTTCAAATTGGGTTGAAACATTTCAGATGCGACATGATGATGAAATTACTGTTGCAAAGTTATCAGATAACAGGAAACATATTGAAAACAGATTGCTCCATTGTACAGATAGAATAGAAATTTCAGATGTTGAGGAGCATGAGAATATTACTATAAAAGACAGAGATGCAAAATTGTGCCTAGCTACAGGTACAAAGTGGATAGATGTCCTTCCACTTGTTTTGATGTTTCTGAGAAACACTACTGATAAAAAGACAGATTTAAGTCCACGTGAGATTATGATGGACAAAGTCATGAGACAGACATTCATAACAGAGAAAAGAATGATGACTATCAATGATAGCATCAATTTGGATAACTGCAGGAATTCATCAGATGAAATGATTTCTGTGTTTGATGAAGATGAAACTGAAGTGCAAACAAGAGAAAAAGAGCAAGTACTTGAATTGTTACCAGGTAAAAGGATCAGGAAAAAGGTTCGTCTAAAAAGAAATTGTCTAGTGCCAAGGTGGCAGAAAAGGAGGCCAGTCAGTCTTGTCACAACAAATGCAGAGAAGTGCAAAAGACTGAAGAGGTGGATTGACACTGGCCATACTTTTCGTGTAACTACACCTGAAAATCCTGATGAGGATAGTGTCACAACTGCTGATTCAGATTCTGAAGAAGAGCCTGAAGAGAATCCAGATCTTGAAGATCGACAAGTTGGTCGACATCTGGAGAACATGAATAGAAAACAAGCCTTGATTGAAGAAGACTTGAAAGTTGTGTCTGAAGACTCAGAAAATGATGGAAATCTGCCAGAAAATGAAGCAGAAGAAGAATGTGATCAGATTGTGATTGAAGACCAGGAGAGTATTGAAAAGCAGAAAAGTAGCTCTGAATGCAGGAACAAGAATTCTGAAACTGGGAAGTTGAAGGTAATTGAAGAAGAAGAAAATGAATTGCCAAGTACCAGCTACAAAGATGATGTCACTAACGGAGTGAAGCTGCTGAGTAAAGAAGTACCTGAGTCCAGAATGATAATTTCTGACACTGAAACTGATGAGAGTGATGAAGATTCTCAAATAAGAAAATTCAGAAAAGGAGCTTGGAGAACAGAATGTAAAGTGACCAAGCAAAAGAAGAAATTACCAAGAAAAAGTGATAACTGGCCAGAAGAAAATGAAGGCCTAAAATTCAAATTGAGATACAGATCAAAGGAACAGATTGATGAGATATCAAGTCAAAAAGATTCTGAAAAGAAAAGTGAGGCAGGAAAGAAAATAGAAGTGATACCTGTAATGGAGGTAAATAATCACAGTCAGAAAGAGATTGAAAACAAAAGTGACAATGATTGAAGTACATACCTGTTAAATTTTAGGTTTCTGTTTTTGGCATAAGGCTGAAGAAATCTTGTTAGATGACACAAGGTCAAAGAAATTCTGTTAGCTGAAAAATTAATTTGTGACATTAGGTCGAAGAAAAACTGTTAGAAGGTTTAAAGAGTATATATAAAAAAAAAAAACATTGAAAAAGGGGGGTGTTAGAAATTTTTAGAAAATTTAGGTAACATTTTTAAAATTTTTGTTTTATTTTTCTTTGCAAGCTTAATGAAAATACATTCAACAAGCTCAAGATGCTTAATTTAAAATAAATGTTGTAAGATGTCTCTGATATATATGCTCCTAATAATTCTGCTTTGGTTAATTTAGGTTATTGTTCTTTTAGAAATTAACAAGGAGAAGTTTAAGGTTAATATGACAAGCAAGATACTGACACTTTATTAGTTATAGTTTTTGCAACACATTTATTGAAGCTTAGTTGTATGTTACACAAGAGAAAGAAATAGAACTAGAGGGGTTTCTTAAAAACTCAATATGAGAATTGTAGATAAACTGATGAGATAAGTCTTTAGAATTACTAGCACAGGTGAAATTGAATCATGTTTATCTTAGATAACATTTTTGCTAAAATTTTGGGTGGTGGTGTGGTGATTTGTTAATCACCAGATGAGGGAGTTGATGGAGCGAGATAGAAAACAGAAATCTGTTTAAACTCGTGAAGTCACACTTCCATAAATAAATTAATAATGCTAACAATTTGTGCTGTGTGTGTACTAATTCAATCTAGTTTAGAGTTGCATTTTCACAGAACACGTGGGAAACTAACATGTGTGCTCATAAATGTGCATTATGTTGCATTCTTATGTATGTGGAAAATAATAAATTAATCTTGTCTATTGTCATGTCATAACTAATAGCAGCTGTTTTTAAAATAATGGCATGTGCTTATTTTGCTTTCCTTGTCTATGTGATGTCATTTCTACTATTCTAGGTGCACATAAGGTTTTATGGATTCATGAAGACTGGTAGATATAAAATGCTGCTTTATTTGTGCTTTACTGCTAGGTAATTTAGACTAATGGGTTAATTATTAGCAATGATGGGAGGCAACAGAACAAACTGTATTTCTTTCATTAATCATTCTTTGTGTTTGTTTATATAATAGTTTTACAAGTGAAGCTTAGAGAAGGCTGCAGGAAAATAGTACACTTTTAAAAGTGGCGCAGGAGAGGTGGCGCAGAAAACTGACGCTCTTTGAAAAGAGGCCTATTGATGAAAATGGCTCAAGTGAAAATAATTCTGAAAGGATGGAAAAAGCCTCTGAGCTTTTATTTTGAAAGGTTTTGGAATGAACTGCTAAAAAGATGACTCTTTGGAGAAATTTGCTAACGTTTGCTAACGTGCCACGGGAGTTCAGAGTGGGCAGGCTCAAGGTTGAAAGAAAGAATCCTGCTTTCGCTACAAAATGTAGCAGCCTAAGGAAGAGCTGCCAAGACTTCTACATGAACAATGAACTAGTGAATTTGCCCGGGCATGTAAGAAGGAGGTGTCACAGTTTACTGTGGTACGAGGTGGCTCAGCCAATGGAGAACTAGAATTTGTCTGCTGGAATGTGAAAAATAGTTAGCTCAGCTTAATTTAGGGTATAAGAATGGGTTCAGAGAACACATAGTTGGCTTACGCTCGAGAAATCTGGAGGACGGTGTTATGCTGATGGACTTTACACGTGAGGAAAGGAGTTTTTTATTAATTACTTTATTACTAGGTGATGAGGGTAGAGACAGAGAGATAGTTAGGATTTTGGAAATGCTTAATTTTACTTATTCCTGCTATTGAATAATAATTCTTGATTTATGCTCTTTTTATTAATACTGAATAAATCTTTCTTTATGACATTTTCTAATGCTTGTTTAATAAAATACCAAAACCTGAGTTTTTCTAGATGTGTTTAAATAAACTTTCTAAAATGACAAGCTGGTCTTGATTATTGTAGATAGTTTTAAACAACATATTTAGATCTTATCGCCTCATGATTCAGTCGCTCTATTGTTGTTATGGGCCTAGTGTTGTAATGTAAGTTTTGTGGTAGTAGATAGTGTCATTTGTGCAATATTTTGGTGAGAGCGCTGGATCAGGGCCCCATGAAGCAGACCTGGTGATCGCCAGCATCTGTGTGGTATGGTGCTTTCTAGCTCGTTCGAGAACCACAATGCCCAGGAGTCCAGGACACAGCACCTGTGGGGACTACACATACCTGAAGCACTAGGGACCTAGAAGGCGTTTGTGGTGATCACCAGCACCTGTGGGATATGGCGCTATAGAACGCGTCCAAGAGCCCAGCGGTTTCTGACGCGCATGGGCCGCGCCAAGGGAAAAGCCCGGCTCAAGGGTGGGCCCATCTGTACCCATCCATGGCTGGATGGGGCTGGGCTGTGCCCCGTCTCTTTTGTCTCTGTATAACAAGATTGGTGACATAGGGGTGAGCGACTTTTATGTAGACATCTCTATACCAATGGTCTTTCGCCTACCATATTATAGCTCCTTTTTGCTTGGATTAATATATGCTTGCTGCACTAACTAAGACCTCTGCAGAGAAACCCCCATTGCCCTTTGGCTGCCCTCTGGCTGTTGTTAGTGATATCATTTAGGAGATCCAACCCATTAGTTATACAAATTGTTCTCTGTGTGCCACCTATACCTTGATCAATGGGGAAGAGGAAATGTCCAGGCAGGGCTCCGTCAGTTACCCCACCTACAAAAGTAACATCAATCTATAGAATGCCCCAGGAGGACTAAAGAGGTGGAGGCCGCCGAAATTGAGCTGACTGAGAGACTCCTCTCCCTGAACACTGATGCTTATTGTCCCTCATTGGCCATGCAATCTTCTCCCTAAGGTAATTTATCAAACAATGACGGTGAGGGCAAGACCAGGTATGCACAAGGGTATATTAAAAAATTATCCACTTGAACAAAGTATAACTGCCGTGGCACTCTACTTCCTGTGGTTCGCCGTCCAAGCCATAAAATTGTCCACAAGTAAATCAAAAGAGAAGGAATGCCCAAATATTGAAAGAAGGTTTTTCCAGTCCATGAATACTTTTATTTTCAATATCCAATATTGTCCAACAAATCAAGATGTATCAGATCCAATGTAGAAAGTTCATGGTCACAAATCCAATATTTCAAAAGTTCAAAATGGTACAGCCAATGACACAGCCTACGCGTTTCGTCCTACTTGGACATCATCAGGGCTGGGAAATAATAAAACAAAAAAATAATTAACAATCAAACCGTATCAAGTACATTGTAAATTAATTACAAACATGTCCATGAGCATCCTGCCTATATTCCATTCTAGTCTAGTAACAGGTAATAACAGAAAAAGTATGTCGGATCCACCTTAATTCATAAATTTTGTAAATGTCCACTCTATCCCTACAGTGCCTACATTTTTATCTCTCTGATACTAATTCCAATATGATGGAACCATACCTTCATTATTGTGCGATCCATAAAGCATGAATGCATAAGTCATCAAATATGCGCAAGTTTTTAACACTTCCACCTGTAGAAATCAGACAGGCGTTGGTTGAGTTTTGAGATGAAATAACACATAATTCACATGTCCATATCACCTATGTTCTTAATAAAAAGCTCACCATAGAGTAGCTAAGTCCCTTTCCAATGGTGTTAGTGTAATTCAAAAAACTTCCAATAGGCGTCAATATCACCGCTTAACTTAAAAACCTGTAACTATAACAAACAAAAAAAATCTTTGTAGACTATGTGCTCTTGATCATCTCTGTACTAACAGGTATGGTTCTAATTATCACTCATTCCCCCAGTCAATACAACATTAAATCAATAAATCAAGCTGTTCCCAATGTCCAATTCTCCCTAAGGTAGTTTAGCTTTAATTGAGAATGGGGCTACACTGTCACTGCACAAATTGAAGCAGCTGCCTCACGGTCGGTTGCAGCTAACAGGCATTCTATGATAGAGGAAAGAGGCACGGAATGTCAACAGTCAGAGAAAAAACAACGGAACGGCACTCGCATTAATAATTTCAAAGGAGCTGATGAAGAAACTCTATGACTGCATACCATAAAACCGGTCTCTTAGCCAGTAACAGGGAAGGGCCACCATCTGACTTGGGTAGCGAACTTTGTGGGGGTTATTGTAGCTCATGTCAAATCTACTTTACTCGCTGAACTCTTGCCATTAATAACCCATCCTTCAGTACTGGAACAAACGTGAAAGGAGTTTTATAAATTGTGCTCAGCATCATTGGGCACAAAGGGAGCAGTAGAAATAGGAGTCCAAACTGATGCTGTGATCTCCAATGCCCCCCCCCCGCAGCTAGTGAAATGTGCTCTGCTGTTAGCAGGCTGAAAGGGCACCTACACTGGCACAACCAGCTTCCTTTTGCTTTTGTCGCCCTAAGTGGGAAGGGTATGCCCAGATGTGGGTCCCGCGCTCACTGCGCCACTGGATTCAAGCTAGTCTGGCTTATGAGTGGTGATTCCCCGAAATCAGTCCCAGGATGCTTATTTCTCGCCCTGGGAGGACCTTACTTGATAGTTCAGGGTGGACTGTTCCCATGAGGAACAGGGTCAATACTGATTTGCATATGGCAAAGTCCATACTGGGGTGGCATGGTGATCAAAAGAAAGATTAATTAAACCCAGATCCTCGTGACTGGGGGTGAATGTTTGCATTGTTCAGCAATCCATCCATCAATTGTTGCTTTTGCAAACCGGTCTCTGAGCCAGTAACAGGGAAGGGGCACCATCTGATTTGGGTAGCGAACTTTGCGGAGGATATTTTAGCGCATGACAGATCTACTTTACTCGCTGAACTCATGCCAGTAATGGACCATCTATCAGTAGTGGAACAAGGACTTTTGCTAATTGTGCTCAGCATCAGTGGGCACAAAGGGAGCAGTAGAAATAGGATTCTAAACAGATCCTGTGATCTCTCTTGCCCCCCCCCCGTGGCCAATGAAATGTGCTCTGCTGCTAGCAGGTCACCTCAGGGTACCCACACTGGCTCTACCTGCTTAAATCATTGGAATATATCACATATATGTGCTGGAAGGAGACAGGCAAATGCACCTCGACCTCTGGTAATTCTCCGAATATAAATTGAATCTGCTCATCTGGTCCTTATCTTGTGATTCTATCGGTGTACCTGAGCTAACTATGGATCAGAGAGAATCACAGGAAGATTTCCCCAACAAATGTTTACATTGGCTTACGAGATATAGGAATTTTCCCTATGTATTGGCAGGCAGTATCCTTCTCACTTGTAGAGTAAGCTGGATAGGGAACTGCAATATTGATTGTCCCGGAGATTGCGTTAACATTAATTTTAGAAGTCCACTCTTCACCCACAAACTCTTGGCAGGGGAATTGGATATACAGGAGCACGGTTCAGCTATAACACTTTTACCCTTGGGCTACTTTTACAGGTCTTTGTCATAGGCAAAAAACAGCTTTTAGGCTGCAAAGTATTTGAGTTCAGCTCCTTTAATGGGGCACCTCAACTGCCAAGAGTACCATCTTTTGGTTTTCAAGGTTCCTATAGCCAATAGATATGATGCTCTGGAAGGTGTAGATTGACTTGATGATATTGGGGTAGGAATTGGTTTTAGAACCAATGAGGGAGATCTAGAGTCTTCCGACTGTGGGAGGAATGGGAGACAGGCAATTTCTAAACTAACTGTAGCCCTGAGCACGTCCCTAATTGATAGGCACCCTGACTCAGTTATTAGTACTGTAGGTGGATCATCCATGGTAGCATGCCCAGACAAAGTGTGAGGTTTGTTTAAGCTAGCTGCTACTGCCCCAGAATCCCACACTCCAAGCCAAGAGACACATAATATAGCTAGCACTCTAGGCTGTCGGTGGAACATTCAGTGGGTGCGGCTTTAGGTCTTGATTGTTATAGTTCCTCTGCAAGGAAAATCATAGAGGGAAATGTAGAACAAGCTGGCCTACAACTGGAGGCTCACAGAGAGCTGGAAGGTACTACAGCAACACGAGTTCCATACATTCTAAAAATATAATTAGAGTCATGTCCTTGAATGTTTCTGGACTGAAGGCCAAACCCAACTTAACAGATAGGGGATCCTATATAGCCAAAATGATGTCTGTCTATTACAAGAAACCTGGCAGACTAAGGGAACCCAACATACAGTTTTTTCAGACTTTTTAAGGCAGCATTAGGTGGGGGGGCACCCTCTGGGGGTCTTTCTATCTAGATAGCCACACATCTGGAGTGTTCCGCCAAGGCTGTTGAGACTACTTCAGATGATGTTCTAAGTGTCCTCCTTATTGTTACCCCCAAGATAAATGTTTAATTGTATTATTTCCACTCGAGATGTGTAGGCTTGGGACAGGAATCCCCTGGTGTGGATCAACTCTCAAACCACCTGTCTACACTACTGGAGGGTGCTTTCAAGGTGGTGGGATGCAACTGTAATTGCCATTTTAAGCCCCATGATGCAAATCTTGATCAATCAATCAATCAGGGGTTCGTAAAATTTACTACTCAGCCGCGAGGGTCTTAAGGAGCTGGGGAAGGGGGGGCGGGGGGGGGGGGGGGTGTCTCCGGATCAGTCGAAGAGCCAGGTCTTCTTGAGGTCCTTCCTGAACGTGTGCAGGGTCGTGGAGCATCTGATGTTACTTGGGAGCTCATTCCAGGTTTTCACCATGATGTAGGCGAAAGCTCTACTGCCAGTTCTGTTTTTGCTGATGCGGGGGACCTCTGTCAGGGCGAGGTCAGTGGAGCGGAGGTTCCTCTTGGGTACGTGGAAGGAAACTCTCTCATTGGGGTATTTGGGTCCCCTGTTGTGGAGGGATTTGTAGGCGTGGGTGAGGAGTTTGAAGGTGACCCTCTTCTCGATGGAAAGCCAGTTGGAGGCCTCATAGGTATTGGGTTATGTGCTCCTGTCACGGTGTCCTGAGGACGAGTCTGGCTGCAGCGTTCTGGATAGTCTGGAGCCTGTGCAGCAGAGACTTGTTGATTCTGGCTTAGAGGGCATTGCCGTAGTCCAGTCTGCTGGTGATGAGTGAGTTGGTGGCAGTCTTTCTGCAGTCTGGGGGGATCCACTTGAAGGTCTTATGGAGGGTGCGTAGGCAGTTGAAGCTAGTGGAGGCGACTGCGTTGATGTGGCGATTCATGAACAGGGAGGAGTCAAGAATAATGCCGAGGTCCCAAACGTGGTCCGTGGAGGTGGGTGGGCTGCCAAGGGTGGAGGGCCACCAGGTGTTGTTCCAGGTGGAGGTGCAGGGTCCGCGGATGATGACCTCGGTCTTCTTTGAGTTTAGCTTCATCCAGCCTGCCACGTCCTTCATACCTTCCTGGAAACATAGTCTGGTGTCCTTGGGATTCTTAATTAGCGAGAGGATGAGCTGGGTGTCGTCAGCTTAAGATACGATGCTGAGCCCATGTTGTCTGACGATGGCGGTGAGGGGAGCCATGTAGATTCTGAAGAGCGTGGGGCTGAGTGAAGATCCCTGGGGGACTCCGCAGTTGATTTCCGTGGGTTTGGAAAGGAAGGGAAGGAGCAGAATCCTCTGAGTTCTGACGGAGAGGAAGGATTGGATCCAGTCGTGGGCGGTTCCTTGTTTCCTTGCATGTTGAAGTCTGGCTGCGAGAGTGTGGTGAGAGATGGTGTCGAAGGCTGCGGAGAGGTCTCGAAGGATGAGGGCCATGGTGTGTCCCTGGTCGAGTAGCATGCGGATGTTGTGAGTGGTGGGGAGAAGGCCGGTCTCGGTGCTGTGGTTGCTCTGGAATCCAGACTGGGAGGCGTCCAGGATGGAGTGTTCTTCTATGAAGGCGGTCAGCTGGGTGTTAACGAGTATCCCGGTGACTTTGGCTGTGAAGGGGAGGAGAGAGATGGGCCATTAGTTATTCAGGTCCATTGGGTCGGCTAAAGGTTTCTTGAGGAGGGGTTTTACCTTAGCCCGTTTCCAGTTGTCTGGGCAGATGCTTGTAGTAAGGGAGGCATTGATGGTGCATCCTAGTTCGGGTGCAATGACGGTGGCGGATCTATGGAAAATGGGCAATGCGTAGGGGCTCCTGAGCGGGTTTTCTTCATGATTGCTGTGATGAGTTCTACTGTAGCGGACTCCCAGTAAGTGATGGTCGACTTATCGGTGGCGGAGGGTAGGGGGGAGGTGCTGGTTGTTGGTTTGCTGATATTGTCATAGAGGCCCTTGATCTTCAGGTGGAAGTAGGAGCTGAGTTTGTCGCAGTGTTTCTGGGATGGTGTGACGTCCGTGGAATCGCTGGTGGGCTTATCGAACTGCTGTATGACGCTGAACAGTTCCTTGGTGTTGGTCACGTTGGTCTGGATTTTGTCTCTGATGAAGGTTCTTTTGGTGTCTCTTATGCGCTGGGGGTGATCCTTCAGGGCGCTCTTGTGGTTGTTCCGTGTTTCTGTGGTTTTCAGATTCTGCCATGTTTTCTCGAGGCATCTGCAGGAGCCTCTGGCATCTTGAAGTTCTGTGGTGAACCAGGCGGCTTTTGGCGGGCGTTGTTTGACGGGGGCGCAGGGGTGCAAGCTTCTCGGCGCAGTTTGATATCCAGCAGTGAAATTCTCTGGCAGCGGAGTTTGTGTTAGTTGCTGCGATGAGGGGGCATTGCCGGAGGGTTGTGTTGAGGTGGTCCTCTGTGACCTTGCTCCAGTTCTGCTGTGGGCGTGTGGCGGGTTTGGGTGCGGTGGTGGTGTTGAAGGTGAAATAGATGCAGTGGTGGTTGGTCCAGGGGGCTGGGTGGTGTGGCAGAAGCGGACATTTGTTCCTCCGGCGAAGATGGGGTCAAGGGTGTGACCCGCTCAGTGGGTGGGAGTGTTGGCAAGCTGATTCAATCCTAAGTTGGTGAGGTTGTCCAGGAGAGTAGAGGAGTCGGGGTTGTTGCTGTTGTCGAGGTGGAAGTTCAGGTCCCCGATTAGGATGTAGTCCGTGGAGGTGATGGCGTGGGGTGCGGCGAGCTCGGCGATGGTGGTTGCTTGGTGGGGGGGGCTGGGCGGTCTGTAGATGAGGGTGCTGCATAGGGTTGTTCTGGGACTGGTCTGGATCTGGAAGTGGGGGTGTTTTGTGTTGGAGTGTGGGTCACTCGTGATCGAAGTGGAGAGTCAGAGGTGGGGGGTCTTGTGTGCGATTGCAAGTCCTCCTTCTTGGCGGAGTGGGCGGTCTTTCCTCTGGATCTTGTAGCCATCTGGGATGGCTGTGGCGATGTCTGGACCAGAGGAAGACATTCTATGTAATGAGGATAGGATTTGGTCAATCCCAGCTCTGTCCATACCTCCCGTTAAGAAATGGCCTCCTTTAGCTTTGCAAATACTTACTTACACTAATTCATTCAGTACATGCCTGTAAAGGGCAAAATAAGTCAGATAGCTTGGGGTGGCACACCTTTAATTAAGTTGGGTGTTCAAGCCTGAAAGACCATGTCCTAGTGGATGTAAGACTATGGGCCTCTTGATTAACCTGAAAATATTACCAAGACCTGATAGCAACCACAATACCCTCATTCCTGATCTAGCCCTTGCTACTACAAGGTCAATCACCACACTAATGGATCACCTGGATAGAAAACGTAATCTGGTTGCCAATACATGCAGGATTAGATGGAGTGCGCTGTAGCAATCTCCAGACTCAATTGAAACACTTTACAGAGTGGTGGGTAGATCTCTGGCTGGATTGAGCAAATTAACCACCCCAGATGGTAAACTTTGCCCACTGGCAAAGGTAGCAGAGTTCAATTCAGCATTAGTTGGAGAACTCAAGGTCCTCTTTTATGTGGAAGCTAGATCCCAGGGAATAGGAGAAATCCACCCTCATGGTTTGCCAAACAGGGTAGATCTGATAAAGTAGCAATTAAATCTAAAGATAAAACTTTGATCCAAGCTGTGAAAGCTGTTACATTTGATGTGAGGCAGCAGCCACAAAGACAGGGTACTCTTCACCCTGCTGGTTGATGTTGAGTCTTAATTCAAATTAACAATCTAAAAGACAACATTTTCTGTCTCATGTAACTTTTTCCTTTCAAGGGAGCTTTGTCCTTTTATGAATTTGTACTTATTGAACTAGTTGGGAGTTTTTTTTATGATTTTTATGTATTTATTATGTCATACCTCTATTATTGTATTTTATTGTAATTCATTGTGAATTGTGATTTGAAATATTAAACTTGTGCATAAGTATTTTCACATCCTGAGTAGAGCATTTCAATTGTGTATTGTGTGTTTTTGGAAACAAAAAATGGTAATGGAAGGAGCGTCTGATTCAAAACATAAAATATTTTTATCAATCAAATATTGAAGTCCGTATCAGTTTTTTTCTTATTCGATTTCTTTATTCACCAATTATAATACTCCACAATACAAGGCAAGAAAATTCCGGAAGTCCAAATTCAAATTCCAACAGAAAAGTTAATCCACTCAATATAACGATTGTTCCATGCAGATCATTAATTCCACAAACAGAACAGCCTTTGTTTAAGAGCAGCCTACGTCTTTCATCCTCCTTAGGAAATCAGCAGGGCTGCAAAGTAAAGAACAAAAAATCACAATTCATTTTCCGAAATAACAAAAACCATTATACATTTTTCATTCTGAAACTGCATATGAAAGTGAAATTAAATCATTGTTCGAATACCCCTGATGGTCATGCCTATATAACAATCTAAAATACACATCATCCACCCACCTTAATAACATGTTTCTCATCATTCTCCAAAACACATAGGGCCAGATGTAGGTAAATTCTGTTTTCCGACTCTTAAATACCGACTCATACCGAATCGGTATTTCAGAATCGGAAAACGGGATGTAGGAAAAAATTCGGAAAAAATTACCGATTCGGTAACACTCGGAATATGTAATCGGTATTTACCGAATCGGTTTTCTCCGAATCGGTAAATACCGAATCAGTAATACCCATTCATTCCTATGGTCCTCCTGGCCCATAGGAATGAATGTGAATTACGGAATCGGTATTTACCGAATTGGTATTTACTGAATTGGTATTTACCGATTCAGTAAATACCGATTTGGTAAATACCGATTTGGTCATTTTAAAAATAACCCATGTGAGCCTGTGAACCAATCAGGAACACCCACCACACCCCACAACAAAGCCACAGAGGAACCAACCAATCAGATGCAACCACCCCTCCCCAGTACCTGGGAGTGGCCACACCCATGCAGGTGCAGAGCAACTCAACTCTTTGGAGAGCAGGAGGAAACAGAGAGGAGCAGGCTTCCCTGAGCATACCAATCAGAGCTGCTCTTTTTTGGCTGTGCCATTGAACCAAATTGGAAACGCTGGTGGCCGCAGGACTTGTTTCCACCTGCAAATGCAAGTGTTAAAACCAAAAATCTAGGAATCATTGTAGACAATGAGTTAACCTTTGGGCCTCAAATATCCTGCCTCTCGGGGAAATGTTTCGGCATCCTTCGGATGCTTAGAAAATTTCTCCCCTTGATCTCAATTAATCATCGAAGGGTCATTGTCCAAGCACTTGTAGGGTCTAGATTAGACTACGCAAATGCCCTTTACCTGGGTCTCCCTAAATAACTTGTGAGTAGACTTCAAGTAGTCCAGAATTCAGCTGCCCGGGCTATCTACGGGCTTCCCAGACGTGCTAGTGCCTCGAACCTGTTAAAAGAACTGCACTGGCTTCCTATAGCCAAGAGAGTTCTTTTCAAAAGCCTGACGCTGACTTTCAAAGCCCTTTATGATATTGGTCCTAGCTATATCAGGAAACGTCTTGTTTTTTATAAACCCAACAGAGCCTTACGGTCCGCCTTTTTGTCTAAAATGGTAGTTCCGACCATTAAACGCGCTAGACAAGGCGGCCGTTCTTTTCACCACTTGGCTCCTCGTGCCTGGAACGAGCTTCCCCTTTCTCTTAGACAGATCCCCAGCCTTATGTCCTTCAGAAAGGCTTTAAAAACTTGGCTCTTCACTAGTTAGGCCCTCGCCTTTCCTTACGGTTTTTCAGTTATGTTGCCACCCCCGAAGGACTTCTTCACCAAAGCGCCGGGACACTCCTTCTGGAGTAGCTGTTGCGCTATAGAAGAATCTGTTAACATAACATAACATAACATACCTGATTAGCAGAATGGAGTCCCAGGATGGCCAGAAGGATGCAGCTGAGCAGAGGAGGAAAATCAAATTCAGCCCAGAAGAACTGCAGGTGTGGTTAAGGAGGTGGTAAAACACCACACCCAAATCTTTGAAAACAGTCTCTGCATGTTGCAGAGTCTGTCAAACGTAACACCTGGCTTGACATCCAGTCCAAGGTCAATGCCATTGGGGTCCTAAACAGGGACATAGATGACCTCAAAAAAAGATTGTACGATCTGTGGATCATCACCAAGAAAAAACTTGCAGCACAGAGAAAAGAAGCTGGAGCCACAGGTGGAGGGAAAAACAGAGCACCAAGACTGACAGACCTTGAGGAGCTGGTAGAATCCACCCTGGAGCCGGAAAGTATCCATGGGATTGGGGACGCTGACAGCTCTGCCAGAGCTGCAAAGAAACAAGGTAAGATGCATGGACATTAATCCCCACTCATTTCCCTGTCCCCCTTCCCCACTGTGTGTGTCAGCATCACACTCCAGAACAGGTGTCACTTATGTCCAGCAATGCATCATGGGAGACGTAGTCATAGGTACATACATCAATGCAGTCACCATAGTATTCAGCAAGGCATGCCACACACTACTTCCAGAAGCTGATGAAGACTAGGCAATTGTGTGATAGAAATGTGATTTAATTATTACACACAGGTGAACTACACCACTGACCCAATGTCCATGTCTGTCCACAGGAGAGTCATTGCGCAGTAAAGCACAGGAAAGGGAGAAGAGGGCACCGACAACTGGGAGGAGGGAGAAGACAAAAGAAAGAGCAGGTCATAGCGCTGTTGAGAAAGACAACACCACAGCGCAGGAAGCCACTACTCCTGAGCGACCCACCACACTACAGCCTCAGTCACCTCTGTTGTTTGGGACACAAGAGTTGGAACCAGCAGCACTTTCACCAACACCAACATCACAGTCATCTGTGCAGGGAAGGGCAAGGAGGCTTGATGTGCCCCCTCTCAGGATTCTGCAAACGTCAGATGAGGAAGATGAGGAGGGTGTCATTCCAAGTAATTCACCTGTGGCTGACAGCGCTGGGCAGCAGACTACCTCAGGAGCTGTGCGGGCCAGTGTCAAGGGCCGAAGGGCTCGGGAGAGAGGCAAAGGCCAGGATGGAGAGGGGGTCTTCTATGGTCTTGAGGCCACCATGGTAAAAGTCCAGCGCCTGCAGGCAAAGGCAATGTTAGCAGTTCACAGGAAGGTGCACAGTATAAATTGCAAGATGTCAAACATAGACCAGGGCATTGGCAACATGACTGAGAGCATGCAGTCCATGGCAAAAGGGATGACAGACATGACACCGTGCATAAGTGCTCTCTGCGACAAATTAGATAGAGACCACTCCGAGAGGCGCAGGGATCGTCAGTGTATGCGGCAACAGTCAAAAGCCTTGAACCGCTTTGCTACAGCAACCTCCCTGCTGTGCCGGCGTTCTGTCGCCATGCAGGATGCAATTGTGCACTGCTGCACGGATTTGTCAGGGGGGATGGGGAGAGTCACCTCTGCCATGGAGCTGATGCTCACAAACCAGGCAGCCACTGCTGATGACACAGGTGTTGGGGAAACAGACGACTCCACCAGCAGGAGTGGCTCTAGCACTCCTGTCCCTGACATGTGTAGGAGCAGCAGGCGCCAATCTGCTGACCCAAGCGGTACAAAAGGGGGTGGTGATGGACGGAGCATCTGAACCAATCAAACACTCACACCCAGTCAAAAGATCTGGGTTTAATCCATCACCGTTCTTTAGCCCACTCTGCCACCCCAGTTCAGACATGGCCATATGCAAATCAGTCTGACCCTGTGCCTCATGGGAACAGTCCAGCCCGAACTGCCAAGCCATGCCTTCCCTGGACCGGAAAAAAGCTTCCTAGGACCGGTTTCTGGCATTTCAGCCATCTTCAGCCAGGCTTGCTTCAATCCATTGGCAAAGTGAGCAAGGGACTCACGTCTGAGCATACCCTGCCAACTTATGGCAAACAAAGCGGTACAAAAGGGGGTGGTGATGGACGGAGCATCTGAACCAATGAAACACTCACACCTAGTTAAAAGATCACTGGCCTTAAGGCCCATAAGAATGAATGGGAATTACCGAATCGGTAAATACCGATTTGGTAAAAGGGGGAGACATTGAAGGGTGGCAGGGTGGCACTTTGACACCCTGTTGCACCCCTGAATTGTGTATGGGTGCACATGTGGCACACATACATGCCCTAAGGGCATGTATGTCTGCCACATGGCACTGTTATTATTTGCATACATTTGCATTTTTTAGGGTTTTCGAAATATACCACCAACTTGTAGTTGGTGGTAAATAACGTATCCTAAAATGGGAAAATCACTCATTTGAGTGCTCCCTACATATTAGGATTTGGTAATTTACCGAATCGGTATTTAAGAATTCGGTAATTTACCGATTCCTTAAATTACCGATTCGGTAAATTACCAAATCCTTAAATTAGGCCCCTACATATGAAAAGCCTAATTCCGGTCGGTAATGGCTGAAATTCGGTCATTTCGGCTGTTACCGACCGGAAATAGACTTCCTACATCTTACCCTAAGCTTCTTTCAAGCAGGATTTCGGCAACACACCTCCATGGGAGGCCAAGACTTTAGACTCCATCTCTTCATTGGAAATCAGTGGTTCTTGAAGGTGGTAGGCTTTGCCTGATTTTTGTATATCTAAAGTCTGCCTTTGACTTAGTTTCCAGGAAATTATTATGGCACGTTTTGATTGATATGGGGGTTACACCTAATCTGCACTTTATTTTACAAATCCTTCACAAGCGGAACTTTGAGCAGGTGTGATGTGACAAAAAGGGTGACGTCTCTGAACCCTTCTCCATAAGTAAGGGCGTCAGATAAGGATGTGCATTGGCGCCAACATTATTTACCTTTTACATTGACGGCCTTGTCAACTCTGAATACTATTGAGCATGATGCACCAAGGCTAGCATTCGAACAGGTGTCTACGCTAATGTTCACGGACAACACTCCTCTCCCTTCTAAGATGTCAATGGGCATCCAAAGGGTACATGACAATTTTAACATCTTTTGTAAATTATGGGGTTTAGAAATAAATATTAGCAAAACAGAATTCATCGTCTTTTATCCATGTCAAACCTCTCAACCAAATCCAAATCTTAATTAGACTCCATTAGTGAGGGTTTCAACCTTTGATTATCTTGACATTGCTCTCAGAGAGCAGATCGATTGGTCGTTACACATTGCCAAGAAAATACTCAGATAGGCACACCACTCTGGAGGGCTTTCAAATGTCCATAGGGGGTCCTTTTACAAGCACATCAGTCCAACTATCAAGATTTATAAGCTCCAAGCACTGGGGGCTTCTATGTATGAAGCTGAGCTTTGGGGCCATAGGTCCGTTAGTGCTATTACACAGACAAAGAACAGCTTTCCGAGGCACTCGCTGAATCTCCCTGCCAGCACATCGCTGGTACACCTTAGACTTGGCCTTAGGCCCCTCCTCTATTGGAGAAGAGTAGGGGCAACCCCTGAATTAATCTCATATAGAACATCTCTGGAGGAAACCTTAAGCTTGAAGGGTACTGTTAGATTGCCGTGGCTCAGTTACATTAGGAAAACCCTAAGAAGCATTGGTAGAGATAGCTTGTGGGACAATTCTGCCAAGGCTTGTACTACTATTTCCAAAGTGGAGCTTGCCAAGTGCTATAAGAACCATAAGTTCACAACTCTCCTACTGTATTCCTCATTGCGAGTTTGACTCTTAGAGTTATAGGGAAAAAGGGTACCTATAAATTGGAAGGGTTATTGGATGAAATCCCACTTGCATTGGCAAGGAAGCTTATGTGCAGCTTAGTCATGGGACTCCACCATTGCACACATTTAGCAATGACTGAATTCCCAGGGGTACTGACCTAGAGCAGAAATGTCAGTCATGGGGTATTGCTGATGAAACAGAGTCCCAAGTTCTCCTCTTTTGTCCAGCCTACAAGAGGGCAAGGTCCAAATAAATCGTTACATTATGCATCATGCCAAGGCCCTTAGAATTTTGAAGTCGGACAGTTATCAACCTAATGTTTTTTCAGCCTCTAGATACAGCTTCACAATCTGGTGCATAATGAATAGGTTTCTGTGAATATAGCCATTTCTTCTTTGAAATTGAAACAGCAATGGATCTGTCAAGTTTGTTTCATTTTTGAAGCTTGTATTGAGCTATTTCCTCCTATTCACTTCCTAGTTTAAACTGGTTTTTACTTATTATATTGTATTGTATATTTCCTCCTAATGAATGATCTTAACTTGTCTTACATTTTCTCTGTACTGTAAAGAATTGTCCATCTAAAAGTTACATATTTTTATTAATTACATGATTTTTTATGTACTTGTATTGTTCTGTGAACCAAAATAAAGTGATTGCACTGAACTGGAACAAGATCAATGAGAAGGAATGATCCTTGCAGTTCCCCATATATGGTATGTTTAACATAAATACAATAGAACATTTGAGACAGGTGTTATATGAATCCAAACCCCAACTAAGACCAGCAGAATATGAAGCTTTGAATGTTTAGAAGTGTGCTGTCCATGCAAAGAGCAAAGAGCAAAGAAAGTTATCAGAATAGGGTGAAAAAAGCAGATCCTAGTTGGGCAAAAGTATCAGAATAAGGCGAAAAAAGAAGATCCTAGTTGGGTAGATGCTAAATGAGATGCAGAACAACAAATGGGGCATGCTTGAAGGAGCTAAGTTGTATCCAGTATTAACAAGCAACAAATCTAAGAAAAAGAAGAATTGGGGGAAAAAGATAATGGGACACAGGATAACACTGACATTGACAGTGACTCTGTTGATGATTTTCTGGATGACTTGCTATCTTTTCGACCATCACATATAACACTGTCCAACCGGCTGAAGGTGGCGGTGCTGTTGGTAGTAGTAATGGTGCTACTGCTTTAGTTGACCAAAATGTAACTCAATTTATAAACAAAAACGGGGTTGACCCTGTGTCCCTCAGAACCTGGGTTAAATAGTAGTTCAAATAGAAATGGTTCTGTCGGGTACGCACAACACTTAATTTCAGCGTTATCAATACAATATGGCTGATCCCACCTCTGAAAGAAAAAGAGTGAGGCTTCATACAATCAATGAAACAATAGCCTGCAGTCAACTTTATATTCTCTTTATCTTAAATGAATCATATTCTCGTCTATACAAAGACTGTCAATATCATAAATATAGTACAAAAAAACAATGAATAGTGTTCACCACACAAAAAAACCTAACATAAAAGACAATATATACATCATTAATACATTCAAGTCAACAATCTATACAAATACAAAAGTCTAATTTCACAAAGGCCATCCCCGGTTGTAAAACTTCTTGAGCCCTTTAGATTTCTTTTAATTCCATTGGGGTCCTAGAGTAAGGGGGCCTGTAGGAAGTGTCGACGTTTCAACCCTATCTTGCGCCAACTTGTTGGTCGCGGTGGGTCTTTATCAAGACGATAAGTGCACAACAGTCTGCAAATAAGTCAAGAATATTGCTGTCAGAGGGGGATATGGATTAAGTGATTTTAACAATTGGTGAGGGCGATGTGGCTACTCACCCTGGGCTCCAAGTGCAAAACTGTCACCTGTGGTCCCGATAAAGTCTTTAATTCTGTAAATAAAGGAGGGACGTGTCAATCTCTACCTTCACCTACTAACTGGGTGCTGTGACAATCTAGTAATGTGTGACATTGGGTATCATTGTTCCAAAAAGAGCCTTTATCTCTATCGCTTACAGGCATGCTGATTTACTGCATGTCAATGCTCATAACGTTTTAAGAGGGCTTACTCTTTATCACCTCTTACTTACATGCAGAGCACATGGCGTCTTGGAGAGGACTCGCTCCAAATCACATACAAATCACCAATGCCACCTCTACTGAACATGATTGTTGAAAAATGGCTTATTCTGTGCTTGCATGCAGCACTCTAAAGGATATAATGGCGCGGGGGTCTGGCGCAAGTTTAAGGAGTACCATCGCGCACCAGGACACCGTGGGTATTTTCTCCCTAGCGCGCATCGTGCCTCGTCACCTTTATCACTAACGCTTAAAGTCAAGGTAGTTTACTTCTTGTTAATGCTCATAACATTTTTGGAGGGCATACTCTTTATCACCTCTTACTTCCATACAAAGTTTCATTGATTGTATGAAGCCTCACTCTTTTTCTTTCAGAGGTGGGACCAGCCATATTGTATTGATAACGCTGAAATTAAGTGTTGTGCGTACCCGACAGAACCATTTCTATTCAAAATGTAACTCAGGCAGGAGGATCAGCCCCAACAGCCCCAGCTGTTACTATTCCAGTGCTAACAGCTATTGTTATGACTGTTCTGTCTACTACTGTCCAGTTCGACCTGTCCCTGAAGTAAAATCTCCTTTTATAATGACTCAGACACAGACTGTCCCTGCTGTAACTGCCCTGAGCACTGTAGCTCTGATCCCTCACGTTTCTGGAGCTTCTGGTGAAATACCGGCTCCTGTCATTATACCTATTCTGCAGAATTCACAAGTGGCATTTTAGAGTCCCAACCACTTTGCAAGACCTTTAGGACAAGGAGGGACTGTAGTATTTAACACTTCAATTGACCAAGATGCTATGGTATTCCTGGACTTTGGAGTGATACCCTGTGAGAAAGTGCCTTCTATCTGCCACTTTTTGCTGAACTGCCGATGTGCTTTGACTCAGTGTGTGCTGGGCTCCTGCCAATCAGGTACCCAGGGCCCATGTTCTTTCCCTAAAACCGCATTGGAGACCAAACCCAATTGGCACTCTCTCGCCGCAGGTCAGTCTCTGGTAAATGGTACCACAGGTACCCAGGGCACTGTGACAAGAGAAGGACTCTAAGGGCTGCAGTACTTTTTGTGCCACCCATAGAGGCCCTGTACCTTACACTCACACACTGCCTTTTTAGGCTGCATGTTTTGGTGCAAAACAAAGAGACGACATGGCACACTGTGTGCCATGCATACAACCCACTTCCCACTTCCCTGCCATGGATCAGTCACCCCTCTAGCTGGGTGTACAATACCAGTGGTGAGGGTACAGGTGCATGAGCCCTGTACCCCTACAGTGTCTAAGTAAATTCTTAGACATTGTAAGTGCAGTGCTGCAATTGAGAGTATATGGTGCTGGGGTTTGTCATTAAAATCTCCACAGTACCATAATAGTTGCACTGAACACTGAGAAGTCTGGTATCAAACTTCTCAGCACATTAAACCCACACTGATGCCAGTATGGGATTTAATAAAAAATGCACACAGAGGACATGTTGAAGATGCCCCCTGAAAAACGACCTACCACTAGTGCCCAGGCTGAGTGGCTGCTTTCAGCTGCCACCACCAGACATGTTTCTGGACCCCTGGGTCGAGAGCCTGCTGCTCTCGTGGGATTCAAACAATGCACATCCTGGGACTAGGTGCCAAGCCTCCTCCCCCAGGATGGGCAGGGTCCATGGAGGGGAAGCTTCAAAGGCTTGCCGCCTTTGTGAGCTTCCCCAGGCCTTTTGATGCATGCAGCAATTGGTCACCACCGGTGCTGACCTCCTCTTTTGGGCGGGAGAACCAGCGGGAAAACTTAGTAAGGAAGGGAGGTGTGCCTACCTCTGCCAACCCCACCCCTCAGGTGGGGAGGTGAGGTGAAGAACAACGCTCAGTCACCGGCATCTTTCAGATGGGGACCAGATAACCAGGGAGAGGCTTATGCCCCCCTCCCACTGGAGGGTGGTACAATAGGAGGTGTACCCAACCCAGGGAAGACGAAGGACCGAGCAGCCATGCCAAAGCTAAGAAGAGGAGGACTCCCATTGACTTGGCCCCAGCCCTACTGACCTGTACCCACTTTAAACCTGCAGAAGCGAAACTCTAGTTTGTACTGCAGCCAGCAGCCTCAAGAACCCCAAGGACCTGCCCTGCCTTCAGAAGAAAAGACTGTCTCCCGTGAACACAGGATTTGTTCACCAACAGACTCCAGCTCTGGCAAGATCCGTGAGTCTGCACCACTCTGCACCTGACGCCCAAAGGCCCAAGTTCGAGTGACCCAACACCACAAGAAGGTCTCACCGGTGATCGTGACCCAAGATCCAGTGATCCCTGACCTGCCTCAAGCCTCCAGCCGACACCTGAAGCCTCAAACCAGACGTCCCACAGCCTTGGGTGGCCCAACCGATAGTGCCTAACCAAACACCAGCATCCCAACTTATCTCTCCAAGTGGTGGTCGCACCCAGAAGACCTTCGTCCCGAGCCTGTCGTGTGTTTGCAAACCGGAAACTCCCCTTTGAAAGCTACAGGGTGCCCAACGCCAAAACAGCATTCTGCACCCTGCCGCCCCAGTGCCGCTGAGGGTGCACCTTTTGTGCTCGCTTGAACCCCCATTTGCTATGAGCTTAAATCCAGGAGCTTTGCTCTGACAACCGTGTGGCCTGCTAGAGGCGCCCTATCCCCCATTGGATATCATTGGGCCTCAGCAGTCTGCACCCGACCGCCATAGTGCAGCTGAGGGTGCAACAAGAGTGCATCCTTGACCCTGGGGGACCCCTGAGTCCACCCCCAGAATACCAACTCCCACAATTGCATACTTATTGTTGAACCGATAACCTTATTTTCCTCCATAGGATAGCGTTGACTTTTTCTGTGAAGAGTTTCTAAGTGTGGAGTTGGTAAATCTATGAAACCCTTTAAAACTGTAACTAAATAACAAAAACGCTTTTACTTACTTGTTTACAGGAAATTTCCCAGTACAGTATCCATACACTGCACTGTGTAAGAAAAGTAATCTAGTTGACATTTTACTAAAAAGCCAATAGAATGTATACGTACAGTATTTCAAAGCATTGCATTACTAGTAGCGCTCCTGTAATCAAATCAAAGTATATATACAATTTCAAATCAAACTGTTTACAAACTGTAATATTACTGCAAAGTACTTATCACTTACCTGTGCCAGGCTTGCTTGGGTCTAGGAAATAAAATAACTAAAAGAATATTTTTATACAAAACCAATTGGTCTGTTATTCAGTCTTTGAGTGTTTGATATCATTTGCTGATTGAGTGTGTACAGCAAATGCTTAACACTATCCTCTGATAAAGCCTTACTGTTCATCCACATTACCACAAATAGAGAGTAAGGTGCTATCTACTTTTACCTCTGCCTACCTTTGGGGCTCCACTGGACTCGGTACACACTATGCCTCACTTTGGTATAGTACATACAGAACCAGCTTCCTATATACCCCGAATGTTTATGAATTGTTTATATATTGTTTATGTCTCTCCAGACCGTGGAGAGTCTGAGGTAGTCAAAGATGAACCAGTGGTCCAGTCGGGTTTGAGACCTTAAGACATTTCCATGTTGAGACTGGAGTTAGTGGAGCTTATTAGGGAGAATCTTGACCTTATTCATGTGGACCAGAATCAAGAAAATTCACTCTTACTTTTGAGCAAATATATTACCCACTGGGCAGCTCAAGCACACTATCAATTAACAAAAGTGGCACAGGAGTATGACATAGGGTATGACATAGACATTTCAAGAGCTGATCTTTGCAGACTAGCTTCTGAGCTGAATTAGATGATGAAGCAATTGTTACCATGAGGAACTCTACATGAAAAAAATATGTTAAGGAACTAGATGGTTGTATATGGTATTGGAGTAGTTTAGATAAGTTAAGGGTCAAATTGGCCTGAAGAAGAGATTAAAAAAAAGAAAAAGATGAAGCTGGGGAAATTGTGATAATACCACCAGGCACTTGCAGATAGAAGTACTACAAAGAATCACCTTTGAGAGAAGTGCATGGAGGAGGATATGTGCATGTGTCCTGGAGTCGAGGAAATCTTGCAACATTTACAAATCAGTTCCCAAAGCTGAGAGAGAATCCTGAAATGTGGGACACTCAGGTTGAGGATTTGTGTCTAGGTAATTTTATGTTCAGGCTGTTATGATTTTAGTGAATATGACTTGACTTGAATATGAATCATATAATGTTTCACTTTGCATAGATATTTTTGTATGTTGTAATGTCGAAGTTCAGTGAACTAACTTATTTTTAGTTTCTGTAAAAGGATTAGGCTCAGAGTCTATGGATTGAATTGAGGTTTAATGTTTTCAAGATTTGTGCTGTGCTTCTACTGTATTAGTCACTGCCTAAAAAAATCTATCTGAACTTGAACTGTAGGTGAGTTTCCTAAAACATTTCCCTGAATTTAGACCCACCAGCACTCCTCAGTCAGCGGCACTAGTTTCACTTCTACAAACTGGCACCTTCTGAGCACCACCCCAAAACCTAGATGCAGTTCAGAGCTAGGATAATAGGAGTCAATATCATAATTACAGTTTTGGGTGTGCATTTTCTTCAAATATATAACTTTTGTGTTCAAATCCTGTTTGCCACATAATTATTAGGTTTCGTTATCCGACATTATTCAGACCATTAGCATTAAAATTGACATCCTTCCTCTCTTGATTTTTACATAGAAGTTCATCCCTCTAGGCAGAATGAATAACGATACAGCTAATTATACTGCCACTTATTCTTTATGTATCTCCAATAAATCTGAACTAACCTCCATCTGCCCAGTCCCCTTCCAACCCTGTTTCCTGTCCTCTAATCTTGTTTCAGGTTAACTACAGGACTTTATTTCACACTCTTTGCTTTTTGCAGTTCCCATGTTTTTCAGACTATTCACACTCTGTATATCCTATCGAACCCCCCTGGGGTACATAGTGACACCCAATACAAGAAATAAACCCCACTTCCTTTGGATGGCGCAGAACTTTTTCAAATCAGCATAATATTGGAGCATGAATATTGCCATTACTTTATTTTATGTAAAGCCTTTATCTCTGTACACATTTCTGAAAAAAATATTTTCATGAACAATAAGGTCAAAGGAAATGTTTTTATCAAGTGTTTTAAGGTTTTATAACATTTACTTGACAGGGTGAGAAGAGCAAAACACTCTGATGTTTACAGTTCTGTAGGATCCTCTATTGTACTGACTACACTGTACAGGATTTAGCAAAACCGTAAATTAGAACATTGGAATGTTGAGAGCACTTTGATAAGCTTGCTCCTGTAACACTGGAGTGGGCCTTTAATGGCCATTATAGCTTTCTATGGCAGGCCACAAGGCTATATTAATATTGCCTCCTCTCCTACTTTTATAAATTCCAAAAACAGATTTTCGGATATAACTCACATTTCCTTTCACATCAACTCCTTGTGAGAAAACAACATTTCCACGTGTTAAAAATAAATTGTAATAAAATAATTTAACACATATTCATTAAATGCTTGTCATTTGCAATGTTTTGCCTTCTAAATTCTACAGCAATTCTAAGCAATGCAGTCTTTAAAGTCTCAGTCGAAATGATTCAACCAGTGTCATTACCACATGGGCCCCATTGGTGTCATTCACCTCTCCTGTTCTTTGTGCGGAAATTCAACAATTCCATTGATCTTTCAGCACTGTCCTCAGTGCGAGCAACACCATTGCATCTATTAATGATAAAGATAACATGGTGGTCTCAAGGGCATCATTGCATCTAATAAAGCTAAAGATAACAGCATGGTGGCCTCGAGAGGCATCATTGCGCCTAATAAAGCTAAATATAACAACATGGTGGTCTCTAGAGGCATCATTGCGTCTAATAAAGCTAAAGTTAACAACATGGTGGTGTCAAGAGGCTTCATTGCGTTGAATAAAGCTAAAGATAACATGGAGATCTTGAGAGGCATAGTTATGTTTAATTAAGCTAAAGATAACAACGTGGTGGCCTTGAGAGACATCATTGCACCTAATAAAACTAAGAGAGAACAACATAGTGGGCTCAAGAGGCATCATTGTGTCTAATAAAGCTAAAGAAAGCAAAATGGTGGCTTCAAGAGACATCATTGTGTTTATTTAAGCTAAAGATAACAACATGGTGGACTTGAGGAACATCATTGAGCCTAATAAAACTAAAGATAACAACAATTTGGCCTCAAGCGGCATCATTGAAACTAATAAAGCTAGAGATAACAGCATGGTGGTCTCGAGAGCCATTTTTTTGGGGGGGAATTTTATATGGTGCCGACATAGCCTGAGGACGTCAAAACACTTTATAGCAGTAGCGATACGAGGATACAGCAAGTTACAGTTACAATAATTACGGTCAGAGATATTGCATAGGTAGCTGCGACCAGGACAAATGCAGCCGTTGGACACGAGATGTACATGGGTTAAGCATTGATTAAGATGGTTCGAGGGTTTCACTTTGAAGATTGTTTGCTGTAGGTCTCCTTCGGAAATGAGGGAGAAAGAGAACCACACATGAAAATCCTGGCATGGTAGAATCTCAGTTTCTGGAAGTTCACTGGAGTGTAGCGAGATATGTAAATCTCTGACTTTTCTATCAAAGAAATCCACAAAGTTGTTGCAGCATGGCACTGATGGCTCGAGAGCTAAAGTGGTGGAGGGGGTTTGTAGTTTGTGCGAGAACCTCAAACAGACACTTTGGTCTGTTCTTTACAGAATTCATGAGTGTTTTGAAGTGAGAAGATTTTGCTCTGAGGATTTAGTCTTTTTACTGTTTTCGCGCTATACGAAGCTTATTCAAACTCAGGTGAGATTAAATTAATCTCTATTCCTTCTCACACTTTCTGATAAGCTTTCTTATTAAGTAAAGATCTTTTGAGAACCAAGGATTGGAGGGTTTTGGCCTAGATAATTTGCACTTCAAGGGTGCAAATTTGTTGATAAAGGATTCCATGTAGGAGTTGTATTTGTCAGTGGCCTCATGAATATCAAGTTGGTGTGTAATTTAGATTAGGGTACGAAGGGCAATGATGGCTATTGCTTCTGTGTCAAGGTATGATGTGTCCCTGAATCATATTTTCTTTTTCTTGGTTGCCCAGCGGTTTTGGTATGAGAGCCGGAGAGGAAGAATGGGATCTGCATGTGGGCTGACAAGTCGACTTGAATGTGGTCATACAACTGTAGTGATAGAGCAAGATTTCGGATATTACGCGACTTGCTTGAGTCATGAACCTCGAAACTGTTATAACCCAGTAATCAAATTTGTACGCTGTACTAATTTTCCTTTATTTTTGAATGTGTGTGTATCTTAGTGATGCTTGCCTATGTGTTTTACTAAAACGATTAACTCTCGTTTCTAAAATGGCCGCTGCTTTGGAATTTGCTTCTGCGCATGCGTTAGTCACACTCACGTGATGTGACGTAGTTGCAGTTCTGGAGGGAAAGGATGCGCATGCGTAATAGCCACAAGATGGCTGCTTATGTATTAACGTGGTGAAGCTCGTGCAGATGCTCTCGTGTTATTGTGTGTTGCTCTAACCTATAATCGCATAGTATATTTTTATAATGAAAAACCATAAGTACACAATCATGATATGTAGTATATTCATTTATTTCTATGTTTTAATTTGTTTTCGCTTACTTTTCATGTACCGCGATAACTGGGGTGTCTGACTGTGACGAGAACAATTTTGACGGTCCCTTCTGTGCATGACCCGCAGCCAGGGAGAAATGTAGCCTTGAGCAGTGGAACTCAGCCAGCTGGCAGCCACAGTCAAGATGCTCCTGCGAAAGCCACCTCTGACCTAGGAGGATGGAGCAGAAATGTTCTTCACTTGCAACATTTGTAATTCTCTATTGTACTCTGTGTATTCTCTCATGGGAACCCCAAATCTGTTAGGCGGTACCATATCATGCAAATTGAGACTTGTAGACGTTTGTTCTGATTGGTGTGTTAAACTATCCTACTTGGGGACCAATCGAAATTGGGGATTCTGACACTTTGCAACATTGGGGGGTGGTACACTGACCCGAAAACAGTATATCTAGCCTAGGTTCGGCTAGAGAAATTGTCCGACTTGTCTGAATAGCTGACCTGTCACTGACCCAACGCACTCAATAGGTGACTGAATACAGAGCGCTGCGGAGCACTCTGTCCGAATTTGACCATAGACTTTAAAGGTTTTACTAAACCTTAAGTGCTGGCGGAGCACTTTGCTGGGGAGTTCGCTAACCCAATCGGGGTTCGGACTGATAGCTGCAGAGAGGGTGGAGCGCAGGCGTTGCTTCCAAACTGCGGGTGCTGGTCGTTCCTTGGTGGTCCTGTCCTGATCCTAATCTGGTTTTCCTGTCATGTCCTGTGAGGTTCCGTGACAATTGTAAGTGATGTTTTCGACTCGCACGAATATGGTCGAGTCTGGTATCTAAGAACCGCAAATGACGAGTTTAGTAAGTATACGCAGTTTCGCTGTGCTAACTTAAACCGTTCGTTTGATATGTGGGTTTTTCATCTGTACCCACGGGTTCCATCTTAGATACGGCATCCATTTTGTCTCTTGCCCTCAAGTAGCCAGCGAACGGACACTGTCCGCTTCGTTACCTTGGGACTCTCAAGATATTTGTGGAAGACACATGTTCTTTGTAAATATCTTTTACGATGAGGGGGATGATACTGTAAGGCAGATGGCCCCGTTTTTGCCGTGCCGGTTTATTGTCTCAGCCGTGCATCTCATTAGGCACGTCCCTTTGATGCCTGTATCTCGTGTTTCCCGATACCTCCCCTTTTACACCCTTTTCGATCTCCCCACTGTCTCCATCTTCCTCTGCACCTGTCTTTGTCCCTATTTCGATCTGTTTTACTGCCGATCGGAATTCACTAATGTTGGGAAGATGGGTTTTTACAGTTGGGAACCGCCAAATGTTTCCGCACTTATGTTCCGGACCTTATGTGTACCAAAGTGACCAAAGCGACCCCTCTGGGGGATAATTATGGGAACCAGGTTGTAAACTTTTGTGTACCATGTTGTCCTATGAGTAAATTCTGTATAAAAGGAGCGCTCCACAGAACCAATTTGAAGCAGTCTCCCCAAGTTGCACGTGTTGTGCTTGTTGTGACTTCTGTGTTCCCTGCAGTAAATAAACCTTGAATCTTTGACGCCGAAGGAAGTGTCCCGTGTCTCTGTAGTTTGTGCGCCGAAACAGGTATCCCATGAAGGTTATAGGTGTTGTTCCCTGGCACCGCTGGTACTGTTAAAAAGTCCAGTCCTTCAGTTGGCACCCAACGTGGGGCGACTTCAGCGGTACCGGTCCAAAGCCTGATGATCGTGAGGAACTTCGTGTGAAATCTCCGAGGGAAGGTGCACCCCGCTTCATCGATCCTGTTGTCGAAATAAGTGGGCCGAAGTTTTTCCCTGCGAAGATTCCCGCCTCCTGACGGCTGCGACGGACCGATGCCCTGACTGTCGACCTGTCTTCGACGCCCGGCGTAGACCTTATGTACAAGCGAGACGACAGACGGGCCTTCCTGGTGACGCCATTGAAGTTCTGAGTTAAGTATTTGTGGGTCGCTCCCAGTCCTTAGTGGTTGTTCTAGCTTTTGAAAGCTTTGTGGTTAGCCTTTAAGGCTTTGTGGTAATAGCTCACTGAGCTTTGTAATAGCCTCCTCAGGCTTTGTGGTTAGCTCTCCGAGCTTTGTAATAGCCTTAAGGCTTTGTTGTATTGCATGGTTCCATTGCATTTGTGGTTCTTAGTATTGGTTTTTAGTATTATTTGACAGTTGCAATTGCCAAAAACCGAGGGTTTTGACTTACACGAGGTTTTATTGCTTCGGTAATCCTTGAAGTTTGATACTAGGTTAGTGTGCACGATGCCTAGCCATAGTGATTTGTTTCGTATTTTCAAATGTTGCGCAATGGATTCCCGGTTGGAGGACTCATGTCCGATACCTCCAGTTGGAACTCCGATACATGATCTTTATAGTCGACATGGTGTGGGTCCTATAATCTATAATGATTACTGGGTCCGTTATACAAAGAAAGACGGTGACCTTAGATGGCCACCACATGGAACTTTTGAACTTTCGATTTTAGATAATCTTGAGGCTAAATTATTTTCAAAGAAAGCTAGGCCAGCTATGTTTGATTCTTTTCGGATATGGCGTAAAGAGGCCAAACAGAAAGAAATCAAACAACTTAAAAAGGATCAAAAGCAAGAGTTCGTTCCTGTAATGCAAGCTATAAAAGAATGTAGACAAGACAAAGAAGAAAAAGACATGGAAATCGCTACTAGATTGCATCACATGAAAATAGATAAATGTTACCCAGTTTTACCGAATAAATCAGAAAAGAAAGAAGACGATTTGAAGGAGGATTCCTTGCTGTCATACTTGATGAAATCTCCACCTCCTTATGTACAGGGTGCTACTGCTCCTGTAGTTGCTCCTGTAGTACCTCCTGTTGTACCTCTTGTTGCTCCAGCGGCTGCGGGTCAGCCCGCTGTTAACCCTACGTTTGTTTCACCACCTGTCCTCGTTCCTACTGCTCCTGTACCTGTACCTTCGCAGACTGTTGTTTCTGCCACTCCAACTATCTTGTCCGTTCCTACTATGCCTTCCTTCACCTCCAGTGTTGTTGCCCCTGTTTTTCTTTCCCCTTCTGTTCGTAAGCGTGTTCCTAACTCTGTTGCTACCCTTTATTCACCTCTTTCTGGTCCGTTATTTTCGTCTAATTTATCTGAAACTCCTCAGAGACGGAGTCAGATCCCTAGTGGTAGGGAGAAAGAGACGTTAGTAACAATGGCACATAGGTGGATAAGACATCCTGCTAATTACACTCCACGTGTAGTCTTTGATACGTTTTCTCAGTTTAATGAGCCTACGCAGAGATTCGTATTTGAGGAGATGTGTAACTTTTTGAGAGAAGAATGGTATAATGATGATGTAGATAATGTACCGTCCGACATAATTGAACTTCAGAGTCACTTTTCAAACGGTATGATTATAGGAGACGATGTACGACGTGCCGTGGAACGCTTATTAGCATTCAGACCCACAGCACATTCTCGGGTATCATTAGATGATACCACTGAAAACTGGAAAGCGGTTCCTGGTCAGTATCCTATGAGAGAAGTCCCGCCACTGTGGGTGCCTGGAGATCCGCAGGGTAACCCTGTGGTGCTACCGCATTTTCGAAGAGTGTGGATACATCTTCCATGGAAACGATCGGAAGTTTTGCAAGTGAAGCAATCCTTACCCGATCCGCGTAAAAATCCGGCTGGTTATTATAAGGAGTTATCACAACTGATAGAAGCTTCTATTATGAACCTTGCCGACATCGACATGTTGTTTGGCAACGTTGTACCGCAACCAGTTTGGGCTAAAATTCGTCAAGCCAATCACGCAGCTGAATTAGGGGGTGATTGGGCTGCACTGCTAGCAGCTGATGCATTACAAGTCGGTGGGGCCAAGCCTGAACAGTTGATCTTGGATTTGCCTCAAAAAATCATTACGCTCATGAAAACTCTCATGCCAGCGATGAAGGTGAACTGGGATAAGTTATCAGCTTGTAAGCAAAAGAAAGACGAGAGTGTCTCGGATTTCTTTACAAGGTTTGAGGAAGCGTTTGTCGACCACAGCGGCCAGGACATGGGCGCTGAGGGAGGCCAGCGGTTATTCGTTGACAAATTCGTGTCGAATTTGTTGCCTGAACTAAGCAACAAACTAAAGAATTCAGAAAGTGCATGGGCAGTTTCAACCCCTGCGCAAATACTAGCAACGGCTCAGTATTATGAGAATAGGGAAAAGGAAGAAAGTGATCGTGTAGAAAAGAAAACTAAGGAGCTCAAAACGAAGGTTTTGTTGCAGCAAGCATACCCTCCACGATCAAACCAAAATGATGCACAACAGCAGTATCGACCACGAGCACAGCTCGATAGAACACAGCCGCGCTCTGACAACTTTGATTCCAGATCTTCACTTGGGTATAATCAGTGCGCATATTGTAGGAAAGAGGGACACCTAAAATATGATTGTCTTGCCTTACGGGACCGTCTGAATGGTGTGTCGACACGTGGAAACCGTGGTGGTGGTCCTCAACAGGCACTTCGTGGTAGAGGTCGTGGTTCATCCCACAATCAGAGTGATCGTTATCAAAATCAATCGGATGTAAATAATTACTTTGACCAGCGAAATGCGGGGTCAGTTCGATCTGCACAGTATAATGTTGATGATTATTATGCAGAGTATGAAACTGTTGTAAATGACCATTACTAGGACAGCCAACGACAAAGAGAGGGAGTAGTGTCAGTTCCGGTCGATCAGAGTGGGCCTTACGTTGCAGTGACTACATCGGGTGTAGTTGAGCCTTTTCTGTTAGACACTGGTGCGACAAAAAGTTCCATCATGCATTCAAAACTCCCTGGCGCACCTTTGTCTGGCTTAACGAACGTTTCCGTTGGATTCTCTGGCGCCCCTGTTAGTAACCCAGTCTCTAATCCTTTGCCTCTTATGATTGGACCCCGTGAGCTAACCGCTCCACTGATTCTATCTACAGGTTGTGGTGAAAATCTTTTAGGTCTGGATTTGTTGAAACGATTATATGCAACATTGTATTGTTCCCCCGAAGGAGTGGAGCTTACATTGGGACGGAGAGTGACCTCTCCCATGTATTTGTCAGTCGATAAATTCCCACCGGAATTGAGTTCCCTCCCCGCGTCCTTATGGGCCACAGGTCCCAATGACGTGGGCCTGTTAGACATTCCACCCTATGTGATTCAATTGAAACCAAATGCGCGATTACCGCGTTTACCTCAATATCGTATTTCTCTCGAGGGCGAACGAGCGCTGTTAGCAATTGTTTATGATCTCATTGGAAAGGGTGTTGTTGAAGAAACTCGTGGAAATGTATGTAATAGCCCTGTATTGCCAATTCTGAAACGAACTGACCCAACTAAACCTCCTGTGTACCGTTTCGTTATAGATTTGAGAGAGGTAAACAAAATAGTGGTTCCACAATTCCCCGTGGTCCCTGACATTACGGCTTTATTAACAATGATCCCGGCATCTGCCTCCTGGTTCACAGTGATCGATTTAAAGAATGCTTTCTTTAGCATCCCAATTGCAGAGGAAAGCAGAGACCTATTCGGATTTTCAGTAGGTGGTCGCAGTTTTAGGCTAAAACGCGCTCCACAGGGCTACTGTGAGAGTCCGTCAATCTACAGCCAAGCACTTAAAGGTCAACTTGATGACTTTGTATTACCAACGGGTGCAGCTTTGATTCAATACGTTGACGATCTTTTAGTGGCAGCTGATACAGAAACTATTTGCAAAACGGCTACAGTATCATTGTTACACTATCTACATGACTTGCACCACAAGGTATCGCCTTCAAAGCTACAGTATTGTTGTCAAGAAGTTACCTATCTAGGTCACTTATTGTCAAAAGAAGGGAGAAGGTTGACCCCAGAGAGAATTGCAGCGATTTCCCGAATGACTGTGCCAAAAACCCAGAGAGATGTTCGCGCCTTTTTAGGTATTACGTCCTACTGCAGACAATGGATTCCAAATTTTTCATTGTTGGCGAAACCATTGATAGCCCTTACGTGCAAAGATGTTTCATCCCCAGTACCTTGGTCTGAAGAATGTCAGAAAAGTTTTTCTGAATTGCGTGATGCGTTGTGTTCGGCTCCTGTGTTGAGCACTCCTGACTACAGTAAGCCGTTTACACTATACGTTCACGAGAGGGATGGTTGCGCGTTGAGTGTTTTGACACAACCTTTTGGTGGTAAGCAACGCCCATGTGCCTACTTTTCTTCGACTTTAGACCCAGTAGCAAGAGCTTTGCCAAGTTGCTTAAGGGCAACAGCGGCAGCTGCGGCGTCCATTCGACAGTCCGCAGGTCTAGTCATGGATAATATGCTCACGGTAATGGTTCCGCATGCAGTCGACACTCTATTGAACCGAACGAAAACTCAACATCTGACAAGTGCAAGATTGTCTGGATATGAGTTGACGTTGCTGGCCAGTCATATACGGATAAAACGATGTAATGTGTTGAATCCAGCAACATTGCTGCCGATCGACACAGAATCAAGTGGTGAAGCAGTACATGACTGCTATCTCAGAACTGAAGAGGAAACCAAGGGTCGCATTGACCTAAAAGATACTCCATTGACAGATCCCGATGGTACTTTGTATGTGGATGGTTCTTGTTTCAAGTTGCCGAACGGTGATGTGACAACTGCGTATGCTGTAGTTACATTGAGAACGATTGTGGAAAACGCAAGGTTAAGTCAGAATTCGGCTCAGGCTGCTGAGTTAATTGCTTTGACGAGAGCGTGTGTGTTGTCTAAAGATAAACGGGTGAATGTGTTTACAGATAGCCAATATGCGTTTGGTGTGGCACATAGTTTTGGACGACTGTGGAGAGAGAGAGGGTTCCTTACGTCACATGGTACGAAGATTCAGCATGGCCAGCTTATAAATGATCTTTTGGATGCACTTACGTTGCCTAAGCAAGTGGCGATTGTTAAATGTAGTGCGCATCGTAAAGTGACGGATGATGTTGGTCGTGGTAATGCGTTTGCGGATGAGACTGCTAAGGAGACTGCCCGGAACCTTAGCACTCGAATGTATGTGACGAGTTTGGTTAGGTGGCCTGCAGAATCAAGTATGTGTGAAAACACTATCGAGAGTGTGAAAGCAATTCAGAATGAGGCCACCGAGACTGAAAAGACGAAGTGGAAAGAAAGTAAGGGAAAGTTGGATGCGAATGGTTGTTGGATTGACTTATCGGAACAGAAAAGATGGATGTTGCCTGATGCATATGTGATGGCTGTTGTGACTATGGCACATGGGTTAGCACATATTAGCGCGAAAGGTATCTGTAAATTGCTGTTTCCTGTGTGGAAGAATGATGGTATTACGAAATGTGCTGAACGCTTGGTTAAGAATTGTATGGTATGTATGTTGTACAATCCTGGTAAGGGAACCCCAACTCCTCCTGGTAGTTTTGCTCCCCCTTCATGTCCCTTTGAGGTGATCCAATTGGACTTCATCCATATGGAGCGATGCAATAACTTGAAATACGTTTTAGTTGTTTGCGCATTCTCCCGATGGATTGAGGCCTATCCTCTCAAAGACAATACTGCTTTGTCCACTGCGAAAATCCTACTGAAGGAATACTTTCCTCGGTATGGAATGCCTAGAATTGTGTGGTCAGACAACGGAAGTGAGTTTGTGGGGAGTGTGATGAAGAGTGTGTGCAAGGGCCTTGGAATTAATCAGAAATTCCATAGTGCCAATCATCCTCAGTCAGCTGGTTTGGTTGAAGGGTACAATGGCACCCTTAAACTAAAACTAGCAAAGATTCAGGCTACGACAGGTCTTTCATGGCCTGACGCTTTACCCTTAGCATTACTGTCAACAAGGGCAACTGTACACTCCCGAGTAGGGCTCAGTCCCTATGAAATAGTGTTCGGTCGCCCTGCCAATGTTTGGGGGGTCCCTAGACCGGGTGCCTTTTGTGATCTTGAGTATCCAATGTTGATCGATTATCTTCATGACTTGACTGCTAAACTGAGGTTAATTCACCAACAGGTTCACGAAGCATTGCCGACGCAGACGGAGGGTCCAGGCCACCAGCTCCAGCCCGGAGATTGGGTGGTAACGCGAAATTTTTCGCGCAAGAACAATTTGGATCCCAGGTTCACTGGACCCTATCAGGTCCTCCTTGCCACGAGAACTGCAGTTCGTCTTGAGGGGCGAAAGAATTGGGTGCATGCCACCCATACCAAGAAAGTCCCCATCCCGTTGCCAGCAGACTCGTGGGTGAGGAAAGGCATTGCATCAACTGAAACCGAAGGATTGTCAGCGTTTGTACCTTTTAGCGACGCACAACCTGTCGGAGAATCCTCAGTGCAGCAAAAAGGCATTGTTGAACACTTGTCATCAGAAGACTCAAGACCAGAACATTCAGCTGATCAACAGGGCGTTGTCCCTTCGACGGATCTTTTGTTTAACGAACAGACACGTCCTGGGAAAACCCGATATTTTTTGCGATCCAGCACTAAAGACTAATAAAAAACCCCGTTCTGTCCCTTGACAAGTGCATTATCCCGTTTTCCATGATCAGTTTGAACACTCATACTATTGTAATTATTTTGTACATATTCATTGAGCTTCGTTCCTTACACTTTTTATTTCCACAGCTGAGAGACATTGTTTTCGCATATATATATATTTGTGAAATGAAGGCCGTAGGGCTGCGCGCGTACTTCCTTCTGGTTAGTAGGTCTTGACGCTAGGTTAAAGACCGTCGGTTCCTGGGAACTCCTAGGAATTGACTATTGCTACACAGAACGAAGTGCGTCAAGAAACGTTGCGGACGGTCATAGGGAATGGCATTTTCAAAGCTGATGGACTTGGAAAGAGCTCAAGCACAAAGATTCAAGCTGCAGCAACTCAGTCGTACCAAATGTTTTGTGTTCCAAATATTCGTACTGTTTGTGACTGTTTCTGCGTTATTGGCGGGTGGAGTATATTACACGATGTCTTACTTCTTGCCTTCTATCATACCTACTCCTACCCCTGACCTTAAACTCATCTCCACTGATTCTCCTCATTCTTTTCACATCTTACCTGAACACGAGCAGGCTAGACGTGCAGAATTCCGCAACAATTCCTTTATTCAGCTCCTTCATCAGCATCAGTTAGTGGTTAACACTACTAATTGTTGGGTATGTGGGTTGATGCCGCATACTACGGATAAGGGAATTCCATATCTGGTGTTACCGTATAGCTGCCAAGGGTCTGCTCGAGCATTTCAAACAATGTTTCAAAGCGCACTGGGTTTCCACCCCATTCGAGAACCACGTTCCCCCTACTCTGGTCCTACCTCGTACCAAAAACCTTTGTCTATAGCAATAGAGGATTTAGATAGCGATATCTATGATCCCTCGCTTATCCCTGAAGAAGAGGTACAAGCCTATAGGGTCCTAAGTAGAGGCGAATATAGTGTGTTTACTGGTGAAAAACAGCTTAAAAGCTCGCCTCCGATATGGGTCGTACCCCACATTGGTAATTTTTGTTTAATAGGTCGCGGCCGTAGATCGAAAGCCCGACTTGGAGAGAGTGCTTGCACTGAAAATTATATTTTGCCAATGGTCTCGTCCCCTGTGTTTTTGGCTGCCAAGGGTACATACTTTATTTGTCATGATCGTGCGTATGCATGGTTGCCCTCTGACTTCATGGGCTCATGTTTTATCGCAAACTTGTTGCCTCCGACGTTTACTGTAGATGCAGATTATCACAAAACTAGAGTTGTGAGAGGCGTAATTAGCGAAGAGGATACTGCCGGTCAAGAGGCAGGAGACTTTTTCAAGGGTTTCCTCCCATTTTGGGGACCTATGGTTAATAGTAGGAACCTGAGACAGTTGACTCGAGTGGTAGAATCGACAGCTAATATTACTGCCAGTGCCCTTGGTAATATCACCACAGAACTTCAGGCGGATAGACTTATGACGTTACAAAACCGTATGGTTTTAGACGTGATCTTAGCAGATCGAGGTGGGGTATGTAAGGTGATCCATTCGAGCTGCTGTATTTTCATTCCTGATAACGCTCCGACTGTCTATCAAGCCATCTCAAAGTTGCATAAGATCTCCGAATCCATACACGTGGATGTAGGGGATTGGACGCTACTTGGATGGTTTTGGGGCCTGATGTCGACTTGGGGTTGGAAGATTCTGATGATCATTGGAGTCGTTGTAGCGTTCCTGTTCACGTGTTGCCTTTGCGTGCAGTGCGGTCCTGCCTTATGTGGCCTCTGTGCTACAACGTGTATGAGACAGCCACCTGTTACCAAAGGGTCTCGGTTGGACAGAGCTATGCTACAGCAACATCTCGAGGGTCTGATGAATATCGAATATGATTCCGACTAGTGCTTGCCTACATGAGGGCAAAAGGAGCGTCTGAGGTTCCGTGACAATTGTAAGTGATGTTTTCGACTCGCACGAATATGGTCGAGTCTGGTATCTAAGAACTGCAAATGACGAGTTTAGTAAGTATACGCAGTTTCGCTGTGCTAACTTAAACCGTTCGTTTGATATGTGGGTTTTTCATCTGTACCCACGGGTTCCATCTTAGATACGGCATCCATTTTGTCTCTTGCCCTCAAGTAGCCAGCGAACGGACACTGTCCGCTTCGTTACCTTGGGACTCTCAAGATATTTGTGGAAGACACATGTTCTTTGTAAATATCTTTTACGATGAGGGGGATGATACTGTAAGGCAGATGGCCCCGTTTTTGCCGTGCCGGTTTATTGTCTCAGCCGTGCATCTCATTAGGCACGTCCCTTTGATGCCTGTATCTCGTGTTTCCCGATACCTCCCCTTTTACACCCTTTTCGATCTCCCCACTGTCTCCATCTTCCTCTGCACCTGTCTTTGTCCCTATTTCGATCTGTTTTACTGCCGATCGGAATTCACTAATGTTGGGAAGATGGGTTTTTACAGTTGGGAACCGCCAAATGTTTCCGCACTTATGTTCCGGACCTTATGTGTACCAAAGTGACCAAAGCGACCCCTCTGGGGGATAATTATGGGAACCAGGTTGTAAACTTTTGTGTACCATGTTGTCCTATGAGTAAATTCTGTATAAAAGGAGCGCTCCACAGAACCAATTTGAAGCAGTCTCCCCAAGTTGCACGTGTTGTGCTTGTTGTGACTTCTGTGTTCCCTGCAGTAAATAAACCTTGAATCTTTGACGCCGAAGGAAGTGTCCCGTGTCTCTGTAGTTTGTGCGCCGAAACAGGTATCCCATGAAGGTTATAGGTGTTGTTCCCTGGCACCGCTGGTACTGTTAAAAAGTCCAGTCCTTCACCTGGGGTGTCCATTCTGCACCTGCTGTCCCATTAATGACTGGCCTTCCGTGGGGTATTTCCTGTCCTTGACTGATCCGTTGCCAGGGTTGGTTTTCACACCATTCTAGGTAAATATATTGCTGAGAACTCTATACTGCACCTCCTATTTTTCCGTCTTTGCTTAAATAAAGACATTTCTTTGCATATGTTAATTTCCATGCTTTCCGCAACCTATTATAAAAATCATTCAGTATATTTTCATTAGCATGTTCCTATGTTTCCCTACCTTTTCTCTCCATACTGTTTATGAAACATAACTGTGGTATATAAATATCTCCTGAAATCTGATTTTGCGTTAAGAGACTAGAACTATAGCGTGTTCCAATTTTCCCCCTCCTATAGACGTATAGGATTTCCAATCCTTACCTTACAGTATTTTTCCAAACCTGTAGAGTCTAGTTCGTGATTCAAGTTCTAAAATCTATTTAGTAGACCGCATTGTTATAACTTTTTTTATAGACTTATAAATGGTTGCCCTGACACTGTTCCTCTATGGCTATGTTCTTTTCGTTATCTTGATTATTGATTGCCTTCTAATTGTAAACTTGCTGATTTCCGAACCTGATTTTTTGATAAACTCTTAAAACTTCCCAGTTGTCTGTGATCATTTAATGCGAAATAGAAATAAGTTGGGTTTTGTATTTTGCCTGCCTTTCTTTTACAAGCTAGCTCCCTGATCCATTGTGGATCTTAGGTACCTGTAACGGTGGATTGGTAAGTCAGGTACAATAGCAATAAATAGGAAGGAACCAGGATTACTGGTAGTAGAATTTGTTGGGTCACCCGATTAATGTAGGTGATGAATTGGAAAATTATGGGCCTGGTACGTGTATGGTGAAAAATTATTGGCCGGGTGACCTGCGATCTCTATCAGTAATTTTCTGGTAGCAGAGCTATGGTTAGGGACTAGTTAAAGTTAGGTAGGACTAGTTAAACTAGATAAGTTGGATGCTGCTAGGAGACGTTAATGCTGCTACAAAAGTAAATCATTTGCATGAATTGATCACTCACGTAAAATGTTTTGCTTTGAAAAATTATGAAATTTTTTAAATTGTTTTTCCTATTACTGTACTGATGTATGTATTAACACACTCATTCGTAAAGCGTTTTTATGTTGTTGGGAAATCCCCGGGGAATTGAATAGTGAGTGGTGAAGAGAATCCACTTACTTTGAGGTCACTGGCTTTAAGGAAAGTTGGTGCAGGTTAGGTAGAACTGGAAGCACTAACTAGGGTTTTTTCTGAATGTATGTTTGAATAAAAGATAGCAACGAGTTATCTGGCAAAACCTCTAGTGTGACATAACCTAGTAAGGGTCACACCGGAAGGAGTAGCAGGTTCGTCGAAGCTTGAGTGATAGCAAAGGGGTTCGCTGGTGAAACGTTGGACTTAGAATATATCCCAGAAAAGTGGATGAGTCTAAGGAAGTAGCAGGTTCCCTAATGCTTGAGTGAAGGGTAGGCAGAAGAGATCTATCCGTAGCGTGTGAAAAGTAGACGGAAGGAGTTTACTTGCAGTGCAACAAATCTTTTCTGTCTAGACACTTGAGTACAGTGGCGAATGTGTATTCGTTGTTAAATAACCAAGCACACGCACTTTAGAGAGAAATTAAGTTTCCGTTACCTTGTGAAGGAGGGAGTCAGTCGCGAAGCTGCTCTGACGTCACTCTGTGCCGCGCTGGGATTGGTAGACGCAGCGGGTGTGTAGCGGAGCTGGAATTGTAAAGGAGGGGTGAGTGCCGAAGCGTGAGAACCTGTCTCGCAAAAGGCCGCGCACCCATTGGTCGAAATTTTTTGAATTTGTGCATTTCATTGGTCGCACGAAAATAAGAGACGCACTTGGATTGGGAGTGATTTTGTAAACAGAGTCACTCGCAGAAATCGTATGTGGCATTCGTATAGACCACATACTAGACCTGATCCGCGACATTTAGGGTTTGAGAATGATCAGTGGAAAGGTCATAACACCAGCATTATGTACGGAAATAAGAGAAAATTATCTCTTGTAAATAAGGTAAAGAATTATTTCAAAAAGGACAAACCGATTAGAACTAGAGAAGGTGTTGTCATTCCGCCACCGAATACTCCCGCATCTTTCATGATGTTTGATAAAGGGTACCACTCGTGTGTATGGTTGGAAAATTGGGCAGAATACACAAAGGATGACGGAGTATTGGCTTTTCCGTTAGAGGGTACATTCAATGGCAGGATTTTATTTAATTTGAGAACCCGAATGAATGACTTACATCCCAGACCTAGATTAACGCAGTATGAAGCACTAGAGGAATGGGAGATTGAAGCTTTTGAAAGAGATAAGCCCCGAATGGATAAAGGGTTAACTAAAATGTATCCGAAATTGAAGCAGGAGACCCGAGACAAAAAGATGAAACAGTGGAGACAGAATATGATTATAGAGGGGCTATTTCCAATGATGCCAGCGGGTGGTCCTCCTGGGGGGGAGAAAAGGACAGAAAAATGTAAACATTGGGTGCCCATTGGAGAGTCGGATGATGAGTTGTTAGATGACCTGTTTATAAGAAGTCCGCCTCCTTATAATGAAGGACACCGACCTTCTAGTGAGGGGGATAATTCTCGAAGACCTCCGCCCCAGGATGAGGCCAGATCTGCAAGTGTGGGAGGCGGTTGTCAAATACCTCCCTATACTGAGAGTCTGGGACCCATAGATACGAGAGATATTTTTCCAAGAATATCCACTAGTGGAGAAACGAGATACACATGCGAAAGAGACTTTTTGCGCAGATCTCCCTACGAAGGTGAGGCAAGAACATCCAGTTCAGGAATGCCATTCCTAAACCCTCTATATGAGGAAGAACAAAGATCCCTAGGCGCAGGTACTTTGCACCCAAGACCTAGTTATGGTGAAGGACCCAGAGAGACACATCCCACGGCCCCGAGTTGTGCTCCAACTTTAACCCCACAAGTATTACATGACAATTCAGTTGAAAGGATATTGGAGGACAGAGAACGAGAGGCACTAGCTAAGCAGAGAGCTGAAATAATTCAGAAGATTTCCCAGTTAAATGCAAGTCCCGAGTCCTTAACAATCCCGGTTACTATTGGACCAGTGGTTCCATTGTATGGGGACCGACAGGGAAGTCCAAGAACTCCAGTTATTACCCCAGTTGTAGCCCAACCGAGATCAGAGCCCTTACTTGTAGATGACTTAACAAGTGAATGTGAGTCTGAAGTTTCGCTAATGGATTTGCCCATTAGGGAAACAGGAAAAAGGATGCAGAAAAGACATAATCCTTTTAATACGAGGGAGATTCAAATGGAATCAACTTCGGGTACTAAGAGTGTCACGGTAGTAACTCCTGAAGAAATTGAGAGATGGAGTCGAGAATTAGAAAAACAAACTCTTCAGTCGAAACCTCTAGACCTCTACAAACTAAGAGTAGAAATAGAAGAACTTATGGCAGGAAATGTAGGATTAGATCGATTAAATACCTACTCGGAAAAAGAGCTGTTGTTTATCTGCAAGAGCCTTACTCGAAATGCCAGAGTACTCCATGAAAAACTAACTGACACTGCAGCTAGTATGGGAATAGATATCTCGAAATCAAGACCTTTGCAAAAACCGTACAGGGCAGATTTCTCAGACAAGGATCTGGAAAACTTGATCATGTCAGGGAAGAAGGCACAGGTCAAAGAACTATTGACAGTGTTGCAGAAATGGGGAGATGTAGAGAGATGGAAAGCCAGGTGGGCCAAAAAGAAAGATGAGGCTAGATCCAAACAAGTGACCCCTCAGTTCGTTCTAAAGGAAGCTGATAAACCAGAGCAGTTATGCCCTATGCGTGAAGTACCAGGTGGAAAATACGTGCATGTTCCATGGTCCAGACAGGATATTGTGTCCTTTACAAATGATTTCCCAAAATTACGAGAGAAACCTGTGGACTGGTACAGGCAAGTGGAAAGGTTTGTAAAGGTACAGAAATGCCTGTGGAAAGATTTGGATGGGTTCTTTGACATTGTGGTCCCTGTAGATTTATGGACCGAGTGTAAAATAGCCATAGCTTGGCCTAGTGAGGAATACCCGAGGGACTCTAAAACAGGAGAACCCTCTAAGGAAGTGATGAACAAATATGATCAGGTAATTCAACATCTGAAGCAAAAGGTGCCTGCAAAGGAAACTGATTGGACCAAGATAGATAGGACCACGCATGAAAGGGAAGAGACTGTACAATCCTTTTATGAAAGACTGTTACAGGTGTTTAAAACATACAGTGGCATAGATAACATCGAGATGAAGGACATGACCCACTTCATTTAGAGGTTTGTAAACGGTTTAAGACCCGAAATTTGCCAGTGGATCAAAGATAATAAAATTTGTTGGCAGTCTAAGAAAATGGATGAGGTCCTACGGTACGCCAAGTACTGTGAGGATGAGATGGCAGAAAAGCGTAAGGCTTTGAAGGAGAAGGTCATGTGGGCACAAGTAAAATTAGCAGAACAACAGGAAAAACAATTAAGTAAAATAAATAAGAACACCCAAAATCAAGGTTCTGGGGGTGGAGGGAAGCCCAAAGTAAAAATGAGCAGAGAGGAAGCTAAAAAGAAATTTCCCTGCCACCAGTGCGGAGAAATAGGGCACTGGAGAGACGAGTGTCCATATTTGCAGAATGATAATACCCAAACCCCTGATTTAATTCCACAGACGCAGAATGAAAAACCAAGAAAGACCCAGCAACAGGTAAAGGCAAGTCAATTGCCCCGAGCACCAAGAGCAAATTATAAGGGAAAATCACCACAGGGTGACGACATAGAAATCTGGGGGGGAATGAGAATAGAAATGCAGCAACTTCGCAGTTTTTGTTAAATGACACTTTTCTCTGTGAAGATCAGTACTGACGGGGCCAGAGAGGGGAGGACGAGGAGTGTGTACTTGGCGCCTCCTTGCCGGTAGACCAGTCAGGGCCATACATTGAAGGAAAGGTTGATGGAAATGATGTCACCTTTCTATTGGACACTGGTGCTACCCGTTCTACTGTGAGAACAGCGGACGTTCCAAACCTACCCCTCTCGGGAGAAGCAATCCAGGTAGTGGGTGTGTCTAATCAATTGATTAGTACCCCAGTTACTGAGCCCATGGAGATCACAATAGGGAACTTCAAAGAAATGCATAGATTTGTCGTTTGTGACACCAGTCCAGTAAACTTACTGGGACGTGATTTGTTGTGCAAAATGAACTGTACTATCTTTTGCACACCAAAGGGCGTCGAAATCCAAACCCCAGACGAGGATGGCATATATAAATTAATGTTAATCAGACCTGACTCAGAAATTAAACGAATGACTATACTAGACTTACCCGAAGAACTCCAAAAGACAGTGAAACCAGAAGTATGGGACTTTACAGGAAAGGATGTAGGATTAATGGCCAATGTAGACCCAATACAAATAGCCATGAAAGAAAATGTAGTTTACCCCAATACCAAGCCATATATGCTGAAGTGAGAGAAGGAGTTGTCATCGAAATGCAGAAATTACTAGAAGCCAACATCATACAAGAAGTAATGAGTAGTCCGTGTAATTCCCCCATAATTGGAATCAAGAAACCTAGTGGCAAGTACAGAGTAGTGCAGGACCTGAGAAAGGTAAACAAGATCGTTGTTCCTTGTTGTCCTATTGTCCCGAACCCAGCAGTAATCCTGTATCAGATCCCCTGGGATGCTGAGTGGTTCACTGTGATAGACCTATGTCATGCATTCTTTTCGATCCCATTGCATCCAGACAGCAAATTTCTTTTCTCATTTGCTTTCAACAGTCACGTGTATGTTTGGAATCGTGTTCCCCAGGGGTACACGGAAAGCCCCTCGATCTTTAATCAGATTCTGAAAAAGTGCCTTGAATCCTTAGTTTTACCTGGAAACTCTGTTTTGGTGCAATATATAGACGACCTCTTGGTGGCGTCTAAAAGTCATAGAGACTGTGTGATTGACACCATTGCCTTGCTGAATCACCTAGGTGAAAGGGGACATAAAGTGGCCCCTGAAAAATTGCAGTTCTGTACAAAGTCAGTGAAATATCTGGGGCACCAGATAGAAAAAGGCATCAGAAAAGTCACTTCAGAGAGAGTCAGAATAATTCAAAAGATGCAGTTACCCCGTACTCAGAAAGAGATCAGAATGTTCCTTGGAGTTGTAGGTTACTGCAGGCAATGGATTGTGGGATTCGCAGTCCTGGCAAAGCCTTTGATAAATATGACAAAGAAAGGAGCAAAGGACCCAGTGGAATGGGATAATGAAAGCTTAACAGCATTTACTAAATTACGAGATTGTCTGTGTACAGCCCCTGCTTTAGGCATGCCGGACTATTCTAAAGAGTTTGCCCTGTTCTGTGACACGCGAGATAATTGTGCATTGTCAGTCTTAAGTCAGGAGCATGGATTGACTAGACGCCCTGTGGCATATTTTTCTGCCACTTTGGATCCAGTGGCTGCTGGATTACCTGGGTGTCTGAAAGCAGTAGCTGCCACTTGCACGAGCTTAGAGCAGAGTGAATCCATTGTAATGGGACATTCTGTAACTGTGTATGTTCCACATGCAGTTGTAATTTTACTGACCCAAACCAAGACTCAGCATCTCACCCCTAGTCGGCTGACTAAATACGAGAGGATTCTCGTGGGTGCTGCAAATGTAGTTATTACTCGGTGTAATATCCTGAATCCCACCACCCTACTCCCTGATTCCATGATTGTAGAAGACAAAGGAGAGAACGAGCATGACTGCATTGACGTGATAGAATTCAGTACTAAACCCCGCCCAGACATTAAGGAAACACCTTTGCCTGTACATGATGAGGAGTTCTTTGTGGATGGCTCATGTATGAGACACAAACTTGTAGGCCTAAGCGCTGCTTATGCTGTAGTCACCTTAGACAGCATTAAAGAAGCATCATGTTTATATGGGGTGAAGTCTGCACAAGTAGCCGAATTGATTGCTTTGATAAGAGACTGCAAAATTGGGAAAAACAAAAGAATAACAGTGTATACTGATAGTCAGTACTGTTATGGGGTTGTGCATGACTTCGGCCAATTGTGGCTACAAAGAGAGTTCCTGACTTCTTCAGGTACTCCCATTCGAAATGGGAGGGTTGTACAGGATTTACTGGAGGCAATCCAATTACCAAAGGAATTGGCAGTGGTCAAATGTGCGGCTCATAAAAAAGGCCTTGACACTGTATCTTTGGGAAATAATTTTGCTGACAAAGTAGCCAGACATTGTGAAGAAAGTCGCATGTCTGTAAATATTAAATTGGGTGGAACTGGAAACAGCTGCCAACTTATGGTGTTTGAAGAAGTGCCTACCTGGGATGAGGTGAGAGATTGGCAGCATGGTGTGCCCTCAAAGGAGCAAGAAAGGTGGAGGAAACTTGGTTGTCAACCGAGAAGTGAGGATGGTGTCATTGTGGGCCCAAATGGTATGCCTGTGTTACCTAGACATCTGCTTGCGTCTATGGCAAGACTGATACATGGAGGTTCACACACTGGTAGGGATGCCATGGTACTGGTTTTCCAACGAACATGGTATAATCCGAAGTTCAGGAAGGTAGCAGAATCACTCTGCCAGAGGTGCTTGACATGTCAGCAGTTCAATAGGGTCCCTTTGTGAGAATACAGATTGACTTCATCACCATGCCTCATTGTGAGGGAAAGAGGTATGTCCTTGTCATTGTCTGCCTATTTTCCAAATGGGTGGAAGCCTACCCTGACAAACAGAGTGACGCCATAACAGTAGCCAAATTGTTACTACGAGAATTGATACCTAGGTTCGGGGTTCCAGTCACTATTGAATCAGATAGAGGCAAACATTTTCAGAATGAGGTAATCGATCAGCTCTGTAAAGCATTCCAGATCACCCAAAAACTGCACTGTGCATATCGTCCAGAGGCTTCTGGAGTGGTAGAGCAGATAAATGGCACTATAAAATCGAGGTTGGCAAAAATGTGTGACTCTACTGGCTTGAACTGGATAAATGCCTTGCCTCTTGTTCTGATGGGACTCAGAAGTATTCCAGACCGAAAAACAGGCCTGAGCCCGCATGAAATCCTGATGGGAAGAGTGATGAGACAAGCATGGGTACCAGGATACAAACTGTTAAACATTACTGATGATTTGGTACTTGAGTACTGCAAGCAATTAGGTGACCAAGTGCATTCTATCTCTCGCTAGATTGGGGAAGACGCCGTCGCCAATCCAACAACTCCAGTCCACAAATTGGTTCCTGGTGACTGGGTTAGAATCAAGAAACATACTCGTTCGAATTGACTTGCACCGAGGTGGGGATAAAAACGCCAAATAATACTGGTGACCACGACAGCGGTGAAGTGTGCTGGCGTTCCAAAGTGGATCCATTCCAGCCATACACAGAAGGTAATTCCGGACAAAGAACCTAGAGCTGAGGGTTGTCCAGCTGAGGGGTCTGCAGACGTTGGTCCTGAAGTAGCTGATGACGAACAACCGAGCACCAGCCAAGATGATTGGATACCCCTAATTGACCTGACCGAAGACCCAATCAGAACAAGAGAGCGAACCTACGAAGATAGAGAGTGGAATAGAGAGGACGAGATAGGCACAGGCGAAGACCCTCAGATTATTGAGATTCACGTCAAATCTGAGGACGAAGAGGAAGGTCAGACAGGGACAGAGCAAGTGATCGATACTCCTCCACTAACTCTTGAAATTGAAAAGGGTCAGACTAGAACTAGTGTAAACGTTCGAGCAAAAGAAAATCAAGAGATCGAAGTGCTTGAACAGGTTCAGATAGAATTAGAAGAACGTGTTCAGGACACAGGAACAGAGACATTCGAAAGCCAAAACCAAAATTCACCTGAACCAGGCCAGCTTAGCAACCAGGCAGAAGAAATAGATACAAGACCTGGGACTAGTCAGACAGGAAGGGAAGAAACAGAAGCAGAAGTGCCACAGACAAACGAGAATAAAAGAGCGTTAGAAGAAAGCCAAATCACAGTGCCAACTAAAAGACTCAAGAAAAAGAAACATATCGAACCAAGATACATTAAAAGACTGAGACTGAGAATAAAAACAGTAGAAGAAAAACTTGCAGAAAGAAGGAAAAGTCCTCGAATTGCAGAACAAGCTGGAGAAAGCTCCAAAAGAAGGAGTGATCGAATAAAAAGACTGAACGAAAAATACCAAGATCCTGAATGGACATTTTTAATTTTGGAGGATTTTGAGGATCTTGATATAACTGACGAAAGTGACGGAGAACCGATTGCTGATCAGTCTACGGAAGAAGAAGACGAAATAACCTGAAGTTGCGCAGAGTAAGCTACCTGTGCAAAGTTACAAAGAGGGGTTGAAAACTTCTTCTGAGCCAAAATGTCTGATACAAGAGTGAATGAAAGGCCTAGATGCAGTTGTTGTAAAACATGCTGCAAAATATGTATATGTAGTGTAGCCATAGTATTGATAGTTTGGATAGGACTAACAGTTTTTATACCTTATATGGTAAGCAAAAATACTAATATTGATCGTACACAGACTGTGACTACTGACACTGAAGAACTGACAACACGAAGTGTAGAAAGACGTGAAAAAGCACTCAGACAAACAAAACGAGACTTAGAAGCATCAGATGAGGAAGGACTACATTACCACGGAGTTAAGAACCAGACTCATTTAAATGTTTTCGCAAACCTGTTAGTGCATTATGTAGAAACTATGGAAATAGAAGATTGCTATGTCTGCATGAAGCTACCTACTTCTGTAGCTGAAGGCGTGACTTATCATCACCTACCTTTGACCTATGGAATTTCCTGTAGTATTTTAGCAAGCTTATTTTACAACAGAGGACCGTTACAGTATTAATACTCTAACTCAGACGTGATATTTTCTGAACTTCCCATACGTAGAAACCTGAATCCTGTACATACTAAAAGTGACGTTACGCATTATATGGGAGAATATTTTCTGACTATAGGTACCATAGACTTAAATGAAGCACACAGGGACAACTTGACCTGTTCATTACATGAACAAGAGAAAATGTTTTTAAACATGGCAGAGAAAAGAAGGGAGAGTTTCCAAAGAAAGGCTAATGACAAGAGACAGAAAACTCCTAAATGGGCTGAAAACATGGAAAGCACCTCAAATGGTGGGGCTGGTCCTGCTTTGTTGCTGGATTTCGAAAGGAAAGGGAAATTCTGTCTTCACCGCGAGAAGACTAGTTATTATAATAACATTTTCATTGGTTCCAGTCAATGTGAACACAATTACAAGGTAATTGGAGGTTGGGGTTTCAAAAATGGGTCAGAACCTGTGTTTCCCGGAATTTATTATATATGTGGAAACAAGGCTTATTTCAAATTGCCGGATCACTGGTATGGAAGCTGCTACTTTGGCATTGTCTTCCCGAAAATATACCATGTGAGGGAAATTGCTGGAAGCAATGAAAACACTAATGGCTTAGTGCGTAGTAAAAGAGAAAGCGTAGGTGAAATAATGGGTAGTATTTTTAGTGCACTGATACCTGGAGTGGGAGTGGTTCTGAACACACACAGAATTTGTAAATTGTCCACAATAGTGGATGTGCTGACCACTGACACAGCTCATGGATTTCTATTGGTCAATACTGAAATGGTTGCGATCAGATCAATGGTTTTGCAGAACAGACTTGCGCTTGACACCCTATTAGCAAAAGAGGGTGGAGTCTGCCGGATGCTGAAGGCGCAACATTGTTGCACTTACATACCGGATAAAAGTGTACAGATCAAAAGATATGTGAAAAACATTACTAATTTGGAAAAGGAACTCAAACCACTGGAGGTTGATAGTGCCTGGAAGAGACTTACAGATGGTCTCTCCAATATAGGTCATTGGTTTGCTAATTTAGGGAAAGGTTTACTGTTTAACCCCTTCGACGCTCATGACGAGCTGAGCTCGTCATGGAGTTTCCATTGACTTCAATGGAAATGACATGGAAAGCAACAAATAGGCTTAGCATCCAAGTGGTTAAAGTGCTGATGCCAATTGGAATGATAGGTTTCATCATATTCCTTATATTTGTCTGCTGCAAATGTCGCAAACACCAAAGGAAGTACACTATGAATAAGAGAGGTGTGAAACGAAGTGTGGATGAACTTGAATTGGAAGAAATGAATAATCAAATTTAGAAAAGGGTGAAAAATTCTCACCCTAGCAAAGATGTGAAAGAGAAATTGAATTGCCTGTTGGAAGGGATTGAGATGCACAAAGTGTGAGAGAAAGTTGGCATCTGGTTCCATTTTTTGTTTGTGATGATAGTAAATATCATCAAAGAGGGGATTGATAGAGCAAGATTTCGCATATTACGCGACTTGCTTGAGTCATGAACCTCGAAACTGTTATAACCCAGTAATCAAATTTGTATGTTGTACTAATTTTCCTTTATTTTTGAATGTGTGTGTATCTTAGTGATGCTTGCCTATGTGTTTTACTAAAACGATTAACTCTCGTTTCTAAAATGGCCGCTGCTTTGGAATTTGCTTCTGCGCATGCGTTAGTCACACTCACGTGATGTGACGTAGTTGCAGTTCTGGAGGGAAAGGATGCGCATGCGTAATAGCCACAAGATGGCTGCTTATGTATTAATGTGGTGAAGCTCGTGCAGATGCTCTCGTGTTATTGTGTGTTGCTCTAACCTATAATCGCATAGTATATTTTTATAATGAAAAACCATATGTACACAATCATGATATGTAGTATATTCATTTATTTCTATGTTTTAATTTGTTTTCGCTTACTTTTCATGTACCGCGATAACTGGGGGGTCTGACTGTGACGAGAACCATTTTGACGGTCCCTTCTGCGCATGACCCGCAGCCAGGGAGAAATGTAGTCTTGAGCAGTGGAACTCAGCCAGCTGGCAGCCACAGTCAAGATGCTCCTGCGAAAGCCACCTCTGACCTAGGAGGATGGAGCAGAAATGTTCTTCACTTGCAAAATTTGTAATTCTCTATTGTATTCTGTGTATTCTCTCATGGGAACCCCAAATCTGTTAGGCGGTACCATATCATGCAAATTGAGACTTGTAGACGTTTGTTCTGATTGGTGTGTTAACCTATCCTACTTGGGGACCAATCGAAATTGGGGATTCTGACACTTTGCAACATTGGGGGGTGGTACACTGACCCGAAAACAGTATATCTAGCCTAGGTTCAGCTAGAGAAATTGTCCGACTTGTCTGAATAGCTGACCTGTCACTGACCCAACGCACTCAATAGGTGACTGAATACAGAGCGCTGCGGAGCACTCTGTCCGAATTTGACCATAGACTTTAAAGGTTTTACTAAACCTTAAGTGCTGGCGGAGCACTTTGCTGGGGAGTTCGCTAACCCAATCGGGGATCGGACTGATAGCTGCAGAGAGGGTGGAGCGCAGGCGTTGCTTCCAAACTGCGGGTGCTGGTCGTTCCTTGGTGGTCCTGTCCTGATCCTAATCTGGTTTTCCTGTCCTGTCCTGGGGTGTTCATTCTGCACCTGCAGTCCCATTAATGACTGTCCTTCCGTGGGGTATTTCCTGTCCTTGACTGATCCGTGGCCAGGGTTGGTTTTCACACCATTCTAGGTAAATATATTGCTGAGAACTCTATACTGCACCTCCTATTTTTCTGTCTTTGCTTAAATAAAGACATTTCTTTGCATATGTTAATTTCCATGCTTTCCGCAACCTATTATAAAAATCATTCAGTATATTTTCATTAGCATGTTCCTATGTTTCCCTACCTTTTAGAGAACATTTTCTCTCCATACTGTTTATGAAACATAACTGTGGTATATAAATTTCTCCTGAAATCTGATTTTGCGTTAAGAGACTAGAACTATAGCGTGTTCCAATTTTCCTCCTCCTATAGACGTATAGGATTTCCAATCCTTACCTTACAGTATTTTTCCAAACCTGTAGAGTCTAGTTCGTGATTCAAGTTCTAAAATCTATTTAGTAGACCGCATTGTTATAACTTTTTTTATAGACTTATAAATGGTTGCCCTGACACTGTTCCTCTATGGCTATGTTCTTTTCGTTATCTTGATTATTGATTGCCTTCTAATTGTAAACTTGCTGATTTCCGAACCTGATTTTTTGATAAACTCTTAAAACTTCCCAGTTGTCTGTGATCATTTAATGCGAAATAGAAATAAGTTGGGTTTTGTATTTTGCCTGCCTTTCTTTTACAGCTAGCTCCCTGATCCATTGTGGATCTTAGGTACCTGTAACGGTGATTGGTAAGTCAGGTACAATAGCAACAAATAGGAAGGAACCAGGGTTACTGGTAGTAGAATTTGTTGGGTCACCCGATTAATGTAGGTGATGAATTGGAAAATTATGGGCCTGATACGTGTATGGTGAAAAATTATTGTCCGGGTGACCTGCGATCTCTATCAGTAGGTTGGGGAATTGGATATTGTGAGGTCAAGGATGGCTCTTTTGTGGTGTGTGGGTTTAAGGTAGTGTTGCTGGAGATCATTGTCTTTGAGAAAGGCTGTAAAGGTGTCCACCAGGCTATTGCCCTCAATTCCCCAGTGGATGTTGAAGTCTCCAAGGAAGATTGTACTGTCTGTGCTGATCAAATGAGAGGTGAAGAGATCCATGCATTCCTCGATGTAGGAATGCGCGATTCCAGTCTGGTTTTTGCAGGTGACCGGGGAGAGCGAGAGAGAGCAAGAGAGCAGAGACGGCGAGGCGGTGAGGTGGGGGCGACCAGCATAACGACCAGCGGAGAACAGGAATACCGCCACCCACCACTCGCACACCATCCTCGCAGCATTTCTACACCGCCGAGTACCGAGAGCAAAGGCAGTGCAGGTGATCAGGTGGCGAAAAAGGTGAAAGCGGAGAAAGCGGAGAAAGCGGTGCAGGAGCTTCCACGATCCACACTCCACACCGCCACCACTGCCACCGATGAAATCAGGTGCGGGAACACAGAACCCGATAGCCGCAGTTGCAGCCGCAGTAGCAGCTGGTTAGGAGTGGAAAGACGCCAGTTGAAAGACGCCAGCAGTCAGACATCCATGGACCGCGGCTGCATCTGTTACCTGTTTGCCTGGTTGTCTGCTTCTGCCAGAGTTTTGCACAGAAGCGGCCTGGGGCACATAGAGGCAGAGGCAGGCAGGCTGCGAAGGGCTTTGAAGGCTCTGGTGATTTTGGAGGCCGCCAGGGACTCTGCGGCTTGCTGACTCTGGTCTCTGGGACTGCTGCCCCTGGGGCCAAGGCGAGGGTTTCTGGAAACCACACAGTACCACACAGAAAAGGATCCCTAAAGCATTCTGCAGACAGTCTGAGCACTGTGGCAGCCTTAGGCTCGGGTGGCTGGAGGCTTTGAGACTGGATAAAAAGAGCATCAAACCCCACGGCAGGGAAACTAGCAAGGAACAACCGGAGTCCTTTGGGATGGTCCATGCCCCTGCATCTTTGCACCTCCACTTTGAGGAGCCTCGGGCTGTTTGGACTATCAAACACGGTCTGAAGCTCAGCGGGGAGAACGTCACTATAAACATCAACCAAACCCAGGCAGACCCGGTTGGCGAACCCAGGCGGTGAGTGTGAGAAGGGGAAGGGGGAGGTGGTCTAAGACTATGGACTAACCACACCCCTCCCCCCCCTTGGCCTCTGACTCTTCTGCACGCTGTACACGCTGCAAATAGATGGGAAGGGAAACTTGGACACTGGATTTTTGTACCTTGTAACCTGGATATTATACTTTGCCCTCTGAATATTGTTTCAACCATTCAGCTTATCCAAACATGACAGCACATTATATAAGCCTATCACTCCACTTCATCAAGACCTTAGAAAAACCACGAAAGTGTGGAACTAAAATTAGCTACATTAGAACAGCGACAGAGCGAGACTATAGCACGGTCGGGACCCAGCAGTGCTACAAGCTCCAGTCAAGCCAAGATCTACACTAAATTTAACTTCCTGAGGGGTCCAGGGTCAGCCCTCTTCTCAAGAACTGCAACCTTAAAAGGTCTGCAATCTCCGCTGCTTCCTATGCAGGCCGAAGTCTCTATTCCAAGCACAGAGCCTAATGAAACCAACGACGAAGGCAGGGCACCATATCAACTAAGCCAGCAACAACAAGTCACGCTACAATCTCCAGGCGCACAAGTGCCAGAATCATTACCCCTTGCGAGAGCATCCAGGATCTCAGGACCTTCCCCAACAAAAATGAGCCAACAGTGCAGCCCTCAATAGATCTCTTTTTTTGCAGACCACGAACTCCAAGATTCTACTGCACCACTATCACAATCAGATGCCAGGGATAAGGATAGGGCCATTACAAAAACTAAGGCTGTGAGTGACATCAAAGAAGTCTCAAAGAAAGCAGACGCCAGGGAAGAGGATAGGGCCATCACAAAAATCAAGGCCGCGAGTGACACTAAAGAAGTCTCAAGCAGAGCAGATGCTAAACAAGTCAGCACAGTCAACTCCAGCCTCAGAGATAACATTTTGACCAGCAGCCATAGCACCCCCATCAAAAGAATGGACTCAATAAAATCTAATCACCCACAACTATATCTCCCCTTGACCAAGGGTGTCTACTTACACAAAACAGAGGAACGGTATCAGGATCATGGTCACGGGTTCCAAACCAGGAAGAAGAGGGGAGGGCGTTCATGTCCTACCTAAATACACAGGAATGGTAGGATATGCTCGCAACTTATTCACCAAACCATGAACAGGACCAAAGGGTGGACACCACCACAGAACCCCTCGGGAACACACCCGCTGAAGAACAAATTACAAAGGGTGCAGAAAAGACTGCATACACAAATGAACAAAATGTGGGCATTTGTGCCTCCCTACTGAATACGATACAAATGGCAGTCAATACACTGCAATTTCAATCTGATAAAATGGAGATCCAATTATCATTACTGAACACACTGGCAGTCTTTACTGCCGGTATCGATGAAAAATTGGGAAATTTGAATGGCTTAATAACAAGAGCACAATCCAGCGCCCAACTCAGATGCAACTGTGATCAGGTCATTGACAAATTATCCACCCTGCCTTCAATCCTAGGTGGCCTGGTAAAGGACATTAAAAGCACAACAGCAGGGAAATTAACAAAATGCCAAGGCAATTGCTATCACCTGGAGGGAACAACCAACGATCAAACAACCAGCAATGTGCACAGAGAAAACTTCAAGCCGGACACTGAGGAAAAGGGCAGTCCTGGAAATGGAGGATTACTAAAACTCAACGCTAAACAACGCTGCCAATTGAAAAGGCAAGGGCGCAACCAAAAGCCCCATATAAAAGCAACAACTGATTTTCCCATATTCTCAGACCCAGTCTGCAAAGGTGATAGTAACCCAGTTGTTGTAAGCTCTGTAAAACAATCACAACTGTTGCCAAGCACCTCCAAAAATCCCCCGGACCAAGGTGAAGTTCTAAATCAGACTTCCGCCATAATAGTACACGGGGAAACTGGAGAAGATAAATGTCAAAGAATTACTGCTAGGACTACTACGGACAACACAGAAGTGAAAAAACAAGACTGCACCACCACTCTTTTCTTAACAATATTTGACAGTGACTACAACAACCAGCAAATACAATGTCAGGACACGAGGGGAGAGTCAAGGGCTCTACTTAACAAACCTGCCGACCCACAAGAACCAAGGGGAGAAGTGGGCAACATCGAGGCCCAAAAGCCTGTTAATAAAAACCACAAAAACTCCACCATGTGCATATATAATGGGCCAAGTCGACAAGTTTGCGGCAGGATAGACAAATTAGCTGGGACAAACCAGGAGCAATGACTCAAAGAACCAAAAGGGCCTACTTCTTCGCCCAATAGCAGCACCAGCTGGAGGTTCCCAGACACAGGGGCACAGCACGGGGAGAAAGAAACAACACAAACCTCCCCATGCCAAGAATATTTAAGTCCATCCTTAGAGACCCCACGACTAAGGCACCACGCAACAAAGCGGAAACACAGCCCAACAAAGTGGAAACACAGTCCAAAGAAACAGACAGCTGTATATTTCAATCGGACCTGTCGGGCACAGCATACCCACAGCCACAGCTAAAACAAAGAAGGCACCTTGCGGCAGATGCTCTAGTATTCTACCCTTAATATATACCTACAAGTGCCATCAGGACATGTTAAATCGAGGCAATATCTTAAGATTAACGGCATCAATACATAATCTTGTGGGCATAAGGAAAACGGATTTACTCTCTATACAGTTTATACCTACCACTAATCCTCAATGTCCAGAGGCCACAAAAACAACGTGGTCGACAAGTGAAACCGCAGAAGCAATCTAGGCTGAACTGGGCACATTTCAAAGCTAGGGCATCAACATTGTCCCCTTCCAAAAAACAGCCTATCCATCACCATTATTAAGCAACGCAACACCAGAACCAAAGACACGCCAAGTACACTTAAACTGTGGAGCACGGGGAAGATAGCGCCGACAGAGTGCTCGTGGAACATAAATGGCCAAGCAACTAAAATCGAGGATCCAGACTTCCTGCAGTATGTAACAACTTTCGACATCATTTGCCTACAGGAAACCTTGCTCCTGGCCCCTCAGCAAATTGAGGGCTATACCTGCTTTGCTACTCCAGCAACAAGGATGGGCAGATTTAGCCACAGCTCAGGTGGGCTGGCAACTTATGTCTCCACAACAAGTATATCCTCAACAACTCTCATGGACTCGATGACCAACGCAACAATTGCAGTTATAATTGTAATCCCTCTTGAGGATGGAGTAAAAGAGGTGTGTCTAATTAACTTGTATGTCCACCCTAAACGGAAAGCGAAAGACTTGACAGCACTTGCAAACTAAGTAGCAAAGCATGCTACAGCAATGGAAAACCCGATCTTTATTTTGACATGGGACCTAAACCAACATCTTATAGGTTCTTCACAAGGAGAGGAGGTAGCTATACAAAATGGAATTTACAACATCTCCACACAGTGTCATCCACCGTATAGTAAGAAGAAGCACTGCAACATTCGCCTAATTGCTGATTTAGAACGCCTAAATCTTTGAGCCTTAAATGGATGATTTCCGGACGATACTCCACCAGTCGACTCTTTTTATTCGTCCACAACAAGCTCCATATTGAACTACATCTTTGCAAGCCTTGCACTCTTTCCACATATTTCTGGGTATAGAATGGGGGACAAGGGTGACAGTGACCATCGCCCCCAAGAATTCGAAATAACAGCAAATTATTATTATTATTCCGAGTTTTGTATAGCGCCTGGTTACCAATAGGCATCCCCGCGCTTATCAGAACATAACACAGCTACAAGAATGCAAGGATCAAACAGAGAACAAAAAAGTTTTTAAGAGTTTACGAAACCTGAAGAGACTGGCTTCGGAGCGCAGTTGTAGGGGCAGTGAGTTCCACAAGGAGGCCACATTTATTGAAAACCTTCTGCCCCCAGTTCTTGCCTTTTTCACCCTGCCAACCTGAAGGAGATGTTGGTGGTCAGAGCGGAGGGAACGAGAGGCCTTATAGGGCTGAACCATCTCCTCAAGAATAGGTGGACCCACCCCGTGAAGGACTTTATGGGCGATGCAGAGTGACTTGAATTTCACCCGGTCCTTCACAGGGAGCCAGTGCAGTGCCCTCAACGCCGGGCGGGCAGATTGCCGCCTAGGGAGACCCGTCAAAAGCCTGGCAGCCGCGTTCTGCACTTGCTGCAGTCTGCTCAGGGTAGATTCGGGTGCGCCCAGGAAAAGCGCATTGCTGAAATCCAGCCGCGAGATAATAAGTCCCTGGATGAGAAGCCTTCGAGTGGCCACTGGGAGCAGGGGCAGAATCTTCTGGGCTGAACGGAGCAGGCCAAAGCACACGCCAGCAGTCTTTTTGGCATGGGTTTTAAATGATAGGTCCTGCTCCAGCCATACCCCCAAGCTCTTGATCTCCTGCTTGGGGGGGGGCATCGGTCCCAAACAGTCTGGCCAGCTGCTGGGGGGCAAAGATGGAGAGGAGTACCCCAGCAGCATCAGTTCCGTTTTGGAGCCATTTAACTTTAGGGCTGAGCTGCACATCCACGTGTAGATCTTTTCAAGACACGTGTGCAGCCGGTCGGGATGGTGCGCCGACTGGGAGAGGCCTACCACCAGCTGGGTATCATCAGCGTAACTGATGATCTTGATACCCAGCGGCCGTACCACATTCTCCAGGGGGGCCATGTAAACGTTGAATAGGGTAGGGTTCAATGAAGAGCCCTGTGGCACACCACACTGGAGAGGGGTAGAAGATGATTTTTCCTGGCCTTCCCACACCTCAAATGTACGACCTTCCAAGAAGGAGGCGAACCATTTGAGGGCCAAACCCGTGACCCCCACCCCTGACAGCCGTTGGAGAAGCACCTGATGGTCCACGGTGTCAAAAGCAGCGCTGAGGTCCAGGAGGATCACTGCCACTGATCCCCCCGAATCCAGCATGCTCCTCGCATTCTCCACGACCGCCAGCAGGGCGGTGTCGGTCCCCTGACCGGGCCGAAAACCCGTTTGGGAGTCGCCCAGGAGGGAATTGGCTTCCAAGAAGTTGGAGAGGCGGCTATTCACCAGCTTCTCAGCCACCTTACTGATACCCGGCAGCAAAGAGATAGGCCGAAAGTTGGCGAGATCGGCGGGGTCAAGGTTAGGCTTTTTCAAAAGAGCCTTAACCACCGCCCCTTTCCAACTGGGGGGGACCACCCCATGGGCGAGAGACAGGTTTATCAAGTCCGTAGCAGGGCCAACGATAGAAGATGACACCTGTTTAAGATATTTAATAGGTGCTGGGTCTTTCGGGGAGCCGCTCTTCATAGATCCCAGCACCGACAGGACTTCCTCCTTAGTAACTGGACCAAGGGAAGCCAACTCCGCCAATGGTGACTCAGGTTGGGAGCTGGGATTGTCCTCCAAAGAGGAGATCTCACCTAGCCGGGGAAGGGAAGCCAGTATGTTGTCGATTTTACTTTTAAAATACGAGGCCAGTTCTGTGCATTTTTTGCGAGGGTCCTCGTGGAAAACCTGGGGGTCGGGGGCATTGAGTAGCTCCTTAATGACCCTAAATGACTCTTTGGAAGAGTTGGCCGCAGAGCCAATGCGCTCTTCGAAGAATCCTGATTTTGCCACCCGAATAGCGGATTTGTACCTGCTCAGGGCCGCACGATATTCTTTACGATTCGCCTCACTCCAGTCTCTCCTCCAGGACCGCTCTAGCCTCTTACATCCTTTCCTCAGAGTTCTTAATTCTGATGAATACCAAGGTGCCGAGCCCACTCTCTTCCCCCTCGTAAGTTGTTTCTTTTTGGGTAGGAGAGTGTCTAGAGAATCCACGAGCCAGGTGTGGAAGTTCGCGTCAGCGACTATCGGGTTGGCTCCCTGAGAGGGCTGCGTGGCCTCCAAGTGTGCCGCCCAGGTGTCAACTGGGAGCCTCGACCAAGCTCTCTCCAGGGTGTGAACCCGTGGGACCATCGCAGCTCAGCTGTCGAATTGCCATAACGCGGACACCAAATAATGGTCTGTCCAAGGTAGGGCAAGAGCCGGAGATGGAGTAAGATGGTCCAAGTTAGAAAATAAGGGATCAAGCAGGTGACCCTTCTCGTGGGTCGCGCCCGAATTGGCCAAATTGAGTCCAAAAGATCTGAGATCGTCGAGCAGATCGACTCCTGTGGCATTGGCTGTGTCCTCAAGATGGATATTAAAATCGCCGAGAACAACAAAGTTGGCAGTTGAAGAGGCAAGAAGTGCAGTCATTTCCAAGAGAGAGTTAGGGAAACTACCCAACGGTCCGGGAGGGCGATAGATCAACAAGCCCACCAGAGACACTGTAGGTGACAACCGAAGGGAGAACTGTAAGCTCTCACAATCAGCCACCCCTCCATTCTGGATCTTACAGGCGAGCGTGTCTCTATAGAGAACTGCAGTTCCTCCTCCCCTCCCTTTAGGTCTATCAAGGTGGAGTATATGAAAGCCTGGGGGGAGTGCTCTGACCATATCAGGGCCAGAGCTGGGGGAGAGCCAGGTCTCCGTGAGAAATAACACATCGAGCTCGTGGTCTAGGATAAGTGAATTAATTTCAATGGCATGGCTCGGCAAAGACCGGCAGTTTAGTAAAGCCATGGAGAGAACGGATTTCACAGCCACTGAATTGTGGCCGGAGGAACACGCTCTGCACGGTAAAAATGGGCTACTCCCCATCTGTGCAAAGCTACAACTAGTAGGGTGGGGCGGACGCAAGGCGATAAGGGCGTCTCTTCCGTATTGTAACCTGGAGGTGACAGGCGTCACTGTGTGAGGCATGGTGTCAGGCCCTGGGCCCGCCTGGGCGCGGACGAGCGCAGACGGGCAGGACTCTGGCACGACTCCGGCGCAGGTCCGGCGCGTCCGCTAGTCGCGTCCGCTGCGCGGAGCCGTAAGTGCCTTTTATAGTCCTTGTCTATGGCCTCCCCAACCCAGCCCAAACCAAGATGGCCGCCAAAACCGGCGCCCAGCCCTCGGCATCAACACTCAGCCGAGGGTGGGACCGGAGCTGCAGGGAGGGGGGAAAAAAGAGTTTTTAAGCGCTGCTGAGCGCTGGGGGGTCTCTACACACTGCTGCAGGCTAGAAAATACAATTAGCAAGCACAGGTGTAAAAAACGAGTAAAATCACGAAAATTAGTTTAAAATTGAAGAAAAGCAGGAGACCTCCCGGCTTCCGCCTCAGGAGGGGAAAGGTGTGTGCAAAGGGAGCAAGATGTTATGTTATGTTTTAAAATATTTTGTAGCGCGCTCTGCTACTGCAAAGTATCCTGGCGCGATCAAACAGCATTGATGCAACATTGGGCACCACCTAAACCTCCAACCTAAGAAGAATTAAATGCACAATAAACAATATAAACTCTAAGGCCGAAGCAGCCATTCAACTCTTCGATACCTTATCATACGGCCCAGAAGATAAAATAGACCATTGGGAACAGTTCACTGGCAAGCTTCTAGATAGTTATGCAGAACCTTTTATTACAAAAAATGACTGACAGAAAGCCGGGAAAAAAACATATTCTCGAAGGATCAAAGACTCCTGCTGAAGCATTTAAAAAAATCAATAAATGCAACTCTGCGTAGGCTGAGAGCATTCCCAGAGAATGTTTCTGAACGAGCTTCCTTAAATGCACAAAGGGAAAAACTAAAAACGCTGAAATGGGAAATAAACAGTGAGCCTGGGAAGGTTTTTTGGGCAAAACTTCTTTACGAAGTAAAAAGTGAAAACAGCGCCCGCTCTGGAAGACTGTGAACAGCATTATCCACCCACACCACAAGGCCATTGGATCATACATTTCGGAAGCAATCTGGGTAAAATTCCTCACTACCCATTTCAATAGCCAAATAGACAGTGCTGGAATCCAAACGGCTAATAGATGGACACTTAAAGAACCAGTGGGAGCTACCAACACGGAGATGTGGGAACCGGAGGAGCTACACAATGAAAACAGATCAATAGGTACTGATAACCACTCTCCGCTTCTTTTAATCAAAAAGCAGATCGTTAAAGGACGGAAGGAAGGGGTCCGGGACCAAATGGAATTCCAATGGCCCTGTATAAAGCGAAGAGCGAAGACTGGGCTGATATCCTGCAACCTCTATGACTGGAAGTCAGACGGCTAAATAGAATATCGGAATCATGGAAGGGCTCAACAATAGTGCCAATCCATAAAAAAGTTGACAAGGCAGAGCCCAATAACTACCGCCTAGTGGCTCTAATAGACAATGAAGCAAAATACTTTGCGGGGACCATACTAGAGGAGCTGACAAACTGAGAGGAGGCGAACTGTATAATACCGCTGAACCAGACAGGCTTTCGCAAAATGGCCAGCACATCCACAAACATCCTCACAATTTCTCTGATAATTGATGCAGCCAAAGCCTCATAATTACCGCTGTATTTTTGTTATATTGACTTCAGTGCTTCCTTCGATAACGTAGAAGGAGAAGACTGTGGGAGAAATTGGCACAGTGGGGCATACCACAGCCAACTCTGAACATGCTTAAACTTCTACATACAGACACCTGGGTGCAGGTGAAGTTGGGCGGTGGCACCCATATTTCTACGAAAGTTCCCACGACAAAAGGACGAAAACAGGGTTGTGTGTTTGCACCAACCCTGTTTAACCTATATATGGCAGACCTTCCAAAGGCGCTTGACGCCTGCAACTCACGCTCACCGAGGATTGGAGGTAAATCATTGTCCAACCTCATGTATGTATATGACGTAGTTCTGCTTAGCTACACTTACGTCGGTCTCCAGCATCTACTGACAGAAATGCAGGACTATGCCACAGAAAATAATTTAATATTTAACTTGAGCAAGACAAGGACAATGTCAATAAACAACAAAAAGGACCTCCATAAAAGCTGGCTCCTTGGAGGCACAAAACTTGACCCGGCTCAGCAATACAAGTACCTTGGAGTTGTATTCGACAAGGAAGGGTCTTTTTGGCACCAGAAAGAGGAAGTTAGAAGGAAAGGCCTACTGATCACCCTAACGCTAAAAAATCTCGCAAACAAATTGATGGGGCTTACCCTGACTCCGCTTCTGAAGGTAGCTTAGGCTAAACTACTTCCATCCATCGCTTACGGCAGCGAGGCTATGCGGAGACGAGATGCAAGGGAGCTGGACAATACTCAGATTAAAGCCTATAGAATTATGCTCTGCCTCCCGCCCTATACATCTCCTGCTCAAATAAGGCTGGATTTTGGACTCCTACGACAAGATCTAGCCGGTATGGCACTTATATCATCTGCTTGTGCAGGATCAGAAATGCCACCACAAATACGTTAAACCATCTGCTGTGGCAGGATATACAGCATAGGGAGCGCTCCCAAGCCAGAAGCTACCTACAGCTAGCCTTAGAATACACCAAACCTACAAAACTCTGGGATGCACAAGTTGGCTACACCAACTTCAAAAAACTGGTCTGGAAAACCGTAAAACAAATCTCTCTAGTGGAGGACAAAGCAAGCTTCACAAACAGTTTGCACGACTGGTTGACCCTTAATTCATTCAAATGACTGGCCCCACAACCATTTTTTAATCAGGGTTACTCGAAGTCTATAAAAATGAACTTTTTGAGACATAGGATGGGAATCTTTCCGTGCGCTCAACATTTTTCACCATGGTTAAGGTCAAAAGCATCAGAGCCGTGCAGGTTGTGCAAAACAAAACAACGCGACATAGTTCATCTTATCTGCTTATGCAAGGAAATTCGACAAGCACAGCAACAGCTTCTCAAATATCCATTCAAACAGAAAGGCATTCGCACCAGGAGGCAAGCGGTGTTAGCCTGCTTAAACCCAGACAATATACAACTGAACTGCAGACTGTTAACATTCCTTTTGCTGGCTGATCAAAAATTGCCCAACTCTGCAAAAACTGAACTAGGCCGCAGCACTGCTGTACACCTTGATAGGAGCAAGCCCCTAATTAGGCCACCGTAAGAAGATATTGCCAGCTGCAAAGAGAAAACACTGGCCACAAGTGGAGAAATTCTGAGAAACATAAATAAGACGACCTGAAGAAAGAAGTTCATGGCTGGTTGGAAGAAAAATGGAACTGCAACATATTGCTAGTTACACAAGGACATATACCATAAACGAAATATAAGTATGTTTATATTTGCAAAGAGTAATTTAACAATTGGTTTTATTCCGGTTTTATTTTGAAGATTGCTATCATAATTAGTTTTTTTTAAAAGCAAAAGCAAAAATGGAGGTATTTGCTTATACCTTGTGGACATTTTATTTATACAGATGCTTTTTATGGTTTAATTTTGCATTTTATGTACTAATATTGCAATGGTTTTAAGTAACTATGCAGGAAATAAAGAAACTGAAACTGAAACCGATGTAGGAATTGTTATGACCCGGTGGATGGTAGATCACATTCAGTCTGATGTTGGAGGGAGTCTATGTGATACTCAAAATACTGAAACTGAGTTGTTTGGAGGATCCAGCATTTCAGTGAGTGTCCGTGAATGAGTGTGATACTTGCGCCTAGTCTATGTTCCAGGTCCCTACATAAGATGAAGTAAATGGGAGGAAGTAGACGGTCTAGAGCGTGTTTAGATGAGTCGTTGAGCCATGATTCTTGGAGGATCAGGATATCAAGATCATGGTCCAGGATTGAGGCTGATGTCTCTAGACAGTGTTTGACAGCAGATCGACAATTGTGTTGGCATGCAGTTCAGGGCAAAGCTGTTGACTTTGTGACTAGGCTGATCAGGGAGGGAAGTTGGGCTCTGTATCAAGTTAAGAGGGAGTGAACGTACACCAGGATTGTGTGGGTTAGTTTGACTGCGGTTTGAGATAATGATGGAGATTGGGTAGCTCACTGTGGGTATAGAAGGTGGGGGGAGAGGAAATTAAAGCTGCATTACACTCTAGGAGAAAGGATAGTTCTGAGATGTCTATGGGAGATTGTGTCATTTTGGGTCTGAGTATATGGCTTTCTCTTGGTTTGTAGGAGATTGTGGGATGGAAGGTCAATTGGTCAGTGGGGGTGAAGAAGAAAGGAGCAGTAACAGGAGGATAGAGAGACGCTTAGATGGGAAAGAGCCAATGAGAGAATGTTGATTCTTCAAGAGAGGTGCGAGAACGAGGAAAGGAGCTTGTTGAGCAAAGGCTAGTTATGTTCATCGGTTATGATGGAGGGAGATGTGAGTTGTTGTTTTCTGGTATTGGGAGAAATTAGGGCAGTGCGCGAAGAAGGAGGGGAGGAGCAGGAAAGCATATGGGGGAGAAGTGGGTGGGGAGGGCGACTGGAGGGGGAGATACATACTGGTGTGTGGAAGGTTGGAGATGGGTGGTATGGAGATGGTCTATGGGTGGGGTGTTCACGGTCTTGTGTTGGCTGTGAGCAATACTTTGAGGGGGGCATATCGGACTGCAGGGGAGTCCAGGGAGAAAGGGATTGTCTGGGTGGACCATAAGGGTGGGGAGTGGGTGTGGGTCTTATGGATGAATGGACAGGGGGTACATGGAGGATCAATGGAAGGGCTTGAGGGTGGGATGAATAAAGTTGACTGTGGCCAGGATTGTGTTGTTGGTTTGGAACATGATTTTCCCGTTGGAGATAGCATGGTTGCCTTAGAGGCTAAAGGGAGAAACGCATTTGAATTGGCAACCAAAGGGTATGTTTGAGAGAGAGGAGGATGGGAGAAAATTGTGTAGGGACCTCATCCATAAATCAGTGTTGTGTGCAAAGAGGAGGAGGTCAGTTTTGAGGGCGCCTTTGTGTTGGCAATGGTATTGGTCTGCAAAGAGTGTTTCCGAGTGGTCTCTCAGGGTCCTGTGTTACAGGTTTTTCTTTCCGTATTTGGAAAGATTCGGGGCTATTTGATCTTGAAAGCATTAGTGCTTGACAGGGACAAGCGCAATGGTGAGGAGTTGGGGCCAACGGGTGTCTAAGTCATGTCAGAGGGTGGCAGAAGATGGAAGGTAATAGGTAGGATTTAGATAACCTTTGCTAGGGTAAAGACTGACATTGTGAAGTTGCCTGCAGCCTTTTGAAGCACAATATGTTCTTGTAGGTAGAGGGACACAATCTCAATGTCATCTTTATGTTGATAAGAGAGAATTGTACAGATATTTGGAAGTTGGCTTGGCTGTTTGAGTTGGGCAGGAGTGAATGGTCATTGAAAGAGAAATATGTCCATAAGGTCCCTGTAATTTGTAACTCTGGATGAGATCTAATCGATTCAAGATGGTCCCTGTTTAGTGGAGGAATTAATTCCTCTTTCTATTGCGGTCAGTGGCAGTCTGTTCAGCTAAGTGCAGTAGGGTGATGGGGGTTGTACGGGTTGGGGGGTGAAAGTGACAAATGATGGGATTGGGAATGTAAAATAAAGAAAGAAATAAAGCCACTTACCTTGCGCTCGCCGCATCACCAACTCTGGCTGAGTCTCACCGTAATGCTATGCTCATCTGGGAAATTGAGAAAAATTTGAGGGATGCAAAAAAAGATTGATAAGAGTTTTTATCAGCTAAACTACACACAACGTCACACACAGAAACAAAAGGAATAAGGAACGTTACACATTAGCAGATATTTATTTTTGGGTGAATATGCATTCATATTTCAGTGCTTTAATGTGCTGCTTCAGTTTGGTTCTAAAATAGTTTTTCTCTTTTTTTTTTAGTTTGTCAGTTCATGAAATTGTTCAAATTGAAATTGTTGAACAGGTTGTGAAAAAGGTATCATCTGCTTGAGCCTGGAGCGTGTTTGGGCGAGATAACATTTCTCATGGGGAAAGCAGAAATCAACACTTCTTTATATGCCAGGGTCCAGGGAGTGTTTGACTTTGAAGGTTTAAAAGTACATTTTTCTATTCCTTGATCCAATGTTATTGAGTAAACGATCTTCAACCCGTCTGGCAATAAAACGCCCTTTAATAGCTCTATATTAACAAACTTTACACGTAAATAAATGCTTCAATCTAATGTATACCGTTCGTGCAAACCAGCTTTCATAAATAGTAATTGAAAATTAGCGGGATAAAGTACATTAGAATTACTTGACCTAAATACTAGAATATGCCAGCACAACATATGTTTGTAGATCTTCCTTCCAGCACAGTAGGGTGAAAGAAATTATCAGCAGACGGCAATTGACAGGTGTTCCTCTGGTCCTCTACTTCCAAATTTGATGCTTCACATCTTCCAAGTAGCCAGTAGCAATAGCTCTGGAACATAGGAGGTAGGCAGCTTGAAACCAGCATCTGGTGCTGTTGCAGTAACTGAGATAGTTCAGCCTTGCTTGCATTGCTACACTCTTGTTTTATTGTAATACTCAGTCTTTAGGGGAGTTAGGTATTTATGTATTTGTTAATTTAGTAATTTTATTGTCATTTTGTAATATGCTCTCCTGCCACCCTGCTGCCTCGGTTTAGTGCTTGAATGTCAAGAGCAGGGGACCGGTCAGTATCCCAGTGGTTTTGCTGGATGAGGGATGGAGGTGGCACATCAGACTTGTGTCTCAAGAAGTAGTTCTCGAATAACGGGTGACTGATATGGTCAGGCATACATTTGTTTTCTGTGTGGCCCTAACTAGAATCGCGAGCATCAGTTTCCTGCCCTATTAGGATATTTCCTGAGTAGGGGGCCATACATGGTAAAGCCAAACCTACTGTAAGAAGCTGGAAAATGTCAGTGAAAAAAGCCCCAAAATCAGAAGTTAAAGGTGAAAAATAGCCTGCCATGTTATTCCCCATTCTAGGGCCAAAAGCTTGTCATGCTTTTGTGATCGAGGGAGATACTGGTTGGTATTAAACTCCGGCACTGGTATATTCCTCTCTTGTATTGGGCATTGTGTTTTGAGGGCCTGCGCTTTTTCATTGTATTTCTTTCTTGATGTAAGGATGAAAGAGTCGCTGAATTCATAAATATCTTTTTATATGACTATTAAAATCCAGGAATAGGGCTGAATACACTGTTTAAACATTTAGCTGAATTTCTATTTCTCGTAGTCGAAAGATGAATTTGTGTTTATTTTACACTGAGATTTGAATTTAGTATTTTATCTCGCTGGCATGCATTGTAATTGATTGTATTTGTAAAGATTCCTTTTATAATAATATATTCAATGATGATGCAAAATGTTAACTACCTTTTAAATGCACCCGGGGCCTCATTTATGAAAGGGACGCATCGCTGCGTGAAAACAGCGATGCGAAACTTTTCATTGCGCCCACCTTGCGACACCAATGATGCGTCATATTTACAGTATGACGCATAATGTCGCAAGGACTTACAGATACGTCAGTATTTCTGACGTATCTGTAAGCGCAAAAGTCACGCATTGCTGGAATGTGTCACAAAAGTGACGCAACTCCAGCAATGCGTCCTTTCACATGGGGAAAGCCCCATGTGAAAGGGCTTGCGGCAGTCTTACACCTGCTGTGAGGCAGGCGCAAGATTTTGACGCAACAGCGTCCTAAAAGTGACGCAGTGAAATCTCATAGATTTCACTGCGTCACTATTATGAGGCTTTTTGCGGGGGAACGCCCCCTCTGCAGACATTATACCTGACGCAGGTATAATGTAGCACAGGGGTTTACAAAGTGACGCATCTGCTTAGATGCGTCACTTTGTAAATGTGGTGCAACAAGGCACATTTTCTACTCCACTGGTGCGTCACTAAAAGTGACGCACCAGCGGCGTAAAAGTGACGCAAGGGCTCATAAATGAGGCCCCCTGTTTTTAACATTGTACTTTTATGTTTTTTGAATTTTATGAAAACCGAATAAAGGAATTTTGACTTTGACTATTAAAATCAGGTCTTGAAAGAGCATAAAACAGTGCCGCGGTAAGGGATGCCCCATATTACTGATGTCCAAGATATGCAGCAAGTTGATAAAAAAGCAAGCTGTCACATTTCACCTCTGGTCATTATATCCACTGTCTACACATACTTATTCAGTCTTTTTTTATTGAGCTAGCACAGGAAGTTTAGCTATTATAGTCATTATCACATGAACAAATGTGACATTCTGATGAGCTATTTTCTGCGTATAAAAGAGGCAATACAGAAGAACCATTTCAGTTGACTGATGTAATGTCAACATTTTTAAGAAAAGGATCTATCAAAGACCCATTATTCAGTTTTTTTATTTTACTTTCTGTTTATTTTATTTTCTGAGCCCCCGATTTTGTATGTGCCTCCTTTGTGGAACTTTAATAGATCATTGTTAGCTTGATCGACATAATCTGGAAGAAGTGCCTATAACATCTGACAGATTTGTCAAGCAGAGCTTCACACAATGCTCATTAATAGAAACATAAATGGTTATATATCAAAGTAGCAAAAAACTTGATATGGCAGTGAAATACTGTAATGTCATTATTATTTATTATCAAATAAGCCGCCGCAAAAATGCTCGAGTCTGCGATGGAAGCACTGGGAAAACCATACCCCAGATTACCTAAAAAAACTGAAAAAACACTCACAGTATAACATGCGCTCATTCTTGGGTAGCTTGGCACTGAGCAGTTAGGTTTATCACAGATATAATGTGTAAAGCATTGCCATTGCACTCCCACCCAATAAATACACTGAGCATCACAAAAGAGACTGCACCCATGATCTAAGTAAATAAAGTTTGCATTTAACACACACATTTGTTAACGCAACATGAACAGCATATATTTCTGGGTATAAACCAAATTCGGAAATATCACTAGCAGTACTAGGCCCAACGGAGTTAGAATAACATTGGTAATATGTACACTTTGGAAAGATCCTATTTTACCTTCCCAGCACCCTTATGTGGTGCGAAACACTTTAGAACGGGGCCCACCCTGGCAATTCTCATAATTCAATACCACACAGTCATAGGGTGCAACCCAGGTCACAACGATACCAGAAATATATACACACAGATGATTACAACACTTTTAAATAGCACGGAGGGCCAAGGCCGCAAGGGTAAAAATCAAGATCAAACAAAGTATTCTTTTGACAGGGAATCAACGTGTAGTAAAGAAGCACTGCCACATAGACAGACACTCCTACACACTCAGTCAGCACTAATAAGTGGTTCCACATATTTCAGGCATGTCCGTATGGAGCGTACTCGCACACACACATGAAGACAGCAGTGTAATGCTGTGGAACTGATAATCTGCAGATAAGTAAATCATGCACATGCAGACCCCATGGCACAAGCCCTCCTCCACTATTCAGTTTCCCTCACTACCCTAAATCCACAGGCTGGAGATAAAGAAAACCTTTCCCCCTAGACTGAGCCAAATGCAGCCCGAGTCACACTTCGTCAGGGTTCAAGGGAAGAAGGTAGGGTTGGTAGCAGGGCAAATTAGGCAGCAGTCAACAAATGGAGCTTTGGCCACCACTCGGGAAGTTCACCAATAGTATGCGGAGCAGAAGGGGTCGGAGGGTGATAGTCATTCAATCATAGGATTCCACAATGTGCCTTCCGGCACCAGTCCATTTCTGCGAAGCACGGAGGTGGTCACATAACTTCTTTTCTCACTTCTGATCCCTCTTGGATGAGTTTCCTCAACCCAGTTGTTAGACCTGACACCCTTGGCATGGTTTTCCCCCATCTTTTTGCCTCTGCCTCCTCTATTTTTGATGCTGTGCTGGATTTCGTTTTTGCTGGTTTAGATGCTTTGGACACTCTGCCACTGCTAATCAGTGCCAGAGTGTAAGTGCTCCCTATGTAAATTGTCATATTGATTGGGTATACCTGGTTGGCATATTTGTATCACCATGAAGTCCCTAGTAAAGTGCACTGTGTGTGCCAGGGCTGGTGATGACAGATGCTACTAGTGGGCCTGCAGCGCAGATTGCGCCACCCACATGAGTAGCCCTAAAATGGTGTCTCAGGCCTGCCAGCGCAGTGCCTGTATGCAGTCAGTGGACTGCCATGTCCGCCTGGCCAGTGTCCCCACTGGCTGGGCCTAACCCATCCCTGTCTGTGCACATCAGTCACCCCTATGGAAGGCTCAAGGTACCCCCCTGGGCAGAGTGCAGTGTATGGGTAAGGTAGAGCATGTACTAGTGCAGGTCACATGCTCTGGTAGTGAGCAGTAGCCATTTTGTGTGCTCACTGCTGTAAGGTTATCTTGCTCCATAGAATAACATGGGGGAGGCTGGTCCCAATGGATACCAGCCTATCTTCCCATAGGAACAAGATGGGACATAAGTGAATGATATCCCTGAACTCAGAATTTAATAACACCTCTTTTAGTAAAGGTTGTTTTTAAATTCTGTGTTTGAGAATAGTACTTTTAGAAAATGGCTGTTCTCTTGTCAAACCTTTCTGTGTGCCTGGGCCTGCTTGTGGATTGACTGTCTGATTTGAGGATGACAGGGGCTGCAGAGCCCCCAGGAGGTTGTCTGAGTCAGCCCGTGGATGAAAGGCTGCATCTGCTGCCAGGGAAGTGGGAGGAGATAGCACCTGGGAGTGAATAGGGCTGTGCCTGCCTGACCACAATGCTGGCTCCACCTCCCGCTGGGCGACTGTCACCTCTGTCCCTGATACTGAAAGAAAGAAGGAAGCCAGGAAAGCCCCAGTGCTCCAGCAACACCCAGAACTGGTTTAGACCGGGCTCAGGGCCCACTTGCACAAAGACTTCAAAGGACTTCAAAGACTTTTAGGGGTCTAAGAGAAGGACCCCTGACTACAGAAGATTAGATTCTACAATCAAGAGGAACCTCTGCAGGAAGAAGGACTGCTGGAGAACAGAAGGAAGATTGCCTTGCTGTGTGCTCTAAGGGCTGACCTTTTCTACTGTCTAACTGAAGCTGAGAAGAAGAAAGGGACTTTGCTGTCTGCTGTGACCCTGCCTGCTTGAACTAAAAAAAGTTTGCTGTGTGCTGTGTCTTCAACTTGAAATCTCCAAGGGCCTGAGAAGAGCTGGCCTCCTGTTTTGCAACCCAGGGACATAAAGGTTGCCCAAGGACTACAGAACTCTGCTGTGACCCCTGAAGCTGCTGTGGGCTGAAGAGATCGTGAGCACTGCTGTTTGCCCTGTGTAGCGCGCTGGCTGCTCTCTGCCTCGATTGAGAGTGCCGCGCTGACCACGCCTGCCGTGCTGCCAGATCGACGTGTTCATCGACACGTATGTTGTGGAGACCGAAGGGTTGTGGGCCTCCCCAGTGCAGGGCGCATTGAATTAACCTGTGCGCAGTTTCACCACCGCGGCCCTGGGTCAGGAAATACCCTGCGAAGTGCCCCGTACCTTGCCGGTACCGACGAAGCCGAGAACGAGCCCGCTGCTCCCTGATTGGAGGAGGGAGCAGAGCCCCCTCACTAACGCCGCGACGGGATTGGCCCGTGCGCCGTATCATCATCGCAGGCCTGCCCCTGGAGCCGCACTGCCATTGGCTGACTCCCGGGTGAGTGTGGAGGCCGCGACCGGATTGGTCCATGTCATCGGTACCTCCGCGAGAGCCGTGTTTCCAGTGGCGAAGCCGGGGAAGATTGACCCGACCTCGCCGAGGGAGCGCCGAGAGTGCCCCCCTGCCCCTGGCCTGTCTGTCCCTGCTCGGATCACCGAGCTAGCTCTCCGCCACTCCCCGAGGATCTGAGAGCGGGCGGAGGGCTGCTGGCACCGGCCGGGGCTGGGAGCGAGTGTGCTCTGTTCGGCGCGGTGCGCCTGAAGATATTGGGAACAAAGCACTCGCATTGCTTGGTGCGAGGCTGTGCTGATCGGCACTGAGGAGTCCCCGGAATACTCGGTGAGGCGCGCTTGCAGCGCTTGGGGCTCATTTCTTCGAAGGGCTGATTCTTGAGAGCTTAGCATGCTGGCATTATTTTCTTACCACTCGTTTTTGGAGCTGCATGGAAATAAGTCAATAGAATTATTTGGAATACTGATTTAAGAGACTTGAGACTATTTTTTATATATAAACTTCCTAATTACAACTGCAACCATTAAGATTAAGTGCAACATTTTCCTAAAGAAGTATTTATCGTGTAATGTTGATTTTTACTGCTGCAACTAGATAAAGTTATATTTTTTATAAATATACTTACCTGTGTGGTCTCAGTTTGTGGTGGATTGGGGGTCATTGTTTGTGTTAAGTGCATTTATTATACACATTGCCTTAGGGGTAAGCCTGTCTGCTCGTGCCAAGCTACCTAGAGGGTGAGCAGGGGTTATCTACTGTGTGTAATTCTTCACCCTGACTAGAAGCAAGGGTCCCTACTTGGTCTAAGGTACTTACCTCTGCCAATTAGAGACCCCCAGATCTAACACCAGTCAATTACTCCGATCACCCAGGTCCGGTCCTGGCAATACTTCCTGGCAGCATGAATTCATTTGAGCGAGTCAGTAGAGGGCAGTTGGTCCGCCGAACTGAAGGCACAAAAGGATCAATCGATAAATGGGGGATGGAGTAGGGGAGCCTCCTGGAGAAGGAGACACCCCGTCAACCACGTCGCTCAAAGTAGCACCCAGGCAATCCCGACACCACAGAACATGAATCCTTTTCTCCGTTGTGCCCGGAATATGAGATATAACATCTGGTGCGCGTTGATACGAGTTGCACGATAAAGAGTCACAAACTCAGTACCTTTCTGGAAATTAAACACACCATCTGGTGCACATGGATCTGAGTCACACAAGACAAATCCGTTAACTCACATTGAAGAGTTCAAAATTCGTATCTCCCTAGAAATGAGGCACAATGTCGGGTGCGCATTGATATGGGTCGCACCAGACAATTCCGGTCACAAACACAATAAAGAGTTGAAAATTTCCGCACCTCCCTGAAAATGAGGCACAACATCTGGTGCATGTTGATACTTATCGCACCAGACCATTCTGGTCACACACACAGATGCAAGTTCAGTGCAGCACAAGGTAAATGAGGCACTACTACGGGTACACTCCCACCTCCGAGGGTTGTAACCTGTGAATCGGATACTGCACGCAATGAGCATGCAGTCGTCATAGAGAGATGTGCACGATTGACAAAGCGGGACACGTGAGGTCCTATGAATCCGCTCACCACCAACAAGATGCTTATGCGTCATTCAAGATGCTTATGCAGCATTCATTTTTACACATTGTATCAAAAACTCTTACAGAATTGTCGATACAATATGTAAATAAGAATGATGTTTGAGCCAGACTCATAAGTGATGTAACTGAACTTTCAGAAATGCAATTATGTGCATGTATCTTAAACTCCTACGGGGTCCCCCAACCTGAGATCCATGAAGTAACTATCATACCTGATACACGTAAGCCAGTTTTTTGCTGTTTGTTGTTGTATGTTCAAAGTTCTAGCTGTAGCCCGCCGCAGCCCGATCTGGGTCAGATACATTTGATTACCGGGTCCCTGACGGTAGCCACTGAAAGAGTACGGCTCAGTGGCTGCCAATTAGTGGCAACGTGCCTTCCTGTAAGAAAGGGGGTTTGTGAGTTTGTGCATCTTTATTCCTCCAATGGTGGGGTTCGCCCCTGGGTATAAAGGCCAGAGGTTGGCCGAGTAGGCTGCTAAAGGTGTTGTGGGAGAGCTGCGTACCCAGCTGGGATGCGCAGCTATTTACCGCCTTTTCCCCTCCCTCCCTACTAGCCTTCTTGTGCACAAAGATAGTAAATACGGAATAAGATTGAAACACGCAAATGCCTAGCGATACCCGTAGTTGCTGAGTGAGGGAGTGAATGATTTGTTCAAGAAGTTGAATATCCTGTTCATTGTTCCTCTCTCCTTGACAGGTCACTACCGGCCTGGAGAACACCAGCTGATCACAATTCATGGTAACACCGTGAGTTTTTTATCACCAACACATGACCAGAGGTAAGGGTACGCCTTAGCGCGCGTATACCGCTGTCATGTATTCCTATAGGTTCTGAATCGATCCCCCTATTCCTGACCCTATTCTGGTTAAACTAACTATCAAGTTAACTAACAGTCAGCCCATGAGGCAAGAACAGCCCCCATGATGCAGATACCGTTATCTGACGCAGTCACACTACGGCACAGGAACGTGTTATCTGATTAGGTCATAACGCTTGAGATCTAATTAGACAAGCGACATTCCTCCAGCCCCTGATGAGGCATACGACGTTCTCATAACAAATCAAACCTATGACAACCTGGAAAATCCGTGCGGCCATTGTTTTGATTTCACAGAGAACTTTAGTAAAGAATGTGCTAACGAGCAAGTCGTATGACATCTTTATTGACGTATCTATGTCCATCCTTACGTCAATCTCGGCACCTTTAAGGTATAAATATTGCCGATCTTGCCCTATGCAAACACACGCGTGGTGACAAGACGGAGCAGCCATCCTTGCCGAAGCCGAGAGCAGAGCAGACCCCGCTGGCAGCAGCCCCGCCTTCCTGACGCGCTGAGAGACTCGCTGCTATCTCAAGCCGAGAGACCCAGCACCGGCGCTTCCGGGCAGCCCTCGCAGGCAGCCTGGAATATCGAGACCAGAGAACGAGATACCATTCCTCATTCATCCTAAATTCCAGGTACAGAACTGAATAACCCCTCACAGAGAATTCTTTAGTTATTCACTTGGCAAAAACAAACTTAACTTAAACTGTAACTTTCTATTCCCGCCCACGCATTAGACTTAGGTCAGGTACACGGGGTAGGCGTATTTAGAAACACCAGTTGAGTACGTTTAGTCAAATGTATATGTGTATGTAAATATATTTTAATCATTTTAAACATCATATGGCTCAGAAACCATATCAATGTTTTTACAGTATTATTTTATACTATTGCTTTTAATGTATGCATTTTACTTAACTATAAGTATTGCAATAATATCGATCCATTTCTCTTGTACGAGAAAAGAGACTGATCAATAAATAACACCTTTTTATTGAACACGCCCGTCTCTTCCTTTTCTCTACAATCTGATGAGACTAAGAATGCACGTACTGACTGAGTAAAATAATTGCCTTGTGCTCACACGACTCTCGAGATTGACTCTTGATTAGGGGAGAGCAAAGTTGTCATGTTCTATGGTTGTCAGAAACTAAATCCCTTCTTGTCTAATCAGGGAAGTTAATTCCTCCTTGAACATTCGAGAAAGTTTCTAGCGAACTCTGAGCTACGCTGGCAAACCCAAAACTTAAGTCTAGTATCGACAGTAGTAGACCTAGTTAACGTCTGGCCTAGGCCTTTACTGCTGTAGGTACTATTCCAATGCGCAGAGCCTATTGGGAAAATAGGAGCTACACTACATGGCGCCCAACGCGTTTGGAAAGGGCGATAAAACTAACGTAAGACATTTAGAGTAACTCAGTCGTGCTTTCTCACTCAGACCCCTTTTCCCAAATACTCCAAAGACGTCTGGAGTGGGTGAAAGGTAATATCCTCCAAAACCTCGCAGGAGGGAACTCCTATGTATGGTTCTTGGTATAGTCAACGTTGAAGGATAAACAGTTCCAAAATATTGTGCATCTAATCTCTGTTTCCATAAGAAACCTGATCTGCAAATAAACATAATACCATCCTGTCGGTAAAATGGGAGACAGTGATGATGAAAGAGAGGCAGTTAGGTTAGCAGCTGAAATAGCAGCAGCTGATACTGCAGCACTAGATGCGGACGGGGATATAATACTCATCCCGGTCATCAAAAGGAAATCTATAACCTTAAAACTCATAGAAAATGGACTGACACCTAGAGGTGGCACAGTCATATTCGTAATTGAGGCACACGAATATCGGCAGACAGAGGTATACTATTCATGGATACATTTTCCAGCAGCTAATGCTGTAACAAAGTACTTCCACTTTTACAAAATAGAGGAACCTCCTAATGAGTACACTCCTTTCGAGGAGGTGGAAGTACCACTCAAATTCCAAGAGCATTTGCTCTTATTTGATGGCGCCCTAATACATAACAATCACATTACAAGGCTCGGTCCTTTAGGTAGACCAGGAGCAACGTGGCCGGTCTTAGCCGGATACACACCACATCCAGACATCGATAGGATGCCTGCAGCTGAACTATTAACACAGCTGAAACAATTAATAAAAATTCATAGACAATTAGTCCAGTATGTAATGCGGACTTCAACAATTCAGCCAGCGATTAAACTACCACAGCTGACCCCTCACCAGGGGAACACAAATAAAATCACACCACAGAACATCCAATCCTGCCTAGGTAAAGTTCCGGCTAAAAGGGAACAGATACCATTCTGGTTGGCACAGAAAATCACCCAAATAGAGGCGGTGTTTCCTGACACCACCCCGCTGGAAAAACACAGGATTCTGACTATATGTCTCCCAATGGGAATCGCACCACACATTGAGGACTGTGACACTTGGGGTACAGTCTTTGCTTCCATCTACACAAAAACGCACGGTGTTCCATCCATTTCGGTGATACCAGATGTGCTAAAACAAATTCAAGATGAATACGGTCCAGAACCTGCTTTAACTCTTGGTATGAAATTACTGAAAGACTTCAAGCAGGTCTCGGCTATATTATTAGCCAACATAAAAGGTGAAGCAGCAAACGTGGCGATCCGCCAGAGGTTAAAAGAGACAGATATAGCAGACCAACCAGCTGAAATTGCCAGAATCATAAAAAAATCCTATGAGGAACTAGGTAGAGATAGTTTAGGTGGAATACCAGTAAAACCGCAACTGACTGAAAGTCCAGAAAAAATATTTTTTAATAATAATTCACCAAAAAAGAACTGGGATGGAAACAAACAATCCAATCCTAAAGAAAAGAAATTCCAGTCCAGAGGAAGGTCTCCTAGGCGAAGAGAAAAATCTCCAAACCGAAGACAGAGGTCACCGCAGAGTGACCCCTCTGGGAATAGATATAACCTTAGAAATAGGGATAATATTAAAAAACCTGATAGATATCAAGACATTGATACACGTCCCTCTCAATCTTTTCAGAATTCCTCGCAGAAATCGGAAAGAAGAGGACGATCAGAACAAAGAGAAGAGCACGCCAAGTCCAAAGACAAGGAACCTGCTCAGCTAAAAAAGAAATTACAATTTCCAAAAAAGAAGGTAGCCAGTATCAAGGTAGTTAACAATGCCGAGAATACTGAGGACACAACTGAAAAACGGAGAGTGGGCTCAGACAATGCTAGACAGCGCAGCAGAGGTGAGCATAGCTCGCAAAGTCCTTATGAATCATCTGGAGACAGTGGACACGAATGAATATCTTCAAGTGGAAACTGCAGACACCAGAGTTAGCAAACCCCACAAGATATACGAGATAACATTACGTATAGAGGGAGATAAGACTAGGAAAATAAGGGGACTATTTTGGGATAATCTCTCCAAGGGCTATGATATCCTTCTAGCTGAAAAAGACTGGCCACCAGAGTTTGTCAGGGAGTGCCCTCATGGCGAAGAAGTAATTATGCCTGCCTTCTCGAATCAAATTCCGATTCATAAAAAATATACACTTGCTAGAAAGTGGGCAGTGGCCTTAGCACCTGCTTTATATAAAAATCATGTAGGATGGGATGAGGATTCTCCTCCTCACAAAGTCCAGTTAAAATCACAACCTACTGCACAAAGGCAGTACCCAATTAAGCAAGAAGCTAAAAAACAGGTAAATGAAATACTAGATCAGCTAGAATACCAGGGGGTGATTGAAACTTGCACCTCACAAATGAACAATCCTTTGTTTCCGGTCTCCAAACCAGACAATTCATATCGTCTAGTTTTGGATTACCGACACCTTAACACATGTTGCAAAACTTTTGCAGTGCAAAACTCACACAGTGCTGCGCTAATGAATAACATAGTGCGCAAAAAATACAAAACAACCTTGGACATCTCCAATGGATTCTTTTGTCAAAACATAGCACCAGAGAGCAGATATTTAACTGCATTCTCAGTAAATGGCACTCAAAAACAATTCTGTCGGTTAGCCCAGGGGTACAAGAACAGCCCGGGGGTATTCTCAGCGAGAGTAACAGAATTACTACAACTATATGATGATGAAGCATTATCTTATGTCGATGACATTTACTTAACAGATGATGACTTGGAGACTCACTTGAAAAGAGTTAACACCATAATACTTGGGTTCGCTGCAGAGGGTTACAAATTCAACTTTAAAAAATCCAGAATTGCCCATCTGAAAATCCTGTACGTAGGATATGAATTATCAAGTATAGCCTGGTTGACAATCTTCTAAGAACGAGAAGAATTAAAAAATCTAAAATATGAAAAGACGTATCCTCTGCCAATCGACATTCTGCCTCTACGACATTACGCCTGTGTAATCTATACAGACGGACATGCTCAACCCTCCGTTTGGGGAGAACAAGCATACAACCCCACATGTGAGATTACAAAAGAAGTGTGGCGCGGAGGTATATTAAAATCTCTAGTAACAAAATCACACTCAGTAGAAACTAATTCAGAACAACAAACTGAAATAATCGCATTGAAAATGGCGCTAGATAATGCGGATCGCGAATTCCCGACACTTATAGTGTCAGATTCATATTACTGCGTCAAATCATATAACAGCGATTTGCAGACATGGATTCAGAACGGTTACAGAGATGACACAGATGCACCAATAAAGCAGAAACTGCTCTGGGAACAAATAGCTCTTTTACAAAAAGAACTACCAAAGACTCACGTGACTCACTCACTGAGTCATCAACGTGATGGCGTTCACGTTGTAGGGAATTCATTGGCTGAAACAGCCGCAGCGGCAGCCACTAAATCGGCTCCCGTAGTTCGAAAAAAGCGTACATTAAAATACATTGACGGTGAAACATTGCTGGCGGTGAAAACGTCATCAAAAGGCGACTGCTCAGCGTTACCGATCAACTATCCACTCAATTACACATACATAATCGATGCAAACTCCGTCCCTTTTGCTCGAATCCCTGGAGTGGGGGATAGAGTGATTCCAAACATGGACAGGAGACACTTGTTAATCGCAGACGCACATATGGGTGAGGGTCTTGGACACCTCAAACTGAAGGATTCTCTGGAAGAATTACAATCACGGTACTGGTGGCCAGGCATGAGCCTACATCATACCATGTTTGTAAAAAACTGCCCAAACTGCAACAGAAATCGCAGTGGGGAGAGAAAAAATATAATACGGTGGAATCTGACTGCAGATAACATCACCAGTAAAAAGAATGGCTTGCGATTAACATATACAGGCTAGTTTCCACTTATAATGTAGATCACCAGCACTCGGCTGACGTCCGGACTGTTATACAAAGATTTGCGAGTCTAAATGGCATATACGCTAAGAGCATGCTACGTTCGACCATTGTTTTCACTCAGGCACACCAGCCTGGGGGGAAACATGGCCAAATGAGCACAGTCCAGCGGGAATCTTCTCACTTCCTTCCTGAGGGTACGGGATGGTGTAAAGAAAAAACCAAGGCAGAAAGCAATCTATAATGGAAAGGATATTAGGTTCGGGAGCTGGGTGGGTCAAACATCTAATAAGTGTCCAACGTAGTCTAAATAACTTGCCAAGAAATTCTCTGAAGGGATTCAGTCCGTACGAATTATTATTTGGAACTAGAATGATTATCTCTGACCTCGACAGTCAGACTTCAGTGGTTAAAGAAAAAAGCTTTGATGTCAAAGACCGTTTGGCTATTTTGCAGGACTTAAACAAAACAAGGAAAGACCTGAGCAACATACAGTTGAAACAACAGCCAACAACCACTGAAGAATCACCACCTGTCCCAGCAAGACCTGTCTGGATTCCAAAAGTCGGGGATCTAGTCAGGGAGAAGATCGCGGTAAAGAAGGAATTTGGGCCTTCTTACAGAAAAGCAGTTCCTGTCTTGTCTGTCAACGGGACAAGATCAGTTGTACTACCGCCACTTGCTGGAAAAAAGGAGAACCGAGTTGTATCCATCGACCTGGTAAAACCACAACATGTGGCCGATAACAAACAGTAGGCCAAGTGGACTCCCAATAAGTAGCAGAACACCAAGGTTTGCTACCAGTACAGAGGTCCTGACAAAGAGGCTCATCACATTCGAAACGCCTACAGAAGAACAACAAGGACTATGCAACAATGCAATAGAACTCAGACCTCTGAAAACCCAAATAAAAACATTTAGCAGAGACACACCAATCTACAATGAAGTACCAAGTGAAAATGCAAGAAACAAAAATCCTGAAGCAATTGGAACAATTGACAGAACTGCATCCGGGTACTTCATCAACTTCGATGATTCCTCTGAAGGCTTCAGTGAATCAAAGACACAGCCATCATCAAAATCCTTTAAAGACAAAGCTAAGGAACTTTTGAAACAACTGAAAGAAACATATCTGATTTCTCCATGGATTGATTTTTGGGTGGGTTTTGGTGCATTTATCCTCACACTTTGGCTCATCATGGTATTTACTTTGGGACGCTTCATTGAGGGAAAATATGCTAAAATGGACACAGCAAGTCAGAACATCAACTTGGTCCTCAAACCACACACATCTTCACACGTCGAGAAAAGAGAACTTTCTTCAGCCAACTTCACAGCCAATCCGATACCTGGTGGGGTAGCCTGGGACAACACTGACTATGAAATTTATGGTCCGGTCGAGATCCTGAAATATCCACACCAAATCAAGATCTCCTTGAGTGACTTTGCAAAACCAAACTCATTTGCTGATGATTGGGACTTCGAAAGCATTAATAACATGATGTCTGACTTAGTAATGTCTGCTAAATTTACAAAACATGATTATTTGCAAGGTTCTACAAATTATGATAGTATGTATTGCTATAACCACTATGGTAACCATTTTTTACATAAATCTGCACAACCTAGAAATGTTTTAAATTATAATCAATGGGAACATTGTGCAACACCTCCAAAAGGGAGCTCAAGAACCGTTTACGACAAATATTCATATTTTTCAGGTTTTAACACAAGTAATGCTGAAACATTTTATTTTAAATTGTCAAACAAGACAGGGATGAAAACCATGATAACCAACACAAAATTGATATATTCAGATTCATTCTTTGAAAAAATGAATACTTTTGGATTTGATTATTGGGACAAAAATGTTGATTTGAAAAGTGTTTGGGGTACAAAAGATTGGCAAGTACAGGGTTTAGAAGCTTTGTTTAGAGCCTGCATGATCCCAAAACAAATGATATTTTTAAATGACACTGTTCAACAAACCACCTGTCTTGGCTTAGCCAAAATCAAAGATTTAAATAACCCGTCTATTCCAAAGCCAACAATGTTTAGCAACACTTCTAAAGATGAAGAGATAGACGTAAACCATTTATTAAACCAAAACAGAACACATCCTGATTGGAAACAGTGGTTGATCTGGCCCACAGATACTAATAACTGTCAAGACAGATTCCTGAACAAAACACAAGGTTTCAAAATGAACAGGCCAGACCCTAGATATCCTCAAAGACATCACCCAGGGATAATAACAACCTACAGTGTGGGCAAATTATGCCTTCAAAGGCTACAAACTTCCACACTGGCAGAAATTAAGCAACACCTAACTTTACTTACTGATGGTGCTGACTTGCGTGATTTCATAATGGGACCACGCAAACAGCGTCAAAAGCGTTTCATAGCAGCCTCTGTATATGCAGCATACAATGAGGCCTGGAAGGTTACTCAAATTGAGACAGCAGAAAGAATACGGGAAATTGACCGTATTAATTTGGAAAAATCACTTTCTGTAGTGGACAATGGGTTAAAGACTCTCGCCCAGAATTTTTTCATTGGACAGCATTGTGTCTTCAGCAATCGATATATTATCGCAAGACTTACTGTTATTACAACATGGTCAGTCACAATTGCGTTCTATTGTACAGCTTGGCTGGACGTTACAAAATCTGCGTTCAGGCTATGTGCCTTGGCGTTTAATCAACACAACGTCACTATTCCAAATCTTTAACCTTACTGATAGACAAATCGGTATGGCGCAAAAGGGTGCTGATTATACAATCTTGAGCATTGAAAAACTAGAAAGATTACCAATGACAATGTCAGAACGACCTGTCAGTGAATGGATAATACACGGAATCATAAATATTCCAATCTCAACCTTCAGGTTTCAATACTGCCAAAAATATATACAGGCTGGCATGTACGAGAAATTGGGAAAGGGGTACCTTAAAACAACTTGGAACCTGCCCTATTCACATGCATGTGTCAGTAATAAAGGACAGAAAGTGTTTCTTAGTGGCAACAATTGTGCTATGTCACTAAGCGGCACGCTTCTGTGTAACGGAATTAGTTTGCATGGAGCCTGTGAAGGGAATTCATACAACCTTTCATGTCACCAGCAAGGCGCACCTGCAACTGAAATAGAACCATTCTTTCAAAGACTCTATAATGGGAGTTACATTCTTATTGTAGACCGCAGATGTTGTAGTCTTATGCCCGGGACTCCTTATCTAGTCACTACGACTGCGAAGGTCAAGTGCTGTGGACGTTCTTTGTTCCCCAGCTCCTTCCCAGACAGGGAGGCAAGGGCATGGCCCAATTTGAAAATTACTTCTATTCGAATAGATACTTTAAGCAGAATGAAAACAGTGCTTCTTCAGACGCCTACAAGGCTCACGTCATCAAAAGAAACGTATGATCTACAAGTCGCAAGGACGACTGCAGAGATACATACATTATTATCAACTAATTCCCCCATACATTTCGCGGAAATCCTGAGCGAAATCTTAAATATTTCTGATACCACTGGGGTCTCAAAGGTATTTAAGACAGTATTTTCGATGGCATTAACACCATTCAAAGCCATACTGGGTATTTTTCCAGATTTCGTCCATTCGATTTTTGGCGGACTTCCCCTGATCCTGGGACTAATTGCAGGAATCCTATTCTTAGTCCTTATTTTTCGTTATGGCAACCCATGTCACAGATCAAACTCTCGCGACAATGGAAGAGACGATCCTAGCCATTGGATACCGGGACCGGATATCAAAAATCCTGGGACTCTCCCGGCTTAGAGACCTGAACATGACTTGGTTTCTATCATTTCGACCAATGTGGCAAAGGTGTGTTTTACCTGTACTAAGGTGTCTGCTATGCGGAGAAGAATGCGTGTTAGACACCTGTCTGACGCTACAATCGGATGCGCCAGTGGATGCAGATACATTGTTGGTTCCTACCAAGGTTCACGCTTTGTGCTGCCCTCAAAGGCTGCCAATCCTGATGACGGCATTCCTGGAATCTTCACCACTACGATTGAAGAGTAGTGAAGTTCAAGATGAAAGCAGCATCGATCAGGTACGACCTTCTGTCAGCAATGCGAATCAGAATGTCAATGCAGACAATCATGCGCACGAATGCATGGTTACACCTATTTCCGACTTAGTGGAACTTTCCCATGAAGCTGTTGACAGTTTTTTCGAAAGCCTTAATGATATGATGTTCTCTCCAGAACAGAAATAGAGACTTTTGAGCAAGCTCGCACACGGCGTTCCCTGAATTCGGCCTTCAACTTTAAAAAATAAAGTCACATGAACAATTTTTCCCACCAGTTCACGGACAGCAATTTTTTAGCAGCCCCAAATTATTTTTTACAAAATTTTCGGGACACTTATCTTCTGCTTAAAGTAAGAAACTATTCCTAGAGAACTAAGATTTCTATTTTTAGATACGTTATAAACTTTAGTTGCCCGCTGGGATGTTCATAAATATTTTATTATGTGATGAAATGGTCTCGGACTTCCTTTCTGTATAGCCATATTAAGAGCCATTTCATGTGTATTTCTCATATACCAAATAAGCAATAATGTCTACAAATGCGTGTTTACTTTAGCGTTTAATTCATAGCTTAAGTGCATACAATATATATGACTGCAATTTTTCAGTATATTTGAAAATTTCAAAATGCATTTATGTATTTTGGGGTGGTAAGGTATACACTATACTCTATAGTATGTTGTACTATGTTATACTATGCATAGATTAGTAGATATGACCATAGTTAGCGTGGAGTGGGTGTCATGTATTCCTATAGGTTCTGAATCGATCCCCCTATTCCTGACCCTATTCTGGTTAAACTAACTATCAAGTTAACTAACAGTCAGCCCATGAGGCAAGAACAGCCCCCATGATGCAGATACCGTTATCTGACGCAGTCACACTACGGCACAGGAACGTGTTATCTGATTAGGTCATAACGCTTGAGATCTAATTAGACAAGCGACATTCCTCCAGCCCCTGATAAGGCATACGACGTTCTCATAACAAATCAAACCTATGACAACCTGGAAAATCCGTGCGGCCATTGTTTTGATTTCACAGAGAACTTTAGTAAAGAATGTGCTAACGAGCAAGTCGTATGACATCTTTATTGACGTATCTATGTCCATCCTTACGTCAATCTCGGCACCTTTAAGGTATAAATATTGCCGATCTTGCCCTATGCAAACACACGCGTGGTGACAAGACGGAGCAGCCATCCTTGCCGAAGCCGAGAGCAGAGCAGACCCCGCTGGCAGCAGCCCCGCCTTCCTGACGCGCTGAGAGACGCGCTGCTATCTCAAGCCGAGAGACCCAGCACCGGCGCTTCCGGGCAGCCCTCGCAGGCAGCCTGGAATATCGAGACCAGAGAACGAGATACCATTCCTCAATCATCCTAAATTCCAGGTACAGAACTGAATAACCCCTCACAGAGAATTCTTTAGTTATTCACTTGGCAAAAACAAACTTAACTTAAACTGTAACTTTCTATTCCCGCCCACGCATTAGACTTAGGTCAGGTACACGGGGTAGGCGTATTTAGAAACACCAGTTGAGTACGTTTAGTCAAATGTATATGTGTATGTAAATATATTTTAATCATTTTAAACATCATATGGCTCAGAAACCATATCAATGTTTTTACAGTATTATTTTATACTATTGCTTTTAATGTATGCATTTTACTTAACTATAAGTATTGCGATAATATCGATCCATTTCTCTTGTACGAGAAAAGAGACTGATCAATAAATAACACCTTTTTATTGAACACGCCCGTCTCTTCCTTTTCTCTACAATCTGATGAGACTAAGAATGCACGTACTGACTGAGTAAAATAATTGCCTTGTGCTCACACGACTCTCGAGATTGACTCTTGATTAGGGGAGAGCAAAGTTGTCATGTTCTATGGTTGTCAGAAACTAAATCCCTTCTTGTCTAATCAGGGAAGTTAATTCCTCCTTGAACATTCGAGAAAGTTTCTAGCGAACTCTGAGCTACGCTGGCAAACCCAAAACTTAAGTCTAGTATCGACAGTAGTAGACCTAGTTAACGTCTGGCCTAGGCCTTTACTGCTGTAGGTACTATTCCAATGCGCAGAGCCTATTGGGAAAATAGGAGCTACACTACACCGCCATGGTCATACGCACTGATGAAATGGTCCTGATGAATGCTTAGCAAAACATGCACTACTATATAAGCTGAAACATGTTCATGTCGACCTAACACTAAACACCTACGGTTCTTCCAGCCTCTTTACCTCGCTGGGTTAGATCCGTCATTTGTTTTTAATCAGCAACCAGAACACCTCGAATTAAAGGTTATTTACAGGTAGCTTCTGGTTACTTCTTAACTTTGCACCACATCACTTGCACTTGTTCACACCTTTTTACCTGCTCTGCTGCAATCGCAGGCGTCGTAGCACACCGGAACGGCATTCGGTTGTTCCGGTGGGGACCCTATGATGAAGCATGTCACCCCAGGTGGTGAGTGAGGGTCCTTCAATAAATATTTTGTGTGTTTCTTCCCTTGTAGTTTTTATGGATTCAGCCACTCTTTTGTTGTTATGAATTGTATTCCTTGGGGGATTAAGAGTGTCTTTCCCTCACTCTCCTTTTGTTTTGCACATGTATCTTAATCTTCCGTTTTTTAAATGTTGTCTGCTGCCCTAAGCTTGTAACTGTAGATTGAATCTACAAGATTGTTCTTTTTTCCATATAGTGGTAGGAGATCTTTTGGTATAATCAGTTCTCCTATGCCTCTTGTTGCTTTTTCCGATCGGACCATTGTTTGTCTGTAGCATCCCATGATTAGCCAGTGCAGTACCTGCCATGGGTATGTGTTGTACCTTTTTACAGGGCTCTCACAGGTACAACACCTACACCAATCAAGTAATCACAACTTTCTGGCATGGGTAGGAAGGGCGTGCACACTTTCACATTGCAATACAGTGGGAAAGTCCCAGAGTCCTAAGGCCACAAAAAGAGAACCAACAAAAAGCAGAAGGAGAAAAAGAAAAGGTTTTAGGGAAATCCCCTATGAACGGCCATGTCCAACACCTTGGCTGACTATCTGGAAGGGGGAGGTGACACCTCTCCGTGCAGCTGGCTGCTATTGTTTATAGACCTGGGAGTCATTCACCCTATTCCCAAAGCAGGCAGAAAGCTGTCTGTCGGCCAGAGCCTGTGTGAGACTACTGGACCAACTGGGTCACAGAGTGGCAACTTTTTTAAAGTTGCATGACTTTATTAGTGTCATTAAATTCGACCTGGGCATTAAGTCAGTTTAATGCCATGAATATTTTGATACCTTACAGTACCTAGTAAAGTAGTCTCTTTCAGAAGTAAGCTAGACAGAGGTGCCCGCCGGTAATCCTGTATACGCCAATGGGGCCACTGATGTTTCCAAAGCAAAATGACAACTTGAGGGGTTTTGCTGTAAGGACACAATATACATACACGTCCTACTTAATAATATATAGCTGCCTGCCTTAGGTTTCTATAGGCCTTCCTTAGGCGAGACTTACATATATTGCTAAGGGACGTGGTAATGGCAAAGTTGAACTAGCATTGTGACAGCTGCCCTTCCAGTCTGCAGGTGGAGACTGGGAGACATTTTGTAATTTGTCACACCCAAAGTGGCAAAACCAGTGCTGCAGTCCTGGGAGGAAACTCTGCCTTACATGCCCTATATGCATACCATATACTAGGGACTTATAAGTTAGTCAGACATGAGTTAGAACACTGGCACTGAGGTCTGATTAGCAGGCCTCAGTGCACTCTAAGATATGAGAAACTAGAAGCATCAGTGCAGAAATGTGGGGGTGAACATGCAGAAAGAAGCATTTCCTTACAATCACCTACAATACTTCAAGTCTGGCATCTTATCAGACTGCATTAGGAAGACCACTAACTAACTCATTGTAGATGATGCCCACCTGACCACAAATAAAGATGACACCTGACTCCTGATACTGCTGGTCTTCTCAGCTGCCTATGACACAATCAACCATCCCACCCTCACATACATCCTGGAGCTTTGAATGGAATTCATCAGCAATGTCCTTTACAGATTCTCCTCCTACCTTTTCAACCACATCAGTTTTTGCACCTCCAGGTCCCCAAAGGGTCCTATCACTTGTGAAGTCACCCAGGATTCCATAATGTCATCTTGTAATCTTCATCCTCTAACTGGAGCTGCTTGGTGCTCTACTCATACATAATAGAGTCATGATTCAGCAATATAGCGAAGCTACACAACTCTACTTGAAAGTCTCCTTTGCTTCAAAATTCAGTGCATCAAGCACACTACCTGCATGTCATCCAGACCTGGTGGCCAGCGGCTATCTGAAACTGAAACCTACAACAAAATAATTGTTTGTACTGGCCAAAAACAACAAACAAGAAACACAACACACACCTATTCAATGGCATGAACCTTGATGCCTTCTAATCCAAATTTTCACTGAAAACCAAATATCTTGGAATCACTGTGGACACCAACCTCACCTTCAAGGAACACATTTCAAAAAACAATATTAAAGACAGCCTTGTACTCGCTATCTCTGTTAAAGAAAATGAAACTATATTTTCCAGAAATAAGCCTCAGAAAAAGCCCACACAATCTTGGATCTGGATGGTGGTAACACCCTGCTCCACGGCCTCCAAAACTCCATAATGGCACTCCAAAACAGCATCATACATGCCAGAACAAGTCTCCTCCAGGGTCAGAAGAAATATGATCACATCACCCCTAGTATATTGGAACGCCATTGGTTCCCATTGCCACCTGCTCCATCTTCAAAGCCAGCTGCCTAATATCCAAAACCATCATGGCCAGAATCCCCACTTATCTTAATACACACTCATCATGTCTAGTGGTCCTCCCAACACCCAGGATCAGATCATCATCTGACTGAAGGATAAGAAGTGCACAAATGAATAAACAAGGTAGCAGGTCTTTTCCAACTATGCACCCAAGATCTGGAACAAATCACTTTATCTGTGAGGCCCATCCCAATGCTGCTTCAATTTTCAGAAATAGTTGGAGATGCAACTCTTTAAAGAACACTACTTTACAATGCAATAGTCCACAACAGAGCTAACTCTCCTAATGCTTACTGACTTCATGCTTGTCTGTTGCCCGGTACAGTACTCCACTGTCTTTTGGCTAGGTTTATGCTATAGAAATACAACATATATTCATACATACTTTCTTCTTCCACTCCAAGCTTTTTCTCAGCTCCTCTTGCCCTGAGAAGGAATTCACAATTTACTATAATGCTAACATTTAACATCAAACTTTCTCTTTTACATCAGTTCAAGACTCTCCAGATGTGCCTGTCCCAGTATGAGCCATCATTCACTTTCGGACATCCTGTTCTAGGATCTTTCTCTTTTATTCTAGAGTCAAAAGTTCAGTCCCTCCTTGAGCGTGTCAAACTGCTGAATTTTCTTCTGACTCCGTCTGACCACTGTGATAGAACCTGTGATTCCTCTTTTATTATCGTGTCTCCTCATTTCTTTTTTTCTGGGATATTTCCTTCTTTATTTGCGCCTGCTCATTGTACATCCACTTCTGAAAAAACCATCCCTTGATCTAAATCAACATCCCATTTTAGACCAAATTCTCTGGTTCTGTGTTTGTAGAAATGAAGAGGGAACTCAAAGTTAATTATTTCAATATCTCATTTGACTGACCCTGCCACGCACCTTCGTTAAGGTATATTAAAAAATATGTTTTATAAAATAGAGAGACCGCAATTCGTCAAAGCCCGAAGAGTATGACACAGGTTGGCTATGCTGTACTTAGGCATTAGTGTAGTCAATATATTAATGGCACAAGACTCTCATCTGACAGATACAGAGTTGTTTTATGCAGTGTTTTGCTTTGTCACCAGGAGAAGGCCTGCAACCATTTCTATCCCATATTATTAATAGCCACCATAGGTACTTACTAACTCATCTTAGATTGAACATCCCCCTACAACAAAATCTCTAAATAGGGCATATTGTATTTTATGATTCTTTGTGGTTTCTGCAATGCCCCCAGACAGGGCCGGCCCTAGAACTCCTGGGAAGTTGTGAGGCCCCTCTAATTTGCATGTAACTTCCAGTCGAGGCCAGTATGACTCGCAGGTGGGGCGTCTTGCGGGAGTTCGGGAAGGAGGGACAAGAAGCAGGCAGCCTCCCCTAAGCCAATCACAATGCTGCAATGGCAGCGAGGTGATTGATCGGGACGCCGACCAGCCAGGCGCCTATGGGGGATGCCAATTTATCCATGTAGACTGCATTGCAGCCTGCATGGAGAAAGGTCATAGTGCACATGACTGCTTTGGTTGGCCCCGGAAGGCCGACCAAACAATCAGCGCCCTTAGCAGTGGGCAAGGCACTCCTCCCCTGCCCTAAATCAGACCCACCTGCCCCCAACCATACGCTTCTGCTTTCGTGCAGTGCAAGAAGCAGAAACATAAAATGCTAGTTTTAGCAGTTTGTGTTTCTGCTTTTGTGAGAAAGGAGTGGGGCGAAGCTCCTCCCCCCTAGTGGAGGACCCGCCCTTGGTAACATCACAAGAAGTGACATCACAGAAAGTGATATCGCAGGACTATTGACTTATTTAGTATCACTGAAGAGACCTAACGTGGATATCAGTAACATGGACAAAAAGATAAATATACAAATGAAATAAGTCTATATATTTTAAAACTGTTAAATGGAATACATTTGTCTAATTAGATGGAATAGCTAGGTGCAGGTCTCAGAAAGATGTATATTATTTACTCCTCGTTAACTGATTGTTTCCAGATGAGTGCATGATACGATTTCCAGTTCTGTCTCATAAAGGGGGGAGATCCTGTTGAGGTAATGAGAGGCGGGATCATTCAAAATATAAAATTACACAAGAGAAAACCTCTCACACCATGGATATAATTGCACATTTCAAAAGTCTCCCTTATCTTTCTGTGACATTATTGTGCTACCTTAGGATGACATTATTACTTCATCATTTGTTTTAACGCAAATCCTCTCACCAGAATCCCACACTCACATGCTAAGAGACGTAGGACAATCTTTTTTGTGTGTATGCTTTTTACTCACCAGAATGATGTTAAGTGCAAAAACACAGCACATATAGTACAACATTACAAGACACGATTGCAAACAAATAAAGATTTACATAAACAAAAAAAGAGACCATTGCTAAATCATATATTGACTTGAAGGTATGCTTCAGATTCAAAGGGTTGTCAAATCAATGTTTTTGATTTGGTGTTAGAACTGTAGGAAGTGGAAGTGGCCAGCTTTAGCGCTGGTGGAGCCCTGTGTGACAATATTGGTGCCCCCAATGACTAGCTCTGCCATGGATTCCCTCACTACCACCCTTTAACAGTGCCTCTCAAGTGTCCATAACTACACTCTCTCTCAGATGTATTTAATTTGATTAACAGCACCACTGATACCAGGTTAGAGTGTCAGAGAACTTTATATCACACATTACACAGAGAGAATCAATCATACGTGTGTAAATCACAATAGGTAATGTTACATAAAACAAAGGACTAGGAGTGACATGACAATCATACTGGTAGGCAGTAGAGTTTAATAGTGATTGATCTGGAGAAACACAAACTCTGAATTTAGAACATAATACAATGGTTGGAGGTTCTCTTTAATAACCAGAATTGATTTCTGTTCAAATGAATTCTTGTTGCAACATTATGTTAATCAAAGACTTGGGAAACAACCATAATGCTGTAATTTATAGCTGGCAGTTTGCATGCAGCTCTTAGATGACAGTTAATAACTCAATGTTCTATGTTAGGATTGTAACTTATAAACTGCAAGTAACAATAGCATCTCTCTGACAAAAGCAGTAACCCACTGGCCTATTTACATTATGTGGACTTAGTGATCTGCATGGTACATGTTCTTTGCAGCAAGCACATTAACCCTCTGCGCTACCTTTCCACAAGTCACAACTTCCACTTGACAAACCTCCATCTCTCTCTAGGAAGATCATTAATCACCGGAGTTTCATGACATTTTTATTGTTGCTGAAAAATGCTGGACTAAGTGGGTGGTCTATGCACTCGGTAGGTTTAAACTTTTTAGGTCCTAGTTAAACACTATTGTTTGATCAGTGTGCTGTGTCTGACTAAGTGTACCTAAACACTCTAACAAAACTGTATGTGGTGGCTAGCCTGCTAAACTCCCTGCTCCGTACTATGGAAGATTTACAAACTGTTAGTTACAATTTAAGCATTAAACTTAAAACACAATTACCATTCAGTTCTTTTTATTCTTAAAGAAAGAATTAACTTATTTAATACTCAATTCAAAAACATCTTCACCTTTATGTTTACAAAAGACATTGAAATATGTAATTTTCAGGTAAACAAAGTAACAAGATACAGTTTTATTCTTTAAACAATGCAGATGTAGATAGCCCAATGCATTTCGTGACTTGCCATTGTCCCTTCGTCAGGGGAAACGCTGTAAATCAAAACATAATCAAAAGTAAAACAATTAGTTCAGCACTTTAGGAGATCTATAAGTTCAACTTTTTATTTCCATAACTCAATGCAACTCAGTTAGAGGTCATCACATCAAAAATGAGTAATGCATGCTTGCTTGTAAAAACCAACCGTGTTATGTATTCATAAATGTGAAAAATAGCGTTTTGTTATGTATTCATAAATGTGAAAACCAGCATTGGTTTCCCCTACCCGGGGAAACCAATGCTGGTCAGAGAAAGACAAGCAAACAAAAGTTGCGCTTCACCTGCAAACTCTGTAGAGTGGCACTAATGTGTTTTAGGTGTGAATTAAATCAATCTGGCCCCTTTTTGACCCACTCTGTCTTGCTTTAGTTCTTTTTTTTTACATTTTGAACCTTTTATTTCTCTCCATCCTTAGGCTGCACTTTGGAAGTGAAAAAGTCAAAAAAAGTTTTTCTTTTTTGGATTCATTTCACTGGGGAATAAATAAAGGAAAGGAAAAAAAAGAGGGAGTAACAGCTACAAGGCCCAAGGAAGGGGGCCCCCACACCCTGGCCTTGCAGCTTGCTCCAGTGCTTAGAGGCGTAGGGAAAGGGGGCCCCCTGCTCTGGGCCTTGGAAGCAGTAACAAGGCATTTCTTAAAACACTGCCCTAGCACCAGTTGATCTGGCTGCTCCCTCCTCCCCTCATCCACCCCTCCTTACCTGTGTCTATGCTGGTCCTGGAAACAAAGGGGCCTTCTGTCACCCAGCAACAAAATGCAGAAAGGGAGTGGCCGGTACTTAAAAGAGGTGCTGTCTACCCCTGACTCTGTGAGCCATAATTGCTGGCCTGACTGCTGTGCCTTCCCCACTCGTATGTCCGTTTCCCCCACCCCTGCACCCCCAGGAATGGCACCACGCCCTGACCACAAGGTCGACTTGAAACACCTCACATGTGTATTGGAATTGTGTGGGGAGGGGCTCTGGTGGAGCAGGTGGGCAATTTGTGAAAGTGTTTCATTTCACAGTGAAGTGGGGCCCCCTGCATTTTACCTGTGTGCGAGGCCCTGGGCAGCTGCCCACACTGCCCATGCCTAGCGCTGGCCCTGCCCCCAGAGCATTTTTCATTAAACCACTTTTGAAGTGAAACCATTTCAGACTATGTAACCGGGCATTAATTTTCCTCCAACAATTATAATCGGTCGAGCTCTGTATTAATGCATCAACCTTTATGTGGCATGCTATACATATCAGAAAGCTATTTGGGGATTCTTCTGTAGCCGAGATTCGATTATTGTAAGTGAAATAGTTGTATGATGTATTGGAAGTTGTCTGTTCTTATATATCAAGTCTACTTTTCTGTACTTTTATGACTGTTATATAAAATAAAATAAACTTTTAAAAAATTAGCTCATTGTGGATAAACATGATAGAAAAAGCTTTATTTAACATTTATATAAATTATACTTTGATCTACTTAGGTTACAACCAATATGTTTCTGTAATTGAACAGGAATTAATTATGGTGCTATAACCTCCTATCAAATCACTAGAACATTTTAATGTAATAATATCTAAACATGAAAGTTTTTCAGTATCACCAAATTGCCAAAGAGTAGCTGGCAGTCTCACATACTAATTCCACCCCCCACACTTTGGCCAGAAAGGCTTGCCTTTGATAGGGATTTTTCTGGAAATATGTTGAGTGCACTTTTTAATTATCACAGTTTCAAATCCCCGACCCTTTCAAAACGTTATAGCCTTCACCCACAAACAGCAACAGATGGCTGTTTATCAAAACCCACATACATCATATATTAAGACCATCCTTCAACAACAACCAGCCTCAGTCACCTCTAGAAGTTCTTCATAAAATCATGGACTTATTTTTAAACCAGAGACAAAAGCATAATATACATTTAATGAATATATATCAATGGGGGTTCTTATAAATAGTAAAAGTGAAGTAAATGCAAATTAGAAATATTTTCAGCATATCACAAGATAGCTAATGCACATTCTCAATTGCAATCAAAATATAAATACAGTATGCAGTTCCTAGCGAGAAAGGACCAAGGGCCATATGTATGAAGCCAAAAATCAGTCGCAAACGCTGCGAATCGTTAAAAATAGCGTTTGCGACAAAAAAATTCGCTAATCGCAATGTATGAAGCAAAAAACGCATGCCAAATAAGGAATCGCAAAATAGCAATTCCCAAACGTTGCGAAAGTGGTAAATAGCGAATACAATAGCGATTTCCAAATTTGCGATGAAACCCGTTAGCGAAATTCGCAAAAGTGGAAATCGCTATTCAGAAATCGCAATGGAATGTATCAACCAATCGCAAATAGCGAATTAAGCAAAATCGCAAAATAAGGAATCGCAATTACCATCAAGTGGGAGCAGGTGGTAACCAGGTGCAAAGTATAAATTGAAACCCAGAATGCAACACACTCCCTACCACAATGTCCGGGTTGTACATGATAGTGAGGAGGCGAAGAGTGAGAGCTCTGGCGCAGAGGAGGAGACGGCAGGAGAGGATATTCCGGTTGCGCACCACCATCTTCCAACGCACTGAGGAGGATATCCACACCCATTACAGACTGGAGGAAGAGAGCATACTTGAATTGATTGAGGAACTCAGGCCCCACCTAGAACACCCCACCCGCAGGACACAAGCCATACCCACACACATCCAGGTCCTCTGTTCACTACACCTGCTGGCCTCAGGTAGTTTCCAGGGGGTCATAGCCACTGCAGGAGGGGTGTCACAAAGTGCCCTGTCGCGCTTTTTCCATGTGTTCCTCGACGCCATGACACATAGGATGCAACATCACATACACTTCCCCAGCACCCCACAGGAACTAGCACAGACCAAGCAGGAATTTTACAACATAGCCCAATTCCCCCACGTCATAGGATGTATAGATGGAACACATATTGCCATTTCACCCCCCTCAAACATAGAGTATGTATTCCGGAACAGGAAATGCTACCACTCACTGAACATACAGATGGTGTGTGATGCCAAAAACATAATCACTGATATAGTGGCAAAGTACCCAGGAAGCACACATGACGCCTTCATATTCCGTCACAGTGGGCTATACCGTAGACTCTCAAGAGGGGAATTTGGAGAGGGATACCTACTAGGTAAAAGCACACACTGTCAGCCCATATTTCTCATGACCAGCATGTGCATCACAGTGACTGACCTTTAAACATTTCCACCCACAGGGGACACTGCCTATGCAGTCCGGGACTTCATCCTGACACCCTACCTGAATCCTGCCACTGCTGGGGAGCGGCGCTACAACCGGGCACACATTTCAACAAGAGGCACCATCGAGCAGATTCAGATGCATCCACAAAAGTGGAGGAGCCCTCCAATACAGCCCTGAGACGTGCTGCAAAATTGTTGTAGCTTGTGCCATGCTCCACAACATTGCAACCAGGAAAGGGACACCTATGGAGTTGAGTGACTCAGAATCCTCTGACGTGGAGGGACCTGGACCCATACACATGGAAGCTGGCGTAGCTGCTGCTGCAGCTGGGCGACAGAGGCGTGATGAGATCATGCGGAACTACTTCTAGGTGAGTGGAAATGATACAATGACAACTTCTTGCTCTGCAAACGTGTTTAATTTCCAATACCAACAATGTCACACATCCAAAAAAAGCTGGATGAACTCTCCTAAACCAAAGCACATGTTTCAATCACAGTGCAACAAAATCAGTCATTGGTACAGCAAGTGCTACACTGTTGCTGGCCCCATATCCCCCCTGTGTGGAATAGTCATTTTGCTGCAGTCCCTATTGTTGTGTGGCAGGCCTGTTGCTCCGGCCACTACGGCGCCTCTCAACAGTGGGTGGTGGTGTATTTGAGCTCCGCACCGACTGTGAGTCCTCCTCACTGGGGGTAAGCACCCCGGGTCCAGCAGTACGCAGCGCACGCAGCTCATCCAGGGTGGCAGTTGACTGCACTAGCACAGTGGCTATGTCCTGGATACCATGCGAGAACTCTTGCTGGGTCTCTATGGCACGCCTTGCCAGCATATTGGTGGAGGAGGCCAGGCGATTAATAGCACGCGTGTAGTGGTCCATTCGGGCCATTTATTTGCGCCTGGCTGCGCGTTCAGCTCTCAACTCTGCAGTCAGCTCCTGCACAGCCCCCCTGATTTCCTCGCGTATTCCTCTGTTCCCTGCCCTGATCTCTCTCTGAATGGCCTTCATGTGTTTCGCTTGCAGGTGGTGAACCTGAAGCATGTGCATTTCTAGGCCGGCAAACACAGATTCATCTTGTTGCACATTGGAGCTGATGGCCGTGCGGGGTCTACGCCTGCCTCTGGACTGTGTTCTGGACTCCTGCTGCTGGGGTACTGGTGCATCAGACTGCACATTTTCATTTTCCTCATCCTCATCATCCATAATTCTGAATGGCCTCACGTTCCTCCTACTGTGTCCCTGTGGTCGGATGAAAGGACTGTCCTCCCCATCTGGATCATGGCCATGGCTGCCTTCTCCTGAGGCTTGGGGTCCTGTCTCAGTTGCACTGGCTGTAGCCTTCCCACTTGCAGGTGCTGTGGATAGAACAGCACACATTACTTATTTTATCATTACATGTGATGTTCTAATACATTTTTTCACAGTGTTCCCTGACTTTACTTGTGTCATTCACCTTTCCTGACCTGCACATGTGTACATTGTGAAATTCTGATGCTACATTCTACATTACAGACTATTGTGACTACATCTCCCATAATGCATTGCTGTGCCTGCCTGTGTACTTGCTCTAGCCTGACATGTGGTTCCCCTAATCCCTAGGTCGCTGCAGGGGGTGCTGGGGGTGGTTTAGGGTGGGGAGGCATGCTTCTTACCTGGTCTTGCAGCTGGTTGTGCTGAGCTGTCGAGCACGGACACGCCCGCAACACTCTGTGGAGGCAGTGTGCCCTCTACCAGCTCCTCCAGTGGTGTAGAGTCAGGGACGTTGGAGGTTCCCCCACCGGTGAGCTGGGACTGCTCCAGCCTGGCAGCCAACTTCTCCTTGGAGCGCTGGCGCAGGTCGTACCAGCGCTTCCGCAACACTTCAACTGTCCTGTGGGTCACTCCTAGGGCATTCACTTTGGCTTGGATGCCCTTCCAAATCCTTCTCTTGCTGGCTTCTGGCACCTTGTGGGAACTCGTCCCAAATAATGCCTCATGGTGTGGCACCATTTCGGTGATGAGGGTCTCTAGTTCAGCCTCAGAGAACTTGAGCTTCTTTTTCCTGCCTGCTTCCCCTGCTTGCTGCTCCTGCTGGCTTGCTGGGATATCCTGGTTTCCAACTTCTGCCATGGCTCCTGAGTACCAAACAACACTCTCACACTGTCTGTCTCAATCCAGAAGCACCATGGGAAATCACTCACTTCCTGGATGGTGATGTCATCATAAAGCATCAGGATTGCGATTGGATGTTTCCAGAAAATCGCAAAATTGCGATTTTTCGCGTGGGAAGATCGCAATTTAGCGATTTTTGGGGTGCGGTCGCCCAACGTAGCAATTTTTGGGGTGCGGTCGCGCAATTTAGCGATTTTTGGGGTGCGAACTCGCTATTTTGCGATTTTTGACGTTTAAGGAATCAGTAATACCCATCGCGCAAATATTTAGCGATTTTGGGCGAATCGCTATATATTTGCGAATGGGCTGTTACATCCCGATTTGCGATTCTGATTTTGCGATTCGGTAATAATCGCTATTTCAGAATCGCAAATCGTTTTCTTCATACATATGGCCCCAAGACAGATGGTTTCAAGGAAAGGAATATGCTCCAATAGGAGCACTTGCTCTTACGCGCCTGAATGGGTGTCATGCTTCATCATGCGGCTATCTCCCCGTCGCGGCGGAGCTGCAATGACCGATGGGCACCCGCAGGAGGCACTTTGCTGGAGATCTTTGTGGAATAACAGTCTGATGAAATGGTGCTGTGTAAACTAAAATTGTGGTATAGATTGGTGAGAAAAGTGAATTACAATAGGTGCACTTACAGTCATTTTAAATGTACAACAAGATAAATTGTTTAGCAAATAAGCACTCTTTGTAGGATGCTTACCCCTGCTCCCTTTTTTGCTTACTATTTCTATTAATACGATTCTTCCCTTTGTGGGCTGGTTGAATCAACTAGAATGCAATATATACACCTCTCCAGGACTATCTGGTCATGCGAGGTAACTTAAACTTATGTTTTTGGAGTTGAGTTAATGTTCCAATGCAAAGAGAGAGGACTAATCAGCTTGCTTGACTTATTCCAGAATACCATTGTCTTCCCTAACTCCGAAAATGGTACTAAAGATCAGGATGCATGTAACAATGTCCAAACTGTTTTCTGTAGGGAAACTCTTCTAAATAGATATTGTGAAAATGATGTAATACTTTATTAGACATAGATCTTGCCCGTTCCTGTGTTGCACTGTGCTGCCACCATTCCATTCCACCTATTAAATTCAGACAGAAGTCAAGATCTTTTTTTTTCCTTTGGTTGGCCTATCTTTGCTTCTTGCATGAGTAACCAGTACACATTATAGTCATTTCTCTCTCTAACTATAAGAAACGGATGCTTTCCAACACGGAAGTTTTTGTTGCCTCACACAATCTTATCCCTTTTGACCAGATACAGGTTATGGCCCTTCCAGGTCTCACGCTCATGTAAATCATGCTCTATTGTTAGTCAGTGAACACAGTTTGTCTGTTCATATATGTATCCTGTTTTTGCATACAGGCAAGCATACTGGTTTCCGTGGAGAGTTAGCAAAGAACATTATAAACAATACACTCAGCCAAACTCTCTGTGCTGCATATGTATCTATGCTGAAATATCAGTAGCTATGACTTCATCTGAGGTTTTCCACATATCCTTTGCACAGTGTGTGAGCACTATTCAAAACATAATTTAATCAAAGACGTCACGATTCAATTATGATTACTAAATACTTGCGTCTTTCCTTCCATCAGGATGTACATTATTCTGGGAGCAATTCCGTCCGGCTCAATATCTTTTGTGAATGAGATAATCTTCAGCTTTACAATCATTCATAACATATCCTGTTGTATGAATGTGAGGACGTTTTGATGTTCCAGTACATGCTTGATGTAGAATTCAAAATGAATTCACTATAACTTCCTCACCATCTGACATAAGATACAATATTATAAGTAACAAAATAACTGTTTCAAGCTTTTTAAAACACATTTTCTCCTCTCATTTATTGAATTGTCTTCACACCTATAATCCTATACCCTCAGATTAATCGGACTCCTGCCCTGGCAACTTGATTGAATTAGTTAACATTGTGGGGTTCACTTTTCTCTTTATTCTTGTCATAGAAGCAATACTCTATCCTGAGTCTTTTTTTTCTCCCTGCTGTTTTTGGCCTGATTCGCAAAGGAAAATGTTATATTTCAATGAGAATGCTGCCTAGAATGGCACATCTCTATGATGCTGTGGAGATTCTAGCGTGATGTCATCTCTGTGTCATCATTGACAGTTGGTCCAGCTGTGTCTGACAAGAAGCTGTTTGGGAACTTTCTCTTATGAATAAACCGACTTGAAGATATCTGTTCCTGTTTGTTTGCCTTTTAATCACAACAGTAAACTTACACATTTGTGTAAATTTAAGGTTGCTTTGGAATTCACAAAACTGCATTTTAATAGTAAGTTTACAGATGCAGAGACTCTGCAGTCACGGTGGAGAACTCAACACATAAAAATATAGGCATGTGATAACTTTTTATGTGCGGAGTTCTAGACCCCAACTGCAAAGTCTCTGCGCTTGTAAACTTCCTATTCAAATGCAGTTTTGTGAATTCCTTGACTATTAATGGCATTTCTCTTAGCTGGCTCTCTTTTTATTTTTCTAGGCACTCATTTTCAGTCTCTCAAAATGTTCTGTCTCTGGAAAGCTCCATGGTTCTGTCCAGGGTCCACTTCATTTTCCTCTTTACAATGTAACTCTGATTTCTCTTAACTCTGTGCATGAGTAGGATTCTCATTTGTAAACTAATTTCTCTGACATTTTTCATCCTCTTTCCTTTTACTCTTTCTCTTTAGGAATGCATATCAAATGCTGGCAACAGGAGCGGCCCGTGCAGTTAAGATCGCTGGGGCGATAGGGCATGGTGGGGGAGCGACTCGACAGACAATGACAAGGGAAAATTAAATAAATAATTAATTTTCCCTCATCGTCTGTTGAATCCCCCCACCCCGCCCCACCGCTCCTACCTGCATGGGCCGCTCTTGACTGGCAATTAAAAACATGAATGGCCTCTCACATTTCAAATTTCAGCCCTACAAAGACTTAAATCCTCTTCTGTCCCTTCCTAAAGATTTTTATGTGTTTATATTTTTGTGCATCATTAACATACAGCATGTATGTGTTTTCTTCGAATACACACTAACAGATTACTGTTGCTTTTTGGAAACAATTTTTTTATGATGTAAAGAAGTGGCAGTTTAGGTGTAGACACTATCTTATCTAAGATGGAAGTCCGCCTTTTCACTCATGTCTTCACTGCGCGCACATCCTGCCGCACAATTTCTGCAGCACTGAGCCAAACTGAGATGTACTTGTATATTTCCACTGCGCTTGTTTATGCTGCTCTTATTGAACATTTCTCAGCTCAATCACAAACTGCAACTTTAACGTCAAAGTCCTTCCGCTGGTTCACTGTACACCATTCATTTATAGAACACATTACTGTTCAAGTATCTAAGGGGCCCATTAGGATGGCGGGCAGATTTCCCCCTCCAGGCTGGCGGTAGCCACCGCCAGCCTGGCGGGGGCAATATGCCCGCCATCCGCACCTGAATTCCCCCCCACCATATTAGGATGGCGAGGGGGACCACGGCGGACAGAAAGACCGTCCGCCGCTTTTCCGCCCTGGTCGCCTTGCCCTCTCGTGGGGGGTATTAGGATGTGTCCGCCACAGTGGCGGGCACATCCTGCATTTTTAGCATTACGGCGGGCGGTGCTCTCTGCACCGCCCGCCACAATGCTAAAAATGCATTAATGCATTTGGATAGACAAAGTGGCAGGCACTGCGCGGTGCCTGCCGCTTTGTTTATGCAAATTACCCCCCCGTGTGCACTCCCCACCTCTCCTTCACTCTGGGGGCCCGCAGGGGGCCCCCAGAGTGAAGACCGCATGCCTTTCCGTGGCGGCATCGCCGCCGCGGAAAGGCATCTAAACAAGCCCATCATAATATGGCTGGAGGTGTCTATTAGACACCGCCACCATATTAAACCTTTTCCGCCTCGGTCGCAAGGCGAAAAGCGGCAGACGGTCTTTCCATCCGCCGTGGTCCCCCCCGCCATACTAATATGGCGGGGGGAATTCAGGTGCGGATGGCGGGCGGATTGCCCCCGCCAGGCTGGCGATGGCTACCACCAGCTTGTCTGGGGCAATCCGCCCGCCATCCTAATGGGCCCCGAAGTATCTAGTTTGTTCTAGCACATCCGAATGGTGTAAGAACAAAAGGGCAGGATAATTATTAATGTAGAGGGATAGGGATTAGGCATTAGGGCAATATGCAGTTTATATTTCATGTGTTCTGATTTGTTGATGAAATGACACATTTGCTCCCACCAAAATAATTCTACAGTTTCTGTTAATTTTATGTACGAAATAATGTATAAACACCTTCAATGGTAGGGGTGAGCCAGAAGACTTTCCTATTCTACTACGGATGCTCTGTATTATTCTCTCGATTTTTGTTGCCAATTTGTGACTTTAAAATAACTTAGGTTTTTTGCATTTCTCTGTATTACCCTGTTCACTAAGAGCCTTCAGGGCATTGGCTACTTACCGTTTCACTTTAAAATTTTGTAATAAAACCCTTTCATTTTCCATAAAACTGGAACTCAGTTACTGAGTTGGCCATTTACTTAATTGATTGTATTTATGATATTTAATGCATTGAGAGGTGTCTTAACACAGTGACGCACTGCCTCATGAAATTGAAGTCTCCAATCCAGTGAATGTGGGCACAATGATTGAAGTAAAGTTTTGGGATTCTAAAGTTTCGGGATACCTCACACCCTTACTCCTCCTGTCCATCTCCTCCTGTATCATTTCCTTCTTCTGCTATCCTGCCTTCTGCCAAATTCTAAGCACTCTGTTTATTCTTTCTATTAATATGTACCACAGTTCGCATCTGTTGTAAATATTTGTTATTTTCAACATTAAGAAAGTCAAACCCCGGCGGGGCAAGATGGCGCCGGCGTGCTAGCCGCTGAGAGATGGATCCTGACCGCTGCTGACAGTAATGACCGTGCGGAAAGGGGCCGATTCGGAATAACCGGTGACTGATAACCCGAAATCCGAGTATGTTTTTTAATCTTGCAAATACCACCACCCCACCCCAAGGAGCAACCGTGTAAAGTAACGTGTAAAGTAACGTTAAACTACTTGGCGACTATCATGGAGGCAGCGGAGCCCGTAGAGCTATTGGATGAAGGGAGGGCTCTATTGCAGTCGCAGCTCTCCCTCGTTATTTCTTTGATCGGTGCTGCAGTGCTAAGGATCCTAAAAATTCCCAAAACCGCGCCTCCCATTGCAGCGCCGTCGGTCAGTCACTTATCTACTGGGCGGGTTCCGTTCCTGACTCCTGAACACGCAGAACACGCCAGTGCTATGGCTCCGAAGAACTCCACGGCGGTTGCTGCTGCAGCTTCGAAAACGAGGGCGGCGAAACAGGCTCTCAGGGATAAGGAGCTCCATCTCAAACGAGGCGCTCCGCTTAGTACTGGCGATGGAGATCCAGGACCTGTGTCAAAACCTGCAAAATTACCAGGCATCTCACCAGGACCTTCAGTTGTGGAGCTGCTTCGAAGAACCCCAAATGCCTCGGCGGGTAAAACAACTCCGAAGCCCCCTATAGCCCATAATAATGATATTCACCAGGATGCTCGCTTCGGCTTAGCGCAAAGCCTGGAAGTCGGAGGCATTATCTTGGACTGTAGCGACCGGCTTGAATCCGAAGCAGCATCTGATCCGGCTCCTACTTTGGTTCCATCTGCTGGGATCTCTCCTTCGAGCGTGGTGCCGACTGAGGTGAGTGCCGTGGGCTGGCCCGCAAAAGACACTGAGACAAAAGGTATGATTCCTCAACCTATATCCACTGATCTAAACTCGGGGAGTCTGACAACAGAGGATACATTAGCGGGTTTGCCTTCAGTACCCCCGGGGCAGGGCTCTTTGACAGTAATGATGAACGCTGCAGTAGCTGCATGTGGCCTTGGGGGGGCTCCGCTTGCTCCACTAGTAGTTGATGTCCCTGGGTCTTGTGACGTTGCTCGCCTGCCACGATCGGCACCCGAGGGAGATGTGACTATTCCTGTTGCCCCGGCGGGGCTTGATGGTGTGGAGTCATCCCCGGGTGATTCTGTCGGGACGCTTTTAGAGCTGACGAGGATTGCAGCTCCCACTGGGGATGCCTCAGCTGCGTTGATCTCAAATTCCATCAATAACATAGCCACGCCTGTCGGGACGCTTCTTGAGCTGGTGAGGATTGTAGCTCCCACTGGGGATGCCTCAGCTGCGTTGATCTCAACTTCCATCAATAATATAGCCACGCCTGAAGCGAATCTCGAACTTTGTGAACCCGAGCCACTTATAGCTACAAACTCCTCTGGGGCATCAGTCACAGAGACATCTGCAGAGGCAGTGGAGACTGATAGAGATCTTACTGACTTCTATTCCTTTTCCGAGGATGCCGCCTGGTCAAATGAAATTGATGAAGATCATGATGGGGATACAGACTCCAAAGCCACTACAGATAGTGACCAGGTCTCAAAAATCAACGATCCTAAGGCTTCCAGTAGAACCGTTCTTAAGAAAAAAAGAAGTTATCATGGAACACCAGAGCTAACCTGGGACTATTCACCTTCAACCCAGTCTCTTAATCAAAATCCGAGCCATTCTCATCGTGCCTCGCGACCTGTATTATTAGATCATCCTGAAAACCATCTTGAAACTTCGGAGGCTACTCTAAACACAGTTATAGATACAGTGCTCCAAGCCATCGCCTCTCACCGGGAGGAGACATCAAAAGATGGCTGCAAGGCACAAGTTGCCATACAAAAAGTTCAGGGGGTCGTACGCAAGTTAACTAAAACAGTGAGCTCCTTTAATGATCGAATGACGGAGATGGAAACTTGCATTTTGTCTAACGAGTCAGAAGCTACAATAACTCGAGAACTTGCTCAATCTCATGAGGCCGAGTTAGAGGATATTAGATGGAAATTAGAAGACTCCGAAAATCGGCAACGCCGAAACAATTTATGCGTCCTAGGCATTCCGGAGAAAGCCGAATGTGCGGATATCCGTGCCTTTATCATTCAACTCTTTCGTGATACATTGCCAGAACTTTCTACCTGGAATTGGTACCTTGAGGTTCAACGGGTTCATAGAGTACCACTGACTTTGAAGCCTTCAACTAAGCAGGGTGGCTATCCACAAGCAGTTTTAGTTTACTTTGGAAACTTTCTATTAAGGCAGGCTATCTCAGATAAAGCAAGGCCTGAAGCACGGCTCAATAGAGAAACCATCACATACTTTGTCCGGCCAGACTTTTGTCACACAACAGTGGAGAGAAGATGGCGCTTACGTCAACTGATCAAACCTTTTTTGGACAAGAAAGCTCAGGCTTATCTTAACAACCCTGCTAAATTAAAAATTATAATTGGTGGCCGAACAAGATTCTTTACATCTGAAATCAAAGCAAAAGAATTTCTCGATAGCCTGAATTAGCTTAATATGTCTCTAAAGGTCTAGATAAGGGAAAGATAGGATTATTTATTTCCTTTGTTAATATTTAGTATTATATTCTCTTCTCTCCTTTTTCGCTACTCTATACTAAGTTGGGGTTTCGTTTATTACTATGATACACATTTATATTGATTATTGAGATAATAGAAGAAAAGTACCTCGTTTCTTATTTTCTCAGGAAAAAAACTGTTTTCCAGGCAATCTGGGGAAAAAATAATGAGGTTTTATACGCTGTATATTTTCTCGTACACCATCCCCTTAAAATTATTTGATTAGAATTCCTTTTTTCTTCTCTTTCTTCTTGGCGTCCTTTTTCCTTCTCTTTTCTTCCCGCTCTGGTGTATATTCTTCTCCTTATCTATTTATTTATTGTTAATCTGCTGTTTTTTTCCTGCTTTACTCTGATATATTTACTGTTTTTGCGACCCTTTCTTTTTTCCTTTTTTTTCTCTTCTTTGTCCCCTTACCGCACTGAAACGATTTTCCTTCTCCTCACCTTATTCTTTTCTTCCTCTTATCTATGAGGTCAGAACTGTACGGCATTGGTCAGGAAACATCCCACCATTGCTAAAGACTCTTCCCGAGTCTAATTGCCTCCGTTTGGGGGCTGTGTTGGGGGGGTAAGCTGGGAGGGGGGGAGGGGGGGTGGGTCTGTTCCAAAAAATTCAAAAGAGCGAGTTTAAATACTCAAATATTGTATTGTTCACTATTAATCATACTATTCAATTATGGATCAAAGATTTGGTATATAATTCTTTATTACGTACACAGATAATGAACTATTTAAGCATGATTGGCAGGATCGGTATCTATACTGAATTGTTGCAAGGGGGAAGTTAAAGCTTTGCTGTTGGACTATTGCTGGCCTCAATGATAGGGGTAAAAGAGCCCAACTATATCAGACAATTTATCAAGACTCATATGATTTCGTTTGTCTACAAGAGACCCATATTGCAGTAGGGGATAAAGACCTACTAAATATACCTGGCTATAACATCTTGGCCATTACATCCCAAACTTCTAAAACACGAGGTGTTGCCATTTTGGCAAAGAAATCTTTTGGATTACCAACGCGGCAGTTAGTAGACCCACAGGGTAGATGGGCCATAATACATCTAGATCTTAACCTTACCATCTGTTCTGTATATGGGTCAAATTTAGATGACTCCCAGATATTTCTAGATCTAGAACTAGAATTAGCTTCTTGGACTGGTCCGCTGATCTTTTGTGGAGACTTCAATGTAGCACTCGCTGTTGCATCGAATACTCACCTGCAACAGACTTATAGTGGGCGCAAACCTAAGGTTTATAACGCCATAAAACAACTCATGACTAGTTATAACCTAACTGATATCTGGGATTTGAAAAATGTCAACGATCCTGGTTACACCTACTTTTCTTTCCCCCATAACAAATACGTTAGGATAGACTACATTTTAGTATCCAATGAAGTCGTACCTGATTCTAAGATAGCTAAATTGCCCAAAACCATATCAGATCACAATGCCCTATCCCTTATCTTTGACGTTGCCAGCTATAGGAAACCACCGTCTCAATGGACATTTGACCGTAAGCTCCTTTTTAACAGGGACTATATAACATATACAACGATCTGGACTCAGGAATTCTTTGACTATAACCAATATAGTGCCTCCAGATTCGCGGTCTGGGACTGCTTTAGGGCGGCCCTTCGCGGAGAGACTCTAGCGTTTGTGGCTAAGCAAAAAAAGAATCAAAACAACTTAAATCAACAACTTAACTAAAAATTTGCAAACCTAGAGACTCTCCACGCTACCCAGATACATCTTGGGGAACAAAGCCCTAACACCTTACAAGAAATACTAGTTGTTAAAACAGAAATTAATGCTGGCCTCACACAAAAAGCGTCCGAGACCCTTCAGGCAAATCAAATAAATATCTACGAGCACGGAGAAAAAATTGGTAAACAACTTGCACTACGAACTCGCCAAAAACAATCCCATAGAGCTATCCAAATAATCGAGTCCGAAGGACAGGAATATAATCTCCTGTTGATATTGCGGGCGCCTTCCAACGTTATCATCAAAAATTATATCAGAATGAAGATCAATTGCATACTATAGATACTAAAAGTTTTCTACATCACTGGCTGTCTCAGACCGAAATCAATACAATTGATCCCGTAGTAAGAGAAGATCTTGATAAAGAAATTTCTAAAATAGAACTCGAATTAGCATTGTTAGAACTTGCTAATGGTAAGGCAGCAGGTCCCGACAAAATCCCTTTGGACCTTTATAAAATTCTTGGGAAGCAGATCGTCCCCTACCTATTGGATTTGTTTCTGGGAGTTCAATATAGTGGTACACCGCCCGAATCCTGGAAAAACACAAAGATTGTTATGTTTCCTAAAAAAGGGAAGCCCCCTAAATTACCATCTTCATATCGCCCCATCTCATTAATAAACTCTGATTCGAAACTGTATGCCAAGATACTCACCAACTAACTGAGCAGTGTTTTTGAGCATCTTGTCTCCCCGTGGCAGCATGGCTTTATTCCCGGAAAGGGCACAACAGATCCTACCCGGAGAGCTATCTCCCTTTTTGACATCATGGGAGCCACGGGGGGCAGGATGTCAATGATCCTGCTCGACGCCGAGAAGGCGTTTGATCGTGTCTCTTGGCAGTTTCTGTGGGAGATATTAGAACTAAACAACTTTGGAAAGGCCTATATTAAAGCTATTAAGGCTCTTTATGTAGAACCTAGAGCCAAACTTTCCATAGATAATGTTGAATCAGAGTTTATTAACATTCAAAGGGGCACGAGGCAGGGATGCCCGTGCTCTCCAATTCTATTTGCTCTATATATCAACCCTTTAATACTAGAATTACTTATTTCTCCAGTAATAGAACCCATAACTACAACAGTATCCAGTACAAAAATTCTAGCCTACGCTGATGACGTGGCGGTATTAACTTCTAACCCCACCGAGGCCATTCAAGAAATAGAGCAAATCACTCAGACGTTCGGATCTTACTCAGGATATTCCCTGAATAGGGATAAAACCATGGTCCTGTGTACTGAAAACACTGTTTTTGAGAGCCCTTATAGAACTAACCAGGCTACATATCTAGGCGTGGTCTTATCACCTACAATTAAGGAAATTAAAAAGATCAATTATGATCCCCTGATTATGAAAATAAAAGCAGATCTTACCAGAGTTAATAATCTCCGGTTGTCAATAATAGGTAAAGGGAACTATCTTAAAATGAATATTTTTCCTAAAATCCTATACCTATTTCGCGCAATTCCCCTGATTGTTCAGGACCATATCATCAAGGTCCTTGACGCCAGTATGTCAAAATTTATTTGGAACTATGGCAAAATTAGGAGAGCATTACTACTCTTATCGTTACCCCAACATAGAGGAGGCTTAGCCATTCCAAATTTGACTTTATATCTCTGGGCAACTCTTATTCAACAAATGCCCCCCTTATTTAACACTAAACCTATAGTCACTTCCATAACACACCAATATATACCGTCAATTTATGAACTAATTTTGGGAGAAACCGCTAGAGGGCTATTACTAAGACAGGTAGAGCCTTCTTACTTTAAAAAAACAAAATTCAAGATAATAGCTGACGCATGGACGGTGTGGAAACACGTATCAAAGAATTTAGCCATACCCAAATACACCAAATATGCCCCTCTTTGGCATAGCTCGATTTTGCCATTGTATCTCAACGATAATATCACCAGAAGATGGGAGCAATCAGGTATTATTACTTTGGGTAATTTTATTGGACATGGACTTACACCAACATTCGAGAACCTACACAAAATTTTCAGATACCTTTAACTGACTTCCTTAAATATATTCAAATTCACTCGTCTATTCGACTTAATCTACCACAGATCAAATTAGATAATATTCCCTTTTTTGAAACTATAGATAGGCGAACGACTAGGATAGGGACCATTTATGAAATGCTAATGAAAAATCTTAATGACGATATGGAGCGAGTCGAGACATTGTGGGCTACTAAACTATCCAACCCAAATATAGATATTGATACTTCACTGATTCTGTCATCTAAACTATTTCTAGCCTCTAATCTAAAACTCCAGCACTACAGAACAGTCTTTGACCTTTACTTTACACCTTCTAAATTATTCGCCTGCGGTCTCCGGACAAACGACAACTGTCCAAGGTGCGGTCAATCTCCGGCGAATCTAATTCATATGTTTGCCGAATGCCCCAAGCTAGACTCAATTAAAACAATGATCTCAGAATTCTGGACTGAAATATTTGGACACGAATTAAGAACTTCAATGACGATTTATGTTTTGGGTCACGATGAATCTATGGGGTATAGTAGGGAGGAAATATCGTCAGTATTCTTTGGGTATGGCAGTGCTCCGAATCATTCTGGCTGCCCGCTGGAAAGATTCAGAAGCCCCTACTTTCCAAATGTGGTTATCTCGATTTCTGGGAATTTACAAGTATGCATTAGCCATCTATAAAACTAGAGGAAGGAACTCTAGAACACTTGGGATTCAGATGTGGGCTCCGATTACTAGATGGTATAACAACAAAATGAACTCATAGAATTGATAATGATTTGAATGTTTTTTTTTAACTTATGTATTTCTTCTTTATGTATACAAATATACGAATGGTTTCTCCTTACTCTTTTTTCAAAACTCATCAATTCTTTAGTTAGATATTTATTTATTTATTTATTTATTTTATCTTCACTTCCTGCTGTATTTACAATTTATACGAATATTGTATTATGCTTATATTCTTCTGTTTCTTTTTTCTTTTTTCGTTTTCTTTTATCTATGTTGTATATTCAATTGTTTTAGTTGTCTTGATGATCTATTATCGATATATGCAGGGCCGGACTGGCTACCGGGCAGTTTGGAATGCTGCTGAGCTGGGGGCTGATTTCGTTCATGGAGACCTGTGTGTGAAAAGTTTAAGTACTTCGAAGCACACGCAGGTCTCCGTAAACGAAATCAGCCCCCACTGCAGTGAAATCAGCTCCCAGCTTGGCAGCATTCCAAACTGCCCAGTAGTCAGTCCAGCCCTGGATATATGTATTTTATGCTTGCTCAATAAAATATAAAAAAAAAAAAAAAAAAGAAGAAAGTCAAAACTATTATTACTTTCCTCTTTGAAATTAGTTATGTGTTCTGTAAACTCAGGTTCTGTTTCTTTTTAATGATTGCTGATTCATAGGTATGGACTTGACTAAACACTTGACTTATTCCTGTTTGATTTGAGGATTTGACTTTTTCCCCATTCTCACAGATCTTTATGTCTATTTTATTTTTAGTCCGTAACTTTTTTATGGTAGATTATGTTGCCTTGCAGATACGTGTTTGTTTCTTTTAGGGCGAAGTTGTACCTGACTGTCCCGAGAAGGAGCTTAATTCAAAATTAGTTTGTGCTCAGATAGAGGTTTCCGAGCTAGACTACCTCATTGTTAGACTTGTTAGCCTTAGGCTGGTCTTCCCCCAAATGTTTTGTCTTTGCCCTCCACTTTCTGCTGAAATTAATATTCCTTTGCTGTTGGACTCTGTGCACTTTACAACTTCAAACCAGTGTTAAAGTGCCTGTGCCTCATCCTTTAGTAAAACTGGCTCACACCTGATTGGCATATTTAATTTTCCTATAAATCTCTAGTCAAGTGATATACATTATACCAGGAGACTGTAAATTGAATGCGCCTAGTGGGTCTGCAGCACCTATTGTGCCACCCAGCAAGGTAGCCCCTTAAAACATGTCACATGTGCGCCATTACAGCGTGAATGCAATTTAAAACTGCCAATTCAACTTGGCAATATAACCCCCATGCCAAGCCTTAAACTCCCCTATTTTGCATATAAGTCACCCCTGAGTCAGACCAAGGTAACCCATGGGACAGGATGTATTGTCATTAGAAGGTTGGACATGGTCTTTTACATTTAACATGTCCTGGTAGTGAAAAACTCCAAAATGTGTTTTTCACTAAAGTAATTCTTCTTTCTCCCATCAAATAACACTGGGTTGGCTTATTACATTTAATACATCGTAACTTTTGATTATTGGGAACAGGTAAACAATTTGTGTTTGGTTTGTGAGAACTTGAAAGTTAAACATGTCTTTAAAGGTAAAGTCAGATTTTAAGTTACAATTTTAAAAATTAAACCCTATTTAGTCCTTCCTGACATCCTCACAATTGAGGGATTAGGTGTGCCTGGAAGGGCCATGAACTGGCAGGATTGGGGCACAGCTTGGCAGTGCCCCACTTGTAGCTGAATAGGCTGTGCTCTGCCTTCACTCAAATAACTTGTCACCCCTGCATTGATCATGCAGACAGCTTGGAAACACTGCAGCGGAAGTAGGAAACTCCAGCACTTCAAAGACATTTCTCCTGAAACTTCTCCTATTTAATAGGGGGCAGCAGATAAAAAAATTAGGTCTTTCACATTGACTCTTCAGTTTGCTTTCTGGACTTGTGGAAGGACTCTCAGAGTTGTCTCACAGTTTTGTCATGAGTGTCTAAGGTTGTCAAGAACATAGTTGAATTCTGGAGTACATTACAACTTGGAGATTCACGTTATCTGTAATGGCCAGAGATTAAAAAAAGAGGTCCCTCATCTTGTGATCCTGATTCTTGTGAAAGTCAACTAACTTTTCATGCAGTAGGAGGGACTTTCTGCTATAAGGGAGAAGAAATGTCCTTCCGATGGACTCAAGGCTTCAAATCGATAACATGTACAGACAGCATTGCAGGCTAAAGCACCAATAGCAGAAAGGGTGGTAAGTAGAGATATCATTTTTTAGTTTAAAACTTTGGGGCTTCGCCTGGTGACAGATACCTCAGGGTACCCTGGTGTATGTGTTGATATGGAATTGATGTTAATTGCCAAAACCACTGTGAGATGAAGAGGAAGTAGTTGTCACTACTTGCCAATAATCGCTCTGATGCCCTTGGCGGAGAGCATGGGTGATGTATAAGGAAAAATGGCATTCTGGCACAATGCAATCTGGAGATTTGCACTGTAATGGAAAAGTAGAGACCATTGTTTTTTTTCGTGTGCAATCTGTGCACAATCTGTGAGATGTTTGCCGATCTGGTGTCCTTTATTTGTGTAATCAATGTCTATGAGTTTTATTCCTTGCTGATACTGCGTGAATAAAAGGCTACATCCTGGCTAAACACCGTAATCAAAATTATCTCTCTCATTGGGAGGTTTTCAGTGGGAAGGGCAGCAGCACACATATTGTGAGCGCACTAAGCTGAAACACTTCAGAAACGCGTCTGGGTGCAGGAACAACACCTTTCGAATAATGAAGTCCTAATGATCTCTCTGTATGCTGTGAATTGCACATCTTTTCATAATTAACAATATTACTAAACAATTTCCATTCAACAAATATAATGGATTATGTGTTCTTTCTCCTATGCATTCAGCAAAGCAAGCCATGGGCCGTTTTTGGAGTTTCGCGGATGGTCAACTGTATTACAAGTGCATTATAGCCTATGCCACATGTAATTCGGCGGATGGAGAAATAAACGCCAATGTGATATACCAGGGGCCTCATTTATGAGGCCTTGCGTGAGTTTTGCGCTTCCGATGCGTCACTTTTTGTGACGCATCGGCGGCGTAAAACATGCCTCCTGATGCGCACTATTTACAAAGTGACGCATCTAAGCAGATGCGTCACTTTGTAAACCCCTGCGCTACATTATACCTGCGTCAGGTATAATGTATGCAGAGGGGGCGTTCACCCGCAAAAAGCCTCGTAATAGTGACGCAGTGAAATCTTGCATCAAAATCTTGCGCCTGCCTCACAGCAGGCGTAAGACTGATGCAAGCCCTTTCACATGGGGCTTTCCCCATGTGAAAGGAAGCATTGCTGGAGTTGCGTCACTTTTGTGACACACTCCAGCAATGCGTCACTTTTGCGCCTACAGATACGTCAGAAATACTGACGTATCTGTAACTCCTTGCGATATGATGCGTCATATTATAAATATGACGCATCAATCATGTCGCAGGGAGAGCGCAGTGAAAAGTGACGCATGGCTGTTTTCACGCAGCGATGCGTCACTTTTCATAAATGAGGCCCCTGGGGCCCCTAGGGCCTCATTTATGAAAAGTGCGCAAGATTTTGACGCAACATTGTCCTAAAAGTGACGCAGTGAAATCTCATAGATTTCACTGCGTCACTATTACTAGGCTTTTTGCGGGTGAACGCCCCTCTGCATACATTATACCTGACGCAGGTATAATGTAGCGCAGGGGTTTACAAAGTGACGCATCTGCTTAGATGCGTCACTTTGTAAATAGTGCGCATCAGGAGGCATGTTTTACGCCGCCGATGCGTCACAAAAAGTGACGCATCGGAAGCGCAAAACTCACGCAAGGCCTCATAAATGAGGCCCCAGGAGTATAATAAAGTCCTTCCTTTATTTTTGTTTCTATCCGTCTGAAAATATGTGGATTTAGCAAAGTTTATCAAAGGCTGACAGGGCTCTGTTTTCCCGGCTTGGTTTGTGAAATTAACATCATCTCAATATTCATCGGATGTGGAATTTTGTCTTGCAGTGGAACAGTGCATTTCCGCATAAAAGCGTGTTTCACTCAGCTTTCGAGGAGAGGTTTAGTTTTAATGCGTTCTGGATGACTTCTGTCAGCATGTATACATTAAAACCTTTCTATGACATCTGTGCCTTTTCCTAGTAAGCACAGATAGTCACGGTGCGTTAGTCATAGCAAAGACCCATGCAGACACCAATGCTAATTTTCTGCAAACAAGGTTCAGAATCGCTGTTTATTATTTTTGTACAGTTAGAATTCAATTAAAGCTCAAGGCCTGGGGTAACTCGAGAAGGTACACGTTAAATCCTCATTACTGCATGTGTGTCTTTAATATTTCCCATGGATGATCATCGCCACCCTTAATAATCCCCAGCAAAAGGTCATGTCTAATTATAACTCATTTGAGAAAACTCGAAAGACAAAAATTATCACTGGAAACATTTGCTGTTATCTTTAATCAAAGAATAATTGAAGGTTAAAATGTGCTAATGCAGTCAAAAAACATAAAAACGCCTCGTTTGGATACCTTTTATCAAAAAAATTACTTAAAAGTATATCTTAATATGGTGCAATTCATAAGGCTCTGACTTGAAATGCAGCGAATAAATAATGCGAGGGGTTGTTGATATCAATAGTGCCGCAGGTATAGTGGCACCAGGGCCTAAGGGTGTAAGGCACACACTGAACCTCAGCAAGGGCTTTTATTACCCAGTCGGAGTATAGGTGGACTGTTTTATTTGCTTGCCTTGATCCCTGTCACGCTCTTGCCATGCACCTGACTATCGTACTGATTGATGTGTAGCTTTTAGAGTCAACAAGGAAATAATTTACTCTCGTGTGCATAAATTCACATGCACATTAAGGAACTGAGGGGCATATTACCAAGGGCCTTATCGCCGCTTTAGCGGGAATTTTTCCCGCTAAAGCGGCGATAATTTAATCGCCCTATTACCTGGCTGTCGCTAACACCAATTAGCGACAGCTAATAGGCGATAGCGGGCATTTAGGGGCCCACTTTGCATGTCAGCGATAATCATCGCTAATTACATGCAAAGTGGGCGTGCCAAGATGTTAGCGACTGGAAACAGTCGCTAACATCGCTATCTCCTATTACCAACTCTTGGAAATAATCACGCTAAGCGCGATTATCTCCAAAAGCTAATGCCTGCCCAGAGCAGCTCTTAGCCATGTTATCCAATGGTAGGTGGATAACATGGCTAAAAGCATTTGCTCGGTAATGCATGAATATCACTGACTTTTCAGCGATATTCATGCATTTCGGCTGATTTTTATCACTTAGGAGATAAACCTTGATAATATCAAGGCTCCTAAGCGATAAAAATAGGCGAAGCTCGGCGATATAATTGTGGCCGCTAACCAAGCTTAGCGATAATTATCGCTATAGCTTGGTAATATGCCCCTAGAATGCAATTAAACATAGTCTAAAATGTTCCTTGTGCTTTTACTCCTATGGTTATCATTCCTTAAAAATCTATAGTATGTGAAACTCCTTGGGTAAGAGAGTTTCTGGTTAGGATGTGATTGCAAATCCTACGCAAATCCTTTGTTTCTGGATACCTCATCTTTGAGATCAGCCATCCCCTAAACCCTAACGCAAATTGGGAAGTGAAATGTGTGCTTTGTACATAGCTAAATTCCAACAGCAAAGAGCTGCTTGGTGGGTGGTCTCTGGTAGAGTAATCAGCTGCAGAGGCATAATACAAATTGAAATAGATGCATACCCATTGTAATAATTGTCTATTATCTTCCTATGATTTCACTAGGGTGATGAGAGTGGTGATGCCACTTTCTATTACCACAAGAGCTAAGAGTGTGATGCCATTTCCTTGCATGTTGTTTGGGTTTGTTCAAAAGACGTGTGATTTCTCTGATGGTATCACATTGATTTATGTGAAATTACACAAGTGGTCTATATTGGGAAAAACATGAATGGCCTCAGTTGGAGGAAGTTAGTAATCAATCAATCAGTGACACTTATAAAGCGCGCTACATACCCGTAGGGTCTCAAGGCGCTGGGGGGGGGGGGTGCCGCTACTGCTCGAACAGCCAGGTCTTCAGCTTCTTCCTGAAGGAGAGGTGGTCTTGGGTCAGGCGCAGGTCGGTCGGGAGGGAGTTCCAGGTCTTGGCGGCCAGGTAGGAGAAGGACCTTCCTCCTGTAGTCGCTCTTCGGATGCGGGGGACGGCGGCGAGGGCGTGGTTGGCTGATCGGAGGTGGCGTTTGGGAGCGTAGAAGTTGACTCGGCTGTTGAGGTAGCTCGGGCCTTGGTCGTGTAGGGCTTTGTGTGCGTGGGTGAGGAGGCGGAAGGTGATTCTTTTGTTGACGGGGAGCCAGTGAAGGTCTCTCAGATGTCCGGAGATGTGGCTGGTTCGCGGGATGTCGAGGATGAGTCTGGCTGAGGCGTTCTGGATCCGCTGGAGTCTCTTCTGGAGCTTGGCGGTGGTACCGGCGTAGAGGGCGTTGCCGTAGTCCAGTCGGCTGGTGACGAGGGCCTGGGTGACGGTCTTCCTGGTCTCGGTGGGGATCCACCAGAAGATCTTCCGTAGCATGCGTAGGATGTTGAAGCACGCCGAGGAGACGTTGTTGACTTGCCTGGTCATGGAGAGGAATAACTGTCAAGGAGAGCTTTCCTGTAAAGAAAATTATTTTGGAGCACCTTCGTGCAATCATAAAGTAAGATCCCAGTTATCAAGTAGTGCGACACTGGCACCAGGTATATGAGCCTAACATCGACAAAACCATATTCTTTGGAATTGACAGGGTCCCTGTGAATGTGAGAGGAGGGGACAGAGAGGACATGTTCAGGAGGATGGAGTCAGAGTACATTGTTATGTTCAACCGTATGCACCCTGGAGGCCTTAACCTCGATGAGGAACTTAATGTCCATATTGAATGATGAGATAATTGCAACAGTACTACGATTGAATCTGTTTCTTTTTTTTCTTTGTATCCGTCGTGTATCCATTTGTTTTTCCTGTATCCTCAGTTGAATATGGGATCATGTCCATATTCTTTTGCAACATTGTGCGTTGCCATATCTGATGAAATATTTAGATTCCTTCAATTCTATTCAATGTAAGCTCTATTTGGTTCTTAGAAAAAAAACAAAAAAGCAAAATACAAAGAAAATACTGAGCCAAAAAGCCAATAAAAAAATATATACCAATAAGATACAATAAGAAAAACACATGCATAATAAAAAATATGAAGCATAGATTACATACAAATATTAAAAGGGTATATAAAAATATTATATAGATTCATACCCATCTTACAAAAAAGACATCAGACAGGTTGGGCAATTAATCACAAGCTTTTCATGGCAGCTTTTAGGAAACAGACTACATAAAAAAAACATTTGTAGGTAAAAGGGGCAGGTCGTACTTGAGAAAAATCATTTTTTTAACCGCAAGATAATGTACGCCTTCTTAGGAACCTCGTAAAATTTACAAAACATTGTGGAATGCAGGATGTCCTGGGTAGACAATGTGTTGCAACCGCAGGGCTCAAGTTAATGACCCCTTGGGGAGATGCTAGCAAACAATGCAAAAGATCCAACCAAAATCCTGTTTGCAGAAAACGATTGCATATGCTTTTTACAATTAAAAGATATTGCTCAGTAGATGGGGTGGATTTCAGCAGAAAGTGGGCTTGCACACATGGTTTCAGTAGGGCAGCTTCTTCTCCAGAGATAAATTTAATCCAAATAACATTTCCCCAAGGCTCTGAGAAATATCCTTAATTTACTTGATCCCGAGAATGTTATATGACTGATCAAGGGACATGTAGTCTTTTAAAATCTCCTTATTTGGTTTGGCCTCAGGCCTTGTCCAAATATCTAACCGTAGGGAGAGGGGGCGAAATGTTGTGACTTCTGTTATGTAACCAACGCCCAGTTCATCATGCACAGAAAATATGGAGGCGTGGTGAGGAACACACAAGACATGCCTCAAAAATTAGTTTTCAGTGGTCTGTAGTTCAGCGTGATTGACATAGCCCCGGACCTCACTCCCATAAACTGCCTTCTAAATGCATTTTGCCTGATATAGCTGTACAAGGGCCTTGCATGTCTTCTTCCTAGTCTTGAGGCAAAACTAAACACAACAGTGTTTGCCCATGTAAATTCCTCCTTCTTCCTGCTCATGAGAGGGCACCAACGAGAAACAGCATTTGCAATGGTGTTTCCACAACGCAAAGCTATTGAAACGGGGTTGTTGCAATGACCACGTTGTTAGTACGCAATTCCTATACATCGCAAGTCATTAGAATGATTTGCTGTAGAGGCGCAAAGGTATTAGATATAAAATCCAACACCTTCCCTGCTGTTGAGCAAACTGGAGTAGGAATAGTAACTAATACTATTCCTAAGTGTAGTGCGCCCCCTACAGCAAGTCTTTGTAATAACTTGTGATGTAAAAGTATTGCAAACTAACAATGCCGTCGTTGTAACAACCGTGCAGTAATGGCTAGCAATAAAATCGGATGCATTGTAAAATTCTATATTAAGCACCAACTCACTGAGGAGTCAAACAATAAGCCCAGATATGGAAAACTCTTGTCTTTGGTAGAACACTGTACTCCAGAGTAAACCTGCATGACTTAGTCATGCTAGGACCTGCCACCATCACAAAGGAATTTTTACGTTGACCCATTAGTCCAGATCCTCCATGAAGTAGGCAAAATAATTCAGTAAGGACTGTAATGCCCTAGCGGATTTGACCATAATAACAGCATCATCTACCTACAAGAGAATTGGTAAACACTGGGCCCCACATATGAACAATCTGCTTTGGTGTCATTCAAGGCCTGCTCCAGTCTATTGACATACAAATAAAAAAAAATGCAGAGCATACAAATTAAAAAAAAATGCAGAGCCAGAATACAACATTGACGCACCCCTCTTTTAATATGGAAACTTCGTGAGCATTCAAGGTCTTTTGAATAACGTACCAAAACCTTGGTGTTCATGTGCAAATCTCTAAGAAAAGGGACAACATCATGATCCATTCCCATAGAAAGCATAATTTGCCACAGTTTTTCTCGATTTACGCAGAGGAAAGATCCATAAACTCTAGGTGAATTGAACCAGGGCGGGTGATGGTATATTTGCCTAAGATCATTTAAAGGTTCAAGCACTAGTCCACCGTTGACCTCCCAGAGCAAAAACAGTACTACACTTCTGGAAGAATTTAATAATCCTCGGCCCACTTCCCTAATATGTCCAGGAGCATTTGCCCTACTACCTTCATGACTAATTAAAGCAGTGAGATTGGCTTGTAATACAAGGGGCTGTCCCTGTCCCCCTTTTTGAAGACAGGGACAATAACAGAAGAGACTCATGACTGTGGAGGTCCCTCTGTTACCACCATGTTGACAAGTGAGCTCAAGACTGGGGCCCTTACCTCAACATCACAAATGGATATTTTTCTTGGTCAACAGATGGAGGTATGGAAATGAGATCAGAGCACTGGCAGGATGAAGTTCTGTCTTTAATGTTCGATGGTTCATGAGCAATTCGTAGGTTGTTGATACATTTATTTGCTTTGAACTCAGTTACTAGGTCGGATATTATCCCAGGCAGGCCAGAAATTCTTTCCTAGCAGAAGTTGGCAGTAACATGGGTTGGGAGATTTGATCACCATCTGGTGAGCTTTCACGATGACAGAGTTCAAATTATCTAATTGTGCATTGATTGTTTTTACTTAGGCCGTCAGTGATTGCAGGATTAGTATTTGTTTATCTAATTTGCCTACGTGCATTTTGACTGACTGACTCATCATTGTCAGGGTACCGCCTACAGCTGATCACCAGCATGAACCATTTTCTACTGCAGTACCCTCTGAGTTTGTTACAAAGTGTGCTTTGAAGTCTTGTTTTCAGCAATGTAATAAATAAAATTTCACTGTTGAGTTTGTGGAAGGGGTGTTCCCCCTGTTGTCTCTTGATCGTGGTAGCTCGCGCCCTGCTTGCCCTCGACGCTTTTGTTGTCTGAACTTTCAGGAGTGGAGAGCTTCTTGTGTGCATTTCGATCACCTGGCTGTAGCCCAGCTGTTCACAATCTAGTTAGGGGCTAGCTGCAGTTTATGCAGAGCTGGTTGGGAGATAGGAGAGTGGGCTCAGAAGTTGAAGGTCTTTTATTACAGTTGTCTACTCCTCTCCAGTTACTGGGTTTCTGGGCCGTACTGCACAGAGGTGCTTGAAGGTGCCTGGGGCAGCTGGCATGGAGTGTGCAGTGTGCAATTCATGCCAGTTTCTGGAGTTTTGTTTTTACTGCACCCCTCCTTGATCTTCTTCAAGACTTTCCCAGATTATCTCCCTCTAGACAAAGTGGTTTCTTGTGAGGGCTGAGAGGGGAGAATGGAGGCACAGATGCGCTAATTTTCCTAGTTCCTGTGGGGTGTAGAGAGGGCTACCTCAGCTATTGGTGGGGGCACCAGTGTCAGGTGTCCCTGAACAAGCACATGCCACATCTCCCTACAACTGGCCACCTCCATGCAACGAGCAGGAGCCGCAGCCTGTTGCTTGCTGTCCACCTCAACCCCGGCACACTGGCCTCCCGATTCCACCACCCCCGCTGTTTTGCTGAGTCACTCACACACTCTCTTTCATCTTGCAGTCTCCCCACCTTCTATTGCTGCTGTTGCTGAGGCTCCTCTGGCTGCTTTTGATTGCTTATGCTGCTCAGGACTTCCGGACGACAAGGCTCAAGGCTCCAGCCAAAGCAAAGCAAATATCTGCGTGCTTGTGATCAAAGTAACTGAGGAGTCTGGTGTCAGCTGCTCCCAACTGCACACGGTGTGTGTGCAGTGGCTCTGCAGCTCCTCTGCCCCCTCCGCAGTGGTGGTGATATCAGTGGGCCAAGCAACCAGGTGACGGTAAGGCAGGATGGCGGTAGATCTTCAATAGAGCTGAAGTGGTAGACCTACTCGCTGGTCAAACGATAACTCCTCCTACTCTCCGGAAAAGAAAGGTCACAAGCAAGAGTCAGAAATTGAAGGTTTTAGACAGTTTCAGTTCCCAGTGAAAAAATTGACTGCATAGGGTCATCAACTGATTGTATTTTAAGACTTCATCACTATACCTATTGGATAGAAGCTGGTGGTCTTGGGGGGGATATGTACTTTTGGTAAGATTACATTTCACTTTTTACCTCAAGAATGGGCGATTGAATATCAATGGCCAACATCTGTCAGATCCCTGTTTTTAAATGACAAAATACCAGAGCTTCTATGCTAATTATAAAAGGTTGCTAGGCCTCTCTTTCATTACCTTTTGAAACTTGTAAAGAGCAAATTACAGTATATTACTTAAGGAGAAAACCATCACGCATCCATTGCGCCTGTAAAATGATAATGACAGCGGGGCATATGTAGGTAATTTCAATTTTGCGATTCCCAAATAGCGATTTTTAAGGAATCGCTATTTGAGAATAGCAAAATGGAATGTAGGTAAAAATGCGCAATTTTTTTTTAATCCCTAACGTTCCTTATTTGCGATTAGCAAATTGCGAATCTCAATTAAAGAATGAGTGTCCCATTCATTCCTATGGGCCAAATGGCCCATAGGAATGAATGGTGATACATTCTCAAATTGCGATTTTCGGTGTGAAAATCACAATTTGAGAATCGCAATTCAAAGGGTGCCAGGGTGTCCAAAGGACACCTGTTGCACCCCTGGAATGTGCCTGTAAGTACATGTGGCGCACATACATGCCCTAAGGGCATGTCTGTGCGCCACATGGCACATTGAATTTTTTTTTTAAATGCATTTTTGAAGGAAATCGCAAAATACCATCTACTTGAAGTAGGAGGTATTTTGCGATTCCTTATGCAAAAATCGCAATATTTAAAGCACTCCTACATAGCATTTGAGGAATCGCAAAATTGATATTTCTTAAATGCTATAAGCAAAATAAGGAATCGCAATTTTTGCGATTCCTTATTTTGCTAATTGTCACCTACATACCAAAGTACCGTTTGCGATTCGCAAACGCCGAAATTCGCCGAATTTCTGCATTTGCGAATCACAAACGGCTACCTACATATGCCCCAGCATCCCCAAAACTAAAAGCACAAGTAGTTGTTAAAGGTGTGACTGTGTGTGCTTGGTGCTTAAAGCTTGACTTTGACAGTTTTCTGACTTTATCCATCCTAGAGGGTACATGCATTACCATATTTAATTAGAACCTGCAGGTCCCTGCACTATGTGCTCCCAACTGCACTGATTGGCTCTGTCATGAAATATCAAGCCAATCTTTAAGAGTTGGTGAATATTTCCCTGCAAGAAAAATATATAAACTGACACGTGTGCCACCTCCATGCTCTTCTCCCCTTGTGGAGTGCTTTATTGAGCATCACGGTCCGTAATGGGTTAATGTGCCATGCACATAGGAGGCCCTCAATTCAAAGGCAACCTATACTTAAAGGAGCCAAATGATCCAAAGATTCTGTCATAAGACTAGAAACAAATTACTGCTCATGCTCATTCAATGCCTATTCCCTATTCTTGTGCAACCCAGCATATTTTAGGCTTTGTTTAATTATCATTAATCTTATTTCCCTAATTCTACTCTAGAAAGATTCCACAAATGGGCAGACATCTCCGCAAGGTAAAATATAGAGAACAATTGAAGTTCATTTAATTCAAAATTAAATATTAAAACTATTTTATTGTTAAATATTTACATAAATAATAATTAAATGTAGGACTAAATCGAAAATGCTACTGCACAATTAACTTAATTTTGAAAGAAACCTTTAATTAATGAAAATATATTAAAATAAATTAAAATGATTTTTCCGCAATTTAGCTTAAACAAATAATTTTCACCTAGGGAAATACCATGCATTCCTAAATATTAAAAGTGATGGAGGTTAAAATTAATTGAGATATATTTTATAAATTATATTTACTTATATTGTTACCTATTTTTAAATCATTTAATTTTAGGGTACCATTAGTTTCCGTGTTGTATTTTTTTTTTATTCTACACCTTCATTATTTTCGATGTACGGAAGTGTGTTGCGTACCAGTGGTTGGCCATGTTTGGTGCTGGATCTACTACTTTTTTTTATAATTTGTTATTTTTAGTAGTAACTTACACTCAGATTTTGTGAAAAGCCTTAAAGGTACTTAAAAACCTAATTTACCCAAGAGCATAATTTAACTTTGTGAACTAGGCCCAGAATGTGTGACCTGTGTCCTGAAGTGTCCTTAAGATGAATTGTGGCCCAGATTTATTAAAAATATTGTGATGCCCTTGTATCATACATGGTGACGCCAGGGCAAGGAGTCCTTAAGTTAATGTTACCTAGCCACACAAGGCCACTTTGACTTGCTTGGTAGGTAAATCTGGAGTAACACAAGGCAGTGCAAGGCACTAACTTGCATTACTCTGTGCCAGAAAGGCATTACATGGAGCGTGGGTGTTCCCATGCATCCACCCAGACTTTTTGGTGCATTCCTAGATTTGCCACGACTAGTAAACTTGAAAATGTCTCACGATTGTATGCCTTCCCGATAGAGGTATAACAAGGAGAAATATCTTCATTTCTCCTCTTTGTTTCCTGTTTCTAAATGTGCTGCATTCTGCAAGAAAACGCCTAAAAGGATTGTTTTTGTGCAGGAAGGTGTCCCTTTGTGAACAACAAATAATACTGCCTGTAATGCAGGAACCCTTCCACCATGGTGCTAAGGGACCTGCGTTGACGTTTGGCTTCACATAGTGTATCAGTATGGGGATTAAGCAGGAATGCGTCATATCTTGGTAAACATGGCACATTCCTGCCCTCTCCATTTGAAGCAGTACAGCAAGCTGTCTTACTGCATTGGACTGCATCAAATAATGATACACCTTACCCTTTGTGTTTACGACTTTGGAGCTAAATGGACAACTTTTGAAAGCAGCAGATGTCACAAAAAGGAACTGTTCTGCCCGAAACTAATATGCCTGTCTTGTTCTCCTAATCAAATCTTGCATGTATCACGCACAAGTGCCACACCAAAGCACAGTGCTATTTGCACATTATGCATCATCATACAAATGATATATTTTTGTTCCAATGACAATAAGTACCCACTACCTAATCTTCGAAATTATGTCTTGAAATTAAATCCATTGTTTGTATTCTAGAAATAACGGAGCTAATCATAGCTTCCACTTCAGTGCAGTTTTACTGATATGTTCACCTAGTAACTAATTAGATGATTTACCAAGAATCCTTGAATGGTTAGATAATTCCCTTATTCAACTTGAGTGAACCATCTGAAAATAGCACCATGTTGTATAAAATCCCAATAGGAAGGAAGTGTTACATAGGAGTCACAAAATGATTCAGAAAAGGGGGTGGTGATGAACAGAGTGCCTGAATTAAGCAGACCACTCTTACCCAGTCCAAAGATCAGGGCTTGATCCATCACCGTTTTTTAGGGGCAGTGAGCTAAATAACGGTGATGGATCAAGCCCTGATCTTTGGACTGGGTAAGAGTGGTCTGCTTAATTCAGACACTCTGTTCATCACCACCCCCTTTTCTGAAACATAGGAGTCACAAGGCAGGGAAACAGGAGACAAATCCCACAAGCCCAAGCTGAACAGGTAGCACAGAAGGTAATCTGTGTCCAGTCCATATGCCCCACGCAGCAACCACACTAAAGGAAAGTATTTGGGGACCATACACTTTATCTCCAAAGATAAGAATCCAAGTCTCACACTAAGGGCAAGTACGCTCCATCCAGCCGCGGCCGGCAGTGGGAGTACCTGCAGGGCGGTGACGTGGGGAGGGGCAGGGTGGGGGGTAGTAATGTATGGATTGCGGAGTTTTACAGGTAAGTAAACATTTAAATAAATAAAACAAATTTTGTTGCGCGCACTGCATCGCATTTGGGGATGCAGTGCACTCAACGAAATTCGTTTTATTTATTTGAATGTTTACTTACCTAGGATGCTCCATAATCCATACATTACTACCCCCCACCCTGCCCCTCCCCCTCCCCACGTCACTGCCCTGCAGGTACTCCCACTGCCGGCTGCGGCTGGCTCCATCCCCAGGCCTAGGATAGAAACATTGGAGAGGGTGCATATCCTTTCCCCACACAACTGATGTGGGGTGCCATCCAATTGACATATTTTCCAAAGACTGCAACTTCAATGCAATCCTAATAGGGTAGACAAAGCACTTGAGCCAGCCCTGCACAGGATGGAAAGTAAGTAAATTCAGGTCACAAGCGCAGTAGGAGTCAAGGAAACCAGCAAAGAGTAGGATGACACCACACTGGAGAAAATGCTGGCAAAAAGAAGGATAACTCACAATGGCCTAAATAGAGCCTAGACAGGGTAATCAGGGACTTGTATCAAGACAGTGCAAACACATAGGGACCCATTCACAAAGAACCTCTGCATTTGTGGCAGACCTTTTGCTGTCATGGTGGGATCTCACCAGTGCAATTGCTCATTGAGGAGATCCAACCATGAGGGTTGAGATCGCACCACAACTGCGGAGCCTGTAACACAACTGCATAGGCCCAGAGTGACTAACCCCAGAGGTCAGAGACAAAACAAAAATCGTCTGGGTACAGGTGCTCTTTTCAAACATACATAGCAGCAATGGGGTTGAACATGTTTTCTTTCAGATGGGCAGTAATTTACCCATCTCTATTCTTTGGACGCCCTTTGATGTAACAACCGGTTGAGAAGGTATTGTCATTTTGAACAAAGAATTAAGATAAAGGCAGAGGGCACAGGCTCCATTCGTAGTTTAGATGCTTTAACCACTTGGACTTTTTATAATTTGAACTTAAATAATCAGAAGGGAACTGCTGATAAAGTGCTTTGTTGGCATGGCGGGAATGATCTTCCCGCCAGCCTTGCTGTGCTGTCCTTGGTCATTGTGAAAGGGCAGGAATGCATTGTATATATCCAATATGGCACATTCCTGCCCTGTCCCTTTGCATTATTTTGGCAACTTAGCGTCAACGCAGGGACCCTTTCACCATTTTGATATGCTTGATATGTTGGACCCCAGATTGTATGAGGTCAGCAGAATATAGTGAGGTTGTGTAGTCTGTGAGCTCACAGGTAGAATTTTAGGTGTGCATTGAGGAGAAGGACAGTTGTGGAAGTAGTTGTTTTCTACCCTGCTGATGCCAGGGCTTTGAGTCTGAAGAATAAACCTTTGAAAATAAGCTTGGTTCATGTACTTAACATAAGGCAACGCTTCGATTTGCGCTGTTTTGCCTCACTCCAGATTTTTGAAGCCATTCAGACCCATGCAAAGTGGCTTTGCATAACTTCATAAATCTGACATATAGGCTTGCATCATGCATGCACCGCTTTGTGTGGTGCAAACGTAATGCCCCTGAGTGTCTGCTAATGTGCATTACTGTTTATTGTGCTGTAAATGGATGATTGCTTGCCCGATAAGGCTCCTGGTTGTCTCTGGTAATAAAATTAAATGTTTGTCAGTCTAACTTGTATGCTTAGATATTATATAAAGTGATATCGCTTTTCTATTTCTGTATTTTCATCTCCTAAGGAAAAAAATTTGAATAAAGTAGCAAAGTTATGAGCAAGACCGTCAAAACAAAAACCTGAATCAACTTGTGACAAATATACTGGACATTTAAGTAACTGTTGTGATAAAAAAAAGACCTCCAGGGATGACAAGAAATATGTCAGGTAGGTTATGAACGATGGGAAGGCGTGGCTTTGCGCAGCTGAGCTTGTAGTTTAGTAACACGAATAATTTTTGGAGGGATGGAGGCAGTGAAACAAGGGAAATCGAAATATTTCTAGCCATAAAACTCTTCTAGCGTGCAGAAGAGATAATTCAACGTTCGGAATTTGAGCTCCTGGATGGGGAAATATCATTCCTTATCTCACAGACACCTGTCCAAATGTTCCAATATCAGGTTTTCTTTATTCTTTAGGATTTCCTGTCTGGTCAGAGGCACTAATGCTGACTTTTTTCACATTTTGTTTTTGCGCCCAGGGGTAGATTTTGACAGTTAAACTGCACCTGTCACAATGTTCCACCAGTTGCTCGCTTGAGATTATTTGGCAGTCTTGGAGTAATCACAAAAGGTTAGAGATAGTGACTGTGTTTTCTTGGGCATCTTTACACCTTTAGCTCGTAACTGTAATTGGTCATTATTTTCCACTCAGTTACACATCATTTTAGGTTCAATATGGTATACTTACATACTCAAATGTGATGTACCTTTGTTCTAGAATGCGTAGTAGTATTGATAATAGATGTGGGAGGGGCAAGGCATTGGGATAACACAAAATGATGCTTCCCACCAGAAATATTTGGCATGAATTTCATCAGATTGTCTCACTTCACAGCTCTGAAAGGACTTGGACTGAGCAGGGGGGCTATTGAAATTACACTGCTGCCCAGATCTACAATGATTGTGCTTTGGGGTTGCATCACTTTAGTGGCATATCCCAGACTCAAAATCCTTTTTGGCATTTACTAAGCCACACAAAGCCACTTTGAAGCACTCATACGCTCTCCATTTTACGCAACGGAGCACAGCAAGCTCTTAGTAAATGTGCCACTGCATTTACACACAATTTTACTACAGGACTCAATTAAGTCCTGTACGCTGAACAGCAATTGTTATTTGAGATGAAGAGAACAAGTAAAGTGTTTTCAAAAATTAAAATAGTAGCATTATATCTCTAACTTTATACTTGAAAATCATCCTGATAGTCTCTATTTCAATATTTTTGATATGAGTTGAGGACCAACATCAACTTCAAAAACAATAGGCCTCATTTCTAGAGGCTGTCATCCTGAAGGGCAGGACCTGACTGAGTAACCAAATGAGTCCATGGCAAACATGCTCAAGCCAGTCCCCCTCCCATTGTCTCCTTGTGCTATCTCTCCCTTTCCATCCTCTTTCTCTCTTTTTCTCCTCTCTCACTACTCCCTTCCTGATCCCTTTAATTTTTACCTCCCACCTCCATCTCTTTCTTCCTCTCTTTCTTGAAGCTTCCCAGTGACTGTTGTCATTAACCTGGCCGGGTTAGGCAAAATGACAGAAGCATCAGCACCGGCCTTAGGCTTTCAAAACCGGCCTCTGATGGGAGATGCAAGGTGGGATAAAAGACCAGTCCTGCAGACGGAGCCAGTAATGATAGTTAGCCGACCGATCTGCATTACGAGATCAGCAATAACTCGTATTTACCAATGACACAGAAATCAATAATTCTGTTGCAGATCTGAAGTATTAGGCAACAAGTAACAAACAAATAGAGTCCGTCTACGCTGTTGGACTATCTTTCCACTCTTATGTATAGTTAGAAAACAGAAAGTTTTCTGAAAATAACCCTCACCCACCAAGATTTTCCTTGGTGGCATGTTTCATCATAGAGTTCTTCCTGTCCAGCTGTGGAATGGCGCGTGCTGCGACCAACTGAGATGTGCGAGCACTTTTAGTGAAATACTATGAAGAATTAGGTGGAATAAGAGTGGGACTTATTCGCTGGGTTCCTATGCTATCAATATAAACAACTGACAACAAAAGTGAAAGTGTGGGAAAAAAAGTGCAGTATACCTTCTGGAGAACACTTAGAAGAGGATGTAATTAAGACCCCAACTGTGAAGTCCAGGATACTCGCAAAGTGGCGAGGGAACAGCAACTCAGTTTGAGGTCCTCAGATGCATGGGACCTACTCATGTTTGGGCATCACGGGGGTTTTAATTGCATCCCCTTCAAGGTGTTCTCCAGAAGGTATTCTACACTTTTTTTCCAGAGGGACTACGATACGAGTCTGGACTATAGGGGACATGATTTTTTATTACACCTACCCAGACCATCCCCACTACAGTAGATGAGGATCCACCGGTCCTGAATAAATGCCAAGATCCAACTGGATGATTTAGGGCATGAAACATGCCGACCATCTACACCCAACACTTATCACTTTTGTAGTTGGTTGTTTTTATTTATAGCATAGGAACCCAGTGAATACATTTTTTTGGGGGGAATCCTCTAGCTATTTTTAATTCACAGTTTTTGCTTCCCACCTCTACTCACTACACATATAAGCCCCCACACCACTTTCTAGCTTCACGTCGGTAACCAGAGAGGACCTCCAGCAAAGAGTCCCTCTGCGGGGCCCGTTGGGCATTGCAGCGCCGGCCCAACGAGAAGCTGCCCAATGATGAAGCATGACACCCTTCGGGGTGTGTGAGAGCCCTTGATCCTAATTGAAGCTATCCCAATCTTAGTTTCCCTTCTACACCAGGAACACCAGGCATCCACTATCCACAATCCCTTTCCCTTCCGTGCCCACTTTAGGAACTGCATACCTCTGTTCTTGCCAAGTAGCTTTAAATGACAAGTGGAAGTGACAGCAAACTGCACACACAACCCTGAGTTGACAGGCCTGAAATATGGGTAAGGGGCTACTTATGTGGGTGGCACAATCAGTGCTGTAAGCGCACTAGTAGCGTTTAATTTACATGCCCAGAGCACATGTAGTGCACTTCACTAGGGAGTTATAAGTGAATTAAATAAGCCAACTGGGGACAAACCAATATTACCATTTGTAGGGGAGAGAATGACAGCACCTTAGCACTGTTCAGTAATGGTACAGTGTTCAGAGTCCTAAATTCAGCAAAAAAGGGCTCAGAAATTGGATGGAATCAGGCAAAAAGTTGGGGGAAGACCACGCTAAGGATGTCAGGTCTAACAAAATTTAATTCAAAGTAATCATAAAAGAGAAACACAAGACTGAGAGACCCATCACAACTACAGTTCTTCTGTTCTTCCTCTTCAGATGGCCAAGATGGTGACCAAAGATTCTTGGCTTCAGCCAGTATGGTCCCACGAAAAAATGTAGTTTTCTCCTTGGGCATGGGGATCATATTTCTAATATTTCTCTTCAGCTGGCCAGGTTTTTACTGGCAGTTCCACAGAGGAAAAGAATATCAGACCATCCACTCTAAATTGGGTGGTCAGTCTGATGCTTTTATGCCAATGGCCCCAGTCCATCAAGCTATTGTGGCAAGGTTTCAATAAGCAGACCCCGTGGTTGCACTGCCATTAACTCTAAAGAAAGCGGGTGGACCTTCAGTGTTTGGGTCTGGGAACTCTGCCATGTTTGTGGTGGAGTACCCTCTTCTTTGCCAGTCTCTAAATCAGGCCTGGAGAATCTATTGGAGATATTAGTTGTATGGGGGCAAAGACTGCTAAATGAGACATGGACAATAAAGATGACCGGAAAGTGGAAATTATGGAAATGGGGTAAAAAGGAAAGAGAGAGAGAGAGAGGCAAAACAGAGAAGGAGGAGAATTAATCAAAGAGGAAGGTAAGACAAGTGAAAATAAAGGAGGATACATGAAGAAAAGGGAGGAAATGTGAAAACAAAAAAGGGTCATCTGAATGAAGGAAATATTAAAGAACTGATTGTCGTTTGGAGAGCTGAAAGGCAGGATAGGAGGGTGAACAAACAGATGCATTGTAAAAAGGATGGGTGGATAGATGAAAGGGTTGGTAGGGAACATGGTTAGAAGAGAGGATGCATGGGAAAAAAGAAACACTGATAGGGATGGCCGAACGTGATCTCTTTGCTTAGTAGGTGTAATAGAAGTCTGGTTTTAGTTTTCTAAACTCTATCTTCTCCAGCAGTATCTTTTCATACATCTTGACCTTAAATAATATCCAGGTTATGGTATACCTCATCAAAACTTCATATAAAGGTGGTGTAGGGCGGAATACCTCCAAATCCCTAATATTATTGCCAATTTGATGCAGCGTGAGTAAAGGGGGCCAAATCAAAGAGTCCTCTTTAAGGAGCACAGCAAGAAGCCTCTTTGAGCCATATACACAACATGGCCTGGAACAACTAATTATGTTGCCAACTTCTCCTTAGTTATTTCAGTGTTTGTTCTATTCACACTTTTGACAATTGATGAAAATACTCCATTGAATTACAAACATACAAGACATGTGTACTAATAAAATAATTAATTCAAGTGTCAATAAAAGGCCTAAACGTATTGTAATCTCTAGTCTTTCAGATTTTAAATATGTATGCCCCCTGATGTTTAACTTGATTCTTTTTTGCCATCATCTATGTTTTGAAATCCTTTTAAATACTGTGTATTTTCTAACTTACTAATTGCATTGTAGGAAAGATCACATGGCTCCTTCAAAGTTCTCTCTGTTAGGCTCTTCTTGGCACACATGTGGGATGTAGGCCCATTTGCAGCTGAACTATAATCCCAGGGGGGGCTCCAGAGTGCCTGGTTCCAAGATAGCCACCCTCAAGTAAAAACCCATCTTAATCAGTGAAGATAGGGGCACCTTCGCCCCCTTCAAGGTCTGCTGTGTTAACTGGAAAGGCTCGCCATCTTGTGTGCCAGGGCTGCTGGGCTCACGCTGAGATTAGCAACATTCTGGAGGCTGAGCCACACTCTACAGAAGGAGGGTTCTGGCTGAATCAGCAATTCTGGTTACCCCTGTATTTGGCAGCCTTAGCTCTCTAATCCTTGCATAGACAGAAGCCGGAGGTGGTGTGTGGAAGGGTCCTTGCCTCCGCGCACATCTGACTGTGATGGCTGTTGCTTGTTCGAGCTTCTAATGGTTTAGCAGACCCCAGGAGGGGATGTTTGTACTGTGGTCCTGCCTTGACTGCAGTGGGAGTTGATATGGTACCTGTGGACCTTCAGTCCCCCATGGTGCATGCAAATGTTTGCTGCCCTGGGGTTCCTGGGAGGCACATACTCCTCTGCATATTATAGCTCTGGGTGAATGTACAACCCATCACAAATTTTCTATATAGCTGTATTATGTGCGCAGCTAGGCGTGTATCTCCCGCTTGGACTCAGACTTACATGTAATAACATGGCCTGACTCCTCCTCTGATTCCCTCTTACTGTGCAGCACTGCACTGGGGACCTTGGGAATGCTGTAATTTGTTTCAGCCACATACAAGTCTGCTATGCATTGTAATTGCTTTACAGGTGATGGTTGCCTTGCACTAGACTTAATGTGCCATGTCAACTACTGCCTGATAACCTAACCATTTAGGTGTGCAACAAAAGGCAGCAACAATTTAACAATACAATTAAGAGTAGCCCAACCCTGCTCGCCTATGAGGATCAGTTACACTCTCCCTGTGTGAACTGCCAACTTTCTGCACAGTGTGCTTTAGTTGATGACCTGGGAACAGATCTCAATTCAATAGAGACTTTATTTGGTTATATTTCACACCATAAAAGTACACATATATACAATACAATTAAAAACATTATTCATAAAATTACAATAATTCATAGTCACATACAAGAATCATATTACACGTGGCCCATTGAGAATTAATTGTTCCAGATACATAGTAAAGTGCAGATGGTAAATACATCATCACTGGTCTAAGCAATTCCTTAATTTGACGGTTAATTTAAAAAATTCTATAACCTGTAAGACACTATCACTGTACAAAAGCTGTAAATAGAAAAAGGCAGGTTTGATTTGGTTAAAATTATGTTTCCTTAAAAGTTCAACAAGATAACGTTTGCGGGGATATTCATAAAACCTACATAAAACCATAAAATGCAGCATGTCCTGAGGAGACTTCCCGTCGCAGCCACAGGGTGCTGTAACCTTATTAAAAATGTCTGACTTCGGTCGAATTAAAAGATGATGGAAGATGTCAAATCTAAACCTAGTCAACAAGAATTTCTCATGAGAGGTGAAACTACTCATTAGGTATGGCTCCATGCTTTCACAAGTTTTTAACATCACATATTTCCTAATTCTTGGTTTCATAAGCTCCTCCCTTTCCCTTTGAGCCAACTTGTCCTTATAGTAGGCTTGTTTGATTGCTGTTATATCCCCCTTTACAATTCCGCTAGGATTTTCGAACAAATTCAGACGACCTAGCCTGGAAAAGCAGGTTTTCAGATATTTTAACCAGGGGACACACATGTGTTTGTCCTGAGATATAAGATCTCTTACAATCAAATGGGTTAGAGGTATGTCCTGATTTATCCACAGTTTCACCCAACAAGTTAAGGGCCTTAAAGAAAAAATATCACTTAGATACTGGATTCCCAGTTCTTCATGTACTGCCATGTTGGGTGTACTGGTGGGGACACAAAGTAAACGTTTTAGGAAATTGTTTTCAACAACCTGCAACTGTTCTCCAGCCACATATCCCCAAAGTTCACTACCATAAGCAGCTGTAGCAACAGATTTGGCATTATAAAGCTTAATCATTGCGTTGGTTGGCTTCTTACCCAATTTTGTCGCAAAGTTAAAAACAGAGGCATTAGCCCTTACCAGTTCACCTTTCTTTTTAGCCAGGTGGGGACCCCAGCTAAGCTTGGTATCAAACAAGACACCAAGATATGAGAATGTTTCTGTGGCTGGTATTACAGATCTCACTGGTTCAGATTTTCATCTTGGGGAACGGTGATACTAAGTAGCCAAAACTACTGGTTGAGTCAAAGAAAGGTGGTATAGCACACTCAACTGACTGTGAGATGCCTTTGCTGGGGAGGCTGTGATGACAATGAGGACCATCATGTAAAAACATTGCTACTTAACATGCAGAAAAGCTTAAAGTCAATTGATGTCAAATTAGACATGTAAACAGATATACTAGACAAACTTAACACCATCTTAACAAACAATAAAAAGACATAACCACCGCAGAAACCCAACTATCCAACCTTGAAGATGATACATCCAGAAACAATAAGACATTACTGTGTATGACAAAAGTCTTTAGTCAATCAAAGCATAAAATGAAGACTTGGAGGCCAAGTCAAGTTGCAGTAGTCTGTCAAAAGTTGGTGTTCCTGGGTCCGCCAACATCGGAAATATGGCTAGCTGCGTCAAAGCTTTACTTAAATCAATCTTTTGTTCAGACAGTTTTTTCCCAGTGTTCACAGGAGAGCACACTCCTTGTTCTCTGAGGTTCAGCCCACTTGAGTGTGGCGCCTCACTCAATCATGGCCAGGCTATTTAATTTCACACCAATGCAACCTCCGTGCAGTCCGCCGGCACCCACTGGAAAGCTTTTTGAGCATAGATGCTTGGTATCTTTTTAGCCAAGTAGCGTGGGATTCATCAAACCCTTAAAGACAGTCTGAACCAGCTACTCAGGCACTAGACAGACAATACATGTATGATCATAACCCTCACACATTTGTGAAAATCAGAACCAAGACATCAGGGTTTGCACGTGACATGTTGCAGAGTAAGAGGACAAACACTTACACAAAAACTATAACGCTTGAGTATATGGACTGGAATATGTGATGAAGCTGAAAGATGTGGCAGAACTCCCACCCTACTAACTCATTGGACAGCATAGCCACAAGAGGTACTGCAACTGGTAGGGTACATTGGTGACTTGCAGTATAATGCTGATAGTATACTGGCAGAATGTTTTGACTATTACTCCAGGGTATACACATTCTTCATCTCAAGAACACAGGAGGAGTTTGCGACCTATCTTGATCACACTGCCTTGGCATTGATTGAGGGCACCTAATGTCTATTTGTGGACACAATACTTATGGTAAAGAAATCACAATAGTCATTGCAGAGCAGCCTTCTAGTAAGGCCCCTAGGAATGAATGGTTCCCCTCAGAATTCTTGAAGATTTTTTCACACTCAAAAGCCCCCCGACTTCTCCAAGTTTATATTAAGGTGCTGAAACATGGCACTCAATCCCCCTCATTTACTGAGACTGTCCTAATTACCCTTTTAAAATCTGATAAACTGCCTTTGCACTCTCATAAACCACTTTCGCTTATTAACACCAATGCAAAAATGCTAGCCAAAATCCTGGCAAGTCATTTTCTCTTGCTCCTTTCTGACTTGGTCCTCCCTGACCAGGCAGGCTTCATTCTGGGAAGGCCAATGGCTCACAACCTTAGGGCTGTCTTTGCCTTGCTGCATTAACTAAACCCTGATGAAGAGGAAGTGGTGGTATTAGATGCCATACGACTTTTGATTCCTTAAAATGGCTCTTCCTATTTGCTGGATTATCTCACTTGAGATTAATGACACGTTTTATTAGTTTAGTACAATTATCATACACAAATCCCACAACAAGAATCCACCTTAATGGTTAGCTATTTGACCCATTTCACATAGGGAGGGCACTAGTCGGGGATGCCCACTGTCTCCTCTATTGTATGTCTCGGTATCAGAGCACTTGGCATGCACAATCAGGCAGCTCCACCAACATAGAGGTCTTACCTTTTCTTCACATAATATAATTGTATGCCTTTACATTGATGAAATTACGCTCTGTTTGTGCATTCTGACCCAAAATCTAAACCCGACCAGTAGGGAATTCACTCTATCCAAATTATGGTCAGGTATAACAATTAACTGGAGTAAGTCAACCATTATTCCACTAATACTGGCCACGTGAACCCATGAGCTGAGCTTCCCACTCACATGGTCTATGACCTCTGCTGAGCATTTAGCAATATGAATCAATAAAAATAAGGTCACAGTAATTAAGGAAAATGATGGTGTTGTCATTGAGAAAATAGAGAAATCTGCATACCTCGACCCCCACCAGGCTGGCTTCCGCCCCTCCCGCTCCACAGAAACATTAATATTAGCTGTCTTGGACACTCTCCATGACACCGCTGACCGAGGCTCCCCTCAGGCACTAGTACTGCTGGACCTGTCCGCTGTCTTTGACACGGTCGACCGCACCATTCTGGTAGACCGTGTCAGGCAAGCTTAGCTCCTTCCTGGAAGATCGGTCCCAGGCAGTTCGCTCTGGTCTCTTCACAGTCCTTAAACGTAGGATTACATGTGGCATCCCCCAGGGCTCCTCCGTTTCCCCCCACTTGTTCAATCTCTGCATCCTCCCCCTGATTCAATCCCTCAAAGACAGGATGGTGACTGTCTTCAACTACGCGGATGACCTACAACTGGTTTTCACGGTCGATAATTCACCTGGTTCAATCTCTAAATTTTGGTCCACGTGTTGCATATTCAACATTGGATGGACCACAACCACCTCAAGCTAAATCCGGGCAAAATGGAGCTAATCCTCACAGGAGACAGCCACAAGTTCTGGGGCCCACACTACAGCCCGCCAGAACTAGGCTCCGCACCCACCCCTTCTTCCTCAGCAAAAACACATGGTGTTACCTTAAACAGCGAGTTGTCATTAAAACCGCAGTTTGGGTCGATTATCTCCAAATGCTTCTTCCAACTGCAAAAGATCAGGAAGATTCACCACCTACTCACACAGGAAGCTCTGACTCAGGTTGTAATATCTACCATCCTGTCGCACTTGGACTATGCAAATTCTGTCTATTTGGGCATGCCACTATACCTGCTCAAACAACTGCAGATAGTCCAGAATCATGTAGCCAGACTGATTCTTCGACAACCCAGGTGGCACTCTGCAACACCTCTAATGAGGAAACTGCACTGGCTTCCCATTCCCCAACGATGCACATTTAAAACTGGCTGCCTGATTTTTAAATCCTTGCACGGTCACAACCCCAAATTCATAAACTACCTGATACTCAGGCACACGCCCTCTCGCAACTTGCGGTCTGCTCACCTCTGTCTCTTTTCCACTCCCACGTTCAAGCGGAAATGCCTGGGAGGCTGCAGATTTGGAATTCTTGCCCCCAGACTTTGGAATTCCCTCCCCTTGGAGATCCGCTCAGGTACTGACCTCCTGCAATTCAGGAGGTCCCTCAAGACGTGGCTATTTGCACAAGCCTACAACTGAACCCTCCATGTGTAACGCACATAGCTTCCTATAGCGCCATGAACTAATCAGTGTACGTGCGCTCTACAAATCCTTCTTAAAATTAACATTAACAGCGGACCAAATACAAACTGGAATCATTTCCTGATATCGCTAATGAGCAGGACAGCGCTTATTGAAATAAAATGATCATACTCCCCAAATTACCATACGTCCTCTACAATATTCTGATACTTCTTACTCAACAATTCTTTTTATCAATTTTGTCTACTCTAGTGTGGGCGAGCAAACATGCCCAGCTCAGCTGGGAGACACTAACTATATCATACAAACAAGTTGGCTTGACAGCCCCAGACTTCAAACTTTATTATCAGTGTGCACACACACTTTGCTCATTACTGGCTAAGACAACATTGTATATGACCCACCTGGCAGTAGAACATAACTTAGAACATACTGTTCCTCTTTGAACAATGATTAGGTGACTACCATGGAGTCACTATGCAGAGATCAATTCTGTGGCAAGCACTCAGCTAGCATTGGGTGGGGTAAGCAAAAAATGTGCATGTTCCCTATTGTATTCCTCCTTTAAACCCATAAGGGATTTTACATTGTCTCTTTCCAGTAGTGAGGGAGCTGTCCATTCAAAACTGCACAGATCAGGAGTTGAGGGGATCTTTTTCCAAATGGTCACTACCTGGGTTACCATACATACTTGGATGTGGAGGGTCTTACTGTACTTGATACATTCACATATTTCTAACTTTGATCCCTCTGTAAGGACTGCTATTTTACATTCCCTCATGAGCCAGTTATTTTGCCGTCACTATCATCACTGGTAATCACCAAAATGCTTGGGGCCATTTGTATCATTTCACGCAACACAGCAAGACACCTTTTTGCTTTCCGCTGTGTGAAAGGTTTGGGCAGAAATGTGCCATATCTGTCAAGATATGGGCATTCCTGCTCTCTGCTTGTGCTGGTGCATAAACCGCTGCCTAGTGCCAACACAGGCATGGGTGCCTGCCTTACAGGCAACATCCTTTGAGGCTCTTTTTTTATTCAATGTGTGCTGCAGAATTCAGATCATTTAAAAAGAGGAAAAGATTACGAGAATTAAAGATATTTCTCCTTGTTACGCTCCCCCGGGAAGACATAGCATTCTGACACATTCCCAGGTCTAGCAGTATTGGTAAATCTGGGAATGCTTCAGAATCCATTGGTGGATGCGCGGGAACATCCACACTGCACCCATGGAACGCCTCCATCGGTCAGAGTAACGCAAGGCAGCACCTTGCACTACATTGCATCACTCCAGATTTACCAAGCCTCCCAAGGTGGCCTCAGAAAATCTCATTTAGGTTTTGCATTACCCTTGTGTTACCTTGCGGTGTGCAAGGATGATGCAACACTTTGATAAATATGGCCCTTGGTCTTTGGACTCTACTAGAAAATAAATGCAGATGAAGACCCTAGCTGTGTACCATGCACTAGAGCAAAATGGGAGACCTGGGGGATCTGAGGTATGGACTGTTGCAGTCAACTAGAGACTTTGTCCTATAACAACTGTTAACTTCCGATGCACTTCACATTCATCCACCAGACGTGCCACATACCGTTAAAGCTTTTGCGGATTCAACTGAGAGGTAATTTCATATGCGTTATATGAAAAGCCGAGGATGCCAACTTCATACATTTAGCCAGCTGCTGCCCTCCTATGTATGAATACTGGTGCCAGGTCTTTCAAGGCAACTCCGACTTAATTAACATGAGAGTTGCGCCATCCTTAAGGATAGCATTGCTACGCTGTACAAGGGTTCAACCTTAGATTGTGCAACAGCTCTCATTGGCGACACTGGTATTAGCCCAGAGAAGAGTGGCTTGTGTGTGGGGTAAAGACAGCACTAATCTGGGGGAAATCTAGTTAAACGATCTAATTTATTGCAATGAGCAGCTAGAAATATATTATCCCTCAATTCCACAGGCAACCCAGCCTAAGGACATATGGACCCCTCTGAAATCCTACCTCCAACCCCAAAGAAGTTCCCTACCTTGTGAATCAGCCGAGGCATGTGCATTATGAAGGTGGAGAGGTAATACTATATGGATTCCACACATTGCTCATTTACTATCAGTAATGTATATGGTCTGGAGGTTCACTGTTTTCATCACACTTGACCATGTTCTGTAACATACACAGTGGATCCCATGAAATGCATAGTAGCATTTGGAATTAACAATTTCTGTAACAAAGATATTGTGCGGCTAACTCTTTTTCTCTGTCTGTCAATAATGATTACCTTGGTGTCATTTGGCTTTCTAAGTATGTATGCTGTATTCTGTTTGTATTTTTTTGCTTTTTTAACTAATGAAATAAAAGCAATAATAATAAAAAAAAACATTGTTCCACATGTGCAAAGAAGTGCAAAAAGCACACATTGCTCTGAAAGCTAACATTAAAAGTCTAAACTGAGCAGACATTTCAGGTTAGGCTTTAAAATGCCTAGCCCTAGTGGTGGAAACATACAAAAATAAAGCATTTTGCAAGCCTATATTCTTGTTACGGTGCATTGCTGGTAGCTTTTGTTAGGTCTACTAAAGAACCTACATTTGGAAATATAGATATAGTAAGAAAAAATAAAATAAATAACAGTAGGAAATTGACAAGGGTCAAAGGCCACAGCACCAATAGTACATGCCAAGTGGTAGTTGCCCACTACAATTAACAGATTAAACGAAATCGAAACGTTTTAGGAGGCACTCAAAAATGTCAAGGATACACTTACTTCTGAGTCAGTGTACATATAATTATTATGTCAGAAATCACACATAGATCACATTATCCACATATTGTAGATATGCACAAAAGTAATACAAGCTTTTCCAGTGTTGGTAGAGTGACTCAGATTGGTATTCTTCAATATAAATACAATCCTTCAATACATATACAGTCAACATATATTTCGCGGCTCGTGCTGCTTTCTTAAGGCTATAATGATATAAAACAAACTAAGTGATCATGTAGATCATTAAATGACATTGTAAACACACAAGGACATAATAAACATGTAATACAAATTCAAATAGTTCTGAGATTGTACTACTTATTCAGTAACAGCAAAAAAGGAAACTTGATTCATAAAATACCAGAAAAAAATGCAATGTTGTCCATCAAGTATTACACATTCCAAAACTAGGGTCAATCAACAACACATTATGCACATCACCAGACAATTTTCCAACAGTATTATGCATGGCAACTGTTCCTATATAATAGAACTTACTTTGTGTTACAGCTTCAAGGAGAAGTAGAATAGGAGAAAATAGACAACAAGAGTTCAAAAAACATTTGAAAAAAACCTCACTTCAATGTGGAAAATACCTCAATTTGCAAATGATAAATCTGTTACCACTACTAGATCCAAGATAATCACTCCCACATCCTGGTTTTCATAAAATGATCTTGTTAGTGAAACATCACCACACCATGAAGGCTTCTCTCTCAAGACAATAAAGACAGAGCTCAAGAGGAAATAACAATGAAAGCCCAGAAAATTGGGAAACCATTTTTAATGATATCAATATTCAGTTAGACGAATACACAAACGAAAGAAATGAAAGAAATAAAGGGAAATAAAAAAGGACAAAATTGATTTCAAATTAGGAGAAGTTTACAGTTGGGTTGAAGTCTATGAAAAAAAATGACAACATCGGAGGACAACTTCCAGTGAAGAGACTTCCGCTACGGATGAGGAAGATGCAAGCAGGAAATCTCAAGGGCCAACCATTATCTCACACAACGATGATTCCTCTCAAGATATAGATAGAAAACAATAAGAGAAAGCTTCAAGAAGTGTATGTGTTTATATTTATACATTTATGAGTACATTATGACACCAACACTTTTTTTAAACATAGTGGATGTTGAGTCTGAGAGTCACACCACAGTTTCGAATAAACTGAAGCGGAAAAGCACGTTTCTGGAACTGGTCAGACACAAACTAAAACCATAGTAAACGTTTATATAAGGAATATAGGCCAGATGTACAAACATTAGGAAATCGGTATTCCTAATGTATGAAACTCATTGAGTTTCATTTAGGGATTTCTTGTGGGTTGCAAATCGACCTACCTCCTGAATATTAATAAGGTAGGTGAAAGTTTGAGTCCCATTAGAAATCACAGCCATCAGATGGATGTTGGCCTGCTGAGGTCATCATAACACCATGTCTGTGATTGCTTTTTAATAAAGCAATCGTTTTTTATCTTAAATGCAGCCCGTTTTCTGTAAAGTAAGTGTTTAAAAAAAATAATTAAACCATAACGTTTTATTTTTTAAGAATGAGCAGTGGCCCAAGAAACATTGCCTCGTCTTAAAAATATTTTTATTTACAATTTCAAAGGGGAAGGGGTCACATAAGGACCCCTTCCCTTTTGCGAATATGTTACCATCAGTTTTAAACTGGTGGTAAATTATTACTGTTGTGTGACAGAGATTCAGTTGCAAAATAGTAATACATACCATACTGAATTGGTATTTGGAAGGGATGCTCAAAACACGATTCTTCCACATACCAAATCACAAATGCAAAATGTTACCGAATCACATTTTGTACATTTGAAATAGCATTTTTCTAGTCATAAATGGCCCAATTCTGCAAAGCAGGCCTTTTGTGGCTGGAAACATGCTTTATACATCTGGCCCTAAGTTACTTTGAAGAAACAATGTCATCATCACCTAGCCAACAACGAGATGATCATTATCAATAAACTTGCAAAAGAAACCGCAATCACATTTTGCCAGAGGACAAGTAAAGAGATATGATAATCATGGACTGACATTACTGTATTCGAAATATTAATAATTCTCATGTCACTGAGGGTGACACATACATGGTAATGGAAGAAAACCCCACTAAGAAATTCTCTATTGTTTTAGAAACCATTTTAAAAAGAATCAATGAACAAGGACACCGTTTCTGAAAAGGATAACAGGTACGTGACTCAAAAATATCCGAAGGTTCTGAGAATATATGTTCTGCAAAATCCACAAAAACTTGCCATTAGACCCTTAGTATCCACCAGAAATTCAATTCATGAGCTCATATGAGGTGTCCAGCTCAACATTTACAGCAAAGTGAACAATCTAATCAGCCCTGTCTTAAGGACACTACTGATTTTTTGAGGAAGATACAAATTATAGCATTGGATAATGTAAGATGCACTTCTCTTTATAATAGATGTGAGATCACTTTACACCTCTATACCCAATGATTTGGGTTTGTTGGCTATAGAGTGCCCACAAACAAGTACCCTTGAAGAGGACTTGAAAGTTTTCATCTTGGAATTGATACAATTCACACTGTACCGCAGTTATATTGAATGCAATGGCAAATATTACATACAGCTCACATGAACATCCATAGGCAGTTGAGCTGCTCTGTGCTTAACTAATCTATTAATGAAAAACTTTGAGGAGCATAACATCCAATCTAACTTCTGATGGAAGAAACACCCAGGAACATATTTACTAAGGACTTGTGTTGCCCTTGCATGATACAAGTCATTGCAAGGCAACACAAGTTATTAAACAGCAGGGAGGTTTTCTAAAGGTGGAGTGCGGGTATTCCCATGCATCCACCCATGTTTTTTGACACAATTACAGATTTGCTACAGTCTGTAAACCTGGAATTGCCTCAAAATGCTGTGCTCACCTGACCAAGGCTTAACAAAGCGAATCATGTTGATTTCTCATCATTATTTCCTCTTTATATGTGGGCTGCATTCAGCAGCATGCATACAAGAGGAAAATGCCTCAAAGGATTGTTTTTATGCAGGAAGCTGCCCCATCCTGCTTGTAACACAGGCGCCTTTACAGCATTGGTTATGTTTTGTAAGATTGAATATACAAATACATGAATATTTGTTTGGCAATATTGCTTCTTTTCATTTAGGAGGACACACCACACCTCTCAACGAAGGACTGCCCAAGGTATGAAATGCTATAATTATTGGGAATTAAATGTACCAATAGACACATCAACCTAAATATGAAAATGGATTTAAACAATAAATATTTGAAAATAAAATCAGTACACCAATCCAATGCATTAAAACGTGATTAGCAGTCATGATAAAACGTTGTTTTAAGTGGATCAAACCAGGAAACCAAGTGGGATCCCAAGCAGAGTGATACGAGTAGGGACACACAGTCCTAATATAGGATTTGTGCTAATGGACATTCATAGCTGCATCTAATATCAGCAGGTAACATCGTATAGGCACACCAAACAGGAACAAACTTGCTTACGTGCCTATGAATCAGAGACGTGCACTACCTCGGCAAACAGTTTTCTATTTAACAGAATCCAGTTCAAGACTGAATGGAGGGCAAGTGGTTCCATGCCCAGATCCAAATATAGTGGTATAATTGTGCTACCCGGGTTCAATTTTAGCAAATTACGAAGGGAATTAATGTGCTGTCACTTGAAGTTCATTGGCTTTAAAGACTCACCAAATCTCGGCTCCATAAATTGCTGCTACAATATTTTTCTGCCTATTAGTTTTTTAAATAGCAATTATTGTTTGGGTGCCCAATTTTCACATACATACTCCAATTAAGGTGAAGGTGGAAGTGCATACCTTTGAAGTCATACTGATATAACACTTCAAGTAATGTGCTGTATAATATCCAGTTTTATTAGGGGTAGCACAGCTTCATCAGCATGATCTTAGTATGATGCACATAATGGACAGATCTTCATTAATATAGTACATAGATAATTTCTCTAACATAGCATGCATGGAGCTCTCTGTTAAATAAAATAAAACTGCAAAATCAGTCCATGGTAGCAATCAACTTGTGGATGTCAAAAATTGATTCCTCAAGATGGCCAGTAAAGTAGTTTAAATAGATTAAATAGAAGAAGGATCAGTACACAGCGTTGCCGAACTTCTAATGGAATTGGGAAGGAGGCACTAAATTATCCATTTCCCCAAGTTCATCATATTTGTAGTATGACTTCTTATTTCTGTTAGCAATAGTGGATCCTTTCCCAAATGAGAAAAAGTACTCCAAAGTTTAGCTCTGCATAGGCGGTCAAAGGCTGACTTAAGATTTATAAATGTCAGATACAGTGGGCTACTGTTGATGACATTAAATGCAGGTGAATTGTCTGCTTGGTGATTCGAAGCCACATTCTACATTCTGATTGCAAATTGTTTAAGATTCAATTTGTGTCTACCCAACTTTGTAAATGCTTTAAGAGCACCCACGCCAACATTTTCCTTGCACAATCTAAAAAGGAATTATGTCTGTAGTTAGTCAGGTCATTGCGGTTTCCCTTTTTGTCATATGGGGCTATAATGACAGAGCTCCAAGACATCAGAGTACAATTTGATGTTGGTGCTTTATTGTTCATGTTGGTCAGGATAACTGCCTAGTATTTTGGTTCTGCTATAAAGACATTTACAGGGACCAAAACAGGGCCTGAAACATAAGTTGCAGTCTCAGAGGGATAGAGAAAGGAGCATACGAAAGGGATGAGAATAGGTTTTTGTAACAATGTAAATCCTATTTTTATCATGCCACACTGATTTTAGAAATTGTGATGAATTTTACAGTGCTTTCAAAATGTTATTATCTGGCTCGTATTTGACAAGACATCTTTGTGAGAAAATGGCTCTATCTCCTCTTCTCATTTCTCATGCAAATTATACTCAGTGGTTCAAAGAAGTAAAATGAGGAGACATTCTCTCTAAATTAATATCCAGCTTCTTCATTTGTATGAGAAATTTGTCCGGTATGTTGAGTGTGTTGAGTATGTTGAGCAAGCTTGCTAATCGATACACCTTTAAGGAGAGCAATTTGAGACCATTTAGTAAAGCAACGATAAAATCTACAGAAAAATACAAATCGCCAATGTTTACAAAGTGTGTTCTTCACAAGGGCATACCAGAATAACATTTGGATCATATTAGCCATGGGGTAACGAAAGCTGACTCCTTTTTAATATTTTTATTTTTGTCCTCATATGCCTTTTTTGTTTCTATTGAAACCTCCAATTTCCTTCTTATTTGTAAATTATCCTGCCCTGTTTGAAAGAAGCAGTGATTACAGCATTCTGGTCAAAGCAGAGGAGAAATATTGACTACCACGTCATTACCCCACGTGGCTGCAATCATCGGACTCCAGCAGAGTCAATAGTGACATCCTGGGTCGTTATCATCCCTTTTTCCAGCCAACATTTAAGGGGGAACCATAGTTTGTTCAATTTTTATGTTGCTGAGCGGTTTCTCTCTATCTCATATACATAGAGAACCAAGTCAGGTCATTCTGCCTTGGAGGGGGCTGTTGGGTGGATCCAATATTTGCAGATCAGCCTCCTTTCCAATAGTATTAAGTAAAATACCAACTTATTTCCAGAGTTCAGCTTGGCTCCAATCTCAGGTGACCAGCCAAAAATGCTTAATTCAAGGCTGACCTCCAGTTGCGTATGCAAGAGATCTGTCATAAGCTTACACAGATCCTTCCAGAAAGGATCGATAGAGGGGAAGCTTACAAACATATGGGTATCATCGGCGTCAATAAGCCCTCATTTCTTACAGTGGATCCTCTTTGATCCCTTCAATTTTGACAGTCTCCTCGGGGACCAACAACCTTTATGAAGGTAAAACAATGATTTCACCTTATATATGCTGGTTTAATCACCTTATATAATAACTGGAAGGATGCCTGCCACGGGAGTTTAGCGTTTATGGGCAGAATTAAGCCACCCCACAGCTGTGTAGATATATTGTCCCCTTCGTCCATGATCAACTTATACCAGGTTGCCACCAACTTCTTTTGTTGGTTACTTGTGATTAGGTACGTAAACTATCCCACCGACTGGGTCCAACTCTGTAGTTGTATAAATTTTAACTTGGACACTGTCATCTTGGTCATTTGTTGGAACAATTTTTTTTTTATTTTTTTTTATTTTGGAAGTCTTCTATAGCGCTGGCCAGACCCGAGGGTATTGGAGCGCTTTACAACATGATGAGGAGGAGACAAAAATACATAGTAAAGGCAAGGAAGGAGAGATGCAGAAAAAGTTCAAATGGAAGCATTACAGAGTTCAACTGAGTGTCAGAGGTAGGCCGATTGAGGGAGAAAATGTTAAAAAGGAGTCTTTACAGTTCTCTTGGGTCTTCGCGGTGGGTCGATTGAGGTAGAGGGGTCGAGGGAGCCTCAGGCAAGGCATGGAGGAGGAGGGATCAGGAGGTAGTATCAAAGTCCTAGGAAGGCAAGACTGGTGATGGAGAAGTTCGTTTTGAGGTGTCAGCCGGGGGGCTGAGATATGGAAGAGGTAGGAAGTGGCTGTGCAATGACTGGTGGCTACCCGTTGGGGAGCGCTGACGGGAGGCAGCCAGGAGGAGGCAAGGGCATCACGTAATTGCATTCAGGAAGGTGTGGTTGAGGTAGAGAGTTCTAAGGAGGCTTTTGAATTTTGGAAAGGAGAGGGTGGTTCGGATGTTGATTGGGATGGCGTTCCAGATTTTTGGGGTTTTTCCTGCTAAAGAGTGGGCAGCAGTCTTTTGTTTACGCGTTTTTAAGGGAATGAGGAGGAGAGAGTTGGAACTCCTGAGGTTTCTTGCTTGACCGGCTTTCTTGAGTTTGGAGGCTAAGTATTCCGGTTTCCCTGAGTGCAGGGCTTTGTGTGTGAGGCAGGCAGTTCTGAAACTGGCCCGCATTTCAACTGGTAACCATTTCAGATCTCTGAGCGCAGGAGAAATGTGGTCAAATTTCTTGATTCCGGCTGCAACATTGAGGGTGGTTTTGAGCGGGGCTAGGTGAGAGCGAGCAGTCCCGGAGAGAACTGCGTTCCCATAGTCCAGTCTGGACAACACCAGGGCTTGGGTTGCTTGCTTGAGGTCGGAGGAGGGGATGTGGGGTTTGATTTTGTTAAGGAGCTTCAGATTGAGGAAGGCGCTCTTGGCGGAGTTCTTGATGTGATTGGACATGGAGAGTTTGTGGTCAAGGGTGATTCCCAGTGATTTGACCGAGGTAGCCAGGGTGAGATTTCCGTTGAGGGCATCAATAGCTTTCAACCATTCAACGATTTGCGGGTTTTCTTCCTTGTTAGAGATGAGGAGGATCTCGGTTTTGCCCTGATTGAGTTTGAGGTGGTTCTTTGCTAGCCATTCTTGAACTTCATTGAGGGTATTGTTGAGTCTTTGAATGTCGTTGAGGGAGGAGGTTTCCAAGTAGATCTGTGTATCATCTGCATAGAGATGAAAGGGGATATTCGCTTTTTTCAGAATGGAGGTGAGAGGTTCCAAATATATGTTGAACAGTTGAGGGGAGAGAATGCAGCCTTAAGAAACTCCTCTGTTGACGGGAACGAGTTCGGAGGCAAAGGATTTGATTTTTACTCTTTGTGAGCGGTTTTGGAAGAAGTAGGAGAACCACTGAAGGACCACTTTCTCTGCGCCAGCCTGTTCATTGAGAGCTTTGATGAGAAGACTGTGGTCTACAGTGTCAAATGCAGCAGACAAGTCTAGGAGGATGAGGAGACAGCAGTGGCCAGCGTCGAGGGAGTTGAAGATGTCGTCCATGATGTTGAGGATTGCAGTTTCGGTGCTGTATCCTTTTCTGAAACCAGATTGGTGTTGGTCGAGCAGGTTTATGTTGTCAATGTGTTTGTTCAGTTGACGAAGGACACATTTTTTGAGGACTTTGCCAAGGAAAGGGAGATTGGAGATGGGATGGAAATTGTTCAGATTGGTTGCGTCCAGGCCTAGTGTTTTCAGTAGAGGAGTTAATTGGCCGACTTTAGGGCAGTCTGGAATGGAACCAGTTTTTAGAGAACTGTTTATGATTTCGCACCAAAGTGGAGCTAGGGAGAGTTTCTGCTCTTTGACCATTTGAGCGGGAATGGGATCGAGGTTGTGAGAGGATGGCTTGGAGGAGGAGATAAGATTGAGGATCTCCGATTCTGAGAGGGGGTCAAAGGAGGACCAGGTTGCTGTTGGATTTTTTTTTAGGCGATTTCGCTTGTTGGAGAGCAGTTTTTGTCTGGGGGGAGAAGGTTAAGGTCCAGAGAGAGTTCGATCAAGTTGATTTTTTCGTTGAAGAAGTTGGCAAAGTTGGCGCATAGGGTTTTTGAGGGCTGGACGAGGCTATTCGTTGGCTTGGACGTTTGTTTTTTGATGATGTCAAAGAGTTCTCTTGGTCTGTTTTTGGCTTGATCCAGCGCGGCGCAGAAAAAGTTGGATTTTTCGTTGTTGATGTGGAGTTTGTCCTTTCTTCTTGCTGCTCTGAGTTGCCTTCTTTCCTCATTAATGTCCTTGTTGAACCAGGATGTGGAGGGAATGTTCCTGGATTTATTCAGTTTCAAGGGGCTAGATCGTCAAGGATGGAGGACATGGTAACATTGTAGTGGGCTGTGAGTTCTTCTGTGGAGAGGCCTACCGGGGGGATGGGCAGGCGGGAGGATATTTTCTCTTCTAACTCATCTGTGTTGATCTGTGATACTTTTCTCGACCATGAGGGGGGGTTAGAATTGGAGGGCAGAGGCATGGTCTGAAGAGGGAGGTGGAATAGGATAAGGTGATGGTCTGACCAGTCGACGGGCAGGATGTGGTCTATGGAGATTGAGTCATGATTGGCGATGATGGCTTCCAGGATTGCTCCTTTGTTGTGGGTTTCTTGAGAACAGTGCTGGGTGAGGTTGTTGGAGAGGAGAAGGTCATTTAAGCTTTGTACAGGAGCACTGTTCTTATCATTCCGTTGAAGGTTAAGGTCGCCTGGAATGATATTGTTGGAATCTTGGAGCAAGCAGTGGGCGATTATGTCAGACAGGTGTTCTGTGAAAGTGACGGAGTCGCCTGGGGGTGGTATAGGAGGTGAAAGTGCACTGGGTTATTGTTGGTGGTTTTGATGATGGTGGTAAGGCATTCGAAAGAGTTATATATGAAGTTCTCGGTTTCGGACACCGATAGGTTATTGTTGTGGATGATGGCCATGCCTCCGCCTTTTTGGCCAATCTATCTTTCTTGATGATAGAAAAACCCGGGGGGACGAGCATATCTAGGATCGGGGGGGAGGAATCATTGAGCCAGGTCTCGGTGATGAAGGCAATGTCAATGTCATGGGAGAGAATGGCTTCGGCTAGTTCTGTTGCATGTTTCGAGGCAGACCTGCAGTTTATGAACATGCAGTTAGTGCGGTGGAACCCATTCATTTGTTCCAAGGGGATAGTGATGAGAGAGGAGGGAGGTCTGAAGGGTTTCTGGACAGAAGATTCGATCCTGGTCCCGATGATTACATGGTTTGCGGAGTATAGGATGGGGGAAGGAGGGGAGAGGTAGGAGGAGGCCAGCTCGATCGTTTCCTCCGGGGACATGGCTTCTTCAGTCCTCCTTGGTCTTGGAGCCTGGGGGAGGGGAGGGTGAACTGCCTGCTTCGGGGCGGGGAGTTCGGAGGCCATGGGTGTGTGAGGGATGGGGGCAGGGGGCAGAGTTGAGGGGGATGACGGGAGGTTGGAAAGGATGGGACTCATGCCCTGAAGTAAGGAGGAGAGCAGGCGTTCAATGTTGGCGAGGCGGCAATCAGTCTCTTCTTGACGAGGGGTGGGGAGCCATTTGGGGGGATCTCTTCGGTGCGGGGGAGCGCTGGGGGAATTAGGATGACTTCTGTTGTTAGTGGAAGGGATGGGTTGGGGTATGGAGAGTGATAGGGGATCGGGGAGAGATGGCCTGTTGTTCTTGTTAGTGGGAGGGAGACAGGGGGGCGAGGCTTGTGGAGTGGGTTGTGGGGACCCAGCGAGGGATGTTGTGGGTTCCGAGCCGGAGGTAGATCAGGGAGGAGAGGTAAAGCGGGGGGTGGCGCATCAGTGGAGAGAGGGGGATTTCTGGAGGTTAGAGAGTGCGCTACGGAGGATGGGGTAGCTGGAGGAGGAGTGAGGTGAGAGTTCCTTAAGGGGGATTGGATTTCCAGGCGGCGGTTGATCGGCGGGCGGTGTGGAGGAGTGGGGGAGCTGATGTAACATAGCGAGGGAAAGAGGAGGTCAAAAGCTTCCAGGTTGGCATTGTTGGCTTGGATCAGGACTGTGCCGTTAGAGTAGATGGTCACCGATTTGAGCCCACAGAGTGGTAGGGGGAGGGGGCGTAAAAGGATAGTCTGCAGCTATGGGTCGTGTTAATCGTTTTGGTGACTTGGCATCTGACTCGCAGGACTAATATCTAGTAGGAGGGTCTGGAAGTGTGGAATACGAGGTCCATTTTTAATTGGCCTAGGGCAGAGGAGTGGTAAAGGTCGGCAAAGAGAGATTCCGGGAATTGTCTGAGTAGTTTGTGTTTAAGGGTTTTTTGGGATTTCAGAGAGAGGAAGGGCGGGAAGGAGATCAAGAAGGAGTTAAGACTGTGCTGTTTTATGTAGGGCGAGGAGAGAGGGTTAAGGGAGGGAGGAGCTGAGGGGGGCATTCTAGCTGGGCAGAGAGGGAGGGCAGAGTGAGGATAGTGTCTAATTTCAGGAGGGTTGGTTAGAGACTAAGGGAGCGAGGGGGTAACCGTTGCGGGGCAGAGCTGGTTAGGGGAGGACTCGGCAGTGATGGCTGGGAGTGATGGCAGGGGCAAAGATGCAGCCTCTAGCGCTGCGTGGCTCGACGGTGCTACCTCGGGGAGCTATCTGGGCAGACGATGGCGTGGAAATCTAAAGAGAGCTGGCAGGGATCGATAGGCAGTTGCTGGGGGGAGGACAAGCACAATATCCTTTGCTAGATTCAGAGAAACTCACGGAAGCATTGAGGCTGGCAGCTTTAGATGGAGATGTCTTTGGTGGCAGCCATTTTTTGGTCAGGCAGGGTTTGTTGTTCTTATTCTGGATTGGAGCAGGAGCAGCTCCCAGGAGCACAACTGTTCTTCTTGAAGGATATGGCCCCATTCCATAATTCCGGCTTCTCTGAGACTTACTGCCAGCCTATCTTTCAAAAAATCAGGAGAACCGGAGAGTTCCATAATGGGAAATACTTACTATAATATGGTAGATTAGTTATGTGTCGTATCTGCGACCAACTGTTCCCACCTCCTCAATAAGGGTCAATTAGGGTCACCCACAGCCTCGCACTGTCTTCCCATCCTAACTGACATTTTTTTAATTGAAAAAACCCAAGCATATAATTGGTAGTCTGGTAGTGCGATACTCTCATTATTGTATTTTTTCTGCAGCTCCCTTCTTGTGATTCTTATTAATTTCACTGCCTAAATAAAGGAGTCTACCCTACCATGAAGCTGCTGGAACCATACGTTCTTAAAGTGTAGTGTTGTTATGTTAAAAAGAAATGTGAATTTGGGGAGGATTGACATTTTGACTAAGTCATCACGCCCAATAATTGTTAACAGGGCACCTATTAACCTAATAGTTTCAGCCATTGTTTTCCTGAAGTTGAATTACACCAATTTCTCTAATGAATGGCTCACTTTTATTCCCTGGTAATTTATCTCATCTTTAATCAGGTTATGCCTCTCTGCCATGTTCCAAACCATTACCTCTGTTTTGATCGGATTTGCCTCATATCCTGCAACCTTCCCAAACTCTACCACCAATCGATCTAGGCTCTCCACTGTTGACGAGGTTTTATGGGTAGACCATAATGTCATCGGCGTATAGAGATATTTTTTTCTCTAAACACGAAAGGGGTGATTTGTTGTTCCAGTGAATCTGTTCCAACCTAATTCTTTCTGCAAAAGATTCCATATATAAAGTGAATAAGAGCAAGGAAAAAGGACAGCTTTGGGTGAATCGAGAGTGATTATAGCTAACAGTATTTTATGTAACACTGGGCAAAGCACTACTCAGCGCTCGCGTAGTTTGCGAAGTTTGAGCTACTTCGCACTACGGGAACTGCACGTAGCACAGTGCAAACAATCGTAGCGTAGCGTAGTGGTCATTTTTTGCTTGCTCTCGGTCCTCAACGTCAAGTTGGCGACCTCGAGCAAGCAAAATGACATCCCAATGAGACTTTTTCCTCGTTCGCGATCAGCAGCATCAAGTTGCCGATCGCGAGCGTGGAAAATAAACCTCCCGGCGAGATTCTAAATGCGGGGAGGTCAGGTTTCTCATTGCGAGTGGTCACATATGCTAGCGACTGCTTGTGATGAGAAACTACCAGTCCGCGTTGAGAAAGCTTCCGCTCGAGTAAAAATCTACTCGAGCAGCAGAAAACTACCACTCGCACTGTGCAAGATGCCGTTTTTAATGATTGCACAGTGCCAGATGCTTGTCCGCACTATGCAATCATTGAAAACGGCATCTTGCACAGTATGAACAGGGTACTATGCAGTTCGCATCGTGCTACGCTTAGCTCGTGTAGTAGAAGTGCACTCAGCGTAGCTTCGCGTAGCGCTACTTCACAAACTGTGCCCAGCCCTAATTTTATGCTCCATAGCCAGATCTATTGTACCAATACGTTCATGACTCAATTGATGTATATGTATACCTTTCATGAACCCCTTCTGATCTTCCACTACTAAATTCCCTATCACTTTACCCAATCTATTAGCAAGGATAATAGCATAGAGTTTGTAATAGAAGTTTAAATGCGAGATTAGCCTGTAGGCCTCACAGGATTTTGAATCTTTCCCGTTTTAAAATGAAGGTGACTACTGCTTCCTCCCAGGACATTGGTAGATTCGCTCCCTCTTCCCAAATATCAGTAAATAAGTCAGTCAGTACTGGACACAAGGTATCGCTAAGTTTTATGTAGAATTCATTCGGGAGCCCATCTGGGCCAGCTGCTTTATACTTTTTCCTTTTTTTATGACTGGGTGGAGCTCATTATGCTTTATATCATTTTGTAGGAAATTCTTTATCCTCCCTTGCGAGCTTCTCCACTGTCTGACCCTCAAGCCAGCTCTTAAGCTAAGTCTCCAAATTATGCAGATACACTGCTTAAAATTGAACTCCTCCAAGACTGAGGTGCTGATTTTCGGGTCAAACACCAACCTTTGGAGCCCTAACTGGTGGCCTACTGACATGGGATCTCCGCCATCTCCGGCTTCAAAGGTGAAGAATCTTGGTGTCATTATTGACAACCAACTCTCTTTTAAACCCCAAGTCAAGGCGTTGACTTCCTCTATACATTGGACCCTGAAAATTATTAGGAAGGTTCTCCCCTTCCTACCAGAGGGAAGATGAAAGACGGTGGTGACGGCACTTGTTCTTTCACGCCTCGACTATTGTAACAGTCTTTTTTTAGAGGCCCAACAGGGGGTGCTCAACAAACTTCAGGTCCTACAAAACGTGGCTGCCCGCCTCATTGGGGGCTTGCCCAAGTTTTCATCAGTCACCAGGGAACTGGAGAAGCTGCACTGGCTCCCAGTGCGGAAGCGGATTTTGTTCAAAGCCCTCTGTATTGTCTTTAAGGCACTACATGGCCTGGGTCCTTTGTTCTTTCAGGATCACTTCCAATGGTATAGACCAGGGAGACAACTAAGGTCGGCCAGCATGGGGCTGATTAAAACAGCCCGCATCAGGAAGGCACGCTGGGGTGGCAGGAGCTTTGTTAGGGGAGCAGCAATGGCGTGGAACTCCCTTCCTCTTACCCTTAAACAAAATGGGAATCTGTTGGCATTCAGGAAAAACCTGAAAACATGGCTCTTTACCCTCTAGTTCCGCAGGCTCAAGCTTAGGGAGTTACCACTTCAGCGCCAGGACACCGATTGGTATTAGCGCGCTTTATAAGTGTTATAAATAAATAAATTAAATAAATAAATATAGCTCCCCATAGAAGTCAATAAAAGCTTGTTTCCCTATATGTTATCTCATTTATATCATTCTTTACAGTTTCTGTTTTTGCTTTCCAAGCCAGGAGTTTCCCGGCACTGTCTCTATATTCAAAGTGTACTAATTTACTAGTTTCCCATCTAGCTCGAGTGATGTTTATATTTTTGATTCTGAAAGGTAAACTACATTTCAGTATTATGCATGTCTTGCTGGATATCACATAAACCAAAGTGTCTCATTAGAGATTTAACATAACCTTGCATCTTGGGATTAAATCTTGATTGACTATTATTAGATCTGCCCAGCTGATAATTCTCATTACAAAATTAAAATCGCCAGATCAAATGATTGGGAATTGAAACTGCATCAGTTCTCAAGCCAGGGCTTGTAAGGACTCCATAGCAAACACAAGGAGATGATGGACGGAACGCTGAAACTTTTCAGACACTCACCCCCAGTCACAGACCTGGGTTGAATCCATCATCATTCTTTTGCTCACTTCGCCACCTCAGTTGAGACCCAGCTACATGCAAATCAGTCTTCACCCTGTGCCTCATGGGAACAGTCCAGCCCGAATTGCCAAGCTAGGTCTTCCTTGAACCAAAAACAAGCATCGTGGGACCAGTTTCTATGTAACACCCTTCGTCAGCCAGGCTCGCATGAATTCAGTGGCAAAGTGAGCAAGGGACCCACGTCTGGGCATACACTGCCAACTTAGGGTGAATAAAGCGAACACAAGAAGATTATGGACGGAGCCCTGAAACTTTTCAGACACTCACCCCCAGTCACAGATCTGGGTTGAATCTATCATCATTCTTTAGCTCACTTTGCCACCTCATTTCAGACCCAGCCATGTGCAAATCAATCTTGCACCTGTTCCTCAGAGGAACAGTCCAGCCCGAACTGCCAAACCAGTTCCTTCCTGAGCCAGATAAAAGCATCCTGGGGCCGGTTCCTGAGTAACACCCTTCGTCAGCCAGGCTACCCTGAATCCAGTGGCAAAGTGAGCAAGGAACCCAAGTCTGGGCATACCCTGCCAACTTAGGGTGAACGAAGCAAACACAAGGAGGTGATGGACAGCGAGTTGAAACTTTTCAGACACTCACCCCCAGTCACAGATCTGGGTTGAATCCATCATCATTCTTTATCTCACTTGGTCACCTCAGTTCAGGCCCAGCCATATGCAAATCCGTCTTGATCCTGTGCCTCATGGGAACAGTCCAGCCCGAACTGCTAAGCCAGGTCTTCCCTAAACCAGAAACAAGTATCTTGGGACCGGTTTCTGGGTAACACCCTTCATTAGCCGGCTAGCTTGAATCCAGTGGCAAAGTGAGCAAAGGACCCACGTCTGGGCATACTCTGCCAACTTAGGGCGAACAAAGCAAACACGAGGAGATGATGAACAGAGCACTGAAACTTTTCAGACACTCATCCCCAGTCACAGATCTGGTTTGAATCCATAATCCTTCTCTAGCTCATACATAGGATAGGGGGCAACCACTGATTGATCAAGCTCTTTCATTAGGGGCTTAAGGCTTAGACGGTGGGCAACTTCAATTGCCTCTGTCACAGCACCATTGGCCCTTCCCGCAAGCCGGGCTTGAGTCTCTATCTCTCTCTATGTTGAAATCATCTTCAGCAAGGCATTGCTATCTATTTGGGCTCACAGGAAACCAAACCGTTCCTGCTGCCCTAGAATACTTATCTGGCAAAGTCATATTATCCCTGATGTCTTTATTTGCTGCATGAACCTCTCCAGATACCAAAATGGGTCGTGTGAGACCTATGGAGGGGGCAGAAGTTGTACCTGGCAGTTGGCTTTCCTCAGGGGTCTTTTCCTGCAACTTAAAGTATGACCTAGGAGAAGGGGTCATTTTTAAACTCTTAGGTTATTTCTTAAACTTTCTCTCTTTGTACAAAGGGGCCTAAGAGACTTTTGCACCTCCTTTTTTTGAAATACAACCTCTTTCCCCTGAGGTACCACAAAATAAAGGTGCGGTGCCCTTAATTTTGATTTTGATTGAGGGTACTTCCGGATTCTTTTCCAAAGGTGCTGTTTACTTTCAAAATTAAGGGAATCCCCTTCAAAAGCTTCTGCAATCCTTAATGAGTGTGTGTAAGGCTTCCAAGCCTTCTGTCTCTTTCCCCCTATTGCCCGTGGCCTGGTCGCATCCCTACCTGAGAAGGAACCAGCCAGGTGAATACTTTCTGCCTCCATTTCGGATGTTGTAGCCGGTGCACAGTGCTCCCCAGTGTCGACCTCCCCAAAATTAATCTTTATTGGCTCACCTCCAGCTCCGATTCTGTGCACCAGTTGGTCAGGAGCAACTTTAGCACGGTTCGTTCTTCCTGCATCCATCGCAGACAACATGCTGCCACCCCAAGCTCTCCCAATAATCCTGGGAGTGAGCCCGGGCACTCTCATTGTCTCCTGGGCCACCCATCTCCAAAGCTCACAAGCCTCCGATTCCCTCAGCGGCAAATGAATGCCCATTATCTACAAGGCTCACCAGCCACACCCAACACCACCACGCCGGGAACCACTCGCCGAGCAAACCAGGCGCTGGCTGGCACCAGTATGTGTCTTTTCCTGCGACCGCTTCACTCAAGTCTATTTAGATGTAGGTATTGTCCATGTTACTGCAGTCGTACAGACATTTTTTCCCTCTCCTTTCTCTCCCTTCCAATAGACGCGTGGGCAGCCTCTAGCTGTCAGCCATGTTCTCTCTCTGATTCCCTTAAAGCTGACTCCTTATGAGCCTTAGCCTGAATCTAGTCAATAGAGTTCAATCCCAAGATTTTGGAACCCACTCCAGATATGGTTCCAGCCCTAAAGTGGTTTGGACCAACACATACTCCCTGTTGGCCAGTTTGATCAGCTCAAATAATACTCCCCCCACTTTAAAGTCCCTGAATCTGTACTTAACCCATGTTTTGTCACTGGTGGAAAGGTTAGCAGGATGAAGAAATATATCAGGTCTGCCTAACTTGATGCATGTGTCCTTGGTATAGCCATGGGATACAAAGGCCCCTCTTGCATGACACACACTCCACTACCATATTCTGTTTCAGGCAGAATTCAGTTTTTTCCAAATTTAACACCATATTATCAGTAGCGCCAAACTAATCTCATCAGCTACATAGGGTATATATATATACCAAGTTCCTCAGATACAGAGTACATAGACGACTCCCGCGAAACACCAAGGATTCATCTGCATACTCATTTCTCCTCTCGCTGCTGGAACCTCATTCCCCTACAGCAGCCAGCTCCATATGTTAAGATTGGTGTGCACTTCCGTTTATAAATCTCTACCATTGTCACCAAGTTTAGAGACGACACTTAAAAGGGAACGAATTGAGTTGCAAAACTTAAGTCTCGTCAGCTTGAAGTAGGAGTCAAATGTTACCCCCAGGTATGACAATTCATGGGTTTTGGAAATGGGGACCCTCCACAAGTTTGTAGCTTCCTATTTTTGGAGCCACAAACCTTAATAAAAGACTTAGCAGAGTTTGCAACCAGACCTAGGCTGAGCATAACATTTGCAAAAATATTGAATAGTTGCTGAAGACCCTTGGAGTAGGGATAATAGAAAGAACATCGTCTGTGTAAAGGAGGACAGGGATGCTCGGCACACCTGCAGCTGGCATGTCCTTTCCCTTAATAACTAAATTAAAATCCAAGTTATTGATGTATAGTAAAAATAGAATTAGCACTAAAACACAGCCTTGCCAGATGATTCGGCCCAGGCCAAAGCTCTCACTGCTTTTGCCATTAGGCCTATATCTGACGGTAGCTTTTTTAAGTTACAAAAGTAAGTTTATTTAAGAATAACAATTAATCAACAATACTTCATACATATAATCAAGTGAAGTAGAAAAAAAAGTAAGTACATGAGTAAAGAAATAAATAAAGGATATTAATGATATATGGTTACAATGGATATGAAAAGCAAAGCACATTAAGAGATATGCAAATCTAAAGGCAAAGAAAGACTGGTTCATGTTAAATAAAGTATTGAACAAAAAGAAACTATAAAGTAATTTCAATATATTATCATGTAAATGGTACTAAAAAGGTATATAATGCAATGTTAATACAAAATAAAGGTAGTCAAGGAGGCTAGCAACTTCTTGTAATGAAGGTTGGAGAATAAAGGATCTGTTCACACTGCTATCTAAAAATTGTGTGACAGGAGACCATAGATGTTATCGCTTTGTGGCGAGCACGGTTGGATGGACAAGAGTCGTGTCTAATCTGTGATTGTGGCATATAGCACACATCCAGGCGAGATATGACAGTATGAAAGTAGCCATCCAATTCTTTGTTATCTGTTGAAAGGCAACTGCTAATAATAAATTAATGATTAGCGTTTGTGAATGGCTTTTTTGCGAATCAGAGGACAAACAACCTAAGAAAATATTAATGAAGGACATGGGAACTGTGGTGTTGAAAGTGGTAGTAATTTGAGACCAAACCTGTTCCCAAAACTTGAAGACATGTGGGTATGTAAACAGCATATGTTTTAAGTCAGCAATGTTGTGAGAGCAAGTCCAGCAAGTATTAGGAGTAGCAGAGTGTATCCTGTGTAAATGTTCGGATGTAAAAAGCAGTCTGTTAGAGATGAAAAAAGATTGTTTGGGTGGTGCTTACCGCTCTGGAGGATTTCCTTATTTGTAACCATATTTTGTTCCATAAAGAGATGTGCCACTCAACTCCCAAGTCAATCTCTATTTGTTGGAGTTTGTGTTAAACGAGAATAAATAGTAGAGGCCTTAGGGTGTACACATAGGAGTCTATTCCAATAGTTCGTAGATAGGGAGGATGAGTAGGGAGAAGGTGAGAACTGAGCACATGAGTCGGTGATTGCAGTTTGTAGAGTAAAAAATGAATGCTTGTAAGAAGGCGGTAATTGATACAGGTCCTGTGCTAGCGCGAATTGAAGAGGTATGCCTTGGTCAAATAGTTGGTGTACCCAAATTAAGCCTTTATTTCTCCATACTTTCCAGTAGATAGGTTTTGAATTAATATAAGTTTGTTATGCCAAATGGTGGAATGGAGAAAAGTATCAAGATCATGTGGGATCAGAGAAAGAGTGGTTTGTAGTAATTTGCATGAGTGTTTAATTACTGGTGTGCAGTTTCTTTGCGGTTTACGAGTAAAAGAAAGATATTCATGAAATGAAAAAGGTGCTAAAAATAAAGCTTCAAGATCAACCCACAATGGACTGTTGGGTGATTGAGAAGAAATCCAATGTGAAAGATGCTTCAGTTGAAATGCTTTATGATAACTAGGGAAGTAGGGGGAGTTACCGCCTCCTTCTGATTTTGGTAGTGTTAATTTTTGTAATGCCATTCTTGTTTTTTTGTTATTCCATAAAAATGTTGCTAATATAGAGTTACTCTTGTGAAAGTATTTAGCTGCTATAGGTAGCGGTATATAAGAAATGATGTAGAGAATTATAGGGGTGAGCATCATTTTGATGGTGTCTAAATGGCCCCACCAAGAGAGATGAAGCGGATGCCACCTCGCAGTAAGCGATTGTAATTTTCTATGCATTTATCTAAGTTGAGAGATATAGATGTGGCTATGGATGGAGAGAAATAAAGTCCGAGATATTTTATATGTTTGGAGTTCCAAGTACACTTGGAGTTCTAAAAATCTTCTTTGAATGTGTATTTCGTTAAAGGCACAATCTCACATTTGTCCGTATTTAATTTATACCTGACACTAAATCATAAGCTTCAACCTCCTGTAGAAATGCAGGGAGTGAGGATTGTGGCTGAGAAAGAAAGACCAATATGTCATCTGCATATGCAGCTAGTTTGATGTGTTGGGAATCAAAAGGAAAACCCATAATTGAGTGATTCTGTCGAATTGGAGAAAGAAAAGGTTCTAACGCCAAATTAAAAAGGAAAGGGAATAAGGAACAACCTTGATGACACCTCTGTGAAGAGTGAAGTAAGAGGATACAAGACCATTGGCAGAGATGGCAGCCCTGGGTTCTGAGTGAAGCAAAGCAATCAAGGAAATGATTTTTGGGCTGACGACAAACCATTTAAGGGCATGAAAAATAAATGGCCATGAGACTCTATCGAAGGCTTTCTCCGCATCAAGGGTAAATGCGGCTAATGAATCTGAATGGTGAGACATCTTAGATAAAATACTGAAGAACATTCTAGTATTATCTGTAATATTACGATTTTTGACGAAGCCTGATTGCTCCTTACCAAGCAGTATAGGAATATGCAGTTATAATCGTATGGCTAATGCTTTCAAATTTTTTTTATGAGATGGGTCTATAATTTTTGAAATATCTAGAGTCATTGCCATCTTTTGGTATTAAACAAATCAATGCCTCTAAAAATGAACTTGATGAGTTACAGGAAGAAATAAAGGAGGAAATGAGATTGTGCAAGTGCGGAATAAGGAAGTGGACGAAGTGTAAGAACAATTCAACTGTGAATCCATCAGGCATGGGAACTTTATCTTTCTTTAGAATCTTGAACGCAGCTAATAGTTCGTCTTGTATAATATCAGATTCCAAAGTATCTAGATTACAAAAGTGAATATCACTCTTTTGGATATTAGAAAAATACTGAAGTATAGCCGTGTCCAGAGGAAAAGTTGGTGTGTAAAGAGATTCATAGAAACTTACAAATTCCTGAAGAATGTCGGGATCTTTATGTTTAGGTGTTTGATTATCAGCTATAATAGATTCAGTATGACATCTGTTGTGCTTAATCTTAAGATAGTTGGCTAGCAATTTGCCTGATTTATTTATGCCGCCGTAGTATTTCGCACTAGTCTTCAATAAAAATAAAGAGCTACTCTCAGTCAGAGATTTATAAAAAGCTATCCTTGCATTTATGAGGACTTCCAAGCTGGCTTTCCTTTTAGAGGTTAAAAGGCATGTTCTAATGTTTTAATTCTAGTAAGAAGAGCATTGTGAATTGTTTTAAAAGATTTGCGTTTGTTTGATGAGTATCTAATAATAAAATCTTGGGCGGCAGCTTTCAAAGCATCCCAGATTGAACGAAAGGAAAGAGCGTTAGTTTTATTGATTTGGAAATATTCGTGAGTAAGGTGATGGAAAAATTGTTAAAATTAAGATCAAGAAGTATGGAGTTGTTAAAACGCCATCTCTTGGGGGACCTAGATTGTTGGAGGATATCAAGTTGAATCGTAACAGGGGCGTGATCAGAGATGAGGATGGGTCCTATGTCTGGTGAGAGATTGGGAAATAGTGCGTGTGATGAAAATAAGGCCAATTCTGGATTGCGCCTGATGAGGTAGAGAAAAAAAGGAATAGTCCGGGTTGCAAAGTTTCCAGGCATCAACCAAATTTCTCTGTTCCATAGTGCGCAAAAAAGCTTTGTGCTGTTTGTTTGGGATGAAGGAAATCTTGGAATTCCGATCAAGGAAGGGATCTATTACTTGGTTGCAATCTCCTGCAAAAATGAGGTTTTCTGTGGGATATTGTTAAAGAAGCTGGGATGTACAGGTCCAAAATGGGACATCACCAATGGTAGAAGCGTGTATGTTAAATAAGGATAAGGGCGTTTTTCCTATCAAACGATTGGTGAGCAACCATCTACCCTTATTGTCTGATTCCTGTGAGATGAGTTTGACATTCAGTGCTTTATGACATAAGGTTATGACACCATTTCTTTTACCATCTCCCGGTGAGAAAAAGATTTCACCTACCCAATTCCTTTTAAGCTTTAGTGATTCGCTTTCAGTGAGGTGCGACTCCTGTATTAAAGCTATGTTAACATCCAATTGGGATTAGTGGAAAAGGTTGTGCTGTCTTTTGATCGGGGAATTTAAGCCTCTGACATTCCAAGTAACAATTTTTAGGAACATATATGAATCAGGTAAAATGAAAATTCAATTGAACCATTCATAACATGAATAATTCCAGATAGAAAACATATATTGAGTATTATGACAGCCATTTGATGAATATATGAATGACACATGAAGCAAATAATAAGCACAACAATATGAAATGTAAAAGCCATTAGAATACATTTAAAAATAACTATGAAAACAAGAAGAATAGCAACCAATAAAACCAATCGAGCAATCTTTATATTATGTACGAAGATAAGAAATATAAAAACCATGTGAAATGAATTGAAAAGATACAGGGAGAAAGAAAGAGAGGAATGATAGAAGGAGACATGATGGAAGATAAAGTCAAAGAAAAGAACAAGAGAGTGGCAAAGGAGAGACAACGAAAAAGAAAGACTATACTTTCATAAAATCCAAAACATGTAATGGGGGGAGGCCACATGGAAGTATGACACGTCCAGACTCCGTTGGGTTGGGTAGAGAGATTCCAAGAGGGGATGACAAAATAGACGGATACATCAGACACACGAGAATGGGGTCCTGTGGAAAGAACAAATGCGTTAGTAGCAATCAAAAAACATTACTGAGCAAGAGCAGTTGTCAAAACTTTAAGGTGAATGCTATAAAAGCATAACCTGAAAATAAAATAAAAAATTTAACAGGGCAAGTAAACAAGTAAATTATGCTAATACTTAAACTAAACCATATAATAGATATTTAAGGTTAAGAAAGGAGAGGAATTCAGTCAAAGGAAGCTAGGAAAGAGCCACTTGAAACATGAACTGGGAATATCAACCTTTTCCGGGAAGTGCATGTTGAGAAAGCTTTGTAACTTTACTGGATCCTCGTATGTGATGGTGTTAATAATAAAAGTGATTTTGAAAAGACAAGGGTGGAATAAGCCAAACCGAGCTCCAATTGATCATAGGGCAGGTTTCAATGCTAAGAACTCTTTGCACTTGTCCGCCGTGAGTTTCGCATAATCCTGTGAGAAGTGCTGATTTCCCGAGGAAGAGATGCGTTTGATGGATCTGACCGCTGATAACACCTTGAGGAGATCTGTGTATTCAAGGAAGTATAATATAATTCCTCTTGGCTTCCTCATGCCTGAAGTCGATGGGTGCGGAGGTCCTAATCGGTGCGCTCGCTGAATATTGAGAGGGGTATCCTCAGGTAGGTGTAATACTGTTGGCAAGAACTGCTTGAAGAAAGGGTCGGAACCTTCTGAACCCTCCGGCAGACCATAAATAAGGAGGTTATTTCGTCGGTTTCTGTTTTCAAGGTTTTTAACCTGTTTCTGTAAAGAAGTGATCTGTGAGTGAAGATTCTCAACTTTGACTAAGGATGAGTCCATCGTTTCCACACTATGTTCTACTTTGGATATTGGTTCCTCCTTCTTTGACCAACCTTCCATTAAGCTTTGCAATTTGGAGTTTGTTTCTTCAACAAAAGGGCCTAAAGCCTGAATTTCCTCTGAGAGCAAATCCATGGACACAAAAGATGCTTGTTTTGGTGGGGATAAACTTTTAGATGATGCTTTAGTGACTGCAGAAGAAGCATTCAAAAGATGAAGAAGCCGTTTATGGAGGTGGAGTCGCAGAGTCTTCCATTTGGACGTGAGGAGTGCGTAGTTTTGAATGAAGAATGAATGTGCGACTTGTAGATGCCAAAACTGGTCTTGCTTTCTTCAGTCTGCCCATACAACAATGTGGTGAATTTGAATCCTTCCAAAACTGCACAGAACTTCAAGAACACAAACAAAAGCCTTGTCTCAACGATATTAGCCTTGTTAATAATAATAAAGCCTGTGCGTTGATAACAATGTAAAATACACCAGTTTAAAAAGTCCATTTACAACTATACTCCAAAAAAGTCGGCAAAATATTTGGTGAGTTTGGGCAAAAAGTAATGTACCATAGGAAGAAACAGCTATGATATAGAAGAGAAATCCTGAACACAAATGCTGCTCTGCAATGGATTATGCATGCATAAAAACATATTATTCCTCAGAAAATAAAGAAAAAGCTCCATATATATCGTGGACTACCATTTCTGACGGCAGTGCAATGAGTGATTCACTTCCGGAAATGGAGTGTGATATTATACAGCCAAGAATTGAGCTTTATTCAATTGCGCAGTAAGACACAGGCTCTGTGCTCAATGTAATTTTTCACCTTTCAGAGTCTGTACAAAATGCACAGTAGTTATTTACAGGTATGAGGCAAGTTACACAACAACCGCCGTTTTCCTCATCATGCTGAGTGGATACGAAATGGCGGGCGCCATTCCCGTTATAGGAGGATAAATGAGGGCCAGTCGACAAAAACTGTGTATTTGCTGGTAAAACTTACTCCAGCAGCATCTCTGGGTGTTCCGACGACTGTTTCCTCAATTTGGCCAGATTCCGCTTTGGTTAAAAGGAAGAAAACCTCCTGGTTTCTCCACTGCAGCCGAGTGGGTCACGGAAACTTCGCCATCTTCTCCGGGTTGCTTTTAATCTGTGTGAAGGGCTCTTAAAAAGGACACCAGGCCATGATCCAACCCCTTAGCTTTTAGTATCTCCCAGATTTTGAACCTGACCATGCTATCAAAAGCTCATGCCAGGTCCATAATGGCAAGATAGACGTGGCCTCCTTTTGCTCAAGAACATTTAATAATTAACAGGTAGTTTTTGAGACACTTCTCTTGGGTTCCTAGGTCAGTTCTGAAACCATATTTGACATACAAAATAATGTGGTTCCCAGTAGACCAGGACATGATTCTATCGAGAACTACCCTGCCAATAACTTTAATATTGGAGTCCACAAGGAAAATCGGCCTATAAAAACTAGGGGATGCCCTGTTGCCTTTTAAAAAAATAAGCAGAATAATAGCTGAACGCCAAGACTCCGGAATGCCTTTTTTACAAGCAACATTAGCAAAGAAGGTGATAATAGAAGGCCATAGATCCAAATCCAGTTAATACAGGTCCACAGGAACCCCATCTGGTCCCGGGGCATTAGACTTAAGGCTCTCATGGATTTCCTCTGTGGCATGATCAATACCTAACTCGACATCTAAATGATATATGGGCAGAATGGAATGTGAAGGCTGTGGTGAAAAGCTGGGTGTCAGGCCTCCAAGTCTGGGCATTTGAGGTTTCTCCGGAGTTCAGCCTATCAGAGGATGTCACTCATCTTCCAAGGAATTAGGAAACTGTGAAACTGTGTGAGCACCTGGAGGCTAGCCCCAGGGGTAGAGGACGCTATGTGAAGCATCTTTTTACAGAGGGAACATGTCAAGAGAGTTTAGTTGGTGCTCAGGGACATTGAACTAGACTGCATAACTAGGGTTCGCACCGAGGAGTTATACTGTGTAACAAAATGCACTTAAACATTTAAAACAATCAAACAATGTATGCAAATAATTACCATTTAAATATTTAATTAACATAAAATATTAATCAAAAGAAGGAAAAATGTATAATGTAAAAGACTTTGCTCGGTATTCCCATGCAAATCCTACTAGCAGCCACTAATTTATAAGGTAGTAACTAAACTATGGAGAAATAAAATTACACGTTAAACATCACAAAGTACAATTACAAAATTAACAATTCATCAAATAATTGAGGTATTTAGATACCATTTCAATATTTATTCAACATAAACCTTTATTTAAAATAAAAAAGCAATAATTTACAAGTTAAATAATTTTACTCCATATCCTCTAAAAAGCCAACAACCCACAACTAAACCTCCATCAGGCAATTCGTTTGCCCCTAACGGCAATGATGTGTTCCAGGGAAGAGACGCTGACTGATTTCAGAGGAAGGATGTCAACTGTCAAGGACAGAACTCCCTTCCAGGAAGTGCAGTCTGTCCAATAGAGAGAAGAGCAGCTGCACATCCTAGCTGGAGGCCAATCAAGAGGCTAAGGATACTAGGTTATCTAATGTTCAGAAGACCATGAACTATACATAAATCAGCTTATGTCCTAGTTATAAACCGGAAGGCCCATTTGATGTTCTGAATCAGCACAACAACTTGAGGGTTCTGCATTGTTTCCCAGATCTTGAGCATCTTAAATCAAATGACCTCCTATTTATTCTATTCTTGACTGACTATAAGACTAGAATAGAATGCACTTGCACAACCTGGTCTAACTCACCTCATTACATAAAAATGCTGGAAAAAGTAGATATACTGGCAAACTGGGGAATAAAGTTAATAACTGTGGAACAAAATATACCCACGCTTCTTGAAGTCAGAAGCCGGCAGAGACAATAACCCCAATGCTACTACTTTGGCTCATAGGGTAGCATTCAAAAGCCTAAAAAATGATACTTCCATGGATACTAATAACCTGGCAATAACAATAGGTCCTGCTGGCAAAGGGAATAGCCCAATACAGATTGTGTCATGACCATTTTGTAACCTACACTTCTACAATTTGCAAGGGCGCAAGTCCTGATGCTGGACAGGTCACAAAAGTGCTGCAGATGTGTTCTTGAAATATTGCAGACTGGAAAAGACAAACAATAAATCATCATCAGAATTTATACAGATTCCTGAACTCATATGATAAAATTTGTTTTCATGAAACTTGGAAGACAACAGAAGTGGATTTTCAAAACTACACATCATTGGAGGTATTGGCAACAGAAAGCACATGGGGAGGCTTAGTGGTGGGTTAGCAATATATTGTTGAGAGGCAGCCCAGGAGCCTCTCATTATAGAATTTCTTAAAATCCAAAAACATATCAGAAGTATGGGTAAAATACAACACAAACATACAAGCCTACTTAATTAATGTTTATATGCTACCTGCAGAAGCCCCGGATAAGAAGCAAATACCTTCTCTCTTGGAGAAGATTGAAACTGTGATATGTTTATTCGGAGGCACTAAGGTTGTCTTTACAGGTGAATCGAATAGTAATCTGTACCAGGGAAGCTAAAAAGCACCTTCGGGAGACTCACTGAGAGTCCCCTCCTTGATTGTTAAAGAAAGGAAATTTACAAGTGTGGGGTAAATGGTTAGTTCCATTCTCATGTATTTGAGGCTACACAATTTGTATGATAGACGTGTGAATAACCAGCCGGCCAATTCAACAAGATAACATGTCAAACCTTGGATATTGACTATACATTCATTAATGCAGTTGGCTTCAGAAACCTTAGGACTTCAAAATAATACCTAGAATAGTGAGTGATCATAATCCCCAGTATGTCTGACTAAGGGCCCCATTACGATGGCGGGCGGACTTTGTTAGCCCGCCACAGTAACGGTAAACGGTCCGACCGCCAGAGGTGCGGTGGTCCCGCTAGGCCCATTAGGATGCGACCGCCACCCTGGCGGTCGCATCCCGCATATTTTAAATTGCGGCAGGTGGTGCTGCAAGCAGAACCCGCCGCAATGAAAAATATGCATTTTGTGCATTAGCATGCACAACGTGTCAGGCACCATGTGGTGCCTGCCACCTTGTGCATGGCAATGAAGGGGGGTACCACAGGTACCCAAGTGCACCCTCAAACCCCCAACACCCTGGGGGCCTGCAACGGCCCCCTAAGCCAAAGACCGTGTGCCTTTCCATGGTGGCGTCACCGCCATGGAAAGGCCCGATTCCGGACACATCCTAATATGGCGGGTGGTGCCTGGTAGGGGCCGCCACCATATTATGGCCAGGGATCGCAGGGCAGGCAATTGTAACGATTGCCTGCATGCAGAAAAGCAGCTGACGGTCTTTCCGTCCGCAGCTGTGCCCCCGCCATTGTATTAGGTCAGGGGGTAAATGGCGGGCGGGGAAAGATCTTGGGCAGATCACCACCGCCCGTGGTGCGGTGGCGATCCACCCGACATCTTAATGGCCCCTTAAGTGTCAAGATAGCGGAATATTGAATGGATAAATGCCTGGGCAATGAGGATTTTATAGCAATAGGAGAGAAAAATATAATTTGGAATAGTCATTTTAATCATTCAGCACAAAATATCTGGCTTCAACCTTTCTTTCTTAATTTGTCCAGCGTGATACATTTTTATATGGATGAATCTCAGTTGGCTATAGACTTGTTTACAGATGTCCTGGCACAAATGTCTGACTTAATAGCAGTCAAAAGACCTAAAGCAGCCCATGAAGTCTGAACGATGTAAGGGGAAGGTATTGGCAATAAGAAAGTTGAAGGCTAATTTAAGAAGGGAAATCAGGAATACTGTTATCAGCGAACGAGACTGGATATAGGCAGATCTGCATTGTGCAATGAATACAAGAAACAGCTGGTAATTCTGGTCTATTGTCAAAAAGGATACTAAATCCAGTAAGACTATAGAGCAGTGAACAAGGCTGAGCCAGCTTTAAAGGGTATATATGATAGATTCTATTTTAAGATTAATCATATAGAGATAAGGAATCTAATCTTTTCCTACAATAACACACAGTCACCATGCCCAAATGCATCCCAGTGTCTGTAATACAACTTAATCCAAACAAGTGAGGGCTTATTATAACCCTGATTTTTAATATGGTCATATTTTTGGGGGTTTTACTAACATCATGGAAAGAGTCAATTATTCATCCTCTCTGTAAGAAAGGTCCAGGCTGCAGTAGTTACGGCCTCATAGCCCTATTGGATGCAGATGGTAAATTAATTGTGGAGCATCTGCTAGCTCACCTGCCAATTTGGGCAGACCAGTCACATAGATTATCCTTCACCAGACATGATTTCGATCTAAATGTACCACATTGGATAATATTGTGACCTTACTTTTGGTGGGACATAGGCCTGTCTATGTGAACAGAATTTGTTCACATGTTTTAGTGACTACTCTATAGCCTTCAACAAGTTGGATTAAAATAGGTGTGCAAGTGGGGTATCCCCCCGGTCTTCTAAACAGCTCATCATTGACTTACCTAGTAACTAGGGTTGGGTGGTAATCTGTGTTCCGCCAATTGAGTTTTGCCCAGTCCCGCTCCAGGCGCAGTGTGGAGTTCCTGGAAAACTCCATCAACTGCCTCTTCACAGAGATTTGTCATGCGCAGTTTACCAACATTAAGTTGGCGAGAGTGAAAAATTGAGTGCTAAGATTAGTCCCAGTGTGATTTCCCAATGCGAGCAGTTGCTGCAGGTTGCTACTGTCCGCTTTCAGAAAGCTGCTGCTCGAGTAGAAAATCTACTCGAGCAGCAGAAAGAAGAAGGTGCATGGTGCAGTTACTGCTGATGTTACAATGTGGAACAAGCTCCAGGCGCTAAAAATCAGCATGAGCAGCTCGGCGTGCTGAAATTCCATTGCTTGCGGAACTCAGCAAAATCTCGCAGAGTTTTTATGAAAATCTAAGGAATTTTGCAGAGCAAAACTCTGAGTTCTACCCACCCCGAATAGTGACATCTGGGTAATAGTTAAGCTGTCAGATAGCAGTGATCTCTCTTCGAAAACTTTCACGTACAATGGGATTAAACAAGGTTGTATGCTGGCTCCACTTCTGTTTAGCCTATTCACATTTGACCTAGCTGATATTTTGGTGCATTCCTTGGTTAATATCCCAAAGCTAGCGGGAACAAACATTTAATTTTAGCATATGCAAATGATTTAGTTATCCTGTCAACTACCCAGATAGGATTGTAAACACAGCTGAGCAGAATGAAATATTTTGATGCAGTAAATAACCGCTGCATTAAATTTAATAAAACCAAAGTATTGCCCTTCAGATGGCGAAAATCCAAATACACCTGCACAATATGAGGCACTAGCTACAAGAGGTTTCAGAATACACATACCTAAGAGTGACGCTTGACAAAACCTTGAATTGGGAAAAATCACATAGAGGGAGTGCAATGGGTCTTCCATTAGATGTCTCAAAGATCAAGACTATTCTAGTTCTTCTATATTGGTCTTTATTGATTGGATTGCAATCCCTGACCCTCCTTGTAGGTCGCTCCCCCTCCACGCAGCTCCGACTGTGTGCCCCTGCTTTCGCTACAGCTGGTAAGTGTCCTCCGTCCGTTGCTTCTGTGCCACTGACTCTACCTCCTTGTGCCCTGTTTTTTGCTCTGTACCACTCGTTTTTCCCCCCTTTTTGTACCCCATTTTGCTTTTTGTGCCACTGACTCCCCCTCCTTGTGCCCCGTATTTTGCTCTGTACCACTCGTTTTTCACCCCTTTTTGTGCCCCATTTTGCTTTCTGTGCCACTAACTCCCCCTCCTTGTGCCCCGTTTTTTGCTCTGTACCACTCGTTTTTCACCCCTTTTTGTGCCCCATTTTGCTTTCTGTGCCACTGACTCCCCCTCCTTGTGCCCCGTTTTGTGCGCTGTACCACTCATTTTGCCCCCTTTTGGTGCCCCTTTTTGCCTTCTGCACCACTGTCTCACTGCCGCTGTGCCCCCTGCATCCCCACCCCTGCCCATTCGCTGCTCCCGCCTCCCAGCTGCTCCTCCCTCCCACCTCCCCATATATGCCGGATGCTGCACAGCCGCACCGAAGGCAAGTCTAAGGCAAGCCCGCCTACGCCCGTCCGCGCCTGGACCGCGCCCAGCGCCAGAACCCCTGGACCCTGCGAACACCAGACTCCGCTACGACGCCAGCACCCTCTACGCACTCAACGCCAGCGGAAACCACACCTGCTTCCAGGCCGCCCCAAAACGGACCCACGGACCTTTCTCCTGCCACACCTGTAGCTTCACCTGCGACAGAGCCACCAAACCTCCAAGGACTAGACCCAACCACCTCCGCTGCATACTCCTCAACACCCGCTCTGCACGCAAACACGCCCTCGAGCTCTGGGATCTGCTCAACACCTCCGCCCCAGACGTGGCCTTCCTGACCGAGACCTGGTGGAATGACTCCTCAGTGGCCAACATCGCCATAGCCATCCCGGACAGCTACAAGATCACACGCAGGGATCGCGCCAACGGAATCGGAGGAGGAATAGCCATCGTCTACAAGTCTACCCTCAAGGTCGCCACCCACGCAGACGACACCCTCAACACCGCCGAACACCTGCGCTTCCGGATCCACACTGACCCCAACACCAGAGGAACACTCATCTACAGACCCCCGGACCCCGAGCTCAGTTCAGCGACTCCATCGCCGACTTCGCCAGCACCCACGCACTCGCCTCCATGGACTAGATCCTCCTCGGGGACCTGAACTTCCACCTCGAGAACAACAACGACGCCAACTCCGCCATCCTGATCGACAACCTCGCCAACCTCGGCCTCAGACAACTCATCACCACACCCACCCACGCCGCCGGCCACACTCTGGACCCCGACTTCTCCACAGGCACCCACGTCGCCTTCCACCACACCACTGAACTCCACTGGACTGACCACCGCTGCATCCATTTCACCTTCAAGAAACCAACCACGCACCACTGCACCCAACAGCTACCTCGCCGCTGCTGGAGCAAAGTCACCGAAGACCAGCTGATCACCACCCTCGCCCAGAACCCACCCACCGACCCGACCAACCCTGACACCGCAGCCCGCAACCTCAGACAGTGGATCGACATCTGCGCCAACACCCTCGCCCCGCTCAAGAAACTCTCCAACAGCCACGTCAGCAAGAGAGCCACCTGGTTCACCGACGAGCTTCAGACCTCCAAACGCGCATGCTGGAAACTGGAGAAGATATGGCTCCAGGAACGCACACCTGACAACAACGCAGCCCACAAGGACGCCCCCCCAGACATCACCACCTCATCAGATTAGCCAGGAGATCCTCCTTCAAAGACCGCCTGGATAACAACGCACATGACAGCAAAGAGCTCTTCAGCATCGTAAAGGAACTCTCAAACCCCAGCCCAAACGATATCCCGCCCTCACAAGAACTGTGCGACTCACTAGCCATCTTCTTCCACCGCAAGATCGCTGACATCCATTACAGCTTCAACACCACGACCGCCCCAACTACCCCAGACACCACCTCCCCTGTGAACACCACCAGCACCAACCGCCTGACCTCCTGGTCCAACGTCAATGACAACGAAACACGCAAGGTCATGAACTCCATCCACTCAGGATTTCCGTCAGACCCGTGCCCACATTACGTATTCAACAAAGCAGACACAGCCATCACACCCCAACTACGGAAGGTCATCAACATCTCCTTCGAAACAGCAACATTCCCGGAAAGCTTGAAGCACGCCGAAATCAACGTCCTCCTCAAGAAGCCCAAGGCGGACCCCAAGGGCCTCAAGAACTTTCGGCCCATCTCCCTGCTCCTGTTCCCGGTGAAGATCATCGAGAAAATCGTCAACATGCAACTGGCCCGCCACCTGGAAGACAACAACATCTTGGAGCCGTCCCAGTCCGGGTTCAGACGAAACCATAGCACTAGCTAGCATTCCATTGCTTGCGGAAGTCAGCAAAATCTCGCAGAGTTTTTATGAAAATCTAAGGAATTTTGCAGAGCAAAACTCTGAGTTCTACCCACCCCGAATAGTGACATCTGGGTAATAGTTAAGCTGTCAGATAGCAGTGATCTCTCTTCGAAAACTTTCACATACAATGGGATTAAACAAGGTTGTATGCTGGCTCCACTTCTGTTTAGCCTATTCACATTTGACCTAGCTGATATTTTGGTGCATTCCTTGGTTAATATCCCAAAGCTAGCGGGAACAAACATTTAATTTTAGCATATGCAAATGATTTAGTTATCCTCTCAACTACCCAGATAGGATTGTAAACACAGCTGAGCAGAATGAAATATTTTGATGCAGTAAATAACCGCTGCATTAAATTTAATAAAACCAAAGTATTGCCCTTCAGATGGCGAAAATCCAAATACACCTGCACAATATGAGGCACTAGCTACAAGAGGTTTCAGAATACACATACCTAGGAGTGACGCTTGACAAAACCTTGAATTGGGAAAAATCACATAGAGGGAGTGCAATGGGTCTTCCATTAGATGTCTCAAAGATCAAGACTATTCTAGTTCTTCTATATTGGTCTTTATTGATTGGATTGCAATCCCTGACCCTCCTTGTAGGCCGCTCCCCCTCCACGCAGCTCCGACTGTGTGCCCCTGCTTCCGGTACCGCTGGTAAGTGTCCTCCGTCCGTTGCTTCTGAGCCACTGACTCTACCTCCTTGTGCCCCGTTTTTTGCTCTGTACCACTCGTTTTTCCCCCCTTTTTGTACCCCATTTTGCTTTTTGTGCCACTGACTCCCCCTCCTTGTGCCACGTATTTTGCTCTGTTCCACTCGTTTTTCACCCCTTTTTGTGCCCCATTTTGCTTTCTGTGCCACTGACTCCCCCTCCTTGTGCCCCGTTTTTTGCTCTGTACCACTCGTTTTTCACCCCTTTTTGTGCCCCATTTTGCTTTCTGTGCCACTGACTCCCCCTCCTTGTGCCCCGTTTTGTGCGCTGTACCACTCATTTTGACCTCTTTTGGTGCCCCTTTTTGCCTTCTGCACCACTGTCTCCCTGCCGCTGTGCCCCCTGCGTCCCCACCCCTGCCCATTCGCTGCTCCCGCCTCCCAGCTGCTCCTCCCTCCCACCTCCCCATATATGCCGGATGCTGCGCAGCCGCACCGAAGGCACGTCTAAGGCAAGCCCGCCTACGCCCGTCCGCGCCTGGACCACGCCCAGCGCCAGAACCCCTGGACCCTGCGAACACCAGACTCCGCTACGACGCCAGCACCCTCTACGCACTCAACGCCAGTGGAAACCACACCTGCTTCCAGGCCGCCCCAAAACGGACCCACGGACCTTTCTCCTGCCACACCTGTAGCTTCACCTGCGACAGAGCCACCAAACCTCCAAGGACTAGACCCAACCACCTCCGCTGCATACTCCTCAACACCCGCTCCGCACGCAAACACGCCCTCGAGCTCTGGGATCTGCTCAACACCTCCGCCCCAGACGTGGCCTTCCTGACCGAGACCTGGTGGAATGACTCCTCAGTGGCCAACATCGCCATAGCCATCCCGGACAGCTACAAGATCACCCGCAGGGATCGCGCCAACGGAATCGGAGGAGGAATAGCCATCGTCCACAAGTCTACCCTCAAGGTCGCCACCCACGCAGACGACACCCTCAACACCGCCGAACACCTGCGCTTCCGGATCCACACTGACCCCAACACCAGAGGAACACTCATCTACAGACCCCCGGACCCCGAGCTCAGTTCAGCGACTCCATCGCCGACTTCGCCAGCACCCACGCACTCGCCTCCATGGACTAGACCCTCCTCGGGGACCTGAACTTCCACCTCGAGAACAACAACGACACCAACTCCGCCATCCTGATCGACAACCTCGCCAACCTCGGCCTCAGACAACTCATCACCACACCCACCCACGCCGCCGGCCACACTCTGGACCCCGACTTCTCCACAGGCACCCACGTCGCCTTCCACCACACCACCGAACTCCACTGGACTGACCACCGCTGCATCCATTTCACCTTCAAGAAACCAACCACGCACCACTGCACCCAACAGCTACCTCGCCGCTGCTGGAGCAAAGTCACCGAAGACCAGCTGATCACCACCCTCGCCCAGAACCCACCCACCGACCCGACCAACCCTGACACCGCAGCCCGCAACCTCAGACAGTGGATCGACATCTGCGCCAACACCCTCGCCCCGCTCAAGAAACTCTCCAACAGCCACGTCAGCAAGAGAGCCACCTGGTTCACCGACGAGCTTCAGACCTCCAAACGCGCATGCTGGAAACTGGAGAAGATATGGCTCCAGGAAAGCACACCTGACAACAACGCAGCCCACAAGGACGCCCCCCCAGACATTACCACCTCATCAGATTAGCCAGGAGATCCTCCTTCAAAGACCGCCTGGATAACAACACACATGACAGCAAAGAGCTCTTCAGCATCGTAAAGGAACTCTCAAACCCCAGCGCAAACGATATCCCGCCCTCACAAGAACTGTGCGACTCACTAGCCATCTTCTTCCACCGCAAGATCGCTGCCATCCATGACAGCTTCAACACCACGACCGCCCCAACTACCCCAGACACCACCTCCCCTGTGAACACCACCAGCACCAACCGCCTGACCTCCTGGTCCAACGTCAATGACAACGAAACACGCTTGGTCATGAACTCCATCCACTCAGGATCTCCGTCAGACCCGTGCTGACATTACGTATTCAACAAAGCAGACACAGCCATCACACCCCAACTACGGAAGGTCATCAACATCTCCTTCGAAACAGCAACATTCCCGGAAAGCTTGAAGCACGCCGAATTCAACGTCCTCCTCAAGAAGCCCAAGGCGGACCCCAAGGACCTCAAGAACTTTCGGCCCATCTCCCTGCTCCTGTTCCCGGTGAAGATCATCGAGAAAATCGTCAACATGCAACTGGCCCGCCACCTGGAAGACAACAACATCTTGGAGCCGTCCCAGTCCGGGTTTAGACGAAACCATAGCACTAAGACATCCCTCATCTCCGCCACAGACGACATCAGGCGTCAACTAGACAACGGCAAAACATCAGCCCTCATCCTCCTGGACCTGTCAGCCGCTTTTGACACGGTCTGCCATTGCACTCTAAAGACACGCCTCCTAGAAGCCGGAATCCAAGAGAAGGTCTTTGACTGGACCACGTCCTTCCTCTCCGGCAGAACCCAGAGTGTCCGCCTCCCGCCCTTCCGATCTGAAGCCACCGAAATCATCTGCGGTGTCCCCCAGGGCTCATCCCTCAGCCCGACGCTGTTCAACGTCTACATGCCCCCCCCTCGCATACGTGGCCCTCCATCACGACCTCAACATCATCTCCTACGTCTATGACACCCAGCTCATCCTCTCCCTCACCAAGGACCCACACACCGCCAAAACCAACCTCCACGAGGGAATGAAGGCCGTTGCCGACTGGATGAGGAGCAGCCGTCTGAAACTGAACTTGGACAAGACAGAGGTCCTCATCCTCGGACCCACCCCCTTAGCCTGGGACGACTCCTGGTGGCCGACCACACTGGGAACAGCACCGACACCCACCGACCATGCACGCAACCTAGGATTCATCCTCGACTCTTCCCTCTTCTTGTCTACACAGGTCAACGCTGTCTCCACCTTCTGCTACAACACCCTCGGCATGCTCCGCAGAATCTACAAGTGGATCCCGACCGAAACAAGAAGAACGGTGACACAGGCCCTCGTCAGCAGCAGACTGGACTACGGCAACGCACTCAACGCAGGTATCCCAGCCAAACACCTACGACGACTACAACGCATCCAAAACGCCTCCGCCCGACTGATCGTCAACGTCCCCCACCGCAGCCACATCACCCCCCACCTGAGAGTCCTACACTGGTTCCCGTCAACAAGAGGATCACCCTCAAGCTCCTCACCCACACACACAAAGCACTCCACAACGCCAGACCAGCCTACCTGAACAGCAGAATCAGCTTCTATACCCCCACCCCTGGGACTAGAAGGTCTTTATGCACTATAGGTTTCTGTATCTTCCCTTTAAAGACTTTAGTGGCTCTTGGTCCTTAAAGGGGCCCATCTATAGCATGTGCAGGATGTGTACATTAGCCTACCAATGCATTGAACATGTCATATGCCTATGTCCATCGTTGTTAGAGGCGCACAATAAATACCTCAAACAGGTCTTTAAGGCTAAAGGTATCAGAACTATCGTAGAGGCACTGCTGTTTTATGGGCAATGCACCAAAAGTTTTAAGCTTCGCATACAGGATGTGGGAAAATGTGGTCAGACAGTTGATGATAGCAGGATTCAATGTATCAGTTTCTTCTTTTCAAATAATGTATGCACTTTATGACAACTTATTACTTAGCAACCATTATTTTAACCTGTGTAATATATTTTATATGGTTTTTAATGAAACTTAAACAGTAAACGTATGGCTACTACTGACACTACTAAATTATAAATTACTAATTAAATATGAAAAAATATTAACACATTAAAAATTACAAGCTGTACTACAAAGAAGTACAACAATGATATTAAAAACTCCATCACCTAAAATTAATATGATAACTAATATATATTAAATTATTTAAACAACAATATTTAAAGATGTACTTTGGTGAAACAATATTATGTACAATATTTTAAAAATATTCTATACATACAAATATATTCTTGCCTTCTATATTTAGTTCTTTTTTATTTTTGTATTGATGCTACATTGATATTTTTGAGGCAATATTCATGCAACTCGATAGTTTTGAAACAATTTTTTTGTCGTTCACGAGCATATCAGCTGAAAAAAAGAGTTGAAGAGGAAGATTTAAGAAGATTTTGCGCCGATTTGTGTCACAAAAATGACGCAAATTGGCGCAATATCTTTTTTCCAATTAACTTTCCAGCGCTAAACTTGTGTAGCGCTGAAAATAACGGAAAAGTAATGCAAAGCTGCGCATGTCGCTGGTTTACATTACTTAGCACCGTGGGGGCGTGCTAAGGGTGGAGCATTGGAATTCACATGCAACCACTCAAGGGGGGAGATTTACAAACATTTTGCACTGGCTTATTGTTGCAAAAGTGACGCAAACTAGCGCAAAATGGTTTTTTTGCTATTTACTTTCAGCGTAAAACTTGTGCGCTGGAAGACACACTCAAAGTAGCGCAAAGCAGTGTGAAGCACTGCTTCGCCGTTATTTAACGCCGCGGGGGCATTACATGGATTGAACATGGGAGTTCCCAAGCAACTACCCATGCCTTTTGACACAAAACCCTATTTACAAAGATTTGTAGACATGGTTTTGTGCCAAGAGTTAACGCCCCTTCAAAGGAGGTACTAATAGGAGCAATTCTTTCATTTCTCCCTGCTTTTCTGACTTTGCATGCATGCTGCACTGTGCAGCATGCATACAATGTGGGAAAAGCGTTCCACCTTGTCTAGGCATAGTATTTTGTACAAGAAGGGTACCCTTCCTGCACAAAACCTATGCACACACCCTAGCTCTATGGCGCTGTGGTGTGTGCATGGCACAGGCTGCTGAAGGGAAATGGGAGGAGAGAGCAATATAGTTGAAAATAGGGGATTCTCCTGCTCCCTCCCTGTCGTGAAACGCAGCGAAGCCTAAATTCTTGATGGGACCATGTGCAGTGCAAAACAAACAACAAGTGGTGACTTAAGTCTCATGGTTAAGAAGTGATTGTGGGAGTGACCCAACTTCGTGTGGGCTATGGAAAGGTCTTGATGATCAAAAGACAGACCATCCCACTTTGGATGACCAAGTGAGAACATTTGATCATGACAAGACTTTGATGGGAATCCAATGTTTATGTATGGGTCTCACCAACAATCAAGTGCGTTTCTGTTGATCAGGTTTTCTGTTGTTCCCATGTTTAGATACACTCATTAGTACTACATGCTTTGACTCACTTCGGTAGGGGTTCTCAGCCGTTTTGAGCTCCTGTGAGCTCTTATATAGACCCCCAGTTTTTCTTGTTGGTATTTGAAGCCTGGAAGCACACAGCCATCAATACCCTCCTGTAGAATCCCTCAGCAGACCCAGCCAACTACCTACCAATCTCTCTCCTACCGTACCCAACCAAGGTAAGGGACCCAAAGCCAGTCACGTTCATGTGGCACAGGATACTGACAGAAGGCACAAATGGCTAAGACAAGAAAATGCCAACTTTCTAAAAGTGGAATTTCCAGAGGTGTAACTTAAAATCTAACTTTAAAATAAAGAGAATTTCAAATTGCAATTCATTTGACGCTAAACAGAATTTCCCTATCTGCTTCGAGTCTGAAGTCTGCACTTATTAAATGTAGTAAGGTAGCAAAGTTTTTCACTGCCAGGACCTTTAAAACTTAAGTTCACATGTCCTACATTTTAAATACCATGCATCCTTTCCTCGGAGCTGTTCGGGCCAACCTTGGAGGTGACTTGTACTAAAAAGAATGGTTTAGGCAAAACGTTTAGTTTTCCAGGTCGAAATGGCAATTTAAAATTGCACTAAAGGCTGCAGAGACAGGCCTCAGGCAAGTTTTAAAATGCTACTTTATTGGGTGTCACATTGAGTGCTGTAGGCCCATTAGTAGCTGTTAATTAAAAGTCCCTGGGTACAAGTAGAACTATATACTAGGGACTTACAAGTCAATTCAATGTGCCATTCAGGTATAGGCCAGTGTTACCATGTTTTTAATGTGAGTGGACAAACACTTTAGCACTGATTATCAGTAGTACCGGGCAGAGAGTCCTATGGCCAATACAAACAAATTCACTTAAACACAAAAGGCGAAGGCAAAAAGACAAAACGTTTGGTGGTATAGAGGGCCAGGTCAAACAGAGATACTCTGGACAAATAGGACGAGTTCAAGGACTAACTAATGCTAACTAGATGCATAGAGCACAACCAGTCTCGGGCGGCAGGGATTACATTGTTTATATATGAAAACTAAAGTGGAGTGATTTGAGGTGGTCGACTGCTAATGCAAGAGACGCTGGCAGTGATGCACTACAGACTGCTTAGGGAAAAAACAAACTTCAAATTAACATCTGAGGGCTCTCAAGTGTCCCAAATCCATGGGAGAGTAGCTCATCCAATCAAGGATTTTGCTTTGCATTTTGGGACTCGTGATCTTGATGTTTGTAATGTGTATGAAAATACCTGAGTTGGATGGGCTAAATATGCATGGATCTGGGGAATTTAAAAGCCTTGGTTTGTGTAAGTGTATATTAATAAAGTTCAATTTTTATCTCTAACCGCGTACCCAAAAAATACTAGTTTCATTAGTCTATTACATACATTTGTAATTCGAATACCCAACCCATTTTTAGATATGAAAAACTAGGTATTTAAAATGTGCACGCTGATTATTCATTTTTAGGTGGCGATTTTGGTATATATGTCGCCGTTTAGATCAATTCTGCGAAAGGTTAAGTGCCTCAAACGAGTTAAATTAGAAAATTATTTGTTTATAGCATGACACAGCCAGCGATTTAACATCAGCGTAGCAGAAAGTGTAACTGAAGCTGCTTGGCGCCCATTTTGCTCCAGACTTTAACTCTCCCTGCGGTGTTTAATGTTTCCAATCTTCTGCTGATTATTGCTGGGGTTTCAGCCAAATAAGACTTTCAAATTAAAACATTCCAGGCAGTTTAAGCCAGGGTATCCATGGTGACTGAATCGTGATTTTTTTCACACATCTTTAGTAATTGCATTAATTAAAAAACACATTTCTGAAATTTTGTTGTCGACTACCAGCATACAGGCAATCGTACAAAGGTTCTTTTAATGTGCCCAGTATTCGTCTTATTCTCAGTTCAACTGCATTCGAACAGTTTATTGTTCTCTAACTCTCTTCACATATTTTCCTACGGTTGCTGGTGGATCTTCAAGCATGAGCGGTAAAACACATAACAGTGTATATTTTAACAAGCAAGGAAAAATGCATCTGTGATAGTACCGCCTTTGGCCAAGGATAATATATTGCATTTTCTTTAGTCTTCGTGCATAAGTCATTTCACAAGTCGCTCTTTCTTATTTATTTTACGTCTCTGAATGTATGGAACCGTTATAAATTAATTTAATTTATGCCGGTTTGCGATTTATTAACAGTGAGTCTAAAACATAGCCTAATTTGCTACTGTGAAATTTCGGTTTTGCACATCTGGCACTATAACGACACTCGAAAGGCCGTTTTTTGTTGTTGGATATTGCTCGCCAAAGTGCTTGGGCCACTGAGAAAAGTCATTAGTGAAAAGATTTAATGAATCTCAGCCATTGTTAATTACTCTGGGTTTTTACCCAGTCCATCGTATTTTTATGCACTGTGCCACAACAAACAGGATCCAGTTTAATACTAATATACATTAATGAATAAGAGGAGCACAGAAAACACTGTTAGCCCACACGCCCTCTGACCAACAGCACAAACAACCCCAAATCAGTTTTAGCGTTCTTGTTCACTTCGTTTGGTGCAGTTTGATACCTATATCACAATAAATTACTGAAGAAACTTTGCGAATCTCCCTGAAAAAATACATTAAAAAATGCTATGAATGTAATTTATTTTATTGTATTGTGATGGAAAAAGGTCCTGTGCATGAATCAGATGAACATATGCACCTGTCTAGTTTTTCCAATTGCCAGCTTTTTGATATTTGGTCCATAACTCAGCACACAACACCACCATGCGTGCATGCTAATGTCGTATGATCAAGACTTACAGCACTAATCTGTGATCTGGAGGGACATACAAAGTGCACCCTCCTTGCCAAGAATAACTACTCAGTTCATTAGTGTTAGAAATTGCCCATTTTGCAGGGTTACCCCCAAACGTTTGGACTTCCTCCTCCTATTTTTACCTCATTTAGTTTGCTTTAGGACCCTCTGTACTTTACCAATGCTAACCAGTGCTAAAGTGCATGTGCACTGTTCCAAAAACATGGTAACATTGGCTTACACCCAATTGACATTTTTAATTTACTTATAGGTCCCTATTAAAGTGTACTGCATGTGCCCAGGGCCTGTAAATTAAATGCTACTAGTGGGCCAGCAGCACTGATTAAGCCACCCACATAAGTTGCCCCTTAACCATGTCTCAGGCCTGCCACTGCAGGGCCTGCGTGTGCATTTTACTGTCACTTCGACTTGCCATGCGAAACTAATTACCAAGCCTTATACACCCGTTTTATTACGTGCAAGACACCTCTAAGGTAGGTCCTAGGTAGCCTTATTGACAGGGTGCTGTGTTAGTTAAGAGGTAGGGCATGTACGTTTAAGTTTGGCATGTCCTGGTAGTACCAAACAGCCTATTTAATGCTTCACTACTGTGAGGCCTACTCCTCTCATAAGTTAGCATTGGGAATTCCCTTATACCCTTTTAAGTGGTATTTCCTGATCAGAAAGGAGTGGCTTTTTCAAGTTTGGTATGTTTAGAATGGTAATGGTAAATCCTCCATACTGGTGAAGATGGATTTCCCATTTCTATTTTAGAAATGCCACATTTAGAAAGTGGACATTTTTCTGTGCTTATAACTCTTTGTGCATATCAGCTTGTCTCGAATACACATCTGGGCTGGGTGACAGCTACACTTTGTGCATTTCCTTTGGACACCCACAACACAGGAAGGGCTGGGTGTGACAGGACATTCATCTGCATTTATCAGCATACTGAAAGCCTTCCTGGGTGGCTCACACTTACACCTGAATATGTTGTGCCCTTCCCTCATGCAAAGGGCTGATTTACTCCTACTGGTAGTTTGGAGCCAGGTCTGGGCTGAAAGGCATTCTTGTGCCCCGTGGGCCTGCATCTTTGGCGAGTTGCACGAGGTCCTCTGTGACTCCAGTGCCTCCGGTCTGTGTCTCCTCTTGAGGGTTACCAGTGAATTCTTTTGGGCTCCCCAATTGCTCAGGCCTGCCCTGACTCCCCTGCTTGTGGTGAGTCTCCTGGACTTTGCTGGTGATGACATTGTACCTTCTTCAACTTCCTCTTGGTTGCAGTTGATACGGCTTGTTGGTGATACTGCCGGACACCGACCCCTCAACTCTCGATGTCCGACGTGGGACAGCTTGTGTACAGTACCTGGTCTTCCACAGCATCACCTGGTCCACACAGCTGCAGTTTCAAGGTCACCATCAGCACTCCTGCAATACCCAACATTGGTGGGCATTCCTCTTCTGTGCCTCCTGGTCACTCCTGAGTGGCATAGACTCCGTCACCTCTGCTTGCAGGTTCTTCACTTCCTGAATCCACCTTTGGGTTCCATCAGACACTTTCACCTTCTCCAGCAGCAGCATCTTCCTGAAGTCCTCTGATGGCGGTTTCCGACACCACTTCACACCTATGCACCTGGCTTCCCTGGGCAGGTAATCTGGTTCCTAAGGTATCCACGGGTGGGGTGGCTCTCCAACTTCTTGTCTTCCACGGTGTTTCTTCAGGGTCCACTGAGAAAGGTCCTCTTTCTTTAAAATTGCAACCGAGACTTACACAATGATTTGTACCAAGAAAGCGATTGTGTTCCTACACTGCGCCCAACCTCTCTGGGGCTCCTAGATACTCACCTTGGGTGGTTCCTTGGGTCCCCGGCACTTCTACATCCTCTGAGTCCTGTATTGACTCAAGTCGTGATTTGCATACCTCTATTTTAGTATATTGGTTTCCCCTTGGGGACCACTGTGTATTCTGTGCTACTTACCTGTTACTATTGAAAAGCATTGAATGCATTCTGTATATCTACAGCTAGGAGATACCTGTATGTGTTATTGAGTGTTTTATAACAAATACATATTTTTATTACAACACTGTGTGGTTCTTTTTCACTTAATCAATACCTATAAGATTATGTTCTGGTAAAACAAGCTGCTTTACACCCCTTCTGGATTAAATCTGAAGGCTGCTATCCACAGCTAACACTTAGAGAGCTTTCTAAGGTTGTGTAAGACCACTAAAATCACAATGAGGGTTGTCTAGATTATTGCAAGGTGTCCACTTACATAAATGTGCATCATATACTGAGCCAGCCTCTCAAATTGGTGTGCAGTGGTTGGGATTCAAGTCTGCATTGTTTTACCAGATAATGTTGGTGTGGATTAATTGAAAAATCATTACTAATACTAGGCACATATAATACAAGCATAGAATACGTAAGTTCTGCTGAACTTAGGGTTGGGCAGTTAATGGCCTGGCACAACCCTTTCTCCAACCTCAGAGTGTTTTGTTCCCAATAGGTGCAACACCTCACTACACCTAGTATGTCTTCTAAAGGAGATGGCAGTGGCTCTCTGCCTTCTGATACAGTGACCTCATCTTCCAGGAACTGAGGGCCCTGTGTTCCTCTAGGAAGCTGAAGACAGGGAAATGCCCTAATATTCAACGCCTACTAGAGGTGTTACTGTTGGATGACCTACAGAAAGCTAGTGGGTCAGATGAATAGGATAGAGTGGGTGGGCAGGGGACAGTGGATGTGTCAGGAGGGAACCCCCTTGTTAACCTTAATTCTGACGATGACCAGGAAGAATCTCATGACTCCCACCTGAAGAACTCAGATCTCCAGAGGATAGTGCAGATGGCATAGAGGGTGCCCCCAGAAATGGGTCTCCCTTTGTCCCTCCTGGAAGGGTCCAGAGTAGACCAAGAAGTGTTGTTTTCGATTTTAGATGTTGAATTAATTTCCAGATTCATGCCCTTATATAGGTACATTTCACATTGCTGTTATATAGGCATAGAAATCCAGTCCTTATTTAGGCATAGTCCCTGCTACCCAAATACAGGCATGGCTACTTCCATCCGTTCATCTACGTCACAACGATTTCTTGGAAAACCAGACTCTTAAGCTGTTATGGACTTCCCCTTGCTTGGATATTGATTTCTCCAAGAACTCATTTATTATGCATGAACATCTATTCCTTAGGGGTTTATTCATGACATTCATATGCCCGACTTTACATCAATACTGGCATTCCTAAACACCTTCAAGGTATAAATATACTTTCACTTGCTCTAGCAATTCATGGTGTGGTTCGGTGTAGTTCGACTACCTACTTGCACGACGCAGCTTGCTACAGCAAGTGCCGAAGGCAGCCAACTCTCCAGCTGACACACTGACCAGAAGCTGTCATCCGCCTGCCGAGAATCCAGCTCCCGTGTTTCTGACTCCCCTTGCGGGGTGTTTGGAAATTGAGTCCAGAGAAAGAGATACCAAGCTCTCTCATTCTAAGGTATGGAGCTGATTAGAACCTAGAGAAACCTTTGGCAATTCTTGGCAAAACTAAACCTATTCTAAAGCCAACACCTACCTCTTCCCTCATACTAGACCTAGGTTAGGTACACTGGGGTAGGTGTATTTTAGAAGCACCAGTTGAGTATTTTAGCCTGTGTTATTTATGTATGTATTTTTATATATGTCATAGCAACAGACAATAGTATTACAGTATTATTTTATATTACTGTTCACGCTGTATGCATTATACTTTGCAATCTGTCTAACGATTGTAGCAGTTCACCTCTCTTGCATGAGAAAGAAGACTGTTCAATAAGCGCTTTTTATTGAAACGCCTGTCTCTCTATTTCTGTGCAAACTCTGTAGAAACGAAGCATGCACAATTGACTGAGTGAAATATTTATCTATTGTTTCCATGACTCTGAAGATATCGTTTCGATTCTAGGGGAAACAAAGTTGTCATGTTTATGCGGTTGTCAGAGTCTAATCCCTTCTTGTTTATTCGAGAAAGTTTCTAGTGACCTCTGAGTTAGCTGGCACACACAATTAAGTTTATTATACTCAATAGAGACATACTGACCTCAGTCCTATGTCAAATCTATAGTGTATATTATTCCAATGTGCAGAGCCTATTGGAAATATAGGAACTACACTACATGGCGCCCAACGGTTTGGTAAAGCACTAATTTAACGCTAGATACTACAGTAACTCAGTCGTGCTTTTCTCAGAGACCCCTTTTTCCCGTAATACTCCAATAGACTGGAATGGTTAAAGGGATAATATCTGCCATAGCTGAGTAGGACGAAAAATCCTATGTATTAGCTTTTTGGTTTGTTCAATGTTGAAGGATACAGTGTCCCAAAATATTGTGCATCTTATCTTTGTTCCCTTTAAACTTGCTCTGCAAACTTTCAGTCAACAAAATGGCCTACGAAGATAATCCCGGGCCAGTGGAGCTGTGGCTGATCCAGCAGCTTTTAACATTACAGGTTTCCGAGAAACAGATGGAAATGCTATAGTCATTCATCAAAATTTATGGAAAGCCATCACTATAAAACTTATAAAACATGGCCTAACATCAAGAGGTGGTAGGGCAGTTTTTATGGTAGAGGCACATGAATATCACCAGACAGAGGTATTCTATTCATGAATAGTCTTCCCAGAACCAAATCCAGTAACACACATGTTTCACTTCTACAAAGAAGATGATCCACCAGTGGAATATATACCTTTCGAGGATATTGAAATTCCACTAACATACCAGGAGCATGAGCTCTGTTTTAAAGGCGCCCTAAAACATTTAAATCACCTTACCAGGCTCGGTCCACTAGGAAGATCAGGGGCAACATGGTCAGCTCTAGCCGGCTACACACTTGACCCTGACATTGAATCAATGTCGGACGAGGACTTACTTAGTAACATACAAAACTTAATTGAATTATACAGTTAAAGGTCTTTACTAAAAGCATTACTACTCCTTCTAAAAAGAAGCAGGAAAATAGCAAATAAACTTCTAGAGAAGTGTTTTCATTACAGAGGTAGGTCTCCTCAAAAGGAGCCCTCTGAACGAAGGTACAACCTCAGGAATAGGGATAATTTGAGAAAACCTGATAGATATCAAGACACTGACACACTTTCCTCTCGTACCTTTCAGACTTCCTCACAGAAATCCGAAAGAAGAGGACGGTCAGAAACGTGTGAAGACCAAAGACGATCAACACGTTCAGAAAAACAAGAAACCTCAATTCACCAAAAAGAAGGTAGCAGGTCTAAAAATCAGACACGCCGAGGATCTTGAGGACACAACTCAAGAATGGAGAATGGGCTCAGACAATGTTGGACAGCGCAGCAGAAGTCACAATAGCTTGCCAGAACCTGAAGGGTCTTCTGGAGACAGCGGACTTGAATTAAGACATTCAAGTTGAAACTGCAGATACCAGGGTTAGCTCTCCACATAGGTTATATGAAATAACACTCCGGATGGAGGGAGACATACCAAGAAAAGGGAAAGTCATAACTTTCCATGGGTTATGACATTTTTCTAGCTGAACAAGACTGGCCACCAGAATTTGTCAGGGAGTGCCCACATGGCGAAGACATAATTATGCCAGCCTTCTCTAATTATATTCCAATTCATTTAAAATATACTTATGTCAGGAAATGGGCAGTAGCCCAAGCTCCTGCATTATACAAAAATCATGTAGGATGGGATGAGGACTCACCTCGCCATACAATTCAGTTAAAAAATCAACCATCTGCACAAAAGCAGTACCCAGTTAAGCTAAAAAACATGTCAGGGAGATTTTAGATCAACTTGAATACAAGGGGGTGATTGAAACATGCACCTCATCAATGAACAGTCCTTTGTTTCCTGTCTCCAAACCAGACTATACATATTGTCTAGTATTGGATTACAGACATCTACACTCTTGTTGCAAAACATTTGCAGTGCAAAATGCACACAGTACAGGATTAATGAATAACATTGTGTGTAAAAAATATAAAACCACATTAGATATTTTTAACAGTTTCTTTTGTCAAAACATTGCACCAGAAAGTAGGTATTTGACTGCTTTTTCAATTAAGGGTAACAGCATCCCTTCTGTCGTCTCCCTCAGGGATTTGGGAATAGTCCTGGGTTATTCTCAGCAAGGGTAACAGAGTTACTATAAATTTACGATGACGAGGCATTGTCATATGTCGATGACATCTATCTGACAGATGATGACTTTGAAAAGCACTTGAACAGGGTGAACACCATTATACTGGGCTTCGCCTCTGAGGGGTACAAATTCAATTATAAGAAATCTCTCAACATCCTTTTCCTAGGTTATGAATTATCAAGTGAAGGCAAAAGCCTGGCAGCCAACTTTTTTGAAAAGTGTACGCTGCTCCAACCACCAACAACGCTGAAAAACGTACAGTCGATTCTTGGTTTCCTGAATTTTGGAAGAACTTACATTCTAAATTACGCAGAAAGGGTTAAACCTCTCCATGAATTAATCAAACCTGATTTTAAAACAGTAAATTGGTCACAAAAACACACAGAAATTTTGCGTTCAGTCCAAACAGGTATGTTAACAATAAAACATTTGCAACTTAGTGATCCGGATCATTCCAGGACAATGCGGATTCACATACTTAACTTTTAAGGAAGTTGAAAAACTACCATTAGCTTACAAATCACACTTGTACACACAAGCAGAAATGAAATTCACTTCTACAGAAAAAATTCTGACAGCTGTTCAAACTGCTGTAGCAAAAGAAAGAGCCCTCGCACCGGGGAACAAATTATGGTTGAAACTACTGTACCTGCCTTAGAGGCAGTGACAAAAGCGAGCATTCCAAATGCTAAAGCTTTACGTCTGAGATGGATACAATGGGTTAATTATCTTACTGCAAAAGATGTTGAAGACGTTTATGATCCATATTTAAAATACAAGCATTTCTACAATACGAACAAGAATGTCCTCTGCCTACTGAAATTCTGCCTCTTGACCAGTATGAATGTATAATATATACTGACAGCTCAGCTCAACCCGCTAGGTGTGGTAAAAAAGGATATAGTTGGCGTGCGCAATCTTTAAAGGTTGTTGGCGTGATGGCAAATTTAGACCAATGGTCACTAAAACTCAATTATTAGGAGATTGTACAGCTTAGCAAGCTGAAATACAAGCATTCAAGATGGCACTTGAGAATACGGATCGCGAATTCCCCACACTCATAGTGTGCGATTTGTTTTATTGTGTTCAATCTTACAATTGATATTTACAGAATAGGCTTATAAAAGGTTTCAAGGATGCAAAAGGTGGCACAATCAAGCATAAAACGCTTTGGGAACAAGCAGTTCAGTTAAGAGAAGGACTACAAAACACTCACGTGATACATACGCTGAATCATCCGTGTGATGGCGTTCACGTTGAAGGGAATTCATTGGCTGATGAAGCCGCGAAGGCAGCTGTGCAAACGGCTTCCGTAGCTGCAATCACTAGTTCAAAAACGAGAATAGACAGCTAAATAATGCTGGATGTCAGTGCTACATGCAGCAACAGCGGGGCAGTGATTCCTAAATGGTTTCCACTGAAATACTCATATATAACTGATACAAATAATGTTCTGTTTGCTCGAATCCCTGGAGCGGGGGATAGGGTTATTCCAAACATGGACCATAGATTAGGACTAATCCTAGCAGCACATGAAGGGCTCGCCTCTGCTCATGGAGGTGTATCCGCCACAGTATCGTTATTAAAACAGAGATACTGGTGGCCACATATGAGGAAACAGACCAGAAACCACGTCTTGGACTGTGAAATATGCCAAAAGATGAAAGTCTCTATGGTGAAACGTCCTGCGCAGACGCCCCTGTTAATTTTAGATAAACCATTAGCATGTTTATACCTGGATCACTGCAGTACCTTACAAAGGGAAGGTAACTATAAATATATCATGGTCTCAGTGGATTCGTGTTCAAGGTTCATTTGCATGTGGCCTCAGCGCTCGGCTGACGCTCGAACTGTTATAAAAGATGTGCGAGTCTTTATCAGCACATACGCAATAGGCACACTACATTCTGACCAGGCACCTGCGCTTAGATCTCAAGCTTACAAGGAGGCCATGGCCAATTTGGGCGTTGCATTGCGGTATTCTAGTCCATTCCATCCTGAGGGAAATTTGGTTGTGGAGAGAAAAAAAAGGGACATAAAGCAATCTATAACAGCTAGGGTATTAGGTTCGGGTGACGGGTGGGTCAAAGATCTAAGAAGGAATTTGGGCCTTCTTGCAGACAACCAGTACCTGTCCTAGCAATCCATGGATAAAGAACAGTTTTACTGCCGCCCCTTGCTGGTAAAAAGGAGAACAGATTGTGTTCATCGACCTAATTAAACCACACTATGTGGCCGATACGAAGCAGTAGGCCAAGTGGGCTCCAACCAAGTAGCAGACGCCCAGCTCTAGCTACAATCCAAGAGGTTCAAACTGAGAGACTCATCACCTTTGAGGAATCTGCAGTGCCAAAAGAAGGACTATGCAACAAAGCTATGGAACTTGTACCTCTTGAGACCCAAATAACAGTTTGTCAAAAAACACCTGTCTACAACGAAGTAGCACCTGTCTACAATAAAGTAACAAGTGATCAAGTGGTTCCAGCGATTTCAACTAATCCTGATGCGATCCCAACAATTGACAGAACTGCCTCTGGCTATTTCATTAACTTTGATACGTTTTCTGAGGATCCCAGTGAACCTGAAACAACGCCAGCAAAAAGCACTTTCAAAGAACAAGCAACAGACCTTTTTCATCACCTGGAAAAGACTTATCTTGTTTCACCATGGATTGTGTTGGGAAAATTGTTTCTTCTACTTTGGTTGACTCTGGTAATAACTCTGGGTATGCTGATAAATGGAAGATATGTCAAAATGGACACAGCAAGTAAGAACGTCAACTTACTCCTCAAGCCACACAAATCATCCCATCGTGACAAAGAGACTTGTCATGAGTGAACATCACAGCTGTTCCTATACCTGGGGTATTGCTTGGGAGAAAACAGATTATGACATTTTTGGCCTGTCGGAGCTGTTGAAGATTCCACACTTTTTCAAGATTTCAATAAGTGACTTTGTTTCATCTAGTACCTTTTCTAAAGATTGGGACTTCGAGACTATTATTAATATGATGTCAGACCTAGAAATGTCTGCAGTATTTACAAATCATGAATATTTAGAACATTTATCAGACTATGAACAAATGTATTGGTATAATCATTATGGTCATCATTTCTTACACAAATCTGCAAATCCTAGAAAAGTATTAATGTATAACCAATGGGAACATTGTCCTTTGCCACCAAAGGGTACTCAAGAACTTTTGCTTTGAAATTTCCATACTTTTCAGGGTTCAATTTATCCAATCTAGAATCATTTTACTTTAGAAATGTAAACAAAACGGGACTGAAGAATATGTTAACGAATACCAAACCGATTTATTCTGCAGCCTTTTAGGCCCAACTGTCTAAACTAGGCTTTGAATTTTGGAAAGACAACATTGAGACAAAAACTGTCTTGGGTACAAAAGATTGGAAGGTACAGGGGGTAGAAGCTTTATTTAGAGCCTGCATCATCCCTGAGCAAATTATGTGTTGAATGACACTGTCCAACAGACGTCTTGCCTGGAGTTAGACAAGATCAAAGACATGAATAATCCACCCATACCTACACCTACACCTGATAGTTATAACACTTCAGAGGGGGAGGTCGACGTACATACTATTATGCATCACAACAGAACAGATCCAGATTGGAATAAATGGTTGATCTGGCCCACAGACACAAACAACTGTCAATATATATTCCTGAACAAAACACAGGGTTTCACATTCAATAGGCCAGATCCAAGATACGTTCAGAGACAGCATCCAGGAATAGTAACAACATACAGTGTAGGGAAGCTCTGCCTTGATTGGCTACAAAGAACTACACTTAAGGATGTAAAGCAACACTTATCTTTACTTAAAGATGGCGCTGATCTTAGGGAATTCTTGCTAGGACCAAGAAAACTGCCTCAAAAACATTTTATATATGCCGGTATCTATGCTGCCTATAATTAAACTTGGAAGATTACGCAAGCAGAGGCTGCAGAACGAATACGAGAAATTGATTGTATTAATTTAGAGAAATCTTTCTCAGTGGTTGACAATGGGTTAACGACTCTGTCGTCCAGGATATATTCATTGGACAGCATAGTGTCTCTGCCATAGACATCATGGAACAGGACTTGGTCATGCTGCAATATGGTCAGTAGCAATTTACATTCTATCATTCTATTAGGTTGGATGTTGCAAAACCTTCATTCAGGCTATGTGCCTTGGCATTTAATCAATACTACGTCACTGTTTTCAGAATTTAATCTCAATGATAAACAGACCAAATTGGCACAAAGGGGAGGAGACTATACAGTGCTGAGCATTGCAAAACTGGCAAGATTGCTATTTACGGTAGCAGAGAAACCAGCTGCTAAATGGATTACACATGGAAGAATCACTCTGCCTTTTACAATTTTCCATTTTCAGAATTGCCTAAAACACATACCAGCAGGCTCATATGAAATGTTGGGTAAAGAGTACATCAAGACATCCTGGGACTTACCATACACACACAGATGTTGGCGTGGGGACGTGAAGTGTTTCTTAGCGGTTCGAACTGTGAAAACGCAATAAGCGGTTCTCTCCTTTGTCAGGGTATAAACTTACACGGGGCCTGCGATGGTTCCTCTAATTATTTATCCTGCTACCTGCAAGGTTCACCAGCTGCAGTGATTGATCCAATTTTTGGACAACTTTCAAATGGAAGTTACCTCATGTTGAACTATCACAGCTGCTGTGGCATGTTGCCAGGAATACCATATCTAGTAACTGTGTCATCCAGGGTCACTTGCTGTATGCAAGTATTGTTTCCAAAAACCAAGTTAGTCAGGGAGTCGCCACTTTGGTCTTCACTGAACATCTCTTCTATAATAATTGATACTCTAAGCAGAATGAAAGCCATTCTTTAGCAAAAAACGGTGCCACTGACCTCTGCCAAAGAGACCTATGATTTACAAGTCGCACGGACTTCTGCCGAGATACATGCCCTTTTAACTACAAACTGCCCTATACATTTCTCAGAAATGTTAAGTCGTATCTTAAACATGTCTGATACGAGCGGTATTGTAAGTATATTTAAGACCGTATTTTCTGGACTGTTAGCACCTTTTTAAGCAGTCGTAGGAATATTTCCAAACTTCGTGCACTCTGTATTTGGTGGACTGCCCCTCCTTTTGGAACTCATTGCAGGGATACTATTTTTGCTCCTACTGCTGTGATATGGCAAGCCAAATCACCAGCGACACCCAGTTCTCCAGGGAGACAACTCTACTGGCGATGAAGTGTCGTGAGTAAGCATGAGCAGATTTTGCAAATTGGCAATCCGCGAACTTGCGTATTTACGGATTCGCAATCCGCAAAATCCGCGAACTCTCGCGAATTTGCAGATTTTTTTTGTGTTCGCAAGGGTTTCTGCCAGTTCGCGAGGGTTGTGTACCAGTTCGCAATTGCGAACTTACTTGTCGGCTCGCAACGACCGCGACTATGTTGTTTCTACGTCTGGTTCATCATCACAGGTTCACAGCACCCTCTGTTTCACCACTGCCACCCTCTGGTACACCCATGCCACCCTCTGGTACATCACTGCCACCCTCTGGTTGGTTTATCACTGTAGATTATGGGGGTGAAAAAAAGCAAGCACACCTGCCCTGCTTCAACTGACATGAATTAATTTGGGGTTGATTAATGTGTCACTGAATTTAAACTTCCAGTCTGGCTGGCACCTGCTTCCTTATCTGTAATTTGCTTTCTGTTGCAGTGCAATTTTTTTCACAGGACCTTTGTGTCCTATAGTTGCAAGTAGGCAACTGAACTCTGAAGGGGCCCCTCAGGAAGCACTACAGGGAATGGTTACTAATGATAAGATTGAACTTTTGCACCTGCTGAGTGCTTTCAGTTTTGTCTGTAATTGCTTTCTGTTGCAGTGTAATTTTTTTAACAGGACCTTTGTTGTATACTTGTAGCTATTCTCTGAGCCTGCTGTGAGGGTCAGAGCAGGGTCATAGAATAGTTGCAAGTAGGCAAATGAACTCTGAAGGGGCCCCTCAGGAAGCACTACAGGGAATGGTTACTAATGATAAGATTGAACTTTTGCACCTGCTGAGTGCTTTCAGTTTTGCAAAAATCCAAATATCCAGCAGCATCCACAAAAAGTAATCCTTCCAGGTCAAGATCCAAATCAAAGTGACCAGCACATGAAGAAAGCACTGGGAGGAGCCTGCTGGACAGGAACAGGAAGTTGGAGACTGTGGGGCGCTTCCTTCCTCCCACCCCCCACCCCCAAAATGGACTCCTTGCAAAGAAAAAGTGCAGGCAAACGTCAACCTGAGGAGTTATTCTGATAAAAATCCTAAATTTCAAGGTTTATGCTGCCTGCTGGTGGATTTTTTGTGCGAAATTGCAAATTTTGCAATCTCGCAATTGCGAGATTGTCTCTACCCGCCGCATCTACGTGTTCGCAAGTGTTTACTCCCGCGAAATTGTATAGTACTCTAGTTGGCAAGTGCGACCAAGCAAAAAATCCGCTTCGCACGGATTTTACGAATTTTCGGCAAGTTCGCGAGAGTTCGCGGATTGCGAATTTGCCGAAAATCCGCAAAATCCGCGAGCGGAACGGATTTTACGCTCATGCTTAGTCGTGAGCGCATAGTCCAAATTCTAGGACTATCTTGTCTACGAGAATTAAATACCACGTGGTTTCTGTCATTCATACCAATTTGGCAATATTGCATCTTACCTGTTCTAGGATGCCTGCTATGCAGAGAAGAATGCGTGCTAGACATCTGCCTGACACTTCCATCAGTCATGCCAACGGATGTTGATACTTTGCTGGACCCGGTAAAGGCTCATGTGCAGTGTTGTCCCCAGCGGCTACCAAATCTGATGACGGCATTCATTGAGATCTCACAGATGCAAATTGTAACTGCTGAGGTACGAAAGAAAACAGGCGTGTAGGTACCATCCATTAGGAACATTGCTAATGCGACCAATGCTGATGGCGATGCTTCACATCTATGTGCGGTTATTCTTCTGGACGAGGTAATCCAACTATCACCTACAATGATGAACAGTTTCTTTACAGATTTAGACACTTTCATGTTTTCTCCAAGCACTAGCACTGACATTTGAGTTCGGCAAATAGTGTTCTGAGAGACTTTGAATTTGACCGTCATTTTTTCAAAACAAGGTACTAACTTTGGAACTCTTTTTCCTATGAAAAATTATTTTTCCAAACTTGTATTTTTCATTTTTTGGCACAAATAATCTGCTTAAAGTAGAACTATTCATAGAGAACACAAATTCTTTGAATACTTCCAGAGACAATATTTGACCTTGTCCACATACAAACAGTTTTATGTTATCTGACATGAATGGTTTCGGCCTTTTTTTTCTTCTGTATTTAACAAGCCTTTTCATAAATTTATATTTTCGTGATTCATTCAGTTATCATTCCAATGTCGAATATATGCTTAGAATGAAACATTGCTTTAATGTGTACAGCACCTATTTATCCATTATATGTACATCCATTTTCTAATGCATTTTTATGTGTTTCGGTTGGGTTTTCACACTCCGTGTAGATATGTTTTAGATATGTTAAACATGTTTAGAATCTAGTAATGTCGTACGAAAGAAAGTTGAGTGGGTGTTCTGTTCCATTTTAGATTCCGAATGAATTTCCCGATTCATGCCCTTATGTAGGTACATTTCACATTTCCCTTCTATAGGCATAGAAATCCAATCCTTATTTAGGCATAGTTCATGCTACCCAAAACAGGCATGGCTACTTCCATCCGTTCATCTACGTCACTAAGAAAAAAAACAGACTCTTAAGCTGTTAGGGACTTCCCCTTGCTGGGATATTGATTTCTCCAAGAATTCATTTATTATGCATGAACATCTGTTCCTTATGGGTTCATTCAAGACGTTCATATGCCCGACTTTACATCAATACTGGCATTCCTAAACACCTTCAAGGTATAAAATATACCTTCACTTGCTATGGCAAAGCACGGTGTGGGTCGGTGCAGTTTGACTACCTACTTACATGACGCAGCTCGCTACAGCAAGTGCGGAAGGAAGCCAACTCTCCAACTGAAGCACTGACCAGAAGCTGTCATCCTCCTGCCGAGAATCCAGCTCCAGTATTTCTGACTCCGCTTGCGGGGTGTTGGGAAATCGAGTCCCGAGAAAGAGATACCAAACTCTCTCATTCTAAGGTATGGAGCTGATTAGAACCTAGAGAAACCTTTGGCAATTCTTGGTAAAACTAAACCTATGCTAAAGACAACACCTACTTCTTCCCTCGTGCTAGACCTAGGTTAGGTACACTGGGGTAGGTGTATTTTAGAAGCACCAGTTGAGTATTTTAGTCTGTGTTATTTATGTATGTATTTTTATATATGTCATAGCAACAGACAATGTTATTACAGTATTATTTTATATTACTGTTAACGCTGTACGCATTATACTTTGCATTTTGTCTAACGATTGTAGCAGTTCACCTCTCTTGCGTGAGAAAGAAGACTGTTCAATAAACCCTTTTATTGAAACGCCTGTCTCTCTATTTCTGTGCAAACTCTGTAGAAATGAAGCATGCACGATTGACTGAGTGAAATAGTTATCTATTGTTTCCACGACTCTGAAGATATCGTTTCGATTCTAGGGGAAAGAAAGTTGTCATATTTATGCGGTTGTCAGAGACTAGTTAGCTGGCACACACAATTAAGTTTAATATACTCGATAGAGACATACTGACCTCAATCCTATGTCAAATCTACAGTGTATATTATTCTAATGCGCAGAGCCTACTGGGAATATAGCAACTACACTACAGAAGGTGTAGATCCTCCTCTAGAGAATCCAGTGCTTCAGGACATTCTATAGGAACCTCCATATCTAGTAGGAGGGATAACTCTTTCGACAGGGAGAACCAACTGCTTGAACTTGAGAAAGCAAAACTTAGGGTCACACAAGATCAGTTGGCCCTTGACAGAGAGTCCCTAGAAATCCAGTGAGCTAAGAAGAAACTGGGACTAGAGTCCCATGGTGGCAGCAACAGTGTCCCTAGGGTTAGAGAAACCTCTTTTGACCTTAGGAACCAGAACAAGATAGTCGACTCTTACAGGAGGGGGATGGCATCCATGAATGGATCACTGCTTTCGAGAGGGCCCGTAAAGTTCAGAGGGTCCCTCAAGATCAGAGGGCAGCTATCTTGTGGTTCTTCTTTCTAAATAAAGGTAGAGATAAGCTCCTCACTGTTAGAGAAGAGGATGATGATGATTACTCTATTCTGAATAGTGCTCTCATAGATGGGTTTGGCTTCACCACTGAACAGTATAGGATTACGTTCAGAAACACCCAAAAGGCACACACCCAGGACTGGGTAGATTTTGTAGACAGTGCTATTAAGGGTCCGGAAGGCTGGCTTCATGAAAGCAAGGTACAGGACTACCAAGGATTGTACAATTTGATTATGAGGGAGAAGATCCTTTATAATTGCCTGATCCAACATCAGTACCTGGTGGGCTCTGATCTGACCTCTTATCAAGAATTGGGGAAGCCCCTAAGACACCTGCACCCGCTAGAATAAGTACAGGTGTAATACAGCAAACACAGATTTAGTAGGCTTATCCTTGGGTCTTGAGATGGGTTCTGAACACCAGCTCAGGCTGTTTTAGTCATTGACGGTGGCATTGATCTTGCCACCTTAGTAGTCAGTCCCACTAAATTGGGCAAGTACAGACAACAGCCTATAATCAATGGGAAGTAAGCAATGGCTTATAGGGATACAGTGGCCAGTGTCACCATGGTGACTTGTATCCCCTGAACAAGCCATACTTGAACAAGTTTACCAAGTCACCAACTCTAGCAATGTCAGGACTGACCATTCCTTCGAAGCTGTGAATCTCAGCTGGGGAGGGGTAACTGGACCTGAGAGGGTTGTGGTATCTCCAGACTTACCTGTAGATTGTTTGTTAGGCAATGATCTAGAAACCTCAGCCTGGTCTGAAGTGGAGTTCAGGACTCATACATAGATGATGGGCATCTCGGCCAGTGTGTTTGCTGTCACCAGGGCTCAAACCAAACAGCTCACCACTGAAAAAGCACTGGATCCTGAAACAATGGACCAGGTACTACCCAAGAGAAGGAACAGAAAGTGTAAGGAATTGTCCTCCTCCCAAAATCTCAGTGAAGATCAGATTAGTCTCCTGAGGGTGATGGTCTTAGCCCCTGTGAAGGAACTGTCCTAGAGGAGCTTGAGCCTGATCAGCCAGAGTTCTTGGGGACAGGGGGCACTTCCAGGGCAGATTTGAGTTTGGAGCAGCAGTCCTGTCCCTCTCTTGAACCCATTAGATGGCACACTGCTGCTTAGGAAGCAGGAAACATCAGTGGGTACCATAGGATCTATTGGAAGGGTGGACTTCTATACTCTGAGGACAGAGACCCCAAGCCTGGTGCCATCTGGAGGTTGGTAATACTCCAGATGTTCAGAGGTTTCCTACTCTCCCTAGCACATGATAGTCCTCTTGCAGGACACTTAGGGCAAAGCAAGACATGGGACAGGCTTGTCCCTCACTTTCCCTGGTCCCATATGTCTAGGGACACATAAGAGTTTTGTCGCTCCTGTGTCACCTGCTAAGACAGTGGTAAGTCAGGTGGCACCACAAAGGCCTACCTAATTCCTCTTCCAGTGGCTGGGGTCCCCTTTGAGAGGGTAGGGGTGACATTGCTGGTCACTTAAAACCTCCATCTGTATCTGGGCATAGTTACATACTAGTGATGGTGGACCATGCCACTAGGTAGGTAACTGGACATTATATCGACTACATAATATCGAATGGACAAAATATCGACGGAAAAATATCGACATTAACAAAATATCGACTATAGGAATATCGTTGAAAAAAATATCGACTGCAAAAATGACCCAAAAATATCGAATACAAAAATATCGACTTAAAAATATCGACTAGACAAAATATCGAAATATAGTGAAAGTAAAAAATATCGAGAAAATGTTAGAAAATATTGATTTTATAAAATAATATATATATAATATATAAATAAATAGTACCAAATGTTTAGGAGCGGGTTGTGGGTTTATAGGGGAATAGGGTGGGAAGTAATTTAATAATAATTAATTAGTTAATATATGTGTGGTAATTGTTTTAATTAGATTTTAATTGGTAATTAATTAATATTAATTAGTTAATTGTTTAATTGATTAATTAGCATATAATTTCATTGATTAATTGATTAATTGATTATTAATAATTAATATTTTTTTAAAAAATTTGTATAGGATTTTCATTGATATATTGGTTATTAATTAATAATAATTAGTGATTTATTGTATTAAGAATTAGTATATTATTTACATTTATTAATTGCTAACACATTAATTATAATTAGTTAATGATGTAATTAATATATTGCATTTCATTTAAATAAATTAATTGGTAATTAATTTATAATAATGACTTAATTACATTAATTATATACATTTAAATGTAATGTGTTAATTAATGTTGATGTTAATTAATTATTTTGAATTAAACAATATTAATTAATCTAAATTATTATTATAGCTAATGTGATAATATATTTTATAATAGTTTTTTTAAAAATATATATTTTTTTTATATATTTATGTTTAATGTTGTGTTCATTATTATTTATAGTGTTCTGGCTTAGTTTCATAGTTTTTGTTATAGGTTAATTGTTTAGGGTTCTGGGTAATTTTGGTAGTCGTGAGTAAAGGTGTATTTAGTGGGATTTGGGAAATTTTTAAGTTTGTGGGTAAATTGGTCTTTTTGAGGTTGAGGGTCAGTTTTCTGTTCTTGTGTAAAGGGCTATTTGTAGAGTTCAGGGTCAGTTTTCAGTTTGTGGGTAAAGGGGTATTTGTAGGGGTCAGGGTCAGTTTTCAGTTTGTGGGTAAAGGAGTTTTTTGGAGGTTCAGGGTTAGTTTTCAGGTTGTGGGTGTAGGGGTATTTGTAGGGTTCTGGGTCAGTTTTCAGTTTGTGGGTAAAGGGGTATTTGTAGGGTTCAGGGTCAGTTTTCAGTTTGTGGGAAAAGGAGTATTTGTAGGGTTCAGGGTCAGTTTTCAGTTTGTGGGTGAAGGGCTATTTGTAGGGTTCAGGGTCAGTTTTCAGTTTGTGGGTAAAGGGGTATGTGTAGTGTTCAGGGTCAGTTTTCAGTTTGTGGGTAAAGGGGTATTTGTAGGGTTCAGGGTCAGTTTTCAGTTTGTTGGGAAAGGAGTATTTGTAGGGTTCAGGGTCAGTTTTCAGTTTGTGGGTGTAGGGGTATTTGTAGGGGTCAGGGTCAGTTTTCAGTTTGTTGGGAAAGGAGTATTTGTAGGGTTCAGGGTCAGTTTTCAGTTTGTGGGTGTAGGGGTATTTGTAGGGTTCAGGGTCAGTTTTCAGTTTGTGGGTAAAGGGGTATTTGTAGGGTTCAGGGTCAGTTTTCAGTTTGTGGGAAAAGGAGTATTTGTAGGGTTCAGGGTCAGTTTTCAGTTTGTGGGTGAAGGGCTATTTGTAGGGTTCAGGGTCAGTTTTCAGTTTGTGGGTAAAGGGGTATTTGTAGTGTTCAGGGTTAGTTTTCAGTTTGTGGGTAAAGGGGTATTTGTAGGGTTCAGGGTCAGTTTTCAGTTTGTTGGGAAAGGAGTATTTGTAGGGTTCAGGGTCAGTTTTCAGTTTGTGGGTGTAGGGGTATTTGTAGGGTTCAGGGTCAGTTTTCAGTTTGTTGGGAAAGGAGTATTTGTAGGGTTCAGGGTCAGTTTTCAGTTTGTGGTTGTAGGGGTATTTGTAGGGTTCAGGGTCAGTTTTCAGTTTGTGGGTAAAGGGGTATTTGTAGAATTCAGGGTCAGTTTTCAGTTTGTTGGGAAAGGAGTATTTGTAGGGTTCAGGGTCAGTTTTCAGTTTGTTGGGAAAGGAGTATTTGTAGGGTTCAGGGTCAGTTTTCAGTTTGTGGGTAAAGGGGTATTTGTAGGGTTCAGGGTCAGTTTTCAGTTTGTGGGTAAAGGAGTATTTGTAGGGTTCTGGGTCAGTTTTTAGTTTGTGGGTAAAGGGGTATTTGTAGGGTTCAGGGTCAGTTTTCAGTTTGTGGGTAAAGGGGTATTTGTAGGGTTCAGGGTCAGTTTTCAGTTTGTGGGTAAAGGGGTATTTGTAGGGTTCAGGGTCAGTTTTCAGTTTGTTGATAAAGGGGTATTTGTAGGGTTCTGGGTCAGTTTTGGCCTTTAGGGTCAAGGGGTCTTTTTAGTGTTTTGGGACAGTTTTGGGTATTTTAGAGTGCTGATGTATAGTTTAACTTAACAGTGATACATTAAATTTATTACACGAAAATAGATATTATTATAACTTTACATTAGTACACTTTATTTAGATAAAAACAATTTATGTATTAGCATGTTTCCAGACAGTAGCTAGAGTGGAGTTGGAATTCTAATTATTAATTGGTTGGTGTCCAGCACCATCAGTAATATTACCAACACTGGAGTTGGATTAATAAAAATACATTGGTTAGTCTCCACCACATTTTATGGTATTACCTTGAGTGTAGTAGGAATAGTAAAATAATTTTTGCTAGTGTCCTGCAGCTTCTATGATTTTAGATTGACTGGAGTAGTAACAATACATATACAATTGGTCAGTGTGCAGCACATTTGTATACATTTGTTCATTACTGTGTTTTAATAATAAAAAATTATGCAACATAGATGTTTTCAAATTAGTTTATTAAACAATTTTTAATTTTTTTATTGTGTACTACAATAAAATCAAAAACAAATATAACATCACATTTTTTTTAACTTTTATTATTCACACAATAACATCTTTACATTTATATACATGTGGTCAATGTAAACAATAATTTGGATTACTAGATTCTTTCAGTAAATTTTACATATTCCCATCAGTCATTTACAATTTAAAGTATTTATATAGAAATACATTAAACAATGATTTGTTATATATTTCTTACATTAATATTTAATAATGTTAATATTAAATATTAATATAATAAAATATATAATACATATTTCTTTTTAACAAGTAACATGACTATTATTACATTTCTTAGGATACATTGAAATACCAAAATAAATTTTCTTGGTGTATATTTCACACAATGTTGTTTTTACATAAAACATATAAATCGCTTTGCTTGTAAAGTTTATAATTGTATAGGGAAACAATATGTTTAATTATAATATCTGGTATTTATCAAATATTAGTAAAGCAATTATATAATTTTGTTATAATTAGAAATAATTATATTATCTTTTTTTAATAATTAATAAAAATAATAATTATTTTAATAATTATTATAATTATTAATTAATAAACATAAACATTCATTGATTATTAACAAAAATATATATATTCACAGATAAAATAGAGACTTTTTTCAGGCCATTCTTTATATACTAAATGGTTCTACTTGTTATATTAATAACAATAAATAAGTTATATTATTTATCATTATTAATTATTCCCATAAACATTTATAATGTTTTATAAAAATTATACACAAAATTATTCATATAAATATACAGAATAACTAAATATTTACATCTTTTATTCAAAGTTTTACATAATTATTTTATATTATTAATATATAATACATATTATATATTAATTTATATTAAATATATTATTTTTTGTTAATAAAGGAAAATTGTCATGAGTATAGTGTATTAATTTGTTACATTATACATGTGTATGTATTATATATTTTTTATTTCACATTGTTTATTCTATTATCCTTTTACACAAATGGGTTAAGGGGACTACTTTTTTACCGCGTAAGGTTATTGCGCTCCATTCAGGACTGGAGAAGCTCGCGGTTGGGAGTTGCTTCGCGTGGAGAGAGGTAAGGTTATTTTTTAATACAAATTATAAGTAAGTGGTCATGTTTGAGGGTGTAATCAAACTCTGTAGTGTTTTTTGGTGTATGTATTATTAGTTTAAGTAGCGTTTGGGTGAAAAGTCTGCGTTATAGATGTGTCGTGCTTTTTTTCCTTCAAGTCTAATTTTAAGTGTTCGGAAATGTCTTCTTACATGGTTAATGTTAATTGTTAGTATATTTACAAATGTGAAGGGGGTATTTGTGGGTGGCTTTCGTTATGTATGTTATTTTACAGGTTTCGGTTTCTCGCATGAAAACTACATGGAAGGAAGCGTGTTTTTTAACGGAGAAACAAATGTTTAAGTTATTATGCTTATATTTTGACTTTTATCTCCTATTTTTCGTGTTTGCCTGGAGCGGTTTTTTCACTTTTTAAACATTTTTCGGGTTTTTTGGAGGGTTTCGAATCGGATTGATACTTTGATATGCGTGACCGTTTTTTTTAAAATTGTGTGTATATAACTTTAATTCCTAACGTGTACACACTACTGTTTTCGGGATTTCCTGGAGCGTTTTTTTACGTTTTACAATTTATTTTCGGGTTTTTGAGGGTTTCCCATATTGGAATTGTAAGATATTGGATTGGATTGTATGGATTGATTTTTCCTTGATTGCGTCTCTCAATTCCAAAAATTGTAAATATTTATTTTACAATTTTGATTGGGTGGGAAATGTCGATTTCTAATGTTATGTGTATGTTATAAAAAATTATAAACATTGCATATTTGTTACGAATTTTTTTACATATTTTTTAATATTTTGTCAAACCAATATGTTTTATTTATAATTCATTATATATGTTTATGACATGTGATTTTTATTAGTATTGTAAGAAGACATTCGTATATTTACTTGACATTTTTATAGAAGACTTTTTGCTATTATTGCCAGGTATTCTAAACCTCTAGTTGTAGGGTATAATGTGACTTGACTTTGAAGTAGTCGGAACATTTGTTGGGTTTGTTTAGTGAGTTTGGGCCCTATTTGTGACACTGATTGTTCCATTCTTAGTTCCTGATAGCTTTGTTCTTTTTTCAAAGCTTCAAGAAGGTTGTGGAATGTGGGTTTGCCTCTGTTTGTAGTTGCTTGGAAAGCATTATGCCACCCTTCAACACTGTTGTTGGTTTTCGCCTCTTGGTTTAAAGTACTGAGATAGACATTCCACCAAGGGATTTGGAATTTGGGCTGGCGTCGATGTCCTGATCTGTGCAACCTTCCCACCCAAGTGTCTTCAAAATAGTCTAGCAATGGTGTTAGCTTATCCTCATTCCTCTTATAATATGCGCTGTCAATTAATAAATTGTAATGTTCAGCAACATCTGTAACAGGGACGTAGGCCAGGGCTATTAACTTTTTAACTTGATAGGCAAAGGTGCTATCTGTAGAGTATAGTACACTTAAAGTAGATTTTTGGAGATGCCTCCATATACTCTGATTAAAATGATAATAGCAACCCTGGATTGCTGTGTGGGGAAATGTTCTCAAAATGCTATTTATCATAGCTAATTCGAAATCAATAATTATTTTTTCGGGAAAATAATTATTGATTTCCGTTTTGAGAACATTTAAAATTTCGGTGTAGGTTGTTTGCTGTTTGTTGGGTAGCAAACAGTAAATGAAAGGTATGTTAGAATGATGGTATAAACCGTGGATGGAATACAGTTGGTAAAAAGGTTTTGGGCAGGGTTTAAATGTTCCATCCATCATCCATTGGGGACACTGTTGGATTTTTCGTAAATTACTTGCAGTTGCAAACATAATTATTCTGTTTGTACTGCTTTCATTATCAAAAAGAATAAATTTATCTTTATTGTGTGTGATGGCCATTTCGGGTGAAATAATAATTTCTTCAAAACAAGTTGGGTTGGGTTGGGTTGTGCTAGTGAGTCGTTTGGTGCGTGCAATTGTGCGTTTCAGGGAATCAATAGAGGGTAGTTGCCCTGAAGCATGGTTAGGGATTTTTACTAGTTCTTCTTTAAGTATTTGGGTGGTGGGTTTGTCACTTTGTGTGCTAGCACTTTTAATACTTTCTAAGGCATCTCTAATTTCAATTTCGGTGACATTTGGGGGATGATTATGTTCTCTAGTAAATAGCACATTAGTTTCCTCGGTAGTGGCCCTCCCATAACATTTGTTGGAGTAATATTGTGTACACTTCCAAAAAACCTTTCTACCACTTTGTCTCTCCTGATTATACACATAACCCATGTAGCATAATAGCAATTTATTTTTCTGAGACATGACAAATTCTGCACCTTCAGTCATTTTGATTTACTTGTTCTAGGAAAGAGTAGAAAGAAACAAAATCAGTACACATTTTTTTACTTATGTGGTGCTAACATCATTAGTGATGCATTTATACTTACAGTTAATCAAAGTAGTAGTCACAGAAGCAGAAATGTCTTTTGAATGATGTTCTTGTATGTATGTCTTTATTTGCTGTTGGTATGAAAATATAGAAAAACAACGTTAATGTTTATATATAACAAACGTATTTCCTACTCAAAAGCAGTTGTCATTTTTGTCTACTAGTGCATTTGATGTAAACATTACATATACTTACTTGTTTAAATAGTAGAATAGTAGTAATTGCTGGAGTTCATCAATTTAGTACAGGTATGATCTGTAGAGTAGATAGAAGAAATAAAACCAAAATAATATAATTTTAATACTGAACCGTTTGGAAATGTAACAGATTTAAACGTATACTAACTTCTAAATATGTCGTTTTCTTTGTTGTAGGTAGAATAGCTGTATGATGTATTCAGAATATCTGTAGAGGAAATATAAAATAGATAAGATGTTGTTAAGAACATAGACTGTGTTATTTTCGGCAGTTTTAGAGAAATGATAAATATACTTACATTTTTTACAAGGCGATTCTTCTATATTGGTATATTTTGTGTAGGATGTTTTCATATGATATGTAGAATAGATGTATGATGTTTTCTGAATATCTGTAGAGGCAATTTAAAATAAATAACATGGTGTTAAGAATATAGTTAGCGTTTTTTGTGCCCACATTTTAGCAAATAACAATTATACTTACATTTTTCTGAAGGGTATTTTTGTGTTTTGCTATAGTTGATCTTGGATCTTTCAAATGATCTATAGGGAAGATGTAAAAAGCAAGATATGTTGTTTAAAAATGTGCATTAATGAAATTGGCCGTTTTATAACAAACACATCTATACTTACATGTGTAATTAGGTTACTTTTATCGTTTTTGCTGTAGAAATAGCAACATTTCTGTCTATCTGTAAATATAATGTCAATGAAAAATAAATACTCTTGTAAATTAGTGTTTAAACAAAGCAGTTGGTGTGTAACAGAGAATTATTATATACTTACTATCTGATTTTGCACATGAAGAAATATGACCATGTAATAGGAATTGTGTTGGAGTAGTTTCTATCAGAAAAGTAGGAAGACATGAAAATAAAATAAGTCTAAGAGTTAGGAGATGTAAGGAAAATAGTGCACTTCTAATGTAGTTTTCTACTAAAATGCTGTGTTACTTACTTGATTAATTAGCTAGTAAGCTGGATCTTTAAAGATGTTTATTCTGCAACAAAATCTTCAAAGTGTTGGCATCTACATTCCAGATAGGTAGCAGCAACAAATGGTAGAATGCATGTAGCCCTTTTATAGTATATGTGTTATGTGTGCTTTGATTTGATTGGTTGTAGGATGTAAGGAAGCATAGTATAGGCTAGTTTGAATTTTTTTAAGTTAATTGGAGTGTTTGTTGATGTGAGAATGGTGGTATGTGGTTGTTCCCGCATTAAAGCAGGTTCGTGTTTAAATGAAATATATTTATATGTGAAAATAAGTAATGAAAATGTTATTTAAATCCAAAGAATAATAGAAAATGATAAAATGCATGTAATAGAATGTATAGTAAATGTGGATTAATAGTAATTTTATGTAAGAAACAGGTATTATATGTGAAAAGTTTTTTTTACTGAGAAATGACTTTTATTGATGATAAAGATGGTATTTTAGAAAGAAAAGTGTGCAAACATGAACTCGATATTATTTTTTTAACGATATTGTGGTAGTCTATATTTTTGTAGTCGATATTTTTGTAGTGTTAGGGCTAATTTCATGTCCAACGATATAATTGTAGTCGATATTTTTTTAAGCGATATTTATGTATTCGATATAGTTAGTACTCGATATTTTTTACTCGATATTTTTGTAGTTTGTGTAATAAGTATAGTAAGTCGATATGTTTGTTGTCGATAATTTGTCAACGATATTTTGGTAAGTCGATAATGTGTCCGTCGATAATATTTCAGTGATCCCACTAGGTAACCAGACGCTATACCCCTTAGGACCACCACAGCTCCTGTGGTGGCTAGGGCCCTCATGGGAATATTTTCCAGAGTGGGATTCCCTAAGGAGGTCTTAACTGACAGAGGTACCAAATTCATGTCCAGTTACATCACTGCAATGTGGAAAGAGTGTGGAGTAAAGTATAAGTTTACCACACCCTACCATCTGCATTGCAATGGGCTTGTTGAAAGGTCCAAAAAGACCCTCAAGGGTATGATCATGGGACTCCCAGACCAGCTTAGGTGAAAATGGGATGTCTTACTACCCTGACTTCTCTTTGCCTACAGAGATGTTCTGTTCGAAGGGGGTTGGCTACAGCCCTTTTGAACTTCTGTTTGGACATCCAGTTAGGGGTCCACTGTGTCTAGTGAAGGAAGGCTGGGAGCAATCTCTCAAACCTCCTAAACAGGAAATTATAGACTGTGTCCTTGGCCTGCGTCCAGGCATGGCTGAGTACATGAAGACCTGGAGGCCAGCCAAGAACTTCAGAAAGATTGTCATGACCAAAAGGCTGTCTTTACTGTTTTGTTTCGCAAATGCAAAATAATTGGGTAGTTCTTTTGTTCATACATCACTAGGATTTAAGCCATCTACCCAAATATCCAATAGAGAGAGTAGATATAAAATGGCCTTGGGTCTTTTCCAAAATAGACATGTCACCATTGCCACAGTATACTTCCCACATACAAGAGGAGGCAAGACTAATTTTATACATAACGTCTCAATAGAGTAGTGGAATTTGTGACTAATGACATTATCTTAGTTGGAGACTTTCATCTAGTCTGGGACACAAAGAAAGATAGATCTAAGACTGCTGTAGGGAACACAATACAGACCAAAAATACTTTTTTCTCACTTATACTCCGAACATATTCTAGGATCAATATTATTTGGTGATCCATGCTCTAATGGCTTTAGTTCATGTTTCAAATATGTCTAATTCTAATTTCAGACCGTACCCAAATAGAATTAACCCTGATCTGGGATTTAAGGGCAAGAACCAGGGATAGATGTTTTATCCTCGGGTTGTACTCAGAGACTCAGTGGTAAGGAAAGAACTGAAACGCAAGCAATATTTTCAGCTCAATCCACCAAGGAAATGGATCATGTTTACACATGTGACGCTTTTAAAGTGGTCCTCTGTGGCAAATGTATTAGGGTACTTGGTGACAAAGTAAGGCAAAGACACAGAGAAAGCAATCTCGTAGAAAAACTAGCAGCAGATACGGCCCACAAAGAAAATCCTGCTAAAACCATACAACAGGTCAAGACCCTGAGCGTTAAATGAAATGCATTAGACACTAATAAAGTAGAATTTAATTATTTTTCTTTTTCAGAAAACTGTATCTGATTAAGGAAACAAGGTGGGTACTCACCTCGCATGGCATTTAAGACAGAAACAAAAAGAAGCATTATATAGGCAATATAATAGTAACTATGGGATACTTGTGTATGACTGAAAATGAAAATTTGGAAGCCTTTCATGATTACTATAGAAATCTGTATTTCCCCTTAAGTCCTGTTAAGTGAAAAACAAAAAGAATACCTATCATACACTTCTTTCCCTCAATTACCAGAAGAACAACAGTAAGCACTTTAAATTATCGGCCACATGCATCAATGTTCCCGTTTGCGAATTCTTAATTGCAAAAATTAAGGAATCGCAATTAAGAATTCGCAAACGGCTATGCATTAAAAAACCGCAATTTGTTTTGCGATTCCTTAATTTTCCTTAATTGCGATTCACAATTTGCGAATCGCAATTAAGGAATCCCTTTCCATTGATTCCAATGGGCCTAGAGGCCCATTGGAATGAATGTGAAGGCATTCTCATTTTGCGTTTCGCAATTAAGGAATCGGAAATTGAGAATGCAATTTCAAGGGTGCAAGTGGGGGTCCAAAGGACCCTCCCCTGCACCCCTGAAATGTACCTTAAAGTACTTTTTTCACACACACATGCCCCAAGGGCATGTGTGTGTTTAAAATGAAACTTTCATAAATGCACTTTTGTGCATTTTTGAAAGTTTTGGAAAATTACCATGAAGGTTAACTTCATGGTAATTTACCACTTTCTATTTTCGATTTCGCAATTTAAAAAAAATCATGCATTGCATTTAAGAAATCGCAAAATTGCGATTTCTTAAATGCAATCGCAATTTCAGAAATCGCAAATAAATTGCGATTTCTTAAATTGCAAAAAAAGCCAAAGCCTTAATGCATCCCAAAAAAAGGATTTGCATTCGCAAACGGCCGATTTTTGCGATTCGCACCGTTTGCGAATGCAAAAACCCTTGATGCATGTGCCCGTATGTATCTAAACAGGAAGTGCTAATGGCCATAAAACATAATAAAATACTTAAAATGCTGAACCTAGAAATGTCAAAATATGCGTCTCGTACAGACCCATAGAACTATTTAATGAAAATGTGATACTATATTCCAAGATATCAGCAGATACACTAAACACTTTATTGTCAATTCAGACACCCTGATTTATCCAATTTTATCAGTGGTAGACAAACACACGATAATAAATGCAAAAGAGTTCACCAAAAAAGTAAAAAAGAAGACAATATGTGTAATATTAGCAGCACTTGATGCTAAAATGTCTTTCAACCAGGTGGACTGGTAGTTTCTCATCTAACACCACATACATTTGGGATTGGAGCATCTTTCATTATGATGGTGATGGCTCGCTAATAGGTCCCTACTTCAAGACCGGCTGTGATTAGGAATCTTTCACATCAATTCAACTTAGGCTAAGGAATATGACAAGGATGCCCTTGCTTTTGAACAAAGTATTGAACCCTTTGCATTGAAGATACGGGGGGAGGAAAATATATGAGGCATTCTGTTTGGCCAAAGGAAGATAACATTATAGTATTTGCCGATAATGTCTTCCTAACCGTGTTGTCCACAAGACCCTTTACATGCAATTGCAGTCATTACTTGCAGAATACAAAGCCATGTCTGCATTTAATATATATGTGACAACATCAGAGATACTGAACTTCACGCTTACACCTATATAGAGAAGAATCATAACCTCTCAATCCCACTTCAAATGAGTAATTTAAACTATTAGCTGTCTGCATCTCCAGATAACATTAGAGCTAGTGGATCTCAACAGGGATAACTACACATAGCTCCTAATCACAGGTGTAGTGACTTCAGAAGATGGTATCCCATTTTCCTTTTTTGGCTAACTAGAATAAATACTGCAAAGATTAATATACTACCAAAAGCCCTATATCTCTTTATGTGCTTCTGATTGTTCTTCCTCAAGAATGTTTAGAAAAACTTAAAAGTATATTACAATACTACATATATCAAGGAGGTGAGGTTAGGCTAGCATTCAAAATGTTTGCCTGCCCAAAATTAGCAAGGGAATAGACCTGCGTGTGTTTCCACTATATGTCTTACTGTAAGTCATCACAAATTGGTCCTTTAGGGAGATACAAATATTGTGGACTGATATAGATAGAGCTGTGGTAAGCAGAATCATGTGGGATCTAATTTAGAAACGAAAAATAGACTGCCTAATGGCTATGTCTACACTCCTACAAACACATAAACAACAATTTGTGGCATACGTACAAAACATTATAGCCTGACCTCCTTCTCCTCCCTACATACTCCTATCCACTGTAACTCTGCTTTCTTGCCAACACTAGAACAATGCCTATTTGACAAGTGGTAACAAGGCAACAACCTGACCATTTCCAATATGCTTCACACTCAAGGGGCCCAATTCACAAAGGTAAATTTAGATGTTTGCTCTAAATTTAGACAAAATGTCTAAGTTTACGACTTTGGGAATTTGCAAAGGGCATTTACGAGTACTATCTTTATGTCCACACTCGGGCGAAGATCCGGCCTGAGTGAGGACATAGAGATAGTAGTCATAAATGCCCTTTGAATTCCCAAAGATGTAAACTTAGATGTTTGGTCTCGGCTTAGACCAAACATCTACATTTACTTTGTGAATGGACTCAAGATATCTTATCCTTTGAATCATGTAAAAGAATTTGTACGAAATGTGGTTTTTGATTGAGGAGGGTGAATAATGCTCCTCTAACACCAACCACAAGCCTTGTCAGGGTGAAACACAAAAGTCACTATATTTAACTGTGCTCGACCCTCTGGAAGCTTGGCTCAAAAGCAGGCAGGCTTAACATACAGGCACTGTGTTAAGTGTATGCAGAACAAATGTAAGAAATTGGGTTTTGATGGGGAGGGGGTGAAAACCCTTATCAAGCAACAACAACAATCCTTGTCAGGGTGAACCACAAATGTCACTAAATTAACCTGTGATTAACTCTCTGGTAGAGAGGAAAAAAGCGGTCAGGCCTTTCTTAGAGACACTTTGTTAAGTATTTATTTAGAACCTAAACAGCAATGAAGTGAAAACACAACACAAGATAAATCCCACACTAATTTAGAAAAATTGTGTAAAATGTAATTAATTATTGTACACCAAAAGGATGATAAGTAGAACCGAAGATATGCAATTTTAAAGGTTTAAAATTGCACTAAGAAGCAGAAAATGCTAACTGTGGAGATCTGGTCGCACTAGAATGAGACTAACTCACAAGTTCAGGCCGACTGCAATGAAATGTGGGCCAAAATCAGGGACCAGGTTAGTCCTGCTGAAAAAGCTACTGGCACACAGAGCTCAAAATGTTCAGATTTCACTCGAGGAGTTCAACCAATGCCAAACAAGGGTCCAGGACCCGGGAAGGTAGATCTTGGGGATCATGAAGCCACTCCAACAGACACCAGCAGGTCCAGTTGTAGGTCGAGGCGGTCCAGTTACATGTACAGGTAGGGTTATTTGTAGCAGGTCAGCCAAGCAGTTACAAGGAGGCCTCTGGAGCTTGTGTGCCCCTGTAGCTCATAACAGGGGGTCAGCTAACTGACATTTGAGTCACTCAGGTTAGCCTGGGATAAAGGGAGCAGGTCCAGTCTTCCCTCCCAGAGAGTAGGGCGGGCCTCAAGTAGCAGGGCAGTCCTCTGGAGAGAAAGGCAGGCCTCAAGCAGTCGGACAGTCCTCTAAGAAACAAGGCAGGCTTCAAGCAGCAGGGAGGTCTTCTGAGGAACAAGGCAGGCCTAAAGCAGCTGGGCAGTCTGCTGTTAGCAGCAGGACAGTCCTCAGAAGAACAAGGCAGGCTTCAAGCAGCAGGACAGTCCTCTGAGGAATGAGGCAGGCCTCAAGTAGCAGAGCACTGCTCTGAGGAACAAGGTAGGCTTCAAGTTAAAGGGCACTCCTCTGAGGAACAAAACAGATTTTCATCTGTAATGTCCATGTATTCAGGAGTGTAATGGTGAGTAGCTCAGGAGGTCCACTATTTATACCTGATGCAACCCTTTGTAATGGGGAAAACCTGTAGTTCACCCCCATATCTGGTTTTGGAAAGTTCCTTCTTTCCACTTTCTTCCCAAGCCCAGGCTCCAAGAGGTCTAGGGTGGCAAAACAGTGGTGTCAACTTCCTGTGTGCTGGAGGCAATCTTTTGAAATATAAGTGGGGCAAGGACCAGCTCTACCCCTCCCAACCTGGCAGGATGGCCCTCTCACAGCTGAACTCGGGCCCTGTTGTCCACTGTCTGGGTCCAAAACACATTCTGGATGGGGGAGTACTTAATGGAGCCAGGCAGCAGGATACTCATAGAGAGTCTCATAAAGGTTTAGGGTAGTAAAACGTCAACTTTCTAAAAGTAACATTTTCAAAATTGTAATTAAAATCTGACTATACCATTAAAAAGGATTTTAAATTATAATTCATTTGTGCCCAAACATGACCTTTCTACCTGCTCCCAATCAAAAGTTGAGACTCATACATGTACTAATGTAACCTAATATTATCCTAAGGGAGAAGTAGACCTTATGGTATTGAAAAACAAATTAATGAGTTATTCACTAGGACATGTAAAGCTTAAAAGCAGATGTCCTACTTTTTAAATAAAATGCAACCTGACCTCTGTGCTATTTAGGGCCTATTTTAGTGGTGGCTTATGTGTATGGGAAAGAAAGGTTTAAGCCTTTCAAAAATATAGTTTGCCACATCAATTTGGCAGTTTGAAACTGCACTAAAGACTGTAATGGCAGGCTTGAGACATGTTTTAAAAGAGCATGTTTATTATGTGACATAATATGTACTGATGGCCCAGCTGTAGCATTTATTTTAAAGGCCCTAAGTGCACATAGTACCACTTTTCCTAGGGACTTCCAAGTAAATTAAATGTGCCAGTCAAGTGTAAGCCACTTTTACCATGCTTAAAAAGAGAGAGCACAGGAGCATAAGCAATGTGGACTGGTTAGCAGTGGTAAAGTGCAGAGAGACCGAATGCCAACAAAAACAAAATTCAGAAAATAGAAGGGTTCAATTAAAAAAGTGTGGGTGTGACCCTTCAGAGATGGCCAAGTCCAACAGAATTTATCACAAAGATAAAATATGAATGATACTAGTATTATCCTTAATTTATACACTGGGTAAATCACCCAACTACTAAGGAAGCTGCCATTGAATAGCCCACTTCGATTGAGAAATTAGTGAACACATCGGTAACAAAATGCTTTAACACCAATCACATTCCCCTGCAAGAAACACAAAAACAACATCTTGAAGGTAGCAATAGAAGAAAAGAAATAGAAAACACATTGGTAGAATAGCCTTAGGAACTCTAATAGCATCTCCAGTCAGACTACACAATTTAGGGTTGTACAAGACTGTTTTTTATAGCCTAGGCTACACTTATAGCCTACGCAAACATTACCCACACACTAGTGAACTTTGTTGATATGGTTGTGGCCTTGATGAAACCTCAAAACCATATTGTGGGATTGTCCATACAGCAACCTCTTTCGGGCAGCCATCTTGGCTGATATATGACAACAAGAAACACACAAAAGTTGATAGGAGGAATTTGTGCAATTTGACTAACATCTGGCAATCTCTTGTGGTAGCATCCCAAACCACCATTCTTATGCTCACCATGCCACCTCAGTTTGGACCCAGCCAAACACACAAAAGGTAATGGGAGGAATACTTGTAATTTGACTATGCACTGGCAAACGCTCTGTATAGCATCCCAACCCATCTTTCTTTTGCTCACCATGGCACCTCAATTTGAACCCAGACATGTGCAAATCAGTCTTAACTCTGCTCTTCATGGGAAAAGTCCAGCCTGAACTGCCTAGCCACAATCTCACTGAACCAGAACACAAGCAACCCAGGACCGGTTTGTCCCTAGTTATGGGATCATCAGCCAGGTACAGCTTGGTTCCAGTGATACGGTGAGCATGAAAGCCATGTCTGAGCATACCCATGCTGCTTAGGGCGGTACGTGAAGTGCCCAAAAGAGGATGTGAGGAATGCTTGCAAATTTACTATCCACTGGCAATTGCTTTGGGACAGATCTCTGTAATGGGGGTCAATGTTTGAAAATGTTCAGCATTCTGTCCATCATCTTTTTGTGTTGCTATAGTCACCCTGAGTGGGAAGGATATGCCCAAGATTATGTCCAATGCTCACTATAATATTGGATTCTAGGTACTTGGCTAATGGTCCTAGGATGCTTGTTTTGAGTCCACATTTCTGTACTGGGGGAATGTTTGACAATGTTCAGCATTCCGTCCATCATCTTTTTGTGTTGCTATAGTAACCCTGGGCCTAGTATGCGTAGTGGGGCTACGCGAAGCTTCGCAAAGTGGGGGAGAAACTACACCCACCTATGCACTTCGCGTAGCCCCACTACGCGCCACATGCCCCCCTCCCCTACATACCTAATTTTAGTAAATGGGCAAAGAAAAGTAAATAAAAGGCACTTACCTTGTCCGTAGCGTCCAGGGGCTCCATCTGCTCGTTCACGCCGCTGTCTTGATAACCAATGCGCATGCGCATGCGCATTGGTTATCAAGACGGCGGCGTGAACGACCAGAGGGGGCCCCGGGACGCAGCGGATAAGGTAAGTGCCTTTTATTTGTTTTTATTTGCGCATATACTAAAATTAGGTAGGTTCGGGAGGGCGGGAGGGAGGCAGGTGGCGGGAAACTTCGCTACGCCCACAGAGTGGGCGTAGTGTTGCCTGCTACGCCTACTTTGCAAAGGGCGAAGTAGGCAACACTACGCCCACTTCGTGGGCGTAGCGAAGTCCTTCGCCCAGGGTTATGTAAATGTAAATGTATGAAACTTATATAGCGCAGGACTTACCCTGGGGCATCTCCGCGCTTGCTTAGGGAACCCGTCCTGGTATTCCCCTGTGAGAAACCCCGGCAGGGTATCCACAAGGTGAAAGCCAGGCATCCCGCCGCGAGGGGCCTATGTGGAGATTAAGCAAGCTATTGCCCAGAGTCGCAGAGTGTGACCCCGTGAGTCGAGTAGGCACCGGAGCGAGAATTGTCGAGACCGTGGAATTTATGAGCCCGAGACCCGCCGAGGCGGGGAATCGAACCCTGGTCCACGGTCGATCTCAGATTCCGGGTCTGCCGCCTCTAACCACTGAGCCACACTTCTCCACTGGTTATGCTATAGTCGCCCTGAGAGGTAATGGTATGCCCAGACGTGGAGCCCATGCTCACTGTGCCACTGGATTCAAAGTAGCCTGGCTGATGAGAAGTGATACCCCGAAACCAGTCCTTATATGCTGGTTTCTGGCCCAGGGAGGACCTGGCCTGGCAGTTCTGACTGGACTGTTCCCATGGGGAGCAGGATCAAGACTGATTTGCATATGGCTGGGTCCAAACTGGAAAGGCATTGGGAGCAAAAAAACAATGGGTTTAGGCCTAGATCCCGTCCTGGGGTTTGGCAATGTTCAGCATTCCATTGAATTCCAGGTAGCCTGGTTGTTGAGAGGTGATACCCCAAAAGTTGACCCAGGATGCTTGTTTCCAATCCAGGGAGGACCTAGTCTGGAAAACAACAATGGATTTAGTCCCGGATCTCTTTACTCGGTGTGAATTTTTGTCAATCTTCTGCATCCCGTCCATCAATTTTTGTGTTGATATGAAAACAATCCTGGGTCATTTCTTCCCTCTGATGTGGCTTTTTTATTGCTGGGCCCCCACTCCCCCACACTGATCTAGCAAACAGAGGGCAACCCATTCCTGTTGTCAAACTCTTATGAGGTGCAAAAAGCACTTTAGCTGTTTTAAAAAAAAAAGAAAAACATCAATTTCCCTATGTTGTCTTATTCTATGGAATTTATTAGCACTGGAAAGATTGTCAAGCTGAAAACTGCAAAACCTTTGAAGAGAAAGGAGCCCACTAACACAATTTCCTGTTAAAGGGCATCCCTATGGTCTCCTGTCCAACACACCTGAGATCCTCGAATGTCTTCCACTACTGATGACATGGAGCAGCCAGGGCCTGGATGGAGGAATATCTATCTGATATATCATAATAGGGTGGTGTGGAGTGTACACTGTTAGCGATGGAAGCACCAACCCGGACCTTCTTTTCCATTAGAGGCATAGACAAGCTTAGCTCAATGCTTATGGATACTCCCAATACGTAATTTATTTTCAGGGGAACTCACTAGATAAAAAGACCTCTTGCAATGCATTGTGTGGAAGATGTTCAATATGTAATTACTTGTTTAAATGCAAATCCCGTTGTGGATGATACGTTTCAGCTATTTGGTTTTTAAAACACAAATAATCACGACTTGGTTCAAAGAAAAACATTACAGGCTCCAGAAGAAAGAATAATGTAATATACTGAAATATTTCAAGTTAAAGTGAAAATTAACTTTGTATATGTATACTATATAGAGAATAAATGATTTATACATGCTAAGATTCCTGAACAATAGAAAATAAGTGCATTCATCTGGATGTGTTTCGCTACTTTGTACAGAAATGTGGTATATGTAAATTTAGAATAGTTACCCACAATGTGACAAAGCTCACCGAAGTGGTTCTGTGGGAACCACACAGAAGTAGAGATTGAGTAACAGAGAATGTGAGAATCCCTCCATGTGTTTTAGGGTGCACCTCCAGGATGAGAAAAGGCGCCACAGTATGAGACTATAAGGACTACCCAGAAATAGAAATGTCTCAGGGTAGGATGTGATGACGCCACGGTAGATGGTCCATCGTTGCTGTAGGTGAAACTGTGATCTAATACCCAAAATATGGCAAAAGTAACAGAAGTGGGCCTAGGGAGGACCACTCAAAAATAGGACAGGAGGTGAGCAGGTAGGCTGGTGAGAGAGAAGGACTGGGAAGGTGAAACACTTCAAGGTCTCTGGCCTTATGTATTTTCAGGCTCTATGTGGCCCCAACAGGGAAGATACCCTTAGCCTCTGTCCCCTTACATGGCTGCTTAGGCTGAAATCCCTAGAAGATGAAGAGTAATATCCATTGTTTCCATCACGTGACCCAATCAATAAAGGGCCAATCCAGACGTGTCAAGTGCCCTAGAGATGGGAGAATGCACTTCGAGGAAACATCTGAAAGGACAAAACAAAAGGCATACGTTATGGCCACAAACTGTTGATAAATCACCACAGGCAATTGTTATGAGCCCAGAATAAGCCCGCCTCCTACATATGATGTCGCATGTGTATTTGTTCCCAGTAACTAAGGCTTGTTTGATATCACTTCCCCCACAGAAACAAAACTCTTCTTCCCATAACTTAGACTTTCTCTTCCTGTATGTTATTCTGAAGCACACTTGAGCAAAACGTTAAACATAAAAGAGCTTTTTTTGTGAGGTGACGTCATTCAAATATCGCAGTGTACGTTACCCTTCAAGTTCATTGAGAGCCTTGTACTTGAATCTTCTAGAAACGGGCAAAGTCGTCATGGCATCACCCTGTTCAGTCCAAGGTGTGAGGCCTAGTCCTTTGGTGATCTGAGGACAGAATGGGTCAGGTACAGAACTGGTTCACCGCTTTGATTATATGAAGACATTTAGTTGCAGATGTTGAATTAAAATGTGAAAATGTGGCAGCATCAACTCAGGGTGTACTCGCTGCATAGGAGCTTTGAAAAGTGTAGTAATACTTGGAAACCCTGACAGTAGTGATTTTTTAGACGAAGTTTGTTTCAATGATAATGATTAAAGAGAAATTTCATATACGAACTCTGCATTTTCGTTCATACACTCTTCATGAATGAATCTGCTCTGCTCTGTGTGGCTTAAATTTTGGCTTTTTCTTCTATTCTTGCTATTATTTCATATCAGCATGTTATTATCGTTTTGTACGGTTCTATATCATTGCTTGCCTCCTAAATTCCTACTTTGGCTTCCTCTGCAATGTTCTCTAGATAAACCATGATTCATTGATTTTGTGTTATATTTGTATTCATTTAATTTTTTCCCAAAACTTTCAGCAAATATCTTTTATTCCTAGATCATTGTAGAAAGTACCTTTGGATCAAATCTAGAATTTTCATAATGACATTATGATCAGTTTCTTGATCTTCATTTTCTCGACTTTCTTGATCAACCTTGACATTTTCTCGACCATCCCTTATTCTTTGACTCTTTATTCTCTTCCCCAACACTCCTCACTCCTTTCAACTTCTTCCCTCTCTTGTTCCATAAGATAACTTTCCACTCATGTCTTAGATCAAAGCAATCTTCAGAGATGATTTACCCCTCTTAACCATTTCTGCTTCAACTCCTCTGTCACCTCTCTCTTTCATCTTTTTAAAACGTGATTTTCAACATGTGTCCTCCCTGAGCGAAATGTCTTATTGTTAATTTGATTTCTCCATTTTCACTCTGATGAGATTTCCATTGTCCTACATTGTTTTCTTAGTAAAGCTTACAGACTCCCTGTTTGGGTTGAGTCACACTATATGAAAATGTGAAATAAATAAATAAACACAGGAGAAATACATTTTCCTTAGGCATGTTAGCACTTCGAAGAACCAACTCAATTATACAAAGCATCATTTTATTCATCAGTACAATTTGTCTGTCTCTTACATAGTGCACAATTAGTAAAATAATAAGTGCCAGGGCCCTGACCCCGAGGCCACTACAGGTGGCACCATCCATTGCCCAGTCATCCCTGCCAATGATGATACATAAAAAACCAATTAACCATTTCGCTCAGCTGAAAGTGTGACAATTCAGATTATTCCAGTCCCAAAAGCTAAAGGAATGTCTGGGGAGGCAGGTATTAGTATTTTTTAATGTATATTATATTCATAAACAACTGTTTTTCTGCCCACCTCTAAATTAGATGAACAGCGCCACCATGTGGCAGACTGTCCAAAGTGTGGTGCACCGGAAACCAATTAAGTGCTGGTGCCCCGGCACAAAAACCACCACCTTAAATTAAGTACTGCTCTTACAGAATCTCACTGTTACAGTTTTTGGATGTGACCAGAGCCTTATCAGAAAATCTGGGTGAAATTTGTTTACACCGATATAGTCTCGCATAATTACTGGCATATGCATTACGATTACTATGAGAAATGCCACACATTTCGACATTATGCCTCATCACATAATTGAGATTGAGGGCCTCATATGTGGCATTTTGGCGTAGAGCAGCTCATCAAGGCTGCCTTACACCAAAGTGAAAGAGCAGGAATGCACCGTATTTAAGCAATACGGTGCATTTTTCCTTTCTGCTTGCACTGTGTCAGTAACTTAGCGCCAACGTAGTTACCCTTGCACCAGGGTGAAATGGTGCCTCCATTGCAGGCATGATTTTTTTGTGTGCAGAAAGGAGCACCTTCCTGCACAAAAATAACCTTACAAGATGCTTTCCTCTTTCTATGTGTGCTGCGGAATGCAGCACACATGGAAAGAGGAAAAAACTAAGAGAAATCAACATAATTCTCCTCGCTACGCCTTACGTTGGGAGGTGTATTAGTTTGATGCTACGCCAGGTTTACATTACTTTGTAAATCTGGGGCAGCGTCAAATTCCTTGGGTGCTGGCGGGAAACCTCACTGCAATGCCTCCCAGGCGCAGAGTAAGGCAACGCAGCAATTTTCAGGGTGGCTTTGCGTAACTCCATAACCTTTATGAGAGCCCTGTGTGACGCATATACCACTTACATTGTGCTAAAGTGACTCAGGTCTCTCATAAATAACCCCTTAGTTCAGTTGTAAATCCAACGGTGGGTTAATGGGAACAGCGTGAATGGACCAAATAAGAGCGATATTAGTCACATTACGCCCGACTTTGTGCTGTTATTAGCACAAAATAAGACCACAGAGGCATTCCACTCTAAAAAATAGCAAAATAGCACCTACCTGCACTACACCAAATAATGAGTAATTTTGCTTAATTTTTGGGCCATTTTACGTAAGGAGAAAGGAAATGATGTGAGTTTCACGCAGGCTTCCTTACCAAATTCAAACCTTTTGACCCAGAACAATGGACAACATTATCTTTTCTAAATGTTTATGATTTTTCTTGCATTAAAATATAATACTATTTGCTATCGTTTACCTCAATTTGGAGCGGGAAGCAGTAAGTAATGATAAACATAATCTGAATTGCGTGTATTTGAGGTTTTTTTATAGTTCGTTATTTGCTCATTTTAAAATATGTACAACCTGCCTGAATTGTGGTTTGAATCTTTTAAAAATTATTTATGCAACACTATCAATGCATGTACATTTTTAACTACTGCAAAAACACACAAGCTTTCTCAAGGCCAGTCCATCTGGTTTTAATATGCTAATACATTCAAACAGCATTTGTACACGCTTGCGTTTGCACGTATCAGCACTTTATTTCCAGACCTCTTGGCTTGTGTTTTTTTAGAAATAAGACGTTTCTCTGTTTCCAGCTGTCCACAACACCTGCACACAGTCTCAAGACCTTCTTGGAAGAGGCAGACCAGAGAATGTGTGCAATACTCAGATACATAAAATCGGAATATTTCTTTTATCTATTCAAAAATATAACTTTGAACAAATGCTGAATTAATGTCTATTAGTAAAAATCCAGATCCATTCTGCGCTCCATTGAGATCTTCAGGGCACATGTGGCATTCAGAAGGTTTCAATTGGAGCCTCTCACGCATCTTTGGACAGCTCTTTAAATGAAAGGCATTACGCTCATTGGAAAGTGTGATGCTATTTTCCTGGAACATTCAAAAGTATCAAAACTAATCTGCTTATGACTGCCTGATTTAAAGGCGGACAGACCATAGTTTGGCCATGGCGATGACTACTCCGCACCATAGTTTGACCATTGTGGTGATGACTACCTCATCACCACCATGGCCAAACATCTCTTACTGCCTGACAGAGTAATGGCATTAGAGAACTGGCTTTATGCCCGTCTGTCCAATTAGGATGGGTAGAACATAGCTGCTTTTTACTGTTCGCCACTGCTAGGCAATCCCTGCGGTACCGGACAATAGTAGGTAAATGACCTCCGATGGAGATGACTCCCATGGCAAGGGAGGCATTATCTTTTTTATTTTTGGGAAACAAAAAGTTTGGTGAAAGGCTTAGTCATGTTGACGGAGCCATGCAGCAAACTGCAAACAGTATTTATAGGAACCGCCATGATGGCAGTTCGTGCCAATGCTTTAGAAATTACCTCCTACTTGTCAGACATTTCTAACTTTGGTGGATCACATATCCCTCAAGGCGATGTGGTAACTTACTCCATGACCCTGGAGGATAAATGTGCCTAAATGTAATTAGGCCCTAAGTCTGAAGGTACAAGTCCCAACAGGGTTGAACATAGTTTCTGAAGCCAACCCACACTCAATCACAGTCTACCTCAAATCGCACCTACTTCCTGGTACACCCAGACCACTTTATGACTTTTGGAACTATTTTTGTTTAAAACTTTAGAAATTCATATCTCCTTGTCCTCTTTTGGGATCTTTGTTGTTTTGGTGTCATTTTATTTATTACAATGTACTTTATTTTTCTGAATTGGTTTGGGATTTTTCTCAGTTTGTATTTTGAATTCATATCCGTTTAGGTACCACATAAATGCTGTATACATTGCCTCTAGGTTAAGCCTGTCTGCTCAGTAAAATAGCTATTAGTGGGTCCAGGTCAGGTTCATCTAGTGAATTTAGTGGTTCATGCTGACCCTGGATGGTGACTATTAGTTGAGGTTGGTGGTTACTCCCCCCCAACTAATACTGCAGTTTCTTACCAAATTGTTAATATAAGGCGCATAATGTGTTGCATTCAAGAGACTCCAACGCATCCAGAACGCCGCGGCACGCCTCATCCTGGACATCCCCCGACACAGCCACATCTCCGAACACCTGAGAAACATGCACTGGCTCCCCGTCAGCAAGAGAATCACGTTACGCCTCCTCACCCACGCACACAAAGCTCTCCACAACCAAGGCCCAAGATACCTCAACGACCGCCTGACCTTCTACACTCCAACCCGCCAGCTACTATCGACCAGCCACGCCCTCGCCGCCGTCCCCTGCATCAGAAGAGTCACAACGGGAGGAAGATCCTTCTCCTACCTGGCTGCCAAGACGTGGAACTCCCTCCCCATCCACCTCCGCCTGACCCAAGACCACCTCTCCTTCAGGAAGCAACTCAAGACCTGGCTGTTCGAGCGGTAGCGGACCCCCCTCCCCCAGCGCCTTGAGACCCTACGGGTGAGTAGCGCGCTATACAAATGCTTTGAATTGAATTGAATTGAATGGAATTTAGTGGCAAAGCCTCCTTTTTAGCATAAATCTGCATTACCAAATATCTCTTGCCAACAGCTGATGCTTCCAAAAACATTACAGCTCTTGAATTGGAATGGATCCGCTCCCTAGGAGATGGAGTAACACAACTAATGACCAATAGATGACAGTGAGAGGGAACTGTTCGACTGATGTGAATAAACCAATGACCGAAGGATATTGACTCAAAACCCACACAATGTAGATTTCTTCAAAATAAAAGCTTTTGACAGTACCAAACCTACAAACTCTGCAGTGTTCAGGGGAGATGGCTGTCATAGAAGTCTAGTATAGTCCAAGAGATATGTGGCATATGTGGCATAACTGGGGGAAAATGCTGCAAAGCTATTACTTAGGAGGATGGTTGTGGTGGCATGTTTAAGGGTGAAAGACTCTTTTGCATGCCAAAGGAGTCCTCTTGGCCTAATCCAAATGGATAGGGTTAATATAATTAGGGAATAGAAGCATATTGACATAGTCTAGCGAGCTATAATGGTTTTGCTGAGACTTAATTTGATCCAAGTAAATGGAGAATATCTGAAGACGTACAGCTACAGCTGAAGAGGGCGTTTCTCATAGATAAGGAATATGCAGAGCTGAACTAGTAGGTTCATATATTACTATGGCATACTTTAGCTGCAAGACAGCTTGATGTATGCTTATAACCATGCATTCAGTTGACGGCTTTCTTGCATATGCTTGCTTCAATCGTATAAATTATACTAAAAGAAATGAAAGCACAAATTGGCAAAAGGGATCCATGGCATACATTGAGGGATCAGTTGTGATCTGTTGATGTGTATGATAACCTTCATTGTCTCAGTAGTCTCCAGCAGGAGGCAGGCCAGTAAAGCACATGTGAGACTAATGTGAGGCTCAATGGACATGGCTGGTCCATAATGGATGACATGGGTGTCGATAAACCAATAATTAATTTCGTTTTGGAGTTGTACTCCTTAGCCGTGTCTTGCGTGCATCTGGGGACAGAGGGGGAGTGTTCTCGACCCTTTCCCCTTGCTCTTGGAGCTAGGCAAAGGTGCGAACAAGCACCCTTTTTATTCTCCCTCTTCACAAATGGTTTGAAGCCGCATTGGTGGGGTCCACTAAGGATGTCCCCATTATTAATTCTGCCCCTGTACCCATACTTCTCTACGCAGACGATGCGGTTCTGCTGGCTCGGACCGGTAATGCACTTCAGATAGACCAAATCTGGGTTTTATAAATAATTTAGATTTGAAAGTCAATTAAACTAAATCATTTGTGCTTGTGGCAGGAGCCAGATTGTGAAATCAAACTACCTGGAACATCAAAGGGAGGAAATTGGAAAGTAGTTGAATCCTTTCCCTATTTGGGGGTCTTGTCCGATTAAAAAAATACATGGCACAACATGGTGGCAAATAGAGGCCTTATGATGGAAAGAAGCAGATGGGCAATTTTTAGCTTCTTTAAGAAATTGGGGCCTACACCGATAGAAACCATAAACAAATATATACGAAGCAAAAACATTGTCAGTGGCAACTTATGGAGCAGCAGTGTGGGGAGTAGCATCTGTCGATAGTCTCCAATCAATAGAGAACACATTTTGGAAACGTTTGTTCCCCAATCTTGCTCCTTCTATATTTGCCATTTTGAACTGGATGTCCCTTTTATTTTGGACCAAATTGAGGCTGCCCCACTCTTCTGTGGAATTCAGTATGGAGGAGGGAAACTTTAAAGTCAACACAGGATATTTAATCATATTGTCTAAAGCTATATGGGCTATGTACATTTAAATGGTTGTAATGTGTCAAGAATAGTTTGTATACCATTGGCTTACCCAAGTTATTTGATGACCCATTGACCTGTACTACTATCTTCATGTCCGAATTGAAAAAACTCCTAATAGAAAAACAGAGGGAAATGAGATGGGAACTGCACGAAATCAAGGGTGAGACAATATCATTTAGACCCTTAAATAAACTCTTCTGGCCCTCATTTTCTAACTTTTTTAACTAACCCTCACCATAGATTTCTGCTAACGAGGTTTCGTATGAATTACATACCCCTGATGCTAGGCCATCCTTTTAATACATATTCCATGAACTCATTGTTCCCTTGCCCATGTGACTCCTCATCTATGCAATGGGATTTCTATTTGTTATTTTTTTGTAGATGTTATACAGTGAGGAGTGGAAGAGATTTATGTGCCCAATCCCGCTCTCATATGGGCTGATGCAATGTCGACCAGTCCTTTATCGTTTAAACCAGTTGTCTCACATGTATTTTTGCTATTGTTTGGCTTCAATTCTTCAATATTCTATGAGGAGACATAAACACTATTTATAACGAACGAGTTGTAAATTCAGCCCTTTTGTATTATGTTTTAGTCGTTTAATAGGTTTTATTGTAACTTCTTTTTTAGTATTGTCTTAAATGTATATTATGATTTTACTCTTTGTAGAATACTTCTTATGTTGTTTTTACTAACTGGCGAAACAAAGTGATTTTGACTGACCAAGGCTATGTCTCACTCGGAGCGTAAAATCGCTTTTGATTAATGGGAAGCACAAGCACTTACTTTGAGCACAGAAAATGGACTAAATGGACTGGGCTCTCCAGTCTTATTCAGGGCCGGCTTAAGCACTGGTGGCGCCCGGTGCGACAATCATTTTTGGCGCCTTATGACCGCCTCCTCAGATTCTCTCACTACCACCGGCCATAAGTGCCCTCATCTCTCCAATCATAAGTTATTGCTAAACAAAGCACCCTCCCCAGAGGTCAGCGCCTCCTCCACAGGTCAGCACCCAGTGCAGCTGCACCAGTCACACTGCCCTAAAGCCGTCCCTGGTCTTATTCATGCTCCTTGAAGCATGGAGGCTTCTTTTTGAAACTGGACCACATAGTAGGGGCGTAACACAGGCCCCCACAGCCCCCACAGTGTGGGGGGCCCCCACACTCCAGGGGTCCCCTCACTCTCAGCAGAGGGAAACGGCTGCCAGCAAGCGTCTTCAGTCTTCATAAATTAAATGGTGCTCCTGCACGGCGCGCACGGTCTCCCCAAGTAAGTCACTATAAATGAAACTGTGCGTGCACGCCACGGTGACGCCTCTAAGCCTCTCTTCATTAATTATGGTGCCCTGCGCAGGCCCTGCCGGTCTGCCTGAGCCTGTTATAAAAGTTTTAAATAGTTGGTGCGCAGTACACCCGGGCCGGCTGTTCATAATTAAGTGGTGCATGGGCGTGGTGGCGCGCAGTTGTTGTCTGCCAGGTGCCGCAGCCTTCATTGTGGGGGCGGGGCTGGTGACTAATGCCTGCCATTGTCATGCACATTGTAAGCAAAAGTGCGCATGACTTGTACTAGTATTGACTGAGAAGGGTGCGGCCGCCGTGCCAGGATAAGTTAATTATACTAGAGTACTAGCCCTTGCCTGGAGGCTAGTCTCGCCCAGTTGCCCTGTCTTCTGCTGCCCGCTCACCTCCGAAGCTGCAGGCCAGGCCTAAGGGTGAGTGAGTATGCGTATGTCCGAGGGGCAACCCACCTTGTGTTCTACAAAAGTAGCTCTATAAAATAGCCTGCGAATGGGGTGTACAAACATACAACCTGCCCTGGGGTGTGCAACAAACGTATTACTAAACCATTCATCTTGTGTACAAACACAACATTATACAGCCTCAAAAACAAGATGTTCACAGATGGAACCTGGTGCTGCAAACAGCGCACATGCCACTACAGTACAAACATGGCATTATAAAGCAGCGAAACACCGGAGGCAACCTCCTGGCACTGGCACTAACATGTATTAGAGACAACTGTGGGATTTTACCACTGGATCTCTTAGAGAATGACACCTCAGGTCAATACATGGGGGCTAAACACAGCACGTTTCTGGGTTCTTCGCGAAACATGTTTACTATTTGACGCCAGACTTCTGCAGCTTGTGTTGAGGAAATTAAACATCCCCTTGTGCTGTATAAAACATAGCTGCCAAGTGGCATTGGCACCATGTCATGTCCATTCGTAGCTTTTATTCAACAACACTTTTCATTTTGGAATGTTTAACCCTTTACTTAGATGGTCACAGCACAACTACTAGAATGCAAGGAGCTGTTGGATTAAAATCCAGGCCTGGCTCGCGGTGCCACACGTGACGATCGAGCCATTTGGAGGCAATGGTGAATCTGTAATTTAGCAGGCGTGTTGATACACTGAGGTTTGAGGCCTCTGTTTGTTATGAAGTAAGGCCCAGTCTGGTGGTTCAGGTCAGTCAAGGTGTGAGGGAAGCTGCAAGAGTGAGGACAGGTACGTTCTTTGTAATTGTAATTACTTTTATACAGTGCTTAATACCCCTGATGGCTGAAGAGGGCTGAAAGCCCGAAACCGGTCCTTGGATGCTTGTTTCCAGTCCAGGGAGGACCTGGCTTAGCAGTGCGGGCTGGACTGTTCTCATGGGGCACAGGGTCAGGACTAATTTGCATATGGCTGGGTTCAAACTGGAAAGTCATGGTGAGCAAAAAAACGATGGATTTAGGCCCAGATCTCTGTACTGGGGTGAATGTATGACATTGTTCTGCATTCTGTCCATCACCTGTTGTTTTGCATAATACCCCTGATGAGGCATCAAAGCGCTTTTCGGTGAGTAGCACACTACTCTAGAACCCAAAGAGGATTAGTGGTGAATTAGTATTAGGGATACTAAAATAATTTGAGCGGTGAACATGTTGTAATTTCATAGAGGCCCAGTTTTGTCTGGGCTATGTGAAGGAAGCACCTCTTCCCTAGTCCAGGACCTAGAGACAGATGGAGCTCAGGTTTACTGAACCAGCAGACTTCCCTGCTTCCCCAGCAGTCTTCCAGGCGCTACCCATGAGTTGCTGCTCCTCCCCCGGCAGTCTGTCGGGCAATGCATGAGGTCTCCCTGTTTCAGACGCTTTCCCCCTACAGCCACCCAAGGTGTTGCTCGGCCAGAAACAATCTACTGGAAAGTGCACCGATCTCGGTGCCCATGTCATATCTTAACACCCTCCCAATTTCAATCCCTGCCAATAAAAATCTCCCAGACAATGCTCTCAGGTGTTTTTGAAGGTAGATCCATCAATATCCTCCCAGAGAGTGTTCTCGACTGCCAGTTCTCCCTGAAGCAGCATAAATCGCCTATGCAGTGCTCCTAGTTGCTCCTCACCTAGCAGAGATATCGTAGGCAGAAGTCCCAGGTCTCCCTGGCTCAGCAACAGCAGTAGCATCCAACACTGGTCCAGTAGCATCCTAGACAGTGCATCAGGACTTTCTGATCCAGCAAATGTCTCACAGCAGCAATGGCACCAGATCTGCCTGTTCCAGCTGCAGGCCCAGCAGCAGTATCCAAGCAGTAAACTAGATAGTGAGACTAGGCCCAAGTCCTGCAGCAGACTCCCACAAAGTGCCCCAGGTCTCCCTTCTCGACCAACAGTCTCACAGAAAGTGTCACCCTGGTATTCCTGAGCCAGCAGCAGTCTCCAAGAGTTAATTACTCCCATTGCCCCTATAGTCCAGCAGTCTGGGAGACAATGCTTCCATGACTCCCTGACCCAGAACACCGTCACCAAACCAAACAGTATCAGCACAGGGTTCCTTCACTCTTCTAATCATTGGTGGAGATGAGGCCTAACGGCCAGAGCTGCTGAGTTTGGATCTGAGGAACGATGTTCGAGTTATAGCGTCGGCTTAGCAATTTGTGATTCCAGGCAAATCACTTGATTCCCCTGGACTTAAAAAAATTATCTGGCCTTCTGTTGCTCACAGAACCCACTCTAAAACCATTGGGTCAACTTTGCTTTACTTAAAAGCCAATAGGCCTCATTTATGCAAGAGCTATTGGCTTGGCCAATATGTTTTAGCCATGTTGTACACTAGCGTGGCTTCTATTCAGCATGGATAAAAGTTAGTAGGGTAAAGGAGAGTGGCATGAAGTACCATGGAGTGACGTAAAGTGGAGTAGAGTGGAGTGGTCTGGAGTGGTGTAGAGTGCAGTGAAGTCGAGTGGTGTAGAGTGTTTAGAGTGTTGTGGAGGGAGTAGAGTGTCATAGAGTGGAAGGGTGCAGAGTGGAATAGAGTTGAATGAGTATAGTGTTGTAGTGTGGCATGGAGCACAGTAGATTGACATACAGTAGAGTGGCATAGAGTGGAATATTGTCAGAGAATGGAATTGCACAGATTGGAGTAGAGTGTTGTAGGGTCGAGTGGCATGGAGAGGAGTGGCATAGAGTGTAATAGAGTGGAGTGGCGTAGAAAAGAGTAGAGTTTAGTGTGTCATAGAATAGAGTGAAGTGCCATGAAATGGCTTGGAGGAAGTTGTGTTGCATGTCGTAGAGTGAAGTAGTGTTATAGAATGTTGTAGAGTGAAGTGACAAAGAGTGGAGTAGAGTTTAATGGAGTAGAGCGTCATAGAGTGGAGTATTGTAAAGTGTAGTGTCGAAGAGTGGCCTAGAATGAGATGGCGGGAAAGTACACTGGTACAGATTTGATGGATGTATAGCTCAGTGGCATAGAGTAGAGTGGTGCAGAGTAGAGTTCAGTGGTGTAGAGTGCAGTGGTGTAGAGTGCAGTGACATACAGTAGATTGTTTCAGAGTAGAGTGAAGTGGCATAGTGTGCAGTGGTGTCGAATAAAATGGTGTGAAGTGCAGTGCTGTGGTGCAGCCTAGACTAGAGTGGCATGGAGTGATGCTGAGTGTAGTGGCTTAGAGTGGAGAGGTGTAGAGTGCATTGGCATAGAGGTGGGTGGTGCAGAGTAGCATGCAGTGGCATAGCGTTTAATGGCGTAGAGTGCAGTCTTGCAGAGTAGAGTGTTGTAGAGTGTAGTGTTGTAGACTGCAATGGCATAGAGTGCAGGATTGTAGAGTGCTGTGATGTAGAGTGGAGTAGTGCAGAGAGTACGTGCGTAGAGTACAGTGGTGAAGAGTAGAAAAGAGTGGCGTAGAATGCTGTGAAAGAGCGCTATGGTGTAGAGTGGTGTAGCGTTTAGTGGGGTAGAGTGCAATGGTACAGAGTGTTCTAGAGTAGAGTTTAGTGGCATAGAGTGCAGTCCTGCAGTGTAGTTGGCGCAGAGTGCAGTGCCGTACAGTGCATTTATTTTGATTAATGTGATGTTGAGTGCATTGCCGTAGAGTGCCGTGGTTTAGAGTACAGAGGTGTTGAGTAGAGTGGTGCAGAGTAGAGTAGAGTTCAGTGGCACATCATAGAGTGCAGTGGCATTGAGTGCAGTGGCGTGGAGTGGAGTGGCATAGAGTAGAGTGGACCAGAGTACAATGGCATACAGTGCAGTGGAGTAGACTAGAAGGATAGAGTTAAGTGGTGCAAGGTAGAGTGCAGTAGAGTAGAGGCTTAGAGCAGAGTGGCCTAAAGTAGAGTGATGCAGAGTGGAGTAGAGTGGTGAAGCGTTGGAGTGGCATAGAGTGGATTGTTTCAGAGGTGTGAAGTAGCGTGGGGTATTGCAGCGTAGAGTAAAGTGGTATAGAGAGGAGTATCATAGAGTAGAGTGGTGCAGAGTAGAGTGGAGTGGCCCATACTGGAGTTGTGTAGAGTGCAGTTGTGCATAGTAGAGTGGGGTAGAGTGCACTGGTATAGAGTAAAGTGGTTCAGAGTAGAGTAGAGAGACGTTGAGAAACAGAGTGACGTGGGGTAGAGTGCAATGTCCTTGAGTGCAGTGGGGCACAGTAGATTAAAAATATTTGAGCCTTCAAAAAGGGACTTGTTAGTTTAAACTGGTTTGATTATTATATGGTGCTGTAGTTGTTGTTTATCAGTTGCTTTGAAATATATGTGCCTTTATGCACACACCAAACGGGATATTGTTTGACTAACCTGGCTTCATTTTTGCATACTGCTGGACTTGTTTTTACCATGCAGAAAGTATTTTCACCCTGACGCAAGAAGAAAGTTGGATTGTTTTACAAAACATGCTTGATTTTTGTATATTGCTGGACTGGTGATTGCTTTATTTTGCACTTTGAAAGTATTTGCACTTTTTCTTTTGCTTTACCAACTACAGTTTTTATAGATTGTCATTAGGTACTTGCTGATATGGTTTGTTTTTATTCTAACTGCAGTGTTATTTATGGTGTTGCTTGCACTTTTCTATAATACGTGTACCTTAAATCTTGTATTTAGCATTGTTTACACTACAGAAATGACCAATGAAAACAGACAAACATCTGCATCAATGTTCTTAAGCATTCAAACAGTTTTCTTCCTCAGCCTTGTTTGCCTGCCTGTTTTGCAGTGCTTACTGATAAAGACCATATGATTGAAATTGGTTCCTCAGTTCACGTTATTATCAGGCACAATCCTTGACAGTCGCTAGTGTGTGGCATGCAGATAATTCACCAGTCTATTTCTCTTGACTTTCGCAGTATACTGAATTATAGCTTGTGTACTTCTCACGTATATTGTCAGTTTATGGAATTGCAGGCTTGGGTTGGTCTTTCAAAGTTTCAAGGTATTGTCAATTCTATTTGAAACCCTTCATAGTTGTTCTTTGTTCTTCAGCCATAGGCAGTTCCTGAGACTATAGGATCACTCCTTCACATTGTTCTGATTGCTGCCTCAGTTAAATAATTAGCTTTTGACAGTATTGTTACAAATGGCATAGCTTGTATGTAAGAGTGTTTGCCACTTTCTCATTAGAACTTAGAGAAAGACAATATAGATGCATTTCATTTAAATGTTGGAGGTTTCAAATCAAAATATGCTAGATTTCTGGGTGGTAGGGCAAAGTGGTAGATGGTCGGCCGAGTCACTGGGGGAGGGAGGGGCCCTCTCCATGTGCTTTGTGGGGTGGCCCCCTCAAGTTTTGTTACGCTACTGCCACAGAGGCTGCTTAATGATGCGACTGCACACTGCAGGGAAAGAGACAGATAGCTATGTTTCATAGTTTCATAATGATACTGATCAGTCCTGACAAGCTTGAAAATACTGAATGTAAAAACAATAAGACCTACACATAAATTAATGCTGTTCTTGCTCTAGACAGAGGAAATATTGAAATAGCAACCGTTTGTATTTTAAGAATGAAAGCCACCAGCTACATTTTATGATACTCGTACTTTGGGGTTTATTTCAAATGAGTAAGAGATTTCACTTTTTCATGAATGCTGAAAGTAGGGGGGCCAGACCTGCCTGTAACATTCACAATGTGATTAGAAAGATATACTTTTTGTCAACTCTACTGGTGGCTGGTGAGAGGCGGGTGATAGAAGCATTGCAATTGAAACACTTTTTATCAAGGCAGATTGACACATCTAAGAGCCAAAAGCTAATGTAGATACTGAAACACTCACCTGGTCAGGTCCAAAACAATACTGTTAATAGGCAGTGGCTGAGAGGGGCTGAACCAAACTAACCAATGGACGAATAGCTCCTTCTCTGCTTATGCTTTGCTGGCATGAGAACATAGCCAGACCCAAAAATCATTACATCTATTTGCCCCATTTCCACTACTTGCATAAAAGACATCTAGAATACACATTGTACTAAAGTCAATCAATCAATCACAGCAATCTTTATTCGGACAAAAATAATTGCACATATAAAATTACAAAAGGATCTTAAAATTCTATATAAAAATCCCTAAAAGTGAATATGTAGGAGTTAGCCAAAATGAAGCAGGACACCCGCCACCAAGCTGGCATTAACTAAATGGTCATCAGGTCATAAGGCATTTTAAAAGTATCAAGTAAGGGAAAATTATTGGGCTATTCATTTTCATATCTTAAAACAACCCGATATAGCAGTTGTCTCCTTCTTTGAATGGCATATTAAACATAGACAAAAACTAGATTGCATAAATTCACATTATTTAGATAACAAATAAAATTAAAAGCATCTTTGTAATCAGTAATTTTTTCTTTTAAAAATAATGCCCGTAACAGTTGTTTTCTCAAATAACTATGGATGTAACAAAAAAGTAAAAAATGCAGTGTTGTCTAATTGGACTTACCATAGATGGACATTTAGGTAGCTTTTGGGAATAAAAGCCCATCTCTGGAAAAGACACAAAAAAGTGAAATATGTGCATTCACAGTCTTGTTAAATAAAATCTATATTGAACATTTGTTACTAAAATGAGTAAGCTATGTGCCGTTGATTGTATAGTGCTTGAGTGGAACTTTGACACAGTCGGTCTAGCACACTCTGGTCCCGAGTACGATCTTGATCGAGATCGTCTGTTTCATTTCTGAACTCTGATTACAATACAGTTGGTCGGAATTGATACCGGCTGATCATTTTGGCTAGCTTCTGACGGGCTCCAGGAGCCCATTTGCCATTCGGAGACTGGCCCGTAATCCAAATGGAAGGCGTTTCCGCCTTCTGGATTACAATGCACGGTTTCCGGCAGGGTTTCCATGCCGGCCTTTCGAACATGGAAACCCTGTCAGAAAGCGTGTTTGGAGGCCCTAGCAAGGTCCTCTTCTATTTTTGGCCTCTGGTTGGGGTCGAGGGTGCACCATTGGTGCCGCCTTATTTATCCCTGCACTTTGATGTGCCTGCCACAGGGTGCAGGGATGAACACAGACTCCCATTTCTCTATGGGTGCTTGAGTCACGGCCGATTTACGGCCATAACACGAGCTCCCATAGAGGAATGGGAGTATGGTGCGGACTTGTTGAGATTAGGCAGTCGGGACCGCCGACCGGAGGTCTGTGTGTCCCGTTTCTGTGCAGCGACATCAAAATAAGCCCCTTTATCTTTTCGCATCCTTTTCTCCCTAAAATCGAATTTAAATCTTACTTACTGAATTGTAATACTCCATCCAGCCTATCAATGCTCAATTTCCCGTCCACCTCCTTTAGCAAACTGTATATATATGCCAGTCAGGTTATTTTAGCTCTATGTTCCAAGGTGAGACAGTCTGTTATCATCTCTTTGGTGAGTTTAGTACCGTCTTTGTTCCATATGGTATGCCAGAGTATAATGTGACTTTCCTTCAAGCCATCCTCTGGTTAAGGGACTGCAAATTTTTTGTGAAAGCTATAAGAACGGGGCACAGCAAATAATCCTGTGTTTTCAGCAATCTACAATTTCTCAGTCCCCACAATAGGGCTCCATAATTGACACTAGGGGTACTTTTACTTCTATATGTGGTCAACAATTCTAAAATGTTGCTTCATTAACGTTAGACCTCCACTGACCATTACTAGCCAAATTTAAGCCTAGATATGAGAAACTTTCAGTTGCAGCACGCGCTACTCCCTTAATATAGTGGATTTTCTTCTTGGGTCTCCCATTCCCACATGTCATGGTATATGTTTTATAAAAATGTATTTTCACATCCTTGCCCTCCACGTACATGATAAATTTCACTATCCAACATTGGAGTTGATTTCCAGTTCTAGATATCAAGACGGCATCATCAGCATACAGGAGTACTGGTGCTAAATAGTGGGCAATTGTTGGAGCTTCTGCTTTTATTTTTTGCAAAAAGTCATCTACCCCATTAATGTATAACAAGAATAACAGGTTTGCAAGGACACAGCCTTGCCAAATTCTTTTTGTTATTTTAAACCGTGGTGTATTTTCTCCCCTTGTCCCGTATTATACCCTTGATGTTAACTTTGCATTTAACTGCAACAAAAAGTTTACAGTTTCAATGGGGGCCCGCATCTTAACCAGTGCGTGCACCAGCTTGGTGTGATTTACCAGATCAAATGTGTTGCTCAAACCAGAAAGCAAACACAAGGAGATGATGGATGGAGCACTGAAACTTTTCATACACTCACCCCTGGTCACAGATCTGGGTTGAATCCATCATCTTTCTTTAGCTCACTTGGCCACCCCAGTTCAGACTCAGCCATATCATTCTTGACCCTGTTCCTCATGGGAAGAGTCCAGCCCGAACGGCCAAGCCAGATTTTCTCTGAACCAGAAACAAGCATCCTGTGACCGGATTTGGGTGTAACACCTCTCATCAGCCAGACTAGCCGGTTAGCACTTGCTTGTAAGCAAGTCTCAAGGGCTTTCTTCAAGTTTCGGTTTGCACTAGAGCGATTCTTTTATGGATATTTATCTCTGATTAAAGATTGATTTGAATGATTGCTTCACTATATTGCGTCACTATTTTTAAGAAGTCTGCCTTCAGAACTTTTTAGTGCATTTCCCCCAAAAAATATTTGCAGCAGTGCAAGCGATTAAGATGCTCTATGTCTCCAAAGATCAATTCAATTATGCTAGAAGGTGGATTATTGGTAGGGGTAAATTTGCACGTACCACTAGCAATAAGGCCTCCAACGCAATGTAAGGTCCAGTCAAGGATTCGATACATTAGCACCGGGCTCAACCGCTGGTAGCTGGCTGTGAGCAGGCAGGTTTAACTTAAGAGACAGGTGTGGTGCGTTCGGCCAGAGGCTCTCCGGGACCAGGTATTTAGAGAAGAAATCAGAGAGGCCATAAGGGGTTTCTTTGCCCCAAATTGGTTATACACAGATGCTAGGGGGCTGGAATGGGACATGCTCAACGTGATCATACAATGGGAATGTCTGTTCGAAATAGGGGGCACCCGGAGAAGGCAGGAAAGGGTGCTTCCTGAAGTAGAAGGTGAGCTAGCCCAGGGGCCAAGGGCAAGAGCCACATAGTGAAGCTCTCCTACATACACAGCGTAGAGTAGGTGAGGTGTGTGATGGGCTGGACTGTTTCACCGATTGACAGTATCTACAGCTGCTGCATAAGGAAGGTGACAAGTCAGTAGGCTAATGGCCTGGATCCTGCGCCAGGAACGCCCCTGCCACTCATACTGAAACTTCAGTCCCCAGTCACTACAATTATGCAAGAGAGAACAAACTCCTTTCTGTGGACCAACTTGGACGAGGTGTATTGGCAATGCCCAAGGACAGACCAGACTGAAATCCCATATCCATTAAAAGGGGCACAAGGCAGGGATGCCCATTATGTCCTCTCCTCTTTGTACTGGTAGGGGAGCCATTGGTGATCTGGCTCAGGCGCGACATGAATAGATGGGGTATCAGAGTTGATGGGCTCACCCATGTCATTTCCCTGTATGCGGACGATGCACTCCTATATGTTCAGCAACCGGAGGAGGCAATACCGGCATTTCTGGATGCTTTAACCTTCTTCAGGACCATGTCAGGCCTTCACATAAATCAGCAAAACACAGTCAGATTCCCACTCGCCATGTTAGCAGAGGGAAATCCCACACCCCTCCCTGGCGTGGGACTCAGCTGGAAAAGAGATTGTTTCCGCTATCTGGGCATACAGGTGGCACACTCACCAGCAGCACAATACACCCTAAACTTGGCAGTGGTAATCGAAAGCCTAAGGTAATTGTCCGGTTCTGGAAAAAACTTCCCCTTTCGGTCCTTGGACGGGTAGCAATGGCCCGGATGGTTACGCTGCCCGATGCCTATGCGTCTGCAAGATCCCAGCATCCACCTTTGGCACCCTGAGCAGCCTCCTAGTCTTGCTGGTGTGGGCCGGAGGATGCAACAGGGTAAAACCTGAATGGTTGAAGTTGGACACAGAGATGGGGGGGGCTGGGACTTCCAATCATTAAACTTCACTCTATGCAGGGCTATTACAGTATGCAGCACAATGGTGTTCTGACAGTCATAACACAGAAATGGCACTGCTGGCTGATCTGGCCAGTAGAGTGCATGTATCAAGATGGCTCATGATGGGCTTGAGGTCACAGAGCGAATGCTCACACATAATTAGACTGGTGACAGTGGCATGGGGACAGGCGGTTACGCAGGTTTTACGAAGGGGCCCATATGTGCCCACACTCCCACTTCGATGGTTGTAGGGATTCCACCAGATCCAATCAGTTATGAACATCACCAGATGGTATGACAGCTGGAGATTTATTCATAAATGGGACCTTCCTGACCCTGGAAGAGGCAGGAGAGTGGTTCCAGGTGCTGAGAGGACATTTCTTACAGTACACCAAAATAGCGCGCACTGTCAGCGAGATCTGGCCTGTGTGCCCAGATGAACCAGAAGAGTCGCACACATTAAGGCCACTACTAGATCTGGGGTCCACAGAGAACTGACCTCGTGAATATATAAAGACCTGAAAGCAGATGGCACAGTTGCAGTCTCCAAAATAAAAGAACGATGAGAAGAAGATTTACCATTCCCCCTTACAGATGGCAAATGAAAGAGCGCACTAGCGCAAGTTCGCAAGGAGGCCAGCAACACGAGGTTCAAGCTTACCTAGTTTTATTATTTACACTGCACTTACTTAACACCACAGAGATTGGCTCACTTTAACGCCAGCCGCACATGCCCTGGATATGACCCAGATTGCAATCATACTGGCAGCAAGTAATACTGGGACTTCAGATGGCCACGGGCATACAAATTGAATAGTCAGTCAAACAGTGCCTCCTAGGAGTACTCCCAATGCCAAATAATGGTGTGCGTATAAGACATACGTTTACCCTTGGGGGAGAACATGGTGGCTGGCTAGAGGAGGGTCGCAGGAGCTCTGGCAAGTATGCATGCAGAACGCTAAACAGGAGGAAAATCACTGAAAATGAGAGATTATTTGGAAAGTTTATGGAGAGCTTGTCGGAAAGATTGTTACTCTGGTGACATACCTGGAGATTAATGGGGAGAGGGAGAGAATCAGACTCTGCTGATCAAAAGAGCCCCACCTTGAAACTAGGCCTGGGTGATAAATTCCGTTCCGCTTGCGGAATGCGCGGATTTTGGGTAATTTTGCGTTCCGCGGAGAAAGTGGAATTGCCCAAAAATCTGCTTGTTCGTGCTTTCAAAATGCGTGTTCGCAAGCTATTTCCCCCCGAGCTCGCAAACATCGTTCGCGGACAGGAAAAAAGCATCGCGAACGGGTGGAAGAAGCAATTCCACGTGTTCGCCGAACTCTGCGTGCTCGCTGAGACTTTTTACCATTTAGCGGAACTTTGTGTAGCGCAGCTACGCAAATTCCACCCACCCCTACTTGAAACACTGGAGTCCCGCTGCCACTGAGGATGGCGCGTTGATCTGGTCCGTTTTTCCTCGTATTTTCTCGTTTTTGAGGAACTTTTGTTTTCAGTGTGATTAAGCAAGCTATTTTCGGTCTGTGCTGGTCGAAAGGCTCAGTTTTGAAAATTTTGGAGTGCTAACAGGAATGAGAGACTAACTGCTAAACTCAGTTTTGAAAATGTTGAAGTGCTAACAGGAATGAGAGACTAACTGTTAAACGCTGGAGGGCTGCTGCCGCTGCGGTGATTTGGAGGTGAAAAAACACGGTTAATTTTCCTCGTACCCCCCCACCCTCCCCCCCGTTTCTGGAAAAACTTTGGGGCATGTTCTCAAGGACTTATCGCTGAGTTATATGCACTTTATCGCAGCCAACATCCCTCAGCAGACGAAGCTGCTGCCTGTGCTGCATCTGTTGGCCTCTGGTACCTTCCAACCAACAACTGCCAAAGTCGGAGGAGTCTCACAGCCAGCCCTATCGAAGTTCCTCACAACTGTCCTGGATGCCAATTCAATTCAATGAGTCTTTATTTGATAATTTTCCAATCATAAAAGACACAATACATCATAAAAATGTCATTAAAAAGATTATACCCTAAAAACATAATCTTAAAAAGATTAACATATTGTTATCGAAAGACCCTGACATTATTTCATTGAGATAGCTCTTAAAAACAATCAGTATAAACATTCCTTCAGAAATTTGAAGAAAAGAAAGCAGGAACCGCTATAAAATAAATAATAATTCATGGAGAAGAAAGATTTTTCCTTCGCAGTGCCCATGCCCAGCTAAGGAATTTCGCAACAGCTATAACTATATCGGATCTGGTATTTGTTAGCAAAATATGCAGTGCTACCATACCCGATCTTGTCCCCAAGTTAGAGCAAAAAGGCTTAAGCCACTTGCGACGAAGGCTACTGTAGGCAGGGCACACAAAAAATATGTAACTAATAGACTCTTCCTGTGATGAGCATGATGGACAGTTAATATCTGGAGCATTGTTCCAGTTTGCAGTGAAATTTCTTAGTGAAAGAGTGCCCACTCTGAGTTGGTGTCCTGGATGCCATCATCAGCTTGGTACCCCAGCACCTTCACTTCCCCAACACTGTGCAGGAACAGCTGGAGACCAAGCAAGGCTTCTATGCCATAGCTGGGTTTCCGCACGTGTTGGGTGCAATTGACTGCACCCATGTCCTGCTTGTGCCGACACTGCACACAATTACCGCAGCAGAAAGCACACGCATTCCATCAATGTGCATGCAATAATGGACGACCGGGGACACTTCACCAATGTCGTCGCCAACTACCCAGGCAGTGTGCATGATTCCTACATCTTCCGCCAGTCCATCATCAACCGGCGCTTCCAGGATGGCACCTACGAAAATGCTCTGCTCGTTAGTAAGTACCAAATGAACACACCACACACACCAACTCCACAATCATGCAACTTACAACTCTGGTAATGCACACATTACAAACTCACATAAAACATGCCAAACAACATGTCCACCCACCAGTCACAACAGCACAACTTACTGTGGTAACCTGGGCTAGCCATGTACATGAGCCATCAATGGCATGGCACCTCAGCCACACAATAGCAGATTGTGGGCAGAGGTGGGAACCAGGCATGTGCGAAGGAGGCAAATGACCCATGAATGAGAATGTACACAATGACAAGTGTGGCGTGGATGTGCTGTCCAGACTTCAGTATGCAGACCACAGACGTATCCATTTCGACATACACTGCTGGTGTTTGGAGTGTAGTGGACCGTGGACGCAACCATGTTACCTCAGCAAGTGGGGAAGGTCATGTGAATGTAGCTTGTACCCCCTGTAAGCGGAGTGGGCTGGCCCGGAGTCCATCAGGCCAGCGTAGGGGTGTGAATAAAAAGCATGTAGTCCTGGACATAGTTCTCTTCCGGAAGGGCCAACGTGTCTGCCAGGGCTGTGCCTCTCACCCCGCCATGAGGCTGACGCTGTGAGCGGTGTTGCCTGCGATCCTGTGCTCCTGATGCATCCCGGGCCGCTGGTCCCTAAACCCATTTTTCCCGCACCTGCGCAGCCAGGCCTCAATGCTCACCTGCCGACACCGGTGTGTGTCAAAGAGGGCCCAGCACATGCCAGTGCAAGCTCCAAGCCCGAGGCCCACGACCTTGGCAGCCTCCTCAGACCATCGCTGACCTCCGCGACACAGACCCCCAGCACTCCTCACTCGTTGATGTACTCCACCGCTGCCTCCAGCCTGCACTATGGTCAAGTAGGTCACACATTTGGAACTGAGTCTTGATATCCTGATGGCCCAGTTCATATGTTAATGGGATGTTTGATATCACTATACTCCCTTCGATGTGGTGCCACCAACTCTGTGCATAGCATTCCAACCACACGTGTCTGTGATCCCTTGCTGATTACTGCCTTCGGCCCACACTGTAGTTCAGTAGGTCACACCTTTGGAACTGAGTCTTGATTTCTCAATGGCAGAGTTCATATCCTTGTACGCAAGGAGAGGAGTAATAGGTAGAAGCATTTCAGTCTGGAGTAAAAAAGGATCATCGTTACGGAGGTGATCGAACACTACCAACAACTGCTCTGGTGTTACTAACTCCGTGCATCGCAAGCCAACGACACGCGGCTGTATGCCCCTGCTCTCCGCTGCCTATGGCCTACACTGCGGTCAAGTAGGTCACACATTTGGAACTGAGTCTTGATTTATTCATGGCAGAGATATCATTGTACATGCCTCATCTGCATACTCTTTCAGCTCACTGGCTGAACTTTGGTGGTGTCTGAGTATATGACCTGGGGGTTGTCTTCATCATCATGTAGCTGATACTGACTTGGTGGGCAAAATTAGTCTGTAGCATTCATCTCCTCCATATTTCCTGTTTCTGCTTGGTTCTGCCCTCTACGTCATGCCCTGGAAGAACACCTTCCACTGGCCCGCAACCCTCCATGACATTCACCTTGGACATCGATGAGGACCCACTCAGCTCACGTGGCCCTACTTCAGTGCACCACAAGTCACCGCCCCGTGGCGGTGTGCCTGTGTTGGCCGCAGTGCATCCAGGGCCACTAACTCTGTCCAGCTCAAGTAATGGACCCTTGTTGTTTGAACTTTGAAATTCTGATTGTCTGATCACTGTTGTAGTTGTTGCCAGCACCGATCAGCCCCTGAGGAGTGGCTTACACTCACCCCACGCCCATCCAGGACAGGCGTCACTGGACATGTGACCCTGGCAATAAAAGCCAGTCCCACAAACTATCTAAGTGTGTCTGTGTGGTCTGTATGTATGCATGAGGGCCCTACCAGATTACATTATGCTGTGCACAGCGGACCCAACCATGTCACCTCAGGCAGTGGGGTAGACCTGGGCCATGCAGCTGTTTCGTACCCCCTGTGAGCGTAAGCGTAGTGTAGTTGCGTACATCGGTGTCTGTCCTATCCTTACCATAGGCCTAAAAACATGTGGCAGCCCACCTTCAGTGCACAACATCACTCTGTCGTTGTTAGACTTGTGGACATGCACAGACAAGCATGACAATGGTGTGCCGTAGGAGTGCAAGTGATGCAACCATGCTACGCACACTCGTAAATAGGCCCTGGGGATGGAAGAGCAGCAATGAGGCTACTTTATACACATTGATGCCGATTATTTTCTACAAGCAGTACACGTCAAACAGGAATCATTAAGTCACATATATCAAGCACCAATGTATCAGTGAGCCTGCCAGCAGATCATGCAGAACAAGCTCATGTCTCTCTACACGGTCACAGGTGATAAAGCATATGCACTCTGCGCTTGGATGATGACACCCCTCCGAGCCCCGTAAACACAGGCAGTCAGGCAGTACAATGCGGCCCACAAACGCACCAGGGGCATTGCGGAACACACAGTTGGCATGTTGAAGTCACGTTTCAGGTGCCTGGACATCACAGGTGGAAAGCTCTTGTACAGCCCAGACATTGAGTGCAAGATGATCATTGCCTGTTGTGTGTTGCACAACATATGTGTACACACCAATGCCCCATGGATACAAGTGGCAGATGCACCGAACGATGATGAGGATGATGAGGCAGGTGGACCACACCCCACTGCAGCCGCAGCAGGAATAGCCCGTAGGAACACCATCATTGACAATTTCTTCACATGAGCACATCACATTGTGACAGTCATTAGCAATCATGGGACAGTACAAAATGACCACGGGCACAGCATGTGCAAATAAATGCATTCCATGACACATTCCCTGAGTGCATGTCACTCATCTGTACCAGCACATCACTCATACAAGTATAAGTGCAACATGTAGTGCTAACAATTTCATAATTTGATAATATATTGTGGGTGTGTCACCTCTGTACAGAGAGGATGTTTAGGGTGTCACGTATTCGAAATTTCAGTTCTGTGTGCCACAGATAGTACGGAATCCCACTCTTCGGCATTTCACATGTGTCCAAAATCAATACATATAGGCTGTCATTTGTGACCAACAAGTGACAACAGGGCTTCTTTTGGGGTGAAATATGTACCACCATGATGCATGGATCCACCTTGTTACTCAAGTCCCACAAAATGAGCAACATGTACGTAAGGGAGAGTCACTGCCCCTACATTCATCCATGCTGTCATACTCAATTGATCATAGACATGACACGTCTGTGTGCAGGTGGTGTTGCTTGTCCCTCTGCAATGTGAAGCGGAGATGCAGTTTCACAGTGTGATCCATGTATGTTTACACATTGGCGCACTTTACATACAGACTGCATGTCAATGTACATTATGACTGTTTGTGAGGAGATGCCTATTTGATGCGCGACAATGGACACTTGTTCTACATCACGGATGTGAGGTTGTACTTGTACATTGTCATCTCACTGTTTTTTTCTCTGCTTTTATGGTGCATTTTCCCGCATGACACGTGGGAATTGCAGGCCTGGTTATTGCTGATTTTTGTACCGCGGTTTGGGACACCGCTACTTTTTTCGGGTTTGTGCTTTGCAGTTTTGTGGCGGCGCGTTGATTTTAACGCAGTCATTTGATCACACACACTCTTGAGACTATGCCCCATTGTTTTTTTTAGGGATATGTAAGTAAAGGTAAAGCGAGAGACATTTATCAAATTGGAGACGCAATAGTGTGAGATTCTTCAACTGAAATGAGGAGATGGTTCTGAGAAGGAATAAATAAGACGTTGTGACTTGGATGCTCTGGAACTTGCAAGCAGCTGCAGTGGATATGGAAGCCTCTGTCTAAGTGGTGAAGCAGGGAGGTTACATACTCTGGGGTGAAGGTTGAGACGCAGGAGGGATCGAGTCAACAGGGGGGTGTAACGTAATTTTAGGTGGAAGGTGTAGAGGAGAGGCAGCAACAGAGGGGGAATAGGATATCAAACAGCGCTGGTCAAGAGCCGCCCTGGAAGTATAGGGAGAGAAAAGGGCTTCAGCAAGGATTTCTTTCTGAGGAGGTGCTGTAGGTTGCCTCAGACGATTAACCTGGACAGAATTAGGGTTACCTGAAGGCACAGAGGAAACTGCAGCATGTTATCAGGGAACACAACAGAATGTTACATTGAAGGGAGAGGAGGGAAAGTCAGGAGAGGGACAGGAGGTCTTTAAGGGTTTGACCAACATAAAGGCAGCCAGTAATAAAAGCAATCCCAAACTGCAGGGGTGTGGCGAGATATACACTAAGGAGTGCTAAATGAGAAAAAACCCTGTTTGATCAGTGTGCAGTGGATACACCTTATCTGGGCAGAGGAGCAAAAGCAGGAGCCAAAGGGCAAGAACCCCAGTACCTAGAGTCCCAGTAATTAGGAAACCGTTGGTGAAAGAGTAGAAAGCGGGTGGCCAAGAGGGGTTGGTAAAGAAGTGTATGATTAAGGATTGGAAGGTTAAGGTCACCACCTCTCTTACGACTTTTTTTAAAGCACTGCAGGAAAATCAGGAAAATCGAGCTGGTGGGACAGTGGAGGATTGGGGGATTGCTTTTAGCTCAAATAGGTTCTCACCACTTCAGGTAGAGGATATTGAGGGTTCGGAGCAAATGGAAAATCAGACTGATTCAACTGATGGAGTTGTTACCTCTTTAGATCCAGAGATGGGGGTGACAAGCAAAAGTAAAAGCAAGAGACTAGAAGAGGTGGACCCAGAAAACAATTGCAGTACTGGGGAGGAGAAGGACATGATGCAGGGGGAGGAGGTGGAAGTAAATACCGGGTGAGTAGGATTGGGGGGATTTAATAGCAGCACTCATGTTGGAGATCAGGAGCAGATTCAAAGTATCAGAGAAGAACCAAAATGAGATAAAGCTAGCTTGTAAGACCTTAGAATTTTTTTTTGATGATTTGGCCAGGAGCTCAAGGGGGAAGTACAAGCCAACAAAGAAGAGATGAGTGTTAAGGATGAAAGAACAGGGGCACCAGGATTGGGAGGAAAGTATTGAAAACAATCATATAAGAAATAATCTACGGATCGTAAATGTGCCAGAAGGTGTGGAGGGAAACGATCTGAAAAGTTTTGTAGTCAGACTGATGACAACGGGGCTACAGCTGGAAGAGTCGGACCAGGAAATTGCCAAGGACATACAGAGAGTCCAAAGGGACCCCTTGAGGCTCAACCCCAACAGAAGCAAATCAAGGACGATTCTAGTAAATTTTCACACTTATGACCTGAGATAGGCTTTATCTAGAGCTTTAAAACTAAAAACTGTGAAAATGGAGGACATCTCCTGTGAAATTAGGTTGGATGTTTTATATATTACTTCTACAGTGGATAATATCTTTCCCAAGCAACTTAAAGAGCATAAATACAAATGTAACTGTAAACAAACAAATGAATTAAAAAATATATATATTTAGCAGTCTTTAATAAAGTTCATTGTAATAAACAAAACATTTCAATAACATAAACATTTCATCTGTTAAAAATGTCATCCGTTAAAAATACATTGGTGGCAAAGGTTAATTCATCAACGCGTGTTTCAACACAAAAGGTTGTGTTCGTCAGGAGTAGCCAACCAAATACCTAAAGATTTAATTAAAACATGATTGAAATTTTTTTTGTATAATAGAACTCATTCTAGTAATATTGTTACAATATAAAATATCCATTTTTACATTACATATACAGAGGCTTTGTTACTGTCTATCTACATATACTGAAACATGAATAAATAGAGGGGCAGATTTACAAGCCCCTTGCGCCACGTTTACGCCGCCTTGCGTGACGCAACAGCGGCGTAAACGTAGCGCATCCCTGCGAGGCATTTACAACGTGACGCATCTAGGGAGATGCGTCACGTTATAAAGCCCAGCACCACGATGGGGGCGTTCCCACGCAGGGTGGGCGTTCCGGCGCCTGTGTGCCTCGCAAAAGTGCCTGCGTGAATTCTACAAGATTTCACGCAGGCACTTCCGCGACGCTGCTACATCAATTCCTTATGCCTACTTGAAGCAGGCTTAAGTATTGACTAGCATGTTATGTATTGGGCGGCCCTGAGCATTGCTGGAGTTGTGTCACGCTTGCGACACGACTCCAGCGATGCGCCGCCCTTACGTCATGAGATGTGTCACGCATCTGCCTACCCTTGCGCCACGGCGCGTCGCATTGTAAATGTGGTGTATCTGCCGTGACACAAGGGTAGTTTTGCATGACGCATTTGTTCTGGCGCATCTCTGCTGATATGCAGAGATGCGCCAGAACTCGTAAATATGCCCCAGAGTATTTATGGTAACGATTAGCAACCTATTTAATTACTTAGTACATATTAAGGTCTAACAGATCAGAGGTTGTTACACGCTTATTAATATTCTACATACATAAAATGTCAAGTGCTATATCTGATATAGTATAGGAGATAATAGATGTGAAAGGAAAAGAGAGGTCAGAGAACCTAGATTGTAACTCTTACTCTATTCGATCTTTTAGTATCTAAAGATCATCACTTCTATTCTTTAAGGATTATTATTTTTTTATTATTGTACGTCGCTTACTTGTGAATTATTTCACAAGAATAATGATGAGGGGAAACTTTCACAACCCAGACCTTGAAACTTGATGAGGAGGTCGCGTTTTAAGCACTCTAAATGTCACATAATGAAAAGAGAAGACATAAGCTACCTTCTTTCGATTATTAGAAGATGGATATCAGATACTCAGTTCAGTTCAAGCAAGCTTTATTCGACGAAAGTCATAAAAGCATGCAAAAATATAAAAATACAGACCATGGTTAAAAAAGGTTAAAATTGGAATGTTAAAATAAATTCATAAGATACATCATAAGTTCTAAATACTAGGGTGCATAATTTGCCTCCTGACTTAAAACAGACAGACACAGGATAATTTATCCCAATTCCAGTTTGCTTCTAATGACCCAGGCCCACCCCATAAATTTAGCCACTGCTATGCAGGTGGTAAGGTTATTACTAGTACAAATTATTCTAGCTGCTGCCATGCCACTACTGGTTCCCATTATCTTACAGACAGGTCGTAGCCACTTCCGGCGAGGGCCTGCATACACTGGACATTCAAATGGTATATGGTTAATCGATTCCAGAACAGCAGGGCAGCCCGGACAGGCAACCTTATCTCCCCCGGCCCATCTAGAAGTAAATGCTCTTACTGATAAGCTGCCTACTCTAAGTTGGAAAAACAGCTTACGGTCCAGGGGTTTGGTGATACTATCCCAGAAATCTTCAAAGATGACCGTATCTTTGAAGCCCAGAAAAGGCCCTGTCAATGAAAGGGGGGCAACGTTCCTGTATGCTTTTGAGGTCACAGCCTCCCAGTACAGTCCCTTGAGGACCTTTTTAGAAGGGAACCTGACGTTAGATGGATCTTCCCAGAGTGCCTTTAATCCTAATTCTACTAGTATTTTACCAATCCTGGATAGCCATACAATTTTGTGGTGGATGTCGCTCTTAATTACATCCTTAAGCCCAGCGGCATAGGTTCTCAGTTCAGGTGTTGTCCATAACCGCCTCCAGTATAAAACTGGTCGGAACGCAGATATGTGGGCAATGGGTCTCATGCCCATATCAAGATATAAAGGACACATAGGGGTGCTCTGTGGCAATTTTACAAGATTCCTCAAAAATCTGTTCTCCGATGCTGATAGTTTCCCCAGATTTTCGAATCCCCATATCTCTACACCGTATAGGGCAGAACTGATCACCTTGCCATTGTAAACAGAGAGGGCAGGGGCGATTGGTTTAGTTAGGGTCCTAGCATGTTCCATACTTAAAGCTCCAGCAAGCTGGCGGTGCTTGAGGGTACCCAGTTCAACCTGATGTGTTCAGGATAGTTCTTGCTGAATACATACCCCTAAGTAAGTGAATGCTTGAACTTTCTCAAGAGGCAGTTTGTTCATAAATATATTACCTTTAAAAGATTTGTGTTGGTTAAAAGTCATGTATTTTGATTTTGAAACATTCACTTCCAAACCAGGAGTGGAACAAAAGCTTTCAAAGATTCCTAACGCCTTTTGAAGTCCACTCGGAGTTTTGGCTACAATTAGAAAGTCGTCGGCGAACATTAGGATGGGTACTTTAGCTCCCGCTAGAGTTGGGGCATCAACATTAGCTACAATCAGTAGGTTAGCCACATCATTCAAATATAAAGAGAATAGGGTTGGCGCAAGGACACAGCCTTGCCGCACCCCTCTTTCCACAGGAAACTGGATGGTGATGCTTCCTGGGCTACCCCATCTAATCTGGGCAAAATTGCTTTCATGCAGTCTAATAATTAGTGAGAGGAGGGCGCCGGGCATACCCATTTCATGCAGGACTCGCCATAGAGTTGCCCGGGGAACAAGATCGAAGGCTGCCCTAAGATCTTTAAAGGCAGCGTAAAGACTACACCCTCCTATCAGGACAGTCTTCCAGTACAATATTGCGAATTGTAGGACTTGGTCAACCGTACTGATTGAAGATCGAAATCCTGCTTGTAGGTGTGATAGAATATTCTCCTCTTGTTCCCAGGCCTGAATCTTATTTAAAATCAGCCTGTCAAAGATCTTCTGCATGGTATCAGTCAGGCTGATTTGGCGGTAATTACCGGGTAAGGACTTGTCCCCTTTCTTAAATACCGGAATTATTTCCGCCCCTTGCCATGTAGTAGGGATGGGAGCTCCATGAGCTATCATGTTTGCCAGCAAGAGTATGTAATCTCCCCAGGGATCTCTATCGTGTAGGAATATATCAGCTGGTATTCCATCTATACCTGGGGCTCTACCGGGGACTACCATATCTAGTACACGACGCACCTCATCAAGATTAAATGTGTCGTCAGTGAAAAATATGGTAGGAACTTCCTGAAGCAATCTTGGTTCAATTCCCCTAGCATATTGCGGCTTAAAATAGGATACCCATTCCTCTTGAGGTACCCAATTTTGGGGCTTGTCCCGTTTTCTCTCACTTCCCTATTTGAGTACATCCCAGAACTTCCTAGAGTCTTTTTGCATACCCGCAACTTTTAGCTCTTGCCACCGTTGTTCATCCCAAGCTCTCTTAGATTTATAAACTGTACTCTTATATGCTGCCCTTGCAGCACACACACCATCACTCAATCCACTTTTAATAGCACTGCCCAGATCTATCCTGGCTTGCCTACACTCACGGGTGTACCAGCGTGGCACGTGGCTAGTACACTTATTATTAGGCTTGCTTGGCTTAACAAATAAACTTTTTAAATCTCCAAAGAATGATTCATGTATCTTTGTAGTTGATTCCAAAGCCGAGGCCAGATCCCCTTTGGTTACTTGGTCCTCCATTTTGCACGTAGCTTGCTTTAATTTATTTAAAATAAAATCTGAGTGCTCTTGGCATTCCAGTACTTTGGTCCCTTTAACGTGGCGCTTGTCGTTTGTAATGACTATTTCGTTAGAGGGCTCCACAGTTGTTCCCCTAGCTTAAGTAGCTGATGTCGGAATAGGACTTCTTCAAGAGTTATCACTTTAATTAAAAGACTAACTTTTAAGCGTACCACATGACACTAGTACGTCATTGATATTGCCTACTTAAACAGTCAGAAATAACCATCCCGGGTCGACTGCGCGATATCCACGCCAGTACAGACCCGACTCCAGATCGCTGAGAGGACCGTTTCTGAGCGAGGTATGTTGTCCCGTCAAATTCCGGTTCCGTAAACACGCAGTGTACACCTTAATCAGTTATTATATAATACTTTAGTAAATCCTCTCCCCTTTTTTTATTTATTCCGTAGATCATTCGTATCAACGTTGCCCGCTCAATTAGACGCCCGGACCTATTTCCTGTATTCTGGAAGCGCATTTAACTAAAGCGAGGTACGAATATTCACCGTCTGCCTCTTCGTAGATTATTCAGTCTCAATTCCTTTTTAATACCGTTCTGAGAGAATAATGAAGCCATTTGTTTCCCATTTTCAGTTAGAATTATATGGTGCATAGCGCATATACAGGATCTGAGGTGGGCCTTCTTTGACATCAATCCTAACTAATTTTAAGGTAAATAGTATAGTATTTAGGGAGTTTAGACTATTTAGACTAATACACCGTTTTAGTAAAACTAAAATGATGGCAGAAACCTCTGTTTACAAGTTATAGCATAACATATAAAATAAAATGCTAAGGCAGATACCTTTTTTTACAAGTTATAGCATAACACAGAAAATAAAATGCTAATGAAACCCTCCTTGTTTTACTTGTTCTACAATCCCAACTTAAATATTTTTTAGCAAAAAAACTAACATTGTGTTCCGTGATCAACATTGACTGGAAATTCCGATCCTTATTAAAAGTAGGTTACCTACACCACAGTTCTAAAGTTTATCAATAAGTATCTGATATCCTCTTCTAATAATCGAAAGAAGGTAGCTTATGTCTTCTCTTGTCATTATGTGACATTTAGAGTGCTTAAAACATGACCTCTTCATCAAGTTTCAAGGTCTGGGTTGTGAAAGTTTCCCCTCATCATTATTCTCGTGAAATAATTCACAAGTAAGAGACGTTCAATAATAACATTTTGTTTTCCTTAAAAATTAGAAGTGATGATCTTTAGATAATAAAAGATGGAATAGAGTAAGAGTTACAATCTAGGTTCTCTGACCTCTCTTTTCCTTTCACATCTATTATCTCCTATACTATATCAGATACAGCACTTGTCATTTTATGTATGTAGAATATTAATAAGCGTGTAACAACCTCTGATCTGCTAGACCTTAATATGTACTAAGTAATTAAATAGGTTGCTAATCGGTTACCATAAATACTCTACTTATTCGTGTTTCAGTATATGTAGATAGACAGTAACAAAGCCTCTGTATATGTAATGCAAAAATTGATATTTTATATTGTAACAATATTACTAGAATGAGTTCCTTTATATAAAAAATGTTTTAAATCATGTCTTAATTAAATCTTTAGGTATTTGGTTGGCTACTCCTGACAAAGACACCCTTTCGTGTCGAAACGCGCGTCGAAGAATTAACCTTTGCCACCTATGTATTTTTAACAGATGACATTTTTAACAGATGAAATGTTTATGTTATTGAAATGTTTTCTTTATTACAATGAACTTTATTAAAGACTGCTTAATATTTTATTCTTCTAGAACTCATTAGTTTGTTTACAGTTACATTTGTATTTGTTCTCTTTAAGTTGTTTAGGAAAGATATTATCCACTGTGTTTATTGCCCTGTCCCAAGAACTATATTAGTTCCCAGGGGGTCCTTGTTACCTACATTATATATTACTTCCAACAGGCAATGGGAATTGGGGAAGTGAATGGACCAATTGAAAGAGTTTGGGGCCTCAGTGCAAATGCAATTTCCGGTGGTATTAAAAGTTATGTTGAACAACAAGATGCATAACTTCAGAGGAGTGAGCAAAGTAGATGATTTTTAAATTGTAAATTGATGTGTTGAGTGAGGACTCCTGTAAAACTTTTGTAAAGAAGGAGATTAAAAGAAAGGATGGTTCACATTAAAGGACACTTGGGGGTTAACCCATAGGGTAAAAACCCTCATTAAGTTGGTATGTTCTCCATGTGGGGGGGGGCAGGGGCAGGGTTTATTGGGTGGAGGGTTTATAGGGATACAAAAGAAAAAAAATCACTTTTAGAGGAGGACAATAAGATAGGGGTATGGGAGAGGGACGGAGGTTAGATTTGAAATTTCTGTCTTGGAATGTGAATGGGTTAAGGGTGAGGTATAGGAGAGAGCGAATCATACAATGTATTAAAGATTGTACTGCCCAGGTCTGTATATTACAGTAGACGCATTTGACGGAAAAAGAGTGCTAAGAGGTTTTTGAGTCTAGAAGGTGGGTGCAGCAGTTGGTGTGTACTAAGCATACTTATGTTACTAAAGGGGTAGAGATAATAGTAAAAAAAGACCCAAAAGTTACAATCATAGAAAGTATTTCAGATCATAGAGGTAGGTGATTATAACAAAATTAAAAGTTGGGGACCTTGGGGCGTGGCCAGACGGCAAGCATGGCGGACGTGGCTTGAGCGAGCTCCGTCCCGCCGATTAGATATCCTTCACGTTATCCTGCGTTGCCCCGACCCGAATCCGCCCAAAAGTGTGTGGCTATCCGCAGGCACAGGAGGGGACGCCCCGACAGTGATTTTGGAGCCCCGGCGGCTTGGTTTCTGCCTCCTTCAGCCGCGTGGAGCCAGGACGGCGGTGAGGCCTGCGCCGAGCGCAGATGCCGGGGGCTAGATTAACGGGCAGCCCGCCCGGAAGTGAGGAGACACCGGGAGCGCAGAGGTGGAGGGTGCCGCCCCCAACGTGGGGCTGTGTGGAGCTGCCGCCGGGGACTAGCTGACTCTGCTCGTGGCTGGACGGCCAGTGAAGGAGCGTGATCGATGACCTGAAGGAGGCGAGGCCGGAGCCCAGACAGCGATCGTGGTGGGGTAAGGGGCGGCCTTGTGGTGTACGGCCTGGTGGGGGAGGGGGCGCTCCTTTGGCCGTACCCAGTCCCATTCAGCGGCGATTTCGGGCCGCGGAGCGTAGTTGCCTTGGCGCATTAGGGGGCGGCTGCATTTCCGCCTCTCTCTCCCCCCCCCTTTTTTGTTCGTCCAGCGATTTTGCAAATAGCTCTCTGGGGCCTGGGTGCTGTAGTGCCTGTGGGGTGAGACCCATCACTTGGCGGTCATACCGGACTGAGGTGAGGGATACTGGCTGAGAGAAAATCCCCACGAGCGACTGTGCGTAATTTAGCTGGCAGCGGGACCCCGGGGGCGCTTTGGACTTTGCACGGGGAGGCGCGGTGGGAGACCTGAGCTGCCTCCGGTGGCCCCCGGGGCAGAGGGAGTGGACCCCTATTGACACGCGGTCTCTAACACGTTGCCCCAGTGCATTAGCTTGACTCTTGGGTGTGTGGCGGCGAGGTGCAACTCCATTGGCACAGTAACCTTGACTGAGTGAGAGTGGTGCCGCATCCCACTACAGGCCACCAGGGGGTGCCGGTCCTTGGATAGTACGTGGACGGTGGAAGCTGCCTCTGGGCCCCGGCTTCCCTTGCAGCCGGTCGCAGTGCCCCGCATGCGCAATGACGAGAGGAGGCAACAGCGGAGGCACAACAAAGCAGGGCCGATGGATAAATTCGCGGGGCCGAGTGGGGGTGCCGGGGCCCCCGGAGGACACCAGGGCTCAGGACCAGATAATGCGGCACTGATGGCAGCAATTACGCAATCAAGGGACATGCTGGATGCAAAGATTGGGGCGGTCGGAGCCGATGTGACCCTGCTTCGACAGGACCTGCGCAACGCGGTCGCCCGTATCACGGAAACCGAAACCAGGATCACGGAGGTGGAAGACGACGTGGTGATCCTCAAGAAGAAGGTAGCCGCCATGGAGGGGATCCAAAAGGGTCTTGCACTGCGGGTGGAAGACGCGGAAGGACGGGCCAGAAGGAACAACTTGCGCTTTGTGGGCTTTCCGGAGGACTGTGAGAAAGGAAACATGGAGGCCTTTTTGACCCAGTGGCTAGAGGGATGGCTTCCACCGGACTCCCTTTCGCGCTGCTTCGTCATAGAGCGGGCGCATCGTGCAATTCTTCCGAAGCCGCCTACGGGGGCTCTTCCCCTTTCTGTGATCGCCAAACTGCTCAACTATCATGACAGGGACACCATCTTACGACAAGCTCGCGCCAAGGACCCTCTCATGTTTGACAATCACAAAATCCTGATCTTTCCGGACTACACCAAACTGGTCCAGCAGCAACGACAATCCTTTACCGCAGCGAAAGCACGCCTGCGAGAACTTAAAATTCCATATGCCCTGCTCTATCCGGCCCATCTGAGAGTGGTCTTTCAATCTTGCACCCAATTGTTTAACTCTCCGGAGGAAGTGTTTGAGTGGACAGACAAAACTGTGCGAGTTAAGGTGGATACCCCCCCGAGGAGGGGCTCGGATTCGTCATCCACGACGGGGCCCCAGAAGACTCCTCGAAGATCACGCAGCAGGAGCAACTGGAGGTCGTGTTCCCAGAAGCGCCCACCTCCCCAGGAAGAGACGGTGGAAGACGCTGAGGCGACGGACTCTTCACCCTTGAAGTCTTGAGACCTTCTACCGCATTGTCCTTGGCTAATGTTACGGGCCGCAGGGTCGATGAGGCACCATGACGGCGAGGGAAGGGCTGATGCTGATTACGGACATGCCACTTGCACTATAACTGCATGAATGACTGTTTGTGGGTGGACCATGGGTCGGGAGACGCTCGTGAGAGAGCGGGCCTACTCCCGGAGTTCGTTCCCACGTGTTGGGTGGGGGGTTGTTCGACACTTGGTGGGTAGTTGGGTGGGATTCATTGGCGTAGTGGGTCTCTGGCCTCCCGTTGGAAGATCGAGATCGCCTGCACCGCGACAGGTACTTCAATGTTGCTGAGGTATGGGGTGGGGGGTTGGAGGGGGGGTTGTTGGCACAGTTTGAGGCAGGGGTGGGCTTGCGGGGTGGTGGGCGGGGGTCAGGGGGTCGGGGTGGTGTTGAGGGGGTAGGTGGACTAATTTACGCACGGTGTGTACGGGAGCCTGGAGGATTGTCTGTGTGGGTGTGTGGCCTTTGCTGCCCGACAGTTTGAAGCTCTGGCCTGTTGATGGCGGCTGATGGACAGGGGGCGGAGCCCCCGCGAGCTTCGCTACGCATCTTGAGCTGGAATGTGAGAGGGATGCTTGACAAAATTAAGAGGGGTGCAGTTTTACGAATGGGGAAGAAAGAAAAGGCGGATATACTACTCCTACAAGAGACGCACCTTATGGGCACCAAGGCCCTTAGCCTACGTAGATACGGCTATGATCAGGTGTTCCCTGCTGGGTTTGCGAGGGGGTCCAGAGGTGTTGCAATTTTGATACACTGTAGAGTGCCTTATACGCACGAGACACAATGGCTAGATACACATGGCAGGTTTGCATTGGTCAAGGGAATGGTGGGAGATGAGCCCATGGTGTTCGGCAGTGTTTATGCTCCACCCCCGCTGCAAGAAGCCCTGATAGAACGACTGTTTGATGTTTGGGCTGAAGTCCCGCATGCATTGACGATAGTGGGCGGTGACTGGAATGACGTGATGAATGGGAGACTGGACCGCTGTAGGCCCGGAGGGCGTCAGTTGCCTGATGCCACCACAAAATTAAGCAGAATGGTGCAGGGGATGGGTTGGATAGACGCCTGGCGATATCAGCATGCATGTAGTCGCGAATTTACGTTTGTCTCTGCTGTCCATAAATCCTTTTCTCGCCTTGACTACCTTTTCGTCCCTCAGCCCTGGATAGGGAGGGTGGACTCTACCTCCATACTTCCGAGGGGTCTGTCAGATCATTCCCCGATATCATTGACGCTGCTCTTAGGTACGAAGCGACAGCCGTTTCGTTGGCGCCTCTCCACGTGGCACCTACAACGCGATGACTATCAGTCACACATGAGGGAGGCTATAGCGCATTACTTGACGGAGAATGATGGCCCGGACACTGATGCCATGACCCTGTGGGAGGCCCTGAAGCCAGTGCTTCGTGGCGTGGACATCGCGTGGTGCGCTGCGAACCGTAGGACCCGCAGGCTGGCCATCGCAGAGGCGGCGAGGCAGGTTCATAGCCGAGAGGCCGAATGTACATCGGGAGGGAGCGGCGAAGCAGTGGGGCAGTTACTTTATCTTCAGCAGACATACGCCTCCTTATTGTTGGACGAGGCCCGTCAATTCTGGCTGGCTACACAGAGTAGAATTTATCAATGGGGGGACAAATCCAGCACAATGCTTTACAGACTGTGCCAAAGTACCTTTCAGGCCCAGTCCCTGCCGGGACGGGTGACCCTATAACAGCCCCTGAGGCCCTGGCCGAGACCTTCGCTCAATATTATGCGACACAATACGCTCCCCAGGAGTCCCTCACGGCGGAAGAGGTCGACAGATTCCTAGCGGATCTCCCGCCCCGGGCGCTCTCGGATGAAGGTCGTGCCCGACTGGACCTCCTGTTGTCGGCTGAGGAACTGGGAGAGGCTCTGGGTGAGCTGAATGCTGGCAAGGCCCCTGGGCCGAACTCCTTCCCATGCGAATTTATGAAAACGTTTCATCTCCAGCTGGGGATGCACTACAGGAAGGCTCTGGAGGCGGCCAGGGACTGTGGGCGTCTGCCAGCGGACTGGTGGCACGCAGAGGTGGTGGTCTTTTGCAAACCTGGGAGGCTCCCGGATCGCCCTGAGTCGTATCGTCCGATCTCATTGCTTAACTTTGAACCGAAAATCTTAGCAAAGGCTTTAGCAAACCGCCTTCTCCCCTACATCATGGACTTAGTCCATCCGGACCAGGCTGGCTCCATGCCCCACAGGGCGACGCGGCATAACATTCGACGTGCGCAGTTAGTGGTGGAGGCGGCGCAGGCGGCAGACATCCCAGCGGCTCTTCTGCTAGCAGATATAGATAGAGCATTTGACTCACTGAGTTGGCCGTATCTTCGGGCGCTTCTTCTCCGCCTCAATTTTTGATTAAGGGAACAAGTAAAAAAATGTCCATCATATAGGGATCCATCTGTCAGATCATTCAGCAGTAGTTTTAGAAATGTTCCTCTCGAGGACAACGTCCGTACCAGGTGGACTTTGGAACGTATCTTATTGATGGGTCAGGAGGTAGTGAAGAGACTGAAAGAGGAGACAGCTGATTATTTCAAGGTCAATTGGGGTTCGGCTGTTAAACCTCCACTCACCTGAATTCCAGGTTTTTCAACTTGAGAGATGAGACATTAATTGTCTTCCGCCCCTAAATACCTATACCCACCCGACTGAATTTACAATGCACTCTGGTGAGAATAGATCTCCAGGGGAAGGGGGAAAATGGGACAAAATAATAAACAAAAAGAAACACTCCACTGGTTACAGCTTAGTTGATGCCTCTCTTTTCTCTTGCTCAAAGTCTTCAGGTACTTTACGTCTGTGAGCTGATATCTATATTTAACGCACAAGTGAAATAAATTAACCCTCTTCACATATTACCCCCCTTCTGTCTATCTATTGAACATTATCACTCAGGAAAATACCTTTCAATGCTCGTGGTTATATATTCACCGTAACAGTGGTCATTAAAGCAGCAATCTAAATTACATTTCTGACATCTAACGGTGAAAATAAAAGAACAGCATTCACTATTATGCACAAATCACAGTTGACAATATAATGAGGTCTTTTCACTAACTTAATAATAACGAACTTCTGTAACAAATGTATATTGTCTTCCAAAATATATAATGCGTCCTAAAATGTTCTCAATTATTATTCTCGTCTCTTGGTCTTTTCTTTTCTAGGTACAATTTCTGCCCTTCTTCCTGGGAAATGTTCCTGAATACTAAGGTGAGTAATTGCAAATGTTCCCTTAATTCACAAAGATCGTTTTTTCTCAGTGCGCGCTAAAATAGTGACAGAGTATTGTTTTTGGGACACTTGAAACGTTTTGGTTGGTAATTTGCATAGAATCAAAACAAAATGTACGCAATAACCTTATTTGAACATCTCTTTTGTATTTATTTATTTGTTGCAAGTCGGAGCAGAAAGAAATCAGGACCGGAAAGAAGAACCTCCGCATTGTTGTTACCATGGAATCCCAGCTGGGAACGGAAGCATCAGAGAACGAATCTTTGCTCTGAAGGAAAACCACGGAGACGACACTGGAATCCAGGTGAGGAAGAGGAACAAACGAGCGCAAGCACTTGTGCTTGGATTTCAAGGGCTTTTATAGAGTCCTTGAAGGGTGGGGTTCTTCGGTTGGAGAGGGAAGAGATACATGACGCACATGCCTCAACTGTAGTGCTAAGCAGGCAACGTGCTGTCTTTGGAAATTAGTTCTTGGCTTGGTAGCGTGCTGTTTATGTAAATGTACCCTGACTCACACACTAAGAACAAGCATAAGCAAATACAATGATTTTACGAGGTTTTAGTGCCTATGGTGGGGCAACATAGGAACAAGAACAAGCAAATACAATGATTTACCGATGTTTTAGTGCAGATGATGGGCAACATTGAAATCCTGCATAATAATAATAATAATAATAATAATAATAATAAACCAAGAATAATTTACAGACTATTGTTTCCACAAATTACATTAGTATGTTTGTACATATATTCTTATGACGCAGTATGAGGCTAAGCTATGTTTCTTGCACAAACCTTAACATCGGCCCTGCCTGGAGTGGTTTGGGACTCCTATAAAGCTTATTTAACCCCTTCGACGCTGATGACGAGCTGGGCTCGTCATGAGGTAGCCTCCTCGCACGCTCATGATGAGCCCAGCTCGTCATGTAACATGCACTTTACAAATTCTCAGCATACGAGCAGAATTCCGCCCGCACGCATCAGGTTAAGGGGGATCATGATAAGTTGTGCGGCAGCTAAAAGAAAAGTTTTTCAAGATGAAATTAGAGAGGTGGAGAAGATAAGAGCAGTGGAAGACGACTTGGGTATTAATAATCAGAGAGATTCTAGACAATTCGAATTGTTGGACCTGAAACTTAAATGAGTATCTATTCTGGAAAAAAGGGTACGAGAGAGATGGGAAACAAGCAAACTAAGATATTTTGGGTATGGGGAAAATTGTGGGAAGTTATTAGCCTGGCAGACTAAGAAGGACCTGGTGAAGTATTCAATACAGGAAATTAAGTGTCAGAGTACAGGGAGGATTCTAACAAATGTAAAAGATGTGGTGGGGGCTTTTTATAGTTACTTAAAACAATTGTATGAAGAAGGCCTAGTGACATTAGAAGAAGAAAGGGAAAGGTGGTTGGATCAGGGTTTGGTGGAGGTTTTGGAAGAGGAAAAGACCATAACTCTGAACATGGAAATTCAAGAAGAAGAAGGGTAAACAGGGGAAAGCTCCAGGCCCAAATAATTTACAAATGGAATTACAGTGTATTAGCAGATGTATTGTCCCCGATTTTAACCAGGTTGTATAACAAGAAGGGGCACTCCAACCAGAATCGTGGGCAGAAGCCACAATTTCTTTAATCCTGAAACCTGGCAAGAGCAAGAAGAGCTTCGACTCATAAAGGCCGGTGTCACTCTTAATTACTCTTAACAACATGTTTAGCAGATTAAATGGAGTTATGGAGGATCTGGTGCATGATTATCAGAAGGGGTTTTGCAAGGAAGGTCATTACATGAGCTTACTTATTCTCTTACGGAGGTAAGAGATTTGTTCCCAGCAAATAAAGCTCCTTTAGCAGTGATTGCAATAGACACAATGAAGGCATTTGATCAGGTTAACTGGGAATTATCGTTATCTGTTTTGAAAGCTGCTAAATTGGGAGATAGGTTTTGTAGAGCATTGCAGTATTCTATAAGACCCCAAAGGCAAAGATCTTAGTAAATGGGACGTTAATCTCATCTTTCAACATAAAGTCTGTTGATCTGTTGAGATATACGGCAGATTTGCAAAATACAATGGTGCAGGTGGTTAGAATAGCGGCGGATTTCGGAAGAGTTTCTGGCTCCGAAATAAATAGGCGGTGATCATGATTTGGAATTTGGAAAGTGGAGACGACAGACCTACAACTGAGATGAGATATCTGGGAATTAGAGTGGCTCAGGATATAAATAAAATGGCAGATACAAAAAACAGCTGCTCAAAGATTCAGGTATTCTGGGGCAAGGTGAATAAGGCATTAACAGATATTTTGAAAATAAAGCTTCAGGTACGCCCTTTAATGTTTTTTTGGGTGTGTCCCAGGAAGTGAGTGAACAAGAGAAAGATAAGCAAAAGTTAATATTTTATGGAATATTGTTGGCACATAGAGGCCAACTGCGATGGAGCACTGGCCGGATACACTAGGGGCCTGATTATGAATTTTGAGGTGCGGCGCCAGGTCAGGCCTGCCGCCACACCATCAAAGCTGTGGCCAGACCAACCGCCAGATTAGGAATTTCCTCTTGTTTTGCGGCTTTGTTTTTGATGTTCCCATGGCGGTGCCCTGAAAAAGGGCAAGGAAATGGGAACGCCAAATACAGTTCCTGCCTGGCATGGACTGAAAAGTCATTGGACTGGGGTGCATGCACATAAGAGGGCACATGTTGTGAATAGAGCCCTAAGTGGGAGTCCCGGTCAAAAGGTTTACATTCACATTTAGAAACTTATCTGGAAGATTTTCTCTCGTCGCGAGGGAGGCTCCTCTTCATGCTGGGATTCGAGTTGACCACAGCTGCTTGGTTAAGCGCGAGCTTCCTCCATTGAAATCTTGGAAGTCTTAAGCTCTGGAGCTTTCAGCAGGATGAACCTGTAATCCATGAAGGGTAGCGGTTTGACGTTGGTGGCCTGACTCACATCAATGGGTTGGTCACCTTAGGGAGCTTTTTCAAAAGTATCTCCTACCTTCTGGAACATCTTCCTGAAATTCATCTTGAGGGTTTAAAGTGTCCAAAACACAAATCCAAAGGTCTTGAAGCTCTTAGGTGGCCCTTGGAAGTTTGGGACTACAACTTGAACAATGCACCTGACCAAATCCTTAAAAGTCCACTGGACACACTCCAGGCTGTTAAGGGCTGGCGAATCAAGAGAGGCTGCTAGTAGGCTGGATTTAGGCTCAAAGAACAGAATGTTCTTTTACTTCTTTTCTGTATTAGTTATAATACATTGAACAGTGGCAAGTTGTTGGATCTATCATTACTAATGTTTTAAGTACTTCAAATATTATTATAGCTGACTCCTATCATTAGTTACAGTTTATTACAGTAGCCTCATGTTAGCCTATAGAGCTAAAAATGAAATAATCGGGAAAAATGAAATTGGTAGTTTTTCCCTCACTAAGGCATATGAAACATCTTTAAAATGCCTCTGCTCTTTGTTACATGGCACCCTACCTTGGGGCATCTAGAGTAGACCTTAGGTGTGACTTATATGTAAAAATAAGGCAGTTAAAAACTTTGGAATTACCTTTATAATCCGAAGTCAAATTTGCACGTGATTTACATTTTAAAAGCAGCTTGCAAAGCAGGGCTAAAATGACAGCAGGCAACAGAGCAGTGCACAATTAAGTGCCTCGAAGCTGCTTGGCCTCTAAACCTACATTCCCTACCATATACTATGGACTTATAGGTAGGTTGTCAGTGCCAATTGCAATTACACCAAGTTACCATATATCTTTTTATTCAGAGCACTGGCCCTGGTTAGCAGAGCCCAGGGAACAGTCGGAGTCAGTTACCAGCGATATCAGTCAAAACATGGGGGTGATCAGGGCAAAAAGAATGACTTTCTTACATGCAACCTGGGGCCATATTACAGAATGTGGCATATTTCCTTGTTATTGCCGGGAGCACCTTTCAAAAGGTGCGCTTGCGCTACAAATTACAGGGTGCTGTATTAGATGCAATACGCTGCCCCCAGGAGGCAGTGCATTCTAGTGAAATACAGAGTAGCTTTGAAGCAGCGCTCTGTGTTTCACTGTGCAGGTGGCAACCTGCCTGCATTTTTAAGGGGGATTAGGGATCCTGTTGCAGGTGGGTGCAGTGAGTGACTGTAGCTGCCTGCATGGGGATGTCTGGTGGTGTCCATAGGACCCCCTTCACCCCCTCCAGAGAGTTGCCAACAGGGGACGCACTGAAAGTGCACCGCCTTTTTGGTGGTACACTGTCAGTGCACCACCTGACAGCTTCTTTGCCTCTGTGCCGTATCTATAATATGGTGTGGGTGCATCAGCAAAGGGATGCCCCCAGGCAAATGAGGGAACACCCTCTGATGAGAGTGCCAGTGCTATATGTGCACCAATGATATCTGTATCATAGCTGGCCCACACAAGCACCTGCGTCCCCTTCTGTAATACCAAAATGCCCAGGAGGTGCGCAGAGAGCACGCACATGGCAGTTGCACCTTCGGGGCACTTTGCATGATATTGCCCCTCGATTGTAATTAAAAATACCCAGAGTTTACACTTGGAGAGCTGGAAAATCGATTTTAAATGAAAGAGTCTATGTAATAAGCCAGGAAGATTTAAAAACCGGTGTAAGCATCATGCTGTAAACTCTTCTTTCCCATCCTGAAAAAAAACAAGTTTACAATAGCCTAATACAGATGATTAGATAGCAAACCGGTTAATGATTAGCTCATTAAGTTGAATAATTGTGCTCTGTTCTCAGTATACAATTTAAGTAGATTAGTGCTGCCTTAAAATCTGAACATACAGTACACCAAGGAGTGGATTAATTCCCGGTGAGAACTGCATTGACACAGCATTTTTTTGTAACAACTTTCTTTGAGAAGAAGATAATGTATGCCACTTAAAGCGGATGGATAGCTTATCAAAGGAGTATGCAAATTAATTTAAACCGGCTAATGACTCAGAAGAGGGAATGAGTTCTGGTTTGGAGATAATTATGGGCTCTAGGGAGGAAGTGAAAGTAATATTTATTGTAAGCATATGTGTGGAGATAATTTTCTCTTACTTGATACATATTCATTTATAAACGCAAAGGTATTGTAATAAATGCTATGTTTTATGCAGTCAGTATGTATGGGTGTGAAAACAAAGATTTGAATGTATAAAAGCATATGACGATGAGGTGAGAAGAGATAAAATGTACTTAGGTCCTCAGTTAAGGATTCACAAATTGAAGCCCCACCATAATTCCCCTGCAGACCCCCCCCCCCCCCCTTCTTCTGCCACAAGGCCAGCTGCGGCCCCTGCTGGTAAAAGCGGTGGGGCGGGTTGGGTGTTGATCCGACAGACGACCACAAAGGAAAATTAAATGAATAATTAATCATCCCTCGTAGTCTGTCAAAAGCCCCTCATTACCCAACACCACCCCCCCCCCCCCCCCCGGCCCACCACTCTAAACTGCATGGGTCACGGCTGCACAGGGCCAGTTGGCTACGGTGGTGGATCATGTGTCATGACGTATGCAAGATTCAGAACAGTTGGGATGTTTCATCTACATTTGTAGGTATACGAAAAAATTATATTTAACACGATTTAAGCACAGATTATGAGCAAATTAATTGCCACTTAAAGAGTGAAAGTGTGTACACAAAAGGAAGTGCTAAAATAGCGAGTAAGTACATTACTTTCACTTTTATATCCCATCACATTAGTAACTTACGGGATATTTAAAGATATTTAGGAATACACTTGCTACTTAAGTCTGAGCACATATTTTATGGCAGCATTGATATGGATTTGGAGTAAGTTACTTAAAGTATACGTTTTGAAGAAATATAGAAGAAATTGTGCCATGCATAAAATAGTACATATTAATAGGCCAGTATTTAACAATATTTCAAACCCTATGGTCTCGTTAATAAGTGCCTTCTTAAGTCTGATAGACCAATTAACAGGAAACACCATCCCATATTCAATAAAAAATGTCAACACAAAAAAAAAGAAACACCATCCCATATGAATTACAGGGCTGGGTAAACTAACAGACTGCTGTTGAGTGAATAAACCTAGGAAGCTTTCTGTCCGCGAAATAGATTAAAACAATGCTTCGGTCAGAAGGCCAGAGGCAGTACTGATGGGGCTAGTATTCTGTTCTTAAGTATGAGTTTTGAAGAAATATAAAAGAAATGGTGCCATGCATAAAATAGTACATATTAATAGGCCAGTATTCAATAATATTAACTAACAGACTGCCCTTGAGTGAATAAACCTAGGAAGCTTTCTGTCTGCGAAATAGAATAAAACAGTGCTTCGGTCAGAAGGCCAGAGGCAGTGCTGATGGGGCTAGTAGTCTGTTCAGCGTTCTTTAAGATCTATCTATTGTCAGGATCTATTACAGGTCACCTGTTGTGTGAATGTAATGTTAGATTTCAGTGTGCCTTATTATGTACTTCTCCGTGCACATGCACAAATGCATTTCCCCATGTAATTGAGATATAATATGGCCATATCACGAACAACGAACATGTATGGCCAATACCCCAGAACATTATTATACTAAAACCAGGGTGGAGATCCCTCCACCAAGGTTAGAAGGGCAGAGAGGTGTGTCAGGTGTGGATACATCCTCCAGCATTAAGGGGCACATTACGATCGCGACGGACTTGCGTCCGTGTGCGAGCCCTGAGTAGGAGGGAAGGTCCGCATGTGCTGCGGCGTTCCCTACTGTGCAATTAGGATGTGACCGCCACCCTGGCGGTCAAATCCTCTATATTTAACATTGCGGCGGGTGCAGTTTCAAGCTGCACCCGCCGCAATGTTAAAAACGCATGCATTGCATTTACATGCACAAAGTGGCAGGCACCACGCGGTGCCTGCTGCTTTCTGCATGTAAATGCAGGGGGGTACCATAGGTACCCCCCATGTGCACCCCCCACCCACCTTCACCCAGGGGGCCCGCAACAGGCCCCCAAAGGGAAGATCCGTATGCTTTTCCACGGCGGAGAACTCGCTGCGGAAAAGCATGTCTGGGAAGCCATCCTAATATGTCTGGCGGTGTCTGAGAGACACCGCGACCATATTAGAGCTTTTCCTCCGCGGTTGTAAGCCGACCGCGGTGGAAAAGCGGCGGACTGAAACCAAGACCCACCAGCCATCCTAATGTGGCGGTGGGTCTTTGTGGGTCCGCAGCGGATTTTCCGCATCCTATGGGCTGGCAGTGGCTTCCGCCGGCCCGGAGGATGCGGAAAATCCGCGATCCTAATCGACCCCATAATCAACAACTACATATTGGTGGGATACTTTTTGTATTTGTCAATACCCCACAACACCTCGTTATCATTGACCCTGGAGCTCTTGGAGCAGGCTAACTGTACACTTAAAAAGCCAAGACTACAAAACATTTGTAGAACTACTGTTATCTTCAACTGGAAAAATAGCCTGTCAGTTAATTAATTTGAAATTCAAGTTTAAGTGTCAAAGTCTCTTAACCATGTACGTTTCATTGTCTTTTGTAAGCAATATTCTTAGTGCAAGTTTGACCCCTACAGTAATTCCGCTATTCTTTAGCAACTTTTATAAATGTCGGCCAAACCTTATCAGATTTGAAGGTGCTCTGTAGGTCTTTTTGTAAAATAAATGTTAATGAGTCCTAGCAGTGGAACTGTACCTAATAAAGTGGCACTCCCTCATTTTGAAAAGGGTTTATTGTCCTTGCCCAATTTCGATCAGAAATTAACAGACACCAATGAAATTCCAAAGCATCAATTTAATTAATTTCAATTAATCCATGCCACTTGTCATTTCCATTTAGAATTGGGTTTAGCGTCCTTTTTCGTGGTGGATATGAAGTGCCCCGACACCAATGAACCACCAAACCATCATTGTAGGCCATTTCAATTCATACCCGCCAAGTCTTCAACCAACAAGGAGTTGGTTAGAGAATGTATGGGACTTCCTCAATCCTCTCACTCACCATACTTTTGAAAAGTTCCCTCTCTGACACTGATCCCACAAGCATTGGCTTGCAACTATGATGCTCTTGGTCATTGGGTGTCAACTTCATGCTCAAATCATCAATTTCAGTTGTAGAGGGCTTTATTGCATTACCTTGCAGGAACATGGATCAATAATAAATTGGACCATGGTTTATGTGAACATGATGGCTCGAAAGGAACGTCTTGGCAGAGCAACACAATCATGCTAGTGATCTGAAGCTTGGCCAGCTCCAACCCCCAAGGGTGCATTTTTAGTTGCTTGACCCATCAGAGATGTTTAACACCAATGATCACAAGATCATTCTGGGGAGAGTGGCCATGGTCAAAATGACCTTTGATTTCATCATGTCCTTTTACATTATACTATCATGTTGACCTCGAAATGTCATATTTTGAGCATTTATTGGCTTCTTTGAGGAACATCAATTTTGGAGTAAACATTTTATATTACTGTTCTTGGCAGAGCTAAACATTTATTTGACTCCCCTATTTGAAATATTCTCTGCATTTACCACTACATGTCAATTCTACACCTATCACACACAACTGTTTTGTTAGAATGTCTTTATAGATCTAATCACTTTTTACAGAAATGGATGGTTCACAGCTCTTTATAGAAGAATAGGTCTGTAATAGCGCTCAGTAGTTTGTTGTGAACATCTGAAATAACATTGAAGGTGTCCATCACTTTCTCTTCATGGAATCCCTTGAAATATCTCTTGAGTTTAAAATTTTAGGAGCTTGTTTTCACCCCATGTTGATAAAGCCCACTTAGGAAGGGATACTTGTAACAGAGAATTTGATTTATTTAATAGTTGAGAAATTCCTTAATGCCAACCTTTTCAGCAGTAGTAGGTTTGAATGTATGTATTTGGTATGTATGTAATACAAACTTGACAAGGAACATCAGAGCACCTTACAGGGCCATAGGCAAAGAGTGCAGTGAAACATATTTTCTAGGGTGAAGGGAAGGAGGGTGATGAGTTCTCAGGAATACCCTTGGTGTTGATACAATTTTCAAATAAGAGGTGTGTCGTCAGCCCTTTCATGAAATAAAGGAAGATTTCGGTGGTCCTGAAGGATATAGAAAGTCATTCCAGATCTTGGGTGCACAGAAATGATCTTTTCGCTTTTTTTTTTTTTTTTACATTTCTTCATCTTCCATCTGGTCCTATTCAAAGTACAAGCATGGCAAAACTTCCAGAGGTAAGTTTATCAAGCAGCTTGATGGGGGTTGCCTATCATGGTGGTTTTCTAGACAATGTAGTTAATTTTGAAGAATGTGTTGGCCGGTTAATACAGTCAGTGCAGTTTCATCAGAGAAGCATGTGGTATGATTATCGGGGGCCAGAATGGTGTCTGGGAGGCTTTGTAGCAGCTTGCTCCCACCATCCTGTTATGAGAGTAGTAAACCGTAGAAGGTATTTATGAAGTTGCCTTCAAGAGGAACAGTTTAATTTACTTAAGTAAGAAGAGCTGGTACCAGGCTGTATTGGGATTCTTATTGGTGTAGTTGAGGTTGGGTGCTAGGGTGTATCCAAGTGACTAGGCGAAAGAGGATGGTTGGGGGCTGAAGCCTTTTAGGTTCCAGTCATTGAGCAAAGTATGGACTAGATGAGGTTTGTTCTAATTGAGGAATATGGTGAATTCTGCAAAGGTGAGTTTGAGTGTAAGGCAGATGGGGGACATCAAGATCTGGAAAAAGGTTATAGGCACTGTTTGAGCCATCTGATGAAAAGAAGATTATTTTGTAAATGTGTGTTGTGTGCATATGGGTGAGTTCTAAGAGATGCCCTTTCAAGGTCAAATGAGTTCAGAAGAAGATTGGGATGAGGATGGATGTTCGACTGACTCCACAGATGAGGGGGATCATCTGGGATCTAGGTGTTGATCGGCTAGGAAGAGAGAGAAGCAGTGGAACATGCCCAGTGAATCCTGTCTAAGAATTCAGGGTGTGGATAAGGGCAGGATGGTCAACAGTGTTGGCCTAGAAGAGTCAGATACATGGTTTGATTTGTGCAGTGGGTCTTTCAGTGCTGTAACATGATCTGAATCCAAATTGGTAGGTGTCAAGGGATTTTTATGAGATCTTGCAGATGTGCATTGATTTCTTTTTTATTATCTTACTCATGAAGGGTAGATGAGTAATCAGCTAGTAAGTGGCAAGGTCATCAGAATTATGTGTTTATTTCTTCGGGCGTGGAACGGTCTGCCCAGTTTTGAGAGCTGTACGGTGTTCCCTTAATGTTACATTAGGCCTATGGGAGGAACGAAGAGTCTTCTGGTGGGTTATGCGGATATGGGGCATGGAAGGCACGTTAAGCACAGGATTATTTGGAGGAAGAGTGGAGGGTTGAGGGCTCAGTTGAGACATGGGGCCTTATTCTTTTTGTAAGCTCGCCTTGTTTAACATGACCGCCAGTGTTGGATGTAGGTGGTACTACTTTGTAAACCAATAAACAGATTTGAACCAAAACATGGGCAAATTGGCTTATACCCAATTAGAACATTTAATATACTTTAAAGTCCTTTGTAAAGTAGTACCCAGGGTCTGTAAATTGAATGCTACTAGATAGCCCTGTAAACATGTCAGTTTGACATGGCAAAGTAAACCTTTATACCAAGCCTAAAACTCTCTTTTTAATACATAAAAGTTACCCATTGGGAAGGTCCTAAACACTCATAGGTCAGGGTGCAGTGTATTTAAAAAGTTCAACATGGACTTTTACATATTATATTTCCTGGTAGTGAAAAACTCAGAAATGTGTTTTTCAGTAGTGTGAGGTCTTCTTCACATTGTGTTTCCATATTATCTTTAATAAATAATAACGTTTGTTGGGAGCAGGTATGTTTGTGTCAAAGGATTTGTAATGTTAAACGCTCTGTAATGGTAAATTCAGATTCTAAGTCATAGGTCTGAAAATGCAACTTTTAGAAAATTGGCATGTTCTTGTCCTAACCATTTGGTACCTACAGCCTTTTTCTCAGTCACTTGTCACTGGTCACTCAGTGTAGATGGCAGTTGACCTTTGTGTATTCCTCCCAGACAGCCACGCAATAGAGGGCCCAAGTGTTGGCAGGATGAGCGAGACTGCTAAGCAATTGAGTGGCATCATTGAGCGGAAAATACTACTTCCAGCCTGCAGAGGGGCCCCAGGAGGTGGTCTCTGTAATTTCTTCCACCTGTTCCCTCTGAGCAGCATATAATGCATTCAGCTGCCCCACTGAGCGGCACGCAAGACTGCTGACCCGATGAGCGGCTTCATTGAGGGGATATGACTACTTTCAGCCTGCACAGGGGCCTCAGTAGGTGGCCCCTGTAACTTATTTGACCTGTTCCCCATGAGCACTATATATTGTATTCAACTGCCCCACTGAGCAGGGCACACGCGGGCCGCGCCCATCCTGTACCTGTCAGGATCAGTATCGATTTTCCCTCCAAGATGATTTGTCTGTAAATGACTCAGTCATCTCCTCCAACATGTTAACATCCTACTCCATTAAGGAGCCTAGGGCCCTTTCTTCTAGCGGTAATACCCAACCCACCTCGGTCACTTCTAATGCCCTTTAGTGTAAAGAGGAAATTACACAATTTAATGAACCCACCTTAGGTACTCTGGGACCCTGAAACACTGCGTGTCTATCCTCTTCTGGAACATTGCAGACTTAGCCAGCAAATTGGCCTGTGAAGATTGGAGGTTTTATTTCATTTCAAATATTCAGTGTTGCATTACACAGTCATTCAACTCAATAAGTATCACTTCACAGTACACATTTGAATAGCTCTTTTAACATTTCCAAACACATAAAATACAATGTAATTAAACACAAGTAAAGAGGTTAATATTCTAATAAGGAGCCTCTATTATCCTGAAGCTATTAACCTCATATGTTTTGCTGAGCCAGGTTCACATTGCCTCAGTAAATAGGAATAGAGCCTAGGGGGGACATGTACTACGAAGTGGCGGAGCGTGTCATTAGCCTCCTTGGCTTAACGACACGCTCCTCCACATCTGAAACGCAAGGCTGCTCCATATTTACAAGAATGTGGTGCCGCCCTGCATTTCTCCCTGCGGTGGCGCTAAATTTAACAACTGAGCGACAACGCAGGCAACCTTGCACCAGAGTTCAAAGGTGGCTGTGTGCAGAGGAGGATTGGTTATCTGTAGGAAGATGTCGCGTCCTGCACATAAACAATCCTAAAATGTCATTTTGTAACTTTTATCTGTGCTGCTTCATGCAGCACCCATGAAAGTTACAAAATTGAATTTTTTTAAAAGGTTTGTTTATGTACAGGAAGGGACACCTTCCTGTACATGAACAAACCATGGCATTTTGCTTTTCCCATGTGTGCTGCACAAGGCAGCACACATGGAAAAAGCAAAAACGAGGAGAAATAATGCATTTTTCCTCATTTTGTCAACTTAGGACCATGATTTTCCTGGTCTTCATTTTGGCCATGCCTCCTATGTATGCCACTCTTGTACATAGGGGGCAGTGTCAAATACTATGGGTGTGGGGTGGAACGCCCACCACAACACCCACTGTACGCCCCTTTCACACAAACCATAGCGTTAAAGGGTGCCTTGTACACAAGGCGCAGCCCCTTTTGCCACCACAATGTCTGCAAAAGTCATTTTGTCGTGGCGGTAGGGACTTGTACATATGCCCCTAGGTTTGTAAACTTAGGGAATTTCAAATTGGACGGGTACATCAACGTGGAGTGCACATGTATTTCACAAGGGTAGGGCTTTGTATACATGAACACGACAAAGTAGTATTCCAGAAGACTTGGGCTACTGAGGAAAATGTCTTGGGTGGTTACAAGGTGAATTCAGTTCCTGCAGTCTGTTCTGTCGCAGGTTGGGCTAACGTTGGCCTTACAATATAGTTTAAAGTAACATTGGATGGTATTGTTTCAGTGGATTCCTTCAAATAGACTCTAAAATCAACATTCTTTACCACTTTACAACATTTTTTGACATAGATCATCTCACCAACCTTAAAGAGCTGACATATTTTATAATATGCTTGGAGGACCTCTTGGCCTCTTTAAATAAAGGGTTTAATGTTATCATAGGGGTGGTTTTAATATTAAATTAGATCCTACCCAAGTGGAGAAAGCACAATTTGCACTATTCCTAAAACAGCACAGGAGGAGGAGGATTGATCAGAATTAAGTGTGTTAGCTGACCAACTTCTGGGTGTACCACCTGATTTTGAGGATGATATCTAATTTCAGGACTGAGTATGCCAGTTCCACCATATAACTTTTTTTGTTATTTCTCATTGAACTTCTTTCTTTGCAATGGACATCCAGATCAAAAAAAGATGTTTGATGTAAAAACATGTAAGGTATTCTACGTCCCATTTATGATATCTGAAAAAAGTAGTCAATAAAGTACTTCCTGTAATACTGTGCGTGAAGTGGTAAAAAGCTGTTGTAAGTGTTCAGCTTGGTGTGGATGTGCTAGAAATTGGGTTCCTGGTTGACTGGAGTTAAGTCGTGGTGAAGCAATAACCACAATACAAGTCAGGGTACGACACAAACAGACCCTAATTTAACCTGTGCTCATTCACTGGTAGCTTGGTACAGAGCAGTCAGGCTTAACTGTAGAGATATTATCTAAAGTATTTGTGCACACTTCAAACAGTAACACAGTGAAAAAACACAGAAAAAGATTCCACACTAGGTTAGAAACATTTTGCTTAATTTGATAAGTAAAAAAGGTCAAAACAATAAAAAAAATCCAATAAGTAGAATATGAGGTATGAATTGTTTAAGAATAAAGAGTAAAATATGCTTAGAAACAAGAGGTGCCAAACGGGGGTGGCTGGTCGCACCCAACTGAGATTAAGTCAGAAGTTCATTCTGACTGTCATGGAGCGCTGGACCTGCTAAACCAAAGTACATTTAATCCTGTTTGGGAAGCATTGCGCTGGTCCATGTCAAAGATGCAGCAGAGGCAAAGCATTGGTTCCAAGAATTGACAATGCTGTAGTGTGATGTCCTGATGTTTTAAATAATGTAGTGATCTTTTATGTTATATATTATTTGTATAATTGTTGTTTTTTAAATATAGTTTGTAATTGTAAGTTATTTATAATTTTAATTAAATTTTTAATAGTACTTTATAGTGTTGTAGTGGGTTGTGATGTTTATAGGGTACAGGGTGGGAAGTTAATTAAGCTTCACATGGCTTGGTAATGAAAAACTCTCAAATTCAGTTTCCACTACTGCGAGGTCTATTTCTCCCAGATCATAACATGACCTAATTACATTTTATAAGTGGTGTTTCCAAACTGGAGATATAACTGATTCAAGCTTGCTGTCTCTGGAATCACAATTTAAAATCACAATTTATGGTAAAGTCGGATTTTAAATTGCAATTCCTAAAATGTCACTTTTAGAAATTTGGCATTTTGTTACTTTAGCCATCTGGTTCCTGCTGCCTGTGTCTGATCACATGTCTGGGGTAGGTGAGAGTTGGGCCTACACATCTGCACAATTACACAATTTACATAATGATCAAATAACTAATTAATAAAAAAATAATAATTCATCAATACTTCATTATAACATAATTAACTTCCCAGCCTCTGCCCCTACAAACCCAACAACCAGCACCTAAAATATAACTTGAAAAATTTATAATTAATCAAGTTACATAATTAATTATCAATTAAATGATTAGTCATTAATTAATAATTAATCAATTATTACTTAATGAGCTTCCCACCCTATGCCCCTACAAACCAAACGACCCGTGCCACAAATATAACTTGAAATAAATAATATTTACACAATTACATAATTAATTATCAACTAAATAATTCATATTAATAAATAATGTATGATCAATAAATGATACTTAATTAACTTCCCACCCTGTCCCCCTATAAACCTCACAACCCTCTACAACACTATAAATTACTATTAACAATTTAATTAAAATGATAATCAACTTAAAATTACAAACTATATTTAAAAAACAATAATTATACAAACAATATATCACATACAAAATTACAATATTGTTTAAAACACAAAAAGATAATTTGAAAATAATCTTTTATAGAACAATAATATTAACAGCATCAATATTCGAGAAAACGATATTACTTGCCTTAAAAAAATGATATTTTTGTCAACGATATTCCTGAATCACAATATTTCTGTGACACGATATTTAAATCGAAATTAGTGTCACTCGATAATTATGACTCAATATTTTGTCCAAATACCGTCCAGGGCCTACCCTACTTTGGAGCCAACTGGAATAACTCCATATATTGACTACACATACCAAAACCGGAACCAGAGGTATGGGTTCCTCTGTCACTCTGACCTGCTATTTTCATTGCGTCAGGTCATAACCACCTCATCACCCCCTATGTTATAATGCTGAGGCCGCCTTCTCTGTGGTACACACCCAACCTGACCACTATACTTCCTCAACACAAGAGCCATGACATGAGCTATTTTTAATGTCACACCTCTCTATGGGCTACATACCCAATATGACCATCAAACTGTCTATATATGAGCGCTACTACACAGGCCTCTCTCTTACACACACCCAACATGGCCACCATACCTCCTTAATACAGACCCACGCTATTCCTAATATCACCACGCGCTACGGGCTATACTCTCAATATGGCCGCCACTTTGTCCATACATGAGCCCCACCACAAGTGCTATTCCCCCGTGTCACTTCCCACCTGGGAGTTGATGCACGGGAAGATGGATGTGGTTAAAAGCAGTAGCAGTGTTCCTCCCTCCCACCGGCAGTTGAGCAGTTGTGGGCAGGTAACTAGATTGCTTCACAGGAGGTCAATTTGAGTATTCTCTTACTGCTATTTACACTAAAGAGGTGGCTCTTTTACCCTCATTTACAAAACCTGCTACCATACAGTGATTACGTTTTCGCTGTGTCCTCTCTAGGTTTAGTTCTCTATGTCACGCTGCAAGCCGATGAAGCCTTCCCTTACGACTCTTGGGGTATGGTTATTAATGTTTGTTTGTCTGTCTGTTTACTGATTATAACATCAATATCATGTCCCCACCACAGCTGATACTGGTTTCAACTCCGCCGAGCATGCCTTTCATAAAAACCTCACTACCGACCTATTTGCCACTCTTGGGCAGGCATCCTGTGTGTGAGGGCATGTTTTTATTTATATGACTCACTGCTTGCCACACTCACTAAGGCATGGATGAGCAGTATGCTGGATCACTTCACAGATGGCCCTGGGCATGTATCCTGTGTATGCCTCATTTTAACTTGAACCCACCCTCCCGCTGAAATGGTTGATTGAGCTATGTATCAGACTAGCCTTAACACGAACACAGTACGATCTGAAAGACACATGGGGGTCGATTCCGATCCGGTAAAATCCCCGTCCGTACGATTCGTATCCGGAGCCGTTTCCGTACGACTCGTATGGACGCCGTACGACCGGACGATCCCGATCGTCCGACCCGGTCGCGATTCGTACGGTACACGTCGATTCGTACGGAAAAGCGCACGATCACCTACACACCGTACGGCGCGTACCCCCCATGATCGCAGGGGTATGCGCCGTACCCCTGTGATCATGCGGGGTACGTGCCGTACACCCAGCGTACATGGGGTACGTGCAGTACACCCACCGTACATGGGGTACGGTGCGTACCCCATGTACGCTGGGTGTACGGCACGGACCCCGCATGATCACAGGGGTACGGCGCGTACCCCTGCGATCATGCGGGGTACGTGCCGTACCCGGGGGGGGCGTTCCGTACCTGTTTAGGGGCGAACTCTGCGTTTACGACTGTTTTCGGCTCCCGTAGGAAAAGGGTCGTACGGTGCGTACCCGACACGAATCGTACTTGCTGGGTCGTAAAAACCAGCCGCGAACAGTAGTGATGTCGTGTACAGCGGGTTCCGAGTGAGACTCGTACGGAGATTTGAGTCGTACGGAGTCCTGTACGACTCGTACGGAGTTCGGCTCCTGGTACGGATCGTACTTCGTCGTACGTACGGGACGTTTACGGGTACGATTCGTACGGGGGAAAAACGCTCCGTACGACGATTCGGAGCGCATTTTACTGGATCGGAATCGACCCCATGATCTGTATTATGTTTCTGATGGACAAATATTGTTGCTGTTTTTTTTCTCTCCTTTTTCTTCTCTCGTAGGTTGGATTTTGCAAATAAAGTGGTCATGTCCGTTTGGGCGCAGGGTCACCCAGACCACACTTGAATCCAGGTATCAATACTGGGTTACTGGGTGTTGCCGTCCCAGACCTCCCTTTTCTTCACTTTATACTCAAATTCAAATTCAAAAGTACTTTATTCATTTTTTTTATATATAAAACCATAAAAGTTCACAGTACAATAAAAATAGCATTCCGAGCTACAGTTAAAAAACAGACAAGACAAAATACAGCATATGGTGAACCCACAGTTCATGGTATTGAATGTTCTGCTATTGCACATTGAAAGGGAAGCAAAATGTTAGGTGAATTAGCTCTTAATTGTTCTTACATATCCAGACATTTCCTATACTTCATGGTGCATTTTAAAAAACCCGCCACGTGGGGTATGGTTACTGGGTTCAGCATTTGAAGATAAAGTAATGCAGGCCGTACTTGTACAAAGTTCATCCTTTTTAAAATGGGTTAAAGATAAAAGATCCTAGGGAATTCATAATATTTACAGAAAAACATAAAGTGTAGCAAATCCTGTGGAGACTGGAGGTCGCAGCCACAGGGTGCTAACACCATCCCCTTATGGCATCCCCTAGGAACTGCCCATAAAAGATGAAACATATTAAGCCTGAACCTAATTAGAAGAAAACGGTCATATGCTGGTATAGGCCAGAGTAGGTATTGTTCCTCCGCAGGTGAAATAATTGACATAAAATGGAGGCGCACACTAGGCTTCAGTAATTCCCTACCCTCTCTATCCAGCTTTTTGCGGGTAATGAATGACTGTTTTATGAATATAGGGTCTCTATTTGTTATACCGTCCGGGTTTAAGAAAAGGTCTAGTCGCCCCTCTTTACAAAAAGAGTCTTTAAGATAACTCAGCCAAGGGATTTTGGACATGTTGTCTAGGCTAAGAGTTTCTTTTAACAAGCTATGGGTTAGCACTAGATGTGTATACTCTTTTTTTTCAATGTCCTGAAGAAACGCCACTAGATCCACTAGGGACCACGAGAGGCATGAAAAATGTTGACCTGATAACATTAATATTTTACCATCACTAGCACTAAAAATACGCAGAATGAGAATACTCCCTACCCTGACCACCCTGTCAAGAGTATCCCTCTTGACTCAAGTTATTTACCATAATACACGGACCCCAGAATAAAGTCTTTCCAGGGTACTGGTGTGATATTGTTAAACTCACTAAGCACCACACCCCACACACCACCACTCACCACTGCAGCATTCCTCATAATAGATCTCTGACAATGACCCCTCTTGCGGGGCCTGTGGGGCACTGCAGAGCTACCCCCACTAGGAGCAACACCCGATGATGAAGCATGACCCCCGGTGTGTGAGGGCACTTCCTTAACAAGGAGGAATCCCCCCTTTAAAACGAATATTATCCAACCTACACCCCTCAACAGAATTCCTGTTACTTGTCCTTCTAGCGACCGGACTGGTCAGCTCTTTTATAGGAACAGTCACCCTCTAGTGATTGAAACCTACACTAGGGGTGACATATGTATTAAAAAAGGAAGGTTTGGGCCTGGCAAGAGATTCATTTCGCCAGGTCGACATGGCAGTTTCAAATTGTGCAAACTGGCTCTGCAACGTAAAGTCTGACACATGTTTCAAGGGCTACTTGAGTGGTGGCAAAATCAGTGCTTCAGGCCCACCAGTAGCATTCAATTTACATGCCCTGGCCAACTGTGGTGCACTTTACCTGGGACTTATAAGTATATTAAATGTGCCAACTGGGGATAAAATAAGTCAGAGGGTTGTGGCACTCCCTGGTGAATGCAACTTAATTTAGGTATATAGAAGGTAAACCTGCTATGGGGTGCTGGTGGTTATAGCCCTCTGATCAGGGGCATTGTTTAGAAAAATATGAAGGAATGCACGGTCTACAACTAGATCAGCGGTCCCACCAAGCACACCTGAAAGGATGTTAATAACTTAAACTCTTTCGTAGTTGGTATATACTTATGAAAAGTACTTCATTATCTCCGTATGTTCATGTCACGATCATCGTGTTCAATAATCACACTTCAGAACATGAATTGCTTTTCATAAATTGAATCAATCCCAATGCATTTCGGGACACATCCCTTCATCAGGGGTGATTTTCCGTTCCATACTGAACTTGCTGGACAAATGGGTCAGTACGCAGTGTGCTTGTTCTGGTGTTCGAAATTCTCACCTGATGAAGGGCTGTGTCAATAACTCGTACTACGGCGGGCGGTCCTATGCTATTCCCATGGCTGTGCCTGGAAAACAGGCATGGCATCGGGAACAGCAAAAAAGGTCCAGCACGGCATGCAGGTGGATGTCCATGTCATACTGAAAGTTTATTAGTGTACTGACAGGGAGGAACATGTTTTGCCCCCCTGAATGTATCCCCATGGCAGGGGGGCCATTCCGTCCCTGTAGGCCCCCCTTTGTACCTGCTCCGCCATGAAAAGACTGTCTGTCCGGGAATTCGTATTATGCTGAGTGCTCCTGTGCCACCACCATGGAACATCTGTTCCTTGGCGCAGCAGACTGTCCACTGCCGCACCAACGTGATTGTGGCAGTTGGGACACTGCCACATTCAAATTCAGGCCCATAGTTCATAACCCACAGAAAGAGAAAATATAAAAGTGTTTCTACTCGTTGTGCAACTTTAACGGCTCCCCTTAAAAGGCATTTGTTTCTGGCGCTGCGTCAGATTTGCAAGTCCTTGTAAATCTGAGGCTGTATCGAAAGCTGTGGGTGTTGTGTGGGAACACCCACAGCAATAACCATGCCACGCCCCTTTAACGCAGAATAGTCAGTGAAAGAGGGCCATATTTACAAGGCTGTGTAAGGCCAAGCAGAGTGGATTTGCATGGCCTTGTAAATATGGACCAGCACACAGCGCCACCAGAGCGTAAAAAAACAAATGACACTCCGGTGGTGCTAGAGACTTGTAAATATGCCCCCAGGTGTGCTAAATAGCACATACACTCCTAATCAGGACTATGTAGAGGCTAAAAAGAGGAGATGCAATTACATGACTTTGGCAGAAGCCATTGACTATATTAATTCTTTTAGATAACCACTTCGAGGAGTCTGATTCCTCCTGTGCCCAGTTGGTTGTAAACCATGACTGCATGAAAAATAAAAGATCACAGCATACAATTAATACGTGTACACAATTGGCTTTCTGAATGGGCCCCATTATTTATAACCAATTGCACTTCTTTTAGTTATTGTTTATTTTGTAAAAGGCTGGTGCATTTAACATTGCTGAGGAGAATATGTGACCTAGAAAACACATTATTTAATTTGTCTATTGTGCCTCTAAAGGCCACTTGCGGAATTTAAGTATTTGAAACGTACTATGAAAAGCCATACGAACAATCCTAATAACAACATAGCGTTTAATTTCAATTGTGCTATTTCTAAAATCGTTTTTTATTACAAATGCCTATTTTTCTACTTTTGAGTCAGGGTCTGTCTTGGAGCCAGATGTATGCATTCAAGTATAAGCTTCATATTGCTTTGTGGAAAGCTGTGCATGCTACTGATGATGTGAGAACTGTTTTCACCATCTCATGGCAGGTGACAGACTTATTGTCAATGCCTAGGGACCAGTAGTTTGACCACGATGACCGGTAGCTGCTTCAGTGCCGATGCACATGTTGTGTAATTACTGTTGTGTGATGGAAGATAGCACGGTGTTGATATGTTGAAGGGTCTCTGATGCGCTATGTCACTGTTGTGTATTGCGCTGTCACTCATGTGAGATTTCGCATCTGTTCTTTGTCAAAGATCCGTGTATCACATTGCTGTTGTTACTGTTGATGGCATTTAACTGGAAAAGCTGCATGATAGACTAAAACCGCTAGTGAAAGACTTCTTACTTTTAAACACTGCAATATGGACTCTGATGTTAAAATGGCCTAAAATAATTGCTATACGTTAAACAAAAAGACCGAAATATACACTGCTATATTTTGTGGCACCCGTAAGTAAAGTCGTATTTATATTTTGCAGTGTTGCGTTACACTTAATGCCAGAGCTGGACTGGGAACAGCAACCAACCCTGGCAGATTGCTGCTCGACTGGCCCTGGGAGTGGGGGGGGGGGGGGGGGGGGGAGGAGAGGGAGGGTGCTAGCAAGAAGCACCGCTGCCGCTTTTGATACAGGAGGCCGACATTGTAGTCCTACTGCAGTAACCGGCCCCCAGTGACAATATCGGCCCCCATTGGCACAAACCCAGACCCCAGCCCTCCAGTCCGATGCCCGCTATGCTAAGTCCGGCACTGCTTAACGCACATATTCATCAAACTTTCACCTTAAGCTTTAATAAAACGCCTGCACAGGACTTGAAGTAATAATAAAGTAAGAAATAGAGGAATATCAAGACTTAAAATTCGAAGACATTTCACCTCTGCAGGATATACGGAGCTAGTTTCTGAACTGACTGGAACTGGGGCATATTTACCAATGAAATGTTGGAGAGCAGAGCGGCGCCAAATTTGGCAGGGCTGCACTCCGACATTTCCAAAACACAGGGATGTGCCGTATTAACAATAATACGGTGCACAATTTGTTTTCTCTAGTTCTAAAATTAGCTGCCAAGCGCCAATCCAGGCATCCTTGCACCCTAGTGCAATCGTGCCTGCGTTGCACGAAGTATTATTTATGTGCAGGAAGGAGTCCCTTCCTGCACATAAACAATCCATAATGGTGAGTTTTTTTTATATCTATGTGTGCTGCGAAAAAGCAAAAACGAGGAGAATACAATGATGTCTTCTTGTTTCGCCATTCTAAAGCCTTCTTTTGCATGAAATGAGTTTTTGGCGCTGCCTCAGTTTTATAGATCCTTGTAAATCTGGGGAAGCTTCAAAAAGGTAATGGTTGTTGCGGTGGAATGCCCACAACAAAACTCATTCCATGCCCCTTACGCTTTAAGTGATGCATGTAAAGAGGCCGTATTTACAAGACGGCGTTAAGCCACAAAAAGAGGCCTAATGCCATAGCACCACTAGAATGTCACTAAAATTGACTTTCTGGTTGCAAAACCCATTTGTTTGTTTCTCATAGTGACTTTCTGGTGGCAATATCCCTTTGTTTGTGTCTGAGTGCGTATGTGTGTCTATCTGTCTATCTGCATATGTGTCTTTTTTCTATTTATATCCTTGTGTAGTATATAACAACAACAGGAGAGATAGGGATAGAAATAACTCTTAGTTCCCTAATAGATACTATTCAACAACAAAAGAGTGACTTATGGCACAAAGAAAAACAAGTGAATTTTTCAACCAAAATTAGGGGGTGTGTGTACGTGAAGGAAAAAAACCTCTGTTTTTCAAAGAACCCTCACTCACCAACCTAGTTGGTGACATGCTTGCTTCATCATCAGGTTCCCACCAGGGAGACCGAATGTCTTTTTGGATGTGACCATCACCAAAGTGGGGAACTAGCTTAGGACCAAGACCCATTAAAAACTCACGGCAAAGAACAACCTTCTACATTTTTCAAGTTTCCACCCCGTCCGTTAAGTGAGAACCTCCCCTTCGGGCAGTATTTACGTGTCAGACGCAATTGTAGCGAAGTGTTGGATTACAAAAAACAAGCGCAAGACCTAACAAACAAACTACATAAACGAGGTTACCCCAATCGAATATTGAAGAAAAGCAACAAGAGAGCCAGGAACCAACACAGAGATGCCCTGTTGGAGACCTACCCAAAAGATTATTCCGAAAACACTCCACTAACGTGTGTCACCATGTATAATCCTATTTCCAATGCTGTGAGTCGCTCCATCATTAAACATTGGAAGATTCTTGAAAGCAATAAACATGACTGGGAAAAACCTTTGTTCCCCTATAAACGGGAGAGGAGTTAAAGAGATTCTCTGGTTCACAAACTCCCCAGAAATCAAACGAGGGAAGAGGAACAAACTGTACTCAACGCCTGGGGCCTCCCCCCAGTCACTGGTCATTTCCCTTGTGGGGGATGCAGTGTTTGTCATTTGACCACTGCCACAAAGTTCCTGAGCTAAGAACCTAGGAAACAGTGGCTACAACGCAGACATACAAATTGTAATTCGAGCAACGTAGTGTGCTTGATCAACTGCCCCTGCGCACTCAGGTATGTGGGCATGACCACGAGGAGGATAAAACAACGTATTTGCGAACATCGCAGCAATGTAAGATGCCGCAAAAATACCACGAAATTGACTGAACATTTCTTGCAATCTAATCACACCCCCAATGACATCAGATGGACCATCATCCTGCAACTCCAGCTGAACACAGGGTCACAGCATGTACTCTTAGAGAAGGAACAACAGTGGATATACCGTTTGTCCAGCAACCAATCGGGGCTTAATGATGGTATCCCACGGGGGACTGTGATGCGGCGCTAGCTAATCCTGTACTCTGAGGTAGCTTTGACATCTGCATAACAACCCCTACTTTTGTTGAGAAGTTGAACATTGAGGCGTGTTCATTATAGATCGATCCCTAAGGGCTCCCACTATGTCCGACAGGAGGTTTGGCACATATGCACCTGGATGGTATCCTATGGGGGACTGTGATGTGACGCTAGCTAATCCTGTACTCTGAGGTAACTTTGACATCTGCACAACAACCCCTAGTTGTGTTGAGACGTAGAACATTGAGGGATATGCATTATAGATCGACCCCTGAGGACTCCGACTATATCCGGCAAGAGGGTTGGCACATATGCGCCTGGATGGTGTGGGTGTTTTTTGGCTATAGCTAAATCATTTGGGACTTTAACACACTAGTTGTCCTATTTCTGTTGGGATGATAGACCTTTCCACAATTAGGTCCCCTTATGGGCTTACAAACTTCACACAATAGTGTACACTAGCGCTGTTACTGTAACTCTGAAGCACATTTCAACTAGATACTATAGTGAGTGTACCTTTTTAGACTTTTTTTGTACGTTTTTTGTCAAGCTCAATGTACTAATAAAGCTTCCGTTGTACATAAGGGCACTGGCCATTTATTTTCAACCCAAAGGTCACGCTGCACACGCCACAGAGTGATACCCACGTGACCGCAGTTCCGTACTTTTGCTTTCACGCAGCGCCCCGACAGTAACATTTGGGCCGCTGACGAGTACACAGTAGGTCGCAGGAGGGTTTCACCTGAATCTAAGTAAGTGTGCTTTGAATTATGAATGATGCGTGGTGCTTCTAACTGTAGTGTGCCATTTACACAACAATCTTACCTAAGAGGCACCCTTTGTTTTTCTTTATTTCAAGAATTTATATGGGGAGTATAACCCCCACCGCTGATCCCACGACATGAAGCCATTTCAGTCTTCACGTAAGCCGCTTACATGCATATAGAGTTTCTTCCGTGCTGCGGTGCACACACCCCTTTGCTAGAGGTGTATGTGGCGTGACAGTCATTTCATGCTTTTAAAGAATGGGGCCAGCACTAACTGAGTGTGTACTTCATGGTTACGGACACGAGGTGATTATACTCGTGTGACACGTGAGGACGCTCATTAAAGAAAAGAAAACATTTCTCGCACTAATTCTAAGTGTGATTAAATCTCTGGTAGGAATACTGAACAGTGGTTCCTTCTCACTAGTGTCACAATATGTACAGTCACTGGTGTGGGATGAGTGTGTAACAGGTAACACATAAATGTGGTGTTACTGAGGGATACATATCTTGGCACATTTATTAGAGAGTATTATATGTACACATGAATGCCTTGATGTCTGTAATTTATCTTTCAGATTAGGGCCCTTGGAAATTCCGGGAGCACCCATGGGTGAAAATCGTGAGTTTTTACCTAGCACAACACACACACCCCCCCAGGTTAGGGTATGCCTTAGCGTGCGTATACCGCCGGGGGCCTGCCCTTTTGGTCTTGATGAAAGCTTTGCTGAATTGAGAAGTCTCAAGCAGAAACATGTCGACCGTTTTTCACAATTCACCTAGGATTCAGCTGGTTCAACTTTATAATCAATATGTGTCTGTCTCACTTGATTTTAGTGATCACATTCTGTTCTTTCATTAAAATTACTTCTGGGAGCAGTCTGCCATCTTTTAAATACCTCCACCCATGTTTTTGCACTATCACACGGTCCGGAAAAAAAACGTTCCACTGTAACTCAGGCGTTGTAGCCCGATGATGAAGCATGTCACTAACTAGGTTGGTGAGTGATGTTTTTTTTTTACAACAGAGGTTTTTTCCATCACGTACACACACCCCCTATCCTTGTGTAGTGTCATGTGATATTTTCAGTGCTTAATTTGTAAAACAATAGCTTCAGTGGCCCAAACATTTGCTCAGAAGCCTGAGGCCATCACAATCAAAGGTCAGGGCTCAAATGCCTAGTCTTGATTCTACCTCATGCTACTTCAATCCACCATCAAAACCAAGAGGCCTCACCTTTATCACACCTACACTTAACAAAGATGACAATCCAAGGGTTCTCTATAATTTTCTTAAATCCCCTGAGTGTGTTAATTAGCACTACTCTAATTAGTCATGGTATGTTATTTTCTACTCTAAAAATTACAATCAAAACAGGCCAAATTTCACTAACAAAAATAGTGAGGAAAGAGAGAGTGTACCTCACGGTAGCGACACCCGAGGGGCTTGCTGGCTAGTGATTGCCAGTTTACCCACTTATCATCATTGGCCACTCTCTCTTTGTGTGTTGGAAAGCAAAGAAAAAGGAAAGTATTCCCCTTTCAAAACAAAAAAAGTGTAGTGAAAAAAGTGCAGCAACCGTGCTTGCTATTCAAAACTATGTGCTCAATGAACCCCTGTGAGAACCATTGGACATAATTCTCACGTTTAAAAACTGGATAGGCTTGCTGACCATCCAATTTTATTCCGAGCTGCAAGCCCTCCCAATTAAAAATGGTTACCAATCCACCATAGTTACTTCTACGTTGCCAACATGTTTCGTTGCTAAAATCTCTCGCAACTTCATCAGGGCTAGTAGGGGTTCACAAGTGTCAATCTTCACTCTCAGATTCTCCCAAGACCTGTAGTGATTTTAAAAAACAAGAGCCAGCAATGAGTTTCCACCAGCCTTCCTCAGAAGGCATGTCCGAAAACCACAGTTTTTTCAAAACACACAGAATGTTCAAATTCCACCACATATCGAATTTTTGATCATTACCTGACGGATACGAAGTCATCGCATACCTGCAACCGTCAATGTACTGGGCCCTGTATCATATGATCACATGTCCGTGGAGTGACTATTCAATGTCTAGCCCCCTATGGAAATAAAGCAAAACAAGCACACCAGTGTAAGTTAATTTTTTCAACCGATATTGTCAAAACCTATAAGGTTTAATTTAAAACAATGATATCATCAATTCATCTTCCTTCCGGATCTCAAAGTGAATGCCCCGTCTGCTCTTCATAGTTTTCAAGCAACCCACTACTTTCGCCTGGGTGCCTGCCAATCAAGCCTACCCCTCACTCTCTGTCACATACCTGCATCTCCAAGGAATACCCATCGCCTTACCCGTGCAGAGTCCCACCGGCGTGTATGAAGCTCGAGCACTGAGCTCATCCCGTCGTTAGTAATTTATGCACCTCTTAGCCCTGCCTTGACTTTGCGTGGGCTGCCGGCGACCACACGTTTTCGTGAATTCAGTGGTGACCATCTTGGAACGGTACAGGCTATCTCACACCACTGAATAAAGTTTTTCAATGATCCTGCACTCACTTCATGCCCAGCACGACGCAAGCATGTATTGCTAACAGCGTGTCATATCAATGTCTGTTTTGAAATTAAATCTTTCGCATACATCATTAAAAATATTTTGTCGAATGTTCCTGATACTATATTGCAACAAACCTCATTAAGCGGAACACAAAAGCAAGCTCATTCACAAAGTATACATTCTCAAGACACTAATGGTATTCTGTAAATGAAAATGCACGCTTCATTAAAGAATAAAGACTGCATGTATACGATATAAATTATTTTTTTGAAAACCATGTGGCTCAGCCACTCCCGCAGCTGATTGACACATCTTTCTCACATGGTCAAGGTCAATTCTTCTGGGCATTATGTGTTGCCTCATCTTATATAATTTGATTCAGTTATTCAAATAAACAATATTCATGGTGATCTTCATGTCCACCACTCATTTCATCACCATGTCATGTGCCTCAGTCATTATGCCCGTTGACATAAGGGCAAGGGAAGACATGGACACCTACACTTTCTCGATTCTTATGGGTAAAGGTTCACCATACACCTAGATTTCGATTTACACCCCATAATCTATTGTCTTTATAATACCCAAATAACCGTCCATCCAGATAGATCAGAAGTAAAAACCACCATCTACTAGTGGCTAAAGGAGAAGGGAAGGATAAAGGGTAGATGCTCATTCATCATGCTATCCACATCTGTGGAACTACCCATCTCATCGTTTGCTGACCTTGCTCCATTCAATGGACTCATTCAATCCCTCCCGATCCGCTCGTTCTGAAAAGATCAATTTAGCCTCCTTCCTTGCTAGTATCGCTTTCAAATTGTGTGTATCACCCACCACCTTCTCAAGGACAGTCCATCTCCGATCCTTCAGATCATGTCCCATTTCAGTGAAATGTTTCAGTGAAATGTTGCACTAGGCGTGTTGTCAATTTCTTCACCTTAATTGTGCTAAGATGTTCTTGGATGCGCACTTTGACTTTGCGTGAGGTTAGCCCAATATAATGCATTCCGCAACTGCAGGTCAACCTATAGATCACATTTGGCGTATTACAGTTGCTGAATCTGTTTAAAAATCAGGTCCTCCCATCATGTAAAGTTACACTCTTGGTGACCTGTGTCAGACAGCAGACTGAGCATCCTCCACACGGATGGTGACCCACTGAAAGAGAATTTAGTTGTTGCGTCACAAATGTCCGTGTGTGAACCAATTTGTCTTTCAAATTAGGCACTCTTTCAACACAAAGCGTGGCAATGGCATTTTGCTGGTGTCCGTATCTAAAATGGATCAATGCTTTCTTATAATCCTTCTCATTTTGGTTTACACGGGATCAAAGGTAGTTACCACTGATAAACAAGCTTTCCTTTCTTTTACATTTCTTTCCAGTAAAACCTCACGTGGGGTATTCAGTGCTCGCTTGCAGGCCTGTTTTATAACCTGTATAGGATATTCCCTCTCCCTCAATTTCGTTACCAGCTCTTCAGGTTGTTCCATAAATGTACCAGTCGTAGAGCAAGTATGCCGATATCGTAAAAACTGACCAACTGGGAGATTATCTCTCAAAGCCCTGGGATGGAATGAACGATAGTGGAGAAGGTCATTTCTATCCGTTATTATATGGTGCATAATAGTGGCCAGGTTATGATCCATGACAGTTATGTCCACATCTAGATATACAGCGGATGTGTTACTAATTGTCCATGTGAATCGCAATTTTTCGTCAGCCTGAGTCATCCAATTCAGGAAAGTTTTCAAGCGGTCCTCTGTACCTGTCCAGATAAAGAGGACATCATCAATATACCTCCACCAAAGGGAGACATTCTCCATGAACGGGTTTGTGGGGCGATGGATCACATTCTTCTCGAACTGTCCCACATAAATGCAGGCCAGACTCGGGGCGAATGTGGCCCCCATTGAAGTCCCCGATACCTGCAAATACAGTTGTCCTTTGTATTAAAAAAAATCTTTGTCAGTGCCAATTCAATGCACTGCATGATAAATGACAAATGAATGCCATAAAACCATTCGAGTTCCCCCAGGGCCCGCGCTGCTGCCACCAGCGTGGCATCCTGGGGGATACTGGTGTATAATAACTCGATGTCAATAGTCACCAATAATTGGTGCTGGGGATCAAAATCAAAATCCTTCAAAATATTGAGTTTATCAGTCGTGTCCTGTACATACGAACGCTGTGTGATTACTGCCTCTCTCAAGAAAAAATCCTCAAATTGGGAAAGCGGCACTGAAAAAGACTGGATGCCCGAAACGATCGGGCGTCCAGGGGGAGGACGCTGCGGCTTATGAACCTTTGGCAAGATGTAAAATGCCGGAACACACGGTTTCGTGTTGATAAAGAAATCCGCCTCCTTAGATGTTATCCATTTCTTAGCTAATGCGTCCGCCACCGTGCTTTTAATCATATCAAGAAGTTCAGGTGTAGCGTCCCGCATCAGTGGATGGTAATTAGTGCTGACCTCCAAAATTCTCGACACTTCAGTTTCGTAATTACAAGTGTTTAGCATGACTACGGCTCCGCCTTTATCAGCTTGCTTAATTGTTATCACCTTGTTGTCTTGTAACAATTTGACAGCTAGCCAATCACCCTTGCCCATATTATGCCAAGATAACTGCTTTTGAGTCTGTTCCAAGATCTCAATGTCATGTAAAACCCGCTGTTCAAACACAGCCACTTCAGGCCCCAGTGATGAAGTGGGGGGACAAAAACTGGAGAGGCGATGCAGGTTCTTGTCAAAAAGGGAAGGAGAGGTTGTAAATCATATATCTTATTACATGAGTTAAATGTTTTAGAATGTAAACTTTTTAACTTTCTAATTTCAGCAGCATTGACATCTATTACTTATTGTGGAACGACTGTTCTTCTCTATCAGTTCATGCATGGTGGTCTTGGGTTCTTTTTACAAGAAGAGGTGCTCAATTATCTGTAAACGGGCTTGTTAATAATTCCCTCTCTCTTCAATCATTCTGGTTACCGGTTGACTTATATTTAGATATTAAGTAATGTATGTTTGTTTGTCTTATCTAAAATGCTTTCATTTGTCATTTAATATTTGTTTTCTCTTTACTACAGTAGCTCCTTTCAATTTAATCTTACTTTAATTATATATTTTCCCTTCCCTTCCCCTTTAATTTCCTTTAAATAATATTGTTATCTTTACCTTATGCAATTTTGTAATGTATGGATTGTTAGTTTCGATAAAGTTTTAAGGTATTTTCGCCTTTTAATACAATATTCTGTATTGTCTTTATGTTTCTCCTGCATCAAACAAATGTCAATAAAATATTTTGAAATTAAAAAAGGGAAGGAGAGGTTTTTTCTTTACCTTTGAAGAATTTTTGTAACTTAATCTTCCTCATCATCTCGGACAATTCAATTCTACACAGAAAGGTGTCATGCCTGGGAGTAGGGACGAAACCAAGTCCTTTATTTAAAACCCCCAATTCAGTAAATGAACCACAATGTCATTTATTGGCTGTTGTCTCCTCGCAGCTTCTAGGTCTGGTAAGTTCTGCCCCTGGTGCGTATGACACGTGGGGAATGTGTCTGCCATGTTGGTTGGGCCCTGCCCCTGTCTCGTCCCCTCTGTGCCTGACCCCCTCCCCCTCGTGCGCCTCTCTGGGTTTGTCCTAAAAAAGCCCTCAGAAGCACCCCACAAATCCTCACTAGATCTAGCTTCAGGTGCAAAATTAACCCTACTCTGGTTGTGTACAGATGGTTGTTCAGAAACCTCTTCCTCTTCACTACTGGTGTTATCAAAATGGCAGTTATTTGGCGTCCGCCTCTGCCCTCTTTGGCCTCCTCTTTGAAAATTCTGTCCCCTTCTCTGAAACTCTTGAAAACGTGGCTGTTCTATAGGTGTTTCGTAATACTGGTCTTCAACATAAGGGAACGCCCATTCATGTGAGACACGATCTAAGTTTTTCTTCAACCCTTTGATTTTTTGATTAACCATATAAGTTTTATAATCCAATAAATCCCCCTGGATCCGTACCAGTTGTTCTTTAGCATCCGTAAGTGCCGCGTCACTCTTTAGAGACTCCTCTAAATCTAGGATCTCCTTGAGTAACTCTTCACTTAGTCTCTTTGCAGTGTTTATAATCAAAATCAACCAATCCTGGGTGCATTTATTAGCTATAAAGCTCCAATCCACCCGGAATTGTTTATCCTCCAGAAAAATCTTTAGTTCTAGTCTCACCAACAAACTGGGGGAAGCTCCAGCCCGCAAATACTCTGTTGTAAGCGCCCCATGAAGAGCGACACGTATCTGACGTTTTTTAAGGTTCGTCAATTTATCCCATTCCTCCCTTGCCGTAGAGTTGGTTGTCAACGGAGCATCTGGCAACAGAGAGGTGAGGAAAAGTAGAAAATGACTCACTCTCCCCACCAGGGATCTATCCAGCAGTTTGCATAATAAAGCAGCAAAGGAATTGACAGGCAATCTGTAAAATTAAAAGACATCTTTATTATAATTAATTATGAGGCTTCGTCGTCCAACCGTAGTTTCACAATTGAAAGAGGGAGCCTGCCTGAGCTTTCTCAGGCAGGCTTTTTATACAAAAAGTTTGGCCCTAGGCTCACATTCTTGCTTTGAAACACATCATTGTAGGTCGCTCCCATGGTACCATAACAAAGCAGGCTATAATTATGAATTCCATTCTACTTGCCCAAACTGACCAACCCATCTTCCATCATGAACATATGTCAAACTTCACATATTTTCCTGTGCAGGCCGGAGAAGCTCACAATAGAACTGGTTTCCTCCCCATCATATAAACAGTCACCTCCCCATTGTAAAAGCCCAGAAGCAGAGAAACAGAGCCAGGTGTGGAAGATAGAAATGTAGGATAAGGGATGCTTGTGGGTCATAAACAGGCATGGCTACTGTATTCGGCCTTCTAATCTTGCTCAGGCCAATGTACACAACAAGTTGCTCAGATCTTTAATATAGATTGACTAGAGGGCATGGACTGGTTTGGTGAGGCCAACATCACGTAGGCAGATTCAGCCTGTTCAGGTCAAATGGGAGTCAGGAAGAACTCAAGCTAAGGAATACGTGTCCTTTAAGAATCATTGGCTCATGTATATGCCTATGTAAAGGGCAACAACTAAAATGGACGCTGCTCACAACCTGGAGACCTGTGGGCTCAGAATGAATTTGTCAATAACTTCTGCATTCATCATTGTATCGTGATGAAAATACACACACATATAAAACTTGCCATTTTCGTTTCTCTGATATCAAAATCATAGCAGAATAATGATATTTTAAACACAGGTTCAGATTTCAAAGAACCTCAGACGCCCCTTTTGCCCTTACATAGGCAATAACCTATACTCACGCTAGTCTGGGTCCAGATCTATACTTTATAAAAATCCTCAAGATGTTACTGAAGCATAATCCTATTACCTAGCGTCTCTCTCTCGGGACAGGTCTCCCTACACACGCGGTAGAACAAAGGCCATATATGGCAGTACAAAAATAGGGAGTGCCTCTATCTGTAGTATGTGGTACAAGGCCACATACCCAACAATAAGTGATGTCCAACTACTAACTGGTGTTGATGAAAACGATACAAAAGGAATTATCAGTAAACTCTGATCTCCTAACTATCCGTGTTCGGGTAACATCTGGAAAGATGCAAAGAAGTAGAAGAAAGACATAGGTGTGGGAGGTGGGTGCAGACGTCAATTGTGTAGAAGAAACAAACCAAAATATAGTAGCCAATAAAATACATAAAAGTATTAAAATAGATAGAGCTATACCGCACTTAGAGAACAATATTCTATAATGTCTGTTTTTCATCTCTTGCTTTTTATCGTCATTCCTCAATACAATCTCCATTTTCTAATGTCGCTCACGCAATCTTGGTAGAGTACTTCAGCTGTGATTATTAGCAGGTCATAGGGACACTGCAAGTCCTGCAGGCCTACTGCCACTACTCAGGTCACAAACTGAACCGTTTGTACTCCTACGTGACCCTGCAACTGGCAAATGGTAACCAATCAAAAATTTAACAAAAAAAACATAATACAATTTCAGAAAAAGCAAGAGAAAAATAAAAACAAAAGTCAAATGCAAAATACTTGCACAATCCTAAACAGAAAGCAAATCCTAGAATTATCTAATAACATTTTATATAGCTTCCTATGCATTTCAGTAATTCATTATATGTTTAAGTGAAACAATGGTGTTCCTGATCAATGCTCTCAGATGAAAAGGGATACTGTTCCACAGAGAGTGGACTTTATTCTGCTTCTATTAAACAGAATAGTACTTTAAAACAATGCCAGAAAAGCAGCAAAAATTAGTTTCCAAACTTCAAGTCTATACAAGCTCACAGAAAATACCCAAAGTCCGTCAAAGCCTCTCCTGGCAGGCTTCTATTATCCATCAAATCCGCTTCCAGTGTTTTCTTCGCGTTGGGCCTCTTCAAGTCAGGCTTTTCATGAGAAAACAATACTGTTTAGTTGGAGTGCTCTCCGGGCAAAACACTCACAGCTCACTCGAAAGTCTCAATGTCTCAAAACAATGCACCAGTGTCTGTTCTTTGTGGCAGACGCTACAAATGATGTGCTGTTCATTGATCAAGGGCACAAAGCATCTCGTGCAGATCCAAGCACTACTTAGCAAGATCAGCAGCATCTTCAGACTCCAACACTCATCATTTAGTGTCAGAGGACGCTCAAGCTGCTCTCTCATGGGCACCAAAATGTAGTGCCTTTTTCCAAACGTGGATGCTTGGGTGTACTGTCGTTCCACTGGTGCAAAGCAAATGAGGTGTGAATGTGGCCAAAACTCGGGCCAAGGGCTCAAGGGAATGTACACTGACAGAGGTTTCCAGCACATAACAGGTACAGAGCCCAAACAACAAATAAAAGAATCAGCTCCTCCTTTCTTCTGCAACGCCTTTCGCAAATCAAATGCCTTGCTTTGGAGGTACCACTGATGTCGCGCTGATGATCGCTGTTAAGCTTCGCGACTTTCTTGTTGCACGAATTGTAGAGCCAGGAAATCTATTCATCTCAGAGCGGTCACTGATGGGGAGTGAGCTTAGTGCTGATCACAGGTCTACAGGGAATCACTCTTCCTTTAACTCTGGAAGGTCTAGCAGAGCCTAGTGATGCAGGGAATGTAACACAATTGTTAGTTTCCTCCAAATCAAGCACAAGAAGCAGTTCATGTGTTTTAACAAGGGGACTGGTAAGCATGTGGCCTGTAATTCTGCAAGGGAGTGACAATGTGCCATTGGCATAAAATACAAGAGCAAAGGCAAAAGGGCAAAACAGTATCTTTAGAATCTTCATTTATGTTCTTTTCATTATTCTCTGTCATCTATAGCTACACAGGAATTCTATCCAAATGAATTTCCTCACACAGTGGCATTGTCTAATGGGGTAAATACATGTGTTCCCTCAATGACTAAGCCTAGGTGTTCCTAAATTCCTTATCTAGAACATCTCGAATAGAAAAATAACATGATTCAGATTATCAAGGACATGAAGAAAAGTCCCTTAAAAATGTGCATTAAGTGCACTATGCAACACAAAGGCTAATGATCAAATGTGAAGACAAAGAACAAACACTAGAAATTCCTGGTATTTGCATGATTAGAACACATCTAATTAAAAAAATTGAAACAGCAGAAACAGAAGAGAACTGAAAAATTAAAAATAGACATTAAAAATATGTCGTACTAAAAAGAATGTAAACTTGAGATATCTCCTATTGAGATGGAAAACTTGTATTGGGTCAATTAACCAGGCTATCACTATCCTGACAGTCAGTCTGAAAAGACATTTGAAGTGGGCCTAAAGAAAATTCTTGAAAACTAGTCTGATCAATCAAAAGGGAATGTATGTGGCATAAGGGGGGTTCCTAATACATCACTGCAGTCTAGAAGTGTGAACATGAACAATACACCCATAATAATAAATGGGCTGACTGGTGAAAGGAAGATGGAGAAGGGAAAATGGAAGTAGAACACAACTAAAATCTTCAATAACTAAACATGATGCAACATTGGTCAGGTAAGAAGCAAAAAGAAAAATCTATAGGAAGGACAAGAGGGCTTGGGTGGCCTAAGGCGTGTGACGCAGCACCAAGAGCACGGGGATACATGAAAGACCAATGTTACAGAAATTTAACTCTACCGCTGACAATCTATACCCTACACGGTAATTCTAACTAATGTTCAGTTGTCTCTTCAGGGAAAGAAAAAAATGAATCCATAGGCTAATCAAAAAAAAATGCGATCAAAAAATGCGATATCGAAATTAGGCCACCTTTAGTCACGGATCTATAATTCCATCCTTAGGCCCAATCAAGGATACATAAATGCAGAGCTGCCTGTCCTTAAGGGAAAAGGGCAGTAAGTGACTAACAACGGGTGGCACACTTTGATCCAGTATATCATTTTAGTTTTCTTAAATATCATTACAGCCAAATTTAGGCATGCACTGGAAAAACTGCTGCCTTACTCGCTCACAGTATGAGGTCCATATCTGTGAAATTTATCTTAATACAATATTCATCCAATTTATTGTGAAATAACACATATCGTCATATGTGTTCCTGACACAGGGGATTAAAAAAAAAATACACATATCAAGCCATCTCAAGCCATAAGATATACTTGCTGTATGTCAAGCACAAGGAAAAAAACAGCCCAGACAAACAAACAGCATATATGAATAAGCGGTCATGCATAATACCATACTATACTATAAACCTGCAGCCCAATCTCAATTGTCAAGTCTAACCCTCCTTTTGACAGCAGGGCATCAGGTAATTGATACTCTGCAGTCAAATATAATGTCGCTGTATCAAATAATGCGTTTCAGTGGGCCAAATGTACAAATGAAAACATAAACACACACATTTTTTCTTAAAGAAATTACGCAAAAAAAAACATTCTCTTCAACCAGCCAACTCACGTGTCTTGTGAATTAATCCATGAATTATCTGTAGGAAGAAGCAGAAAAGATACACAACACACACATTTCTCATAATACAACATCAATTATAACCCTTTTTATAAAACATGACACAATGTGACATACAAAAACTTTTCATTATTTACCTGTAACTTTTTGTCCATGCACCTTGCAAATACGCCCATTCTCACTCAGGCCTAAGGCCTTTAAGTTGCAGAATTTTGGGGAAGGGCTTCTACTTATTGCCTATCTAAAACTCAATGTAACACTTCGTTTTTCTTTTTGTCAAATAAACTTAACTAAAAAAAATCATTAGTTCCTAGCATGGAGACACACATATACCAGTTCTACAGATCATTTAGCAGAATGTTTGATATTTTTTTTAAAGAAATCACTTTTGCATTTGCCTTTTCTAAATCATGTTCCCTCATTTTACACAGTGCTTAATTTGTAAGACATGAAGTGCAGGTGCTACAATTTTGCATGAGGAATACCTTTCCTATTTGTTTATTATCTCAGATGTGCGCTTTTAACGCAGATGTAATGTGAATGCGGCAAATGAGAACAAGCCAGCCTGCAATGAATGAAGGTTACAGATTAAATCATTTACAATCAACTACATCTCATATAAAGCGCTTGTGTGCAGCATTTTGAAAGCAACTGGGAGCTATGCAAACCACGTGTGGGCTCTAGAATCCTTCAGGGTACTGACAAATGAGGCTGCAGTTTTTCAAATTAAATAGTGTTCCTTTTATTATTATTAGCGGGATGCAATGCTGTGTCAGCCCTGCCGTATTTCTAATTTGAGATAAATGTGTTGATGACATAATTTATCGAACAACAAGCGTTTTGTGGGAACATGCTGGAGCTATTATTTATTCTTTGGCTAAAATGCAATCATCATTTGCTGTACATGTGCCCTGCATCCTCTGCTCATTTTAGTTTAAAAACAAAAACCCCATCCCAGCTAATGTCAAATTTGTAACGCTTTAAGAAGACACTTTTAAATTATGGACATGCGCAGGAATTAAATTTATCGGAGCAAGTCAGGCTATTCAAGTGACCTCAGGTCAGGACCGTGGCAGGGGCAGTGATTTAAATACAAAGATAGATAAGCTAAATGTCCAGGTAGGAGTCATTCACAACAACCACTTTATATTTATCAGTGTCACATGAGTGATCCCACAAATCAATAGAGTGACCCGAGGGTTTATATCAAAAATATATTCACTTTATTTTTGATTATGCAATTTAGATTTTTTCAAAAACTGGCAACAGACAGACTAACATAACATGTAAACTAAATGCTAGTCTACATACACCTACAGCAAAATGTGTGGCTACGTACTCTAAACCACAACAAAGTAAGTAATTACACATAGAAATTCACAAATCAATTTGCACAGTGAATTATACAGTGTATTGCATGTCAGGTGTTAAGCGTCGACGTTTCGGTCCATGCTGGTCAAGTAGATCCGTCGGACCATCTTCAGGACAAAGACGTTGCACAGCAATGTCTAGTATAAACACAACAATAACAATAATAAACCCTGAGGCACATGGAGACCAATATCCAGCTTAGCACAGACCAACACAAAAAACCAACAAAGTGAAGCCCAATAGCATGTTAACTACTAAAAAACTACTAAAAACCACACCAACTAGAACATTCAACCCATGCAGCCAGTGAGCATGCGGGTTCAGTACTACAAGGGGTGGTATAATTGTGTGACTAATATTGCACATCTCGCCAAATGCGTGTAATCTTCAGTGAAAAACACACCAGGTGAAAGAGTAAAGAATAAAGAATAAAAGGGGGTATCTATAACTGTAAACTTAATCACGGGCATCTTAGTATCCCGAGGTCTGAGTAATACTCACGAGAAATAAAACGCCACTCAGGTCGTTCTATATATGAATTAAAAACAAAATATAACATAAAACATTAATCCCAAATAGTGCCTGTAATAGCGTAATCAACTGCCACTGTAATCATGTACCAGTACGCCAAGTAACAGAAGTCAACTTACATGTCAAAATGTCGCCACGTAATCTATAAACAAATAACATGGGGAAGCGTTAGCGTGTGCGCCTGCATAATCAGGCATATCAAAATACGAAACACGGAACGGGCTCCAAAAACGGAGCAGACGTGTAAAACTTACTTAATCAGCAGCTATGCGCCGGCTCTTCGAAGTCCGTGCTCGTTCACCGGTAACTACTCGGGACGCCCAGACATCAGAACCATCACGTGGTTAAGTAAACTGGTGACGCCAACGCGGCCCGTTAAGGCGGCGGCCATCTTAGCCTAATCACAGGCCATGGGATAAAGTGTAGTTCTTAAACATATAACAACAGTAAAGTGCAGAACAACCGGCTATAGCCATCATCGTGTAACATTACATAAAAAATTACATAAAAAACGTGTACATATCGGAAAATTCAGAAAGATCAGCCAACACGGGCTAGTAATTCCTACACAGATGGATGGAGAGGAAGGCAGAAATATCCATGAGTGAGCAGTAAGGTATAAATAATCCGATAGCATTTACATCCATATAAACAATATAAACAGGCGCACAAGCAGTCAGGTCAAAGTGGCCAAATTGTGCCATTCAATAAAACTGTTAAGCCCATTCTCGACTGTGTCACACAACCAAATCAGTTTGTTTTCCCTTTGTGTCAGTAGTTTTTCGACATTGGGTCTTCTCCTTGTGCCTCTTACACATTCTATTACATACCATTTCATATCAGTAGGAGCATGCGACAATTTAGTAAAGTGCTCAACTAGTGGTGCTGTCATAACTTTACATCTGATACGAGATTGATGCTGGGTAATCCGTTTTCTTATTTCCTGCGATGTTTTACCTATGTAATAGAGGTCACACGGGCATTGAATGCAGTAAACCACATTTTTGGTCAGGCAGTTAGAATGATGTTTGAATACAAATGTTTTTTCGTTAATACAGCAACTTTTTTTGGCCTGAGTGGTGGCACAAGCAGTGCAGCTACCACAAGGGAAGTGTCCCACAATGGGGGCCAATCCCCAAATGTTTGGGAGGGTATTTGGTTTAGCCTCAGTGTAGGCTCTAACCAAGTGATCCCTTAGGTTTCTTCCCCTTTTGAACGCAAATCTTGGCATAGCCAATTGGGGTTCAACTTTTTTAATCAGATGCCAATTGCTTCTGATAATTTTGGTTATTGCTGTCGATTCTGTACCAAAAGTCAAGACACAAGTAGTTTGTTCAATGTTGGAATCTGGAGTTCTTGACTGCTTTTTCTGCAGTAGGGCCTGTCGGTCATAAAACCAGGCACGCTTCATTGCGTGTTTTACCAGCCGATAGGGATATGCACGCATCACCAGTTTCTCTTGTAATACTTTGGCCTCCCGAAAATAATCCTCCCTTCTGGTACAGTTCCTCCGGATCCGGAGAAACTGGCCAAAAGGGAGGTTATCTCGCAGACTGCGGGGATGGTGGCTGCTGTATTTTAAGAGGGTATTTCGAGCCTTCGGTTTGGTGTATAAGCTGACGGCAAGAGTCCCATCCACATGCATGATAGTTAAATCCAGAAAACTGATGCTGTTAGCATCACTTTCTAAGGTGAACTGTAAGTTTTTGTCTCTAGTATTCAGCCAACGATGAAAATCTTTTAATTCAGATTGTGTGCCTTCCCAAACTATACAAACATCGTCGATGTACCTTAAATAGTTTGCCAGATGTATTAGGAAGGGGTTATTCTCAAAAACCACTCGTTCCTCAAAGTTTGCAACAAACAAATTCGCTATTGTGGGGGCAAAAACCGCCCCCATGGCCACGCCCTTCAGTTGTACAAAAAAATCATTGTTAAAAAGAAAATAATTTTCGTATAGTGCAATCCTAGCACACTCGGTAATGAACCAGGTAGGTACTTGGTGGGGACGTGTACGGGTCTCTAAGATGTTACGGATCATTTCTACTGCCTCTGCCTGTTGTATGTTGGTGTATAGACTCTCGATGTCCATTGTAGCCAGGATGTTAAGTTCTGGGCTATAATGGACACCTTCGAGTTTGACAATCACGTCCCTACTGTCTTGAGTAAATGATCTTGTATTAGGGACAAAAGGTTTCAAAAAATGGTCAACGTATTCTGCCAGCGGCTGCAACACCGACTGGCAGCCAGCCACTATAGGTCTTCCAGGTGGTTGTTGGCTGTTCTTGTGGATCTTAGGCAGCGTATAAAACGCTGGAATACTGAAATCATCTTTATTTAAGTATTCCGAATTCCTTTTACTGATCCACAATCCCTCATAGCCCTTAGTTGTCAGGGTCAGAATAAGTTTTCTAATTCTGGTAGTAGGGTCACAGGAGAGCTTTTTATAATGTTCAGGGTTGGCAAGTTGTCTTAAAGCCTCTTGATCATATGAGATTTTATCTTGTAAAATGATCCCACCGCCCTTATCGGCCGGTTTGACCACAAGGTCATCTCGTTCCGCCAATGTTTTAATGGTAGACATATCATCTTTGGACAAATTGAACTTCACAAACTTTCTGTTTTGGAAGAGCTACTCTATTTCTGTCAAGACCACATTCTCGAAAGTGATTATTTCTTTAGGAATCAAATTATTTGCCGGGAAGAATGTTGAAGGGCACTTCAAACCACTGATGTTTATAGGTGTAATAGTGGTATTATTATGAAAAAAGTTTTTTAATCTTAAGGTTCTGAAAAATCTATGTGTCTCAACCAAAATAGAAAAGAGATCATTACGATTCGTAGGTACAAAAGAAAGACCATGGCTCAACACTTCAACTTCTCTAGTACTTAATTGGTACGAGGACAAATTAAAAATGGGAACAATCTCCGTATTAGAGTGGTTTGTCATGATGGTATTTGTCATTGTATTGGATGTCGTGCTTACCACTCGTAATAATTGTTCCGGGTTTGTCTGAACCCTGGAGTATACTGGTTGCGAAACCAGCCTCGTCTGCGGTTCCGAGCCCGTCCCCTGTGTGGCGTCTGACCTCTTCCTAAAAAAGGAGTAGAATTATTGCCTCTATTTGACCTGAAAGAGGAGGTAGATCTGTTCAGATTATCCTCAGAATTAGAGGAGCCTGAATCCGAAAAGGTGGTGTGTTTAGGTCCTTGGTACCCTTGGTTGTTAGTATGCTGAAAAAAGTCTTTTTTTAGGTACGGATAAGTGCGTTCCCGACTATAATTTCTCAAATCTCTTTGTAATTTTTCAGTTTTCTTAAGGATATTGGTCCGTTGAAATTCAGCTATAGTGGTATCAAGTTTGCTCAAAAAATCATTCGTATCAGTAATTGCAGGGTCTTCGCGTATTTGTTTTTCCAAGTCAGCGATTTCCGTCTTAAGTTTCTCAATAAGTCGTGTGGCTGTCTCTATGCTCAGCACCATCCAACTTATGGAACATTTATTAGAAACAAAGCTGAAGCCGGTCTTATATTCCTCGTCTTCTACAAAAATGCAAGGGATGTTCCTTACTTGTAGGCCTATAGGGATGATATTATTCGCAAGGCAGTCTCTTAGGAATTTGGCGTGCAATTCTGTGCGAATTAGTTTCTTGTGCAATCTTTCTAAGTTATTACGTAGTGTACTTTGTGCAGAGCTAGGGCCAACGGTATTAAGTTGAGGACCTAGAAGTGACGGTCCACCTGCAATAGTTTTGATGTAATCATCTGTGTAGGTGATGGTTTCAAGTTCCGACATTTAAATAATGACACCCCAATTTAGTGCATTAAACAAAACAATATGTATACTTTACAATACAACATGTAACAAACAATTATATGTAAGCTGACATATATACTCCAACATAAACAACAAACCACTTGAATAAGGGCCCTTGCAGACGATGTCTGCGCTAAGTAACAATATATAGAATAGAGCCACCCAATAATCCCACCGGGACTGGGTAATATCAGATAGATAAGCTAAATGTCCAGGTAGGAGTCATTCACAACAACCACTTTATATTTATCAGTGTCACATGAGTGATCCCACAAATCAATAGAGTGACCCGAGGGTTTATATCAAAAATATATTCACTTTATTTTTGATTATGCAATTTAGATTTTTTCAAAAACTGGCAACAGACAGACTAACATAACATGTAAACTAAATGCTAGTCTACATACACCTACAGCAAAATGTGTGGCTACGTACTCTAAACCACAACAAAGTAAGTAATTACACATAGAAATTCACAAATCAATTTGCACAGTGAATTATACAGTGTATTGCATGTCAGGTGTTAAGCGTCGACGTTTCGGTCCATGCTGGTCAAGTAGATCCGTCGGACCATCTTCAGGACAAAGACGTTGCACAGCAATGTCTAGTATAAACACAACAATAACAATAATAAACCCTGAGGCACATGGAGACCAATATCCAGCTTAGCACAGACCAACACAAAAAACCAACAAAGTGAAGCCCAATAGCATGTTAACTACTAAAAAACTACTAAAAACCACACCAACTAGAACATTCAACCCATGCAGCCAGTGAGCATGCGGGTTCAGTACTACAAGGGGTGGTATAATTGTGTGACTAATATTGCACATCTCGCCAAATGCGTGTAATCTTCAGTGAAAAACACACCAGGTGAAAGAGTAAAGAATAAAGAATAAAAGGGGGTATCTATAGCTGTAAACTTAATCACGGGCATCTTAGTATCCCGAGGTCTGAGTAATACTCACGAGAAATAAAACGCCACTCAGGTCGTTCTATATATGAATTAAAAACAAAATATAACATAAAACATTAATCCCAAATAGTGCCTGTAATAGCGTAATCAACTGCCACTGTAATCATGTACCAGTACGCCAAGTAACAGAAGTCAACTTACATGTCAAAATGTCGCCACGTAATCTATAAACAAATAACATGGGGAAGCGTTAGCGTGTGCGCCTGCATAATCAGGCATATCAAAATACGAAACACGGAACGGGCTCCAAAAACGGAGCAGACGTGTAAAACTTACTTAATCAGCAGCTATGCGCCGGCTCTTCGAAGTCCGTGCTCGTTCACCGGTAACTACTCGGGACGCCCAGACATCAGAACCATCACGTGGTTAAGTAAACTGGTGACGCCAACGCGGCCCGTTAAGGCGGCGGCCATCTTAGCCTAATCACAGGCCATGGGATAAAGTGTAGTTCTTAAACATATAACAACAGTAAAGTGCAGAACAACCGGCTATAGCCATCATCGTGTAACATTACATAAAAAATTACATAAAAAACGTGTACATATCGGAAAATTCAGAAAGATCAGCCAACACGGGCTAGTAATTCCTACACAGATGGATGGAGAGGAAGGCAGAAATATCCATGAGTGAGCAGTAAGGTATAAATAATCCGATAGCATTTACATCCATATAAACAATATAAACAGGCGCACAAGCAGTCAGGTCAAAGTGGCCAAATTGTGCCATTCAATAAAACTGTTAAGCCCATTCTCGACTGTGTCACACAACCAAATCAGTTTGTTTTCCCTTTGTGTCAGTAGTTTTTCGACATTGGGTCTTCTCCTTGTGCCTCTTACACATTCTATTACATACCATTTCATATCAGTAGGAGCATGCGACAATTTAGTAAAGTGCTCAACTAGTGGTGCTGTCATAACTTTACATCTGATACGAGATTGATGCTGGGTAATCCGTTTTCTTATTTCCTGCGATGTTTTACCTATGTAATAGAGGTCACACGGGCATTGAATGCAGTAAACCACATTTTTGGTCAGGCAGTTAGAATGATGTTTGAATACAAATGTTTTTTCGTTAATACAGCAACTTTTTTTGGCCTGAGTGGTGGCACAAGCAGTGCAGCTACCACAAGGGAAGTGTCCCACAATGGGGGCCAATCCCCAAATGTTTGGGAGGGTATTTGGTTTAGCCTCAGTGTAGGCTCTAACCAAGTGATCCCTTAGGTTTCTTCCCCTTTTGAACGCAAATCTTGGCATAGCCAATTGGGGTTCAACTTTTTTAATCAGATGCCAATTGCTTCTGATAATTTTGGTTATTGCTGTCGATTCTGTACCAAAAGTCAAGACACAAGTAGTTTGTTCAATGTTGGAATCTGGAGTTCTTGACTGCTTTTTCTGCAGTAGGGCCTGTCGGTCATAAAACCAGGCACGCTTCATTGCGTGTTTTACCAGCCGATAGGGATATGCACGCATCACCAGTTTCTCTTGTAATACTTTGGCCTCCCGAAAATAATCCTCCCTTCTGGTACAGTTCCTCCGGATCCGGAGAAACTGGCCAAAAGGGAGGTTATCTCGCAGACTGCGGGGATGGTGGCTGCTGTATTTTAAGAGGGTATTTCGAGCCGTCGGTTTGGTGTATAAGCTGACGGCAAGAGTCCCATCCACATGCATGATAGTTAAATCCAGAAAACTGATGCTGTTAGCATCACTTTCTAAGGTGTACTGTAAGTTTTTGTCTCTAGTATTCAGCCAACGATGAAAATCTTTTAATTCAGATTGTGTGCCTTCCCAAACTATACAAACATCGTCGATGTACCTTAAATAGTTTGCCAGATGTATTAGGAAGGGGTTATTCTCAAAAACCACTCGTTCCTCAAAGTTTGCAACAAACAAATTCGCTATTGTGGGGGCAAAAACCGCCCCCATGGCCACGCCCTTCAGTTGTACAAAAAAATCATTGTTAAAAAGAAAATAATTTTCGTATAGTGCAATCCTAGCACACTCGGTAATGAACCAGGTAGGTACTTGGTGGGGACGTGTACGGGTCTCTAAGATGTTACGGATCATTTCTACTGCCTCTGCCTGTTGTATGTTGGTGTATAGACTCTCGATGTCCATTGTAGCCAGGATGTTAAGTTCTGGGCTATAATGGACACCTTCGAGTTTGACAATCACGTCCCTACTGTCTTGAGTAAATGATCTTGTATTAGGGACAAAAGGTTTCAAAAAATGGTCAACGTATTCTGCCAGCGGCTGCAACACCGACTGGCAGCCAGCCACTATAGGTCTTCCAGGTGGTTGTTGGCTGTTCTTGTGGATCTTAGGCAGCGTATAAAACGCTGGAATACTGAAATCATCTTTATTTAAGTATTCGAATTCCTTTTTACTGATCCACAATCCCTCATAGCCCTTAGTTGTCAGGGTCAGAATAAGTTTTCTAATTCTGGTAGTAGGGTCACAGGAGAGCTTTTTATAATGTTCAGGGTTGGCAAGTTGTCTTAAAGCCTCTTGATCATATGAGATTTTATCTTGTAAAATGATCCCACCGCCCTTATCGGCCGGTTTGACCACAAGGTCATCTCGTTCCGCCAATGTTTTAATGGTAGACATATCATCTTTGGACAAATTGAACTTCACAAACTTTCTGTTTTGGAAGAGCTGCTCTATTTCTGTCAAGACCACATTCTCGAAAGTGATTATTTCTTTAGGAATCAAATTATTTGCCGGGAAGAATGTTGAAGGGCTGCATGGGTTGAATGTTCTAGTTGGTGTGGTTTTTAGTAGTTTTTTAGTAGTTAACATGCTATTGGGCTTCACTTTGTTGGTTTTTTGTGTTGGTCTGTGCTAAGCTGGATATTGGTCTCCATGTGCCTCAGGGTTTATTATTGTTATTGTTGTGTTTATACTAGACATTGCTGTGCAACGTCTTTGTCCTGAAGATGGTCCGACGGATCTACTTGACCAGCATGGACCGAAACGTCGACGCTTAACACCTGACATGCAATACACTGTATAATTCACTGTGCAAATTGATTTGTGAATTTCTATGTGTAATTACTTACTTTGTTGTGGTTTAGAGTACGTAGCCACACATTTTGCTGTAGGTGTATGTAGACTAGCATTTAGTTTACATGTTATGTTAGTCTGTCTGTTGCCAGTTTTTGAAAAAATCTAAATTGCATAATCAAAAATAAAGTGAATATATTTTTGATATAAACCCTCGGGTCACTCTATTGATTTGTGGGATCACTCATGTGACACTGATAAATATAAAGTGGTTGTTGTGAATGACTCCTACCTGGACATTTAGCTTATCTATCTGATATTACCCAGTCCCGGTGGGATTATTGGGTGGCTCTATTCTATATATTGTTACTTAGCGCAGACATCGTCTGCAAGGGCCCTTATTCAAGTGGTTTGTTGTTTATGTTGGAGTATATATGTCAGCTTACATATAATTGTTTGTTACATGTTGTATTGTAAAGTATACATATTGTTTTGTTTAATGCACTAAATTGGGGTGTCATTATTTAAATGTCGGAACTTGAAACCATCACCTACACAGATGATTACATCAAAACTATTGCAGGTGGACCGTCACTTCTAGGTCCTCAACTTAATACCGTTGGCCCTAGCTCTGCACAAAGTACACTACGTAATAACTTAGAAAGATTGCACAAGAAACTAATTCGCACAGAATTGCACGCCAAATTCCTAAGAGACTGCCTTGCGAATAATATCATCCCTATAGGCCTACAAGTAAGGAACATCCCTTGCATTTTTGTAGAAGACGAGGAATATAAGACCGGCTTCAGCTTTGTTTCTAATAAATGTTCCATAAGTTGGATGGTGCTGAGCATAGAGACAGCCACACGACTTATTGAGAAACTTAAGACGGAAATCGCTGACTTGGAAAAACAAATACGCGAAGACCCTGCAATTACTGATACGAATGATTTTTTGAGCAAACTTGATACCACTATAGCTGAATTTCAACGGACCAATATCCTTAAGAAAACTGAAAAATTACAAAGAGATTTGAGAAATTATAGTCGGGAACGCACTTATCCGTACCTAAAAAAAGACTTTTTTCAGCATACTAACAACCAAGGGTACCAAGGACCTAAACACACCACCTTTTCGGATTCAGGCTCCTCTAATTCTGAGGATAATCTGAACAGATCTACCTCCTCTTTCAGGTCAAATAGAGGCAATAATTCTACTCCTTTTTTAGGAAGAGGTCAGACGCCACACAGGGGACGGGCTCGGAACCGCAGACGAGGCTGGTTTCGCAACCAGTATACTCCAGGGTTCAGACAAACCCGGAACAATTATTACGAGTGGTAAGCACGACATCCAATACAATGACAAATACCATCATGACAAACCACTCTAATACGGAGATTGTTCCCATTTTTAATTTGTCCTCGTACCAATTAAGTACTAGAGAAGTTGAAGTGTTGAGCCATGGTCTTTCTTTTGTACCTACGAATCGTAATGATCTCTTTTCTATTTTGGTTGAGACACATAGATTTTTCAGAACCTTAAGATTAAAAAACTTTTTTCATAATAATACCACTATTACACCTATAAACATCAGTGGTTTGAAGTGCCCTTCAACATTCTTCCCGGCAAATAATTTGATTCCTAAAGAAATAATCACTTTCGAGAATGTGGTCTTGACAGAAATAGAGCAGCTCTTCCAAAACAGAAAGTTTGTGAAGTTCAATTTGTCCAAAGATGATATGTCTACCATTAAAACATTGGCGGAACGAGATGACCTTGTGGTCAAACCGGCCGATAAGGGCGGTGGGATCATTTTACAAGATAAAATCTCATATGATCAAGAGGCTTTAAGACAACTTGCCAACCCTGAACATTATAAAAAGCTCTCCTGTGACCCTACTACCAGAATTAGAAAACTTATTCTGACCCTGACAACTAAGGGCTATGAGGGATTGTGGATCAGTAAAAAGGAATTCGAATACTTAAATAAAGATGATTTCAGTATTCCAGCGTTTTATACGCTGCCTAAGATCCACAAGAACAGCCAACAACCACCTGGAAGACCTATAGTGGCTGGCTGCCAGTCGGTGTTGCAGCCGCTGGCAGAATACGTTGACCATTTTTTGAAACCTTTTGTCCCTAATACAAGATCATTTACTCAAGACAGTAGGGACGTGATTGTCAAACTCGAAGGTGTCCATTATAGCCCAGAACTTAACATCCTGGCTACAATGGACATCGAGAGTCTATACACCAACATACAACAGGCAGAGGCAGTAGAAATGATCCGTAACATCTTAGAGACCCGTACACGTCCCCACCAAGTACCTACCTGGTTCATTACCGAGTGTGCTAGGATTGCACTATACGAAAATTATTTTCTTTTTAACAATGATTTTTTTGTACAACTGAAGGGCGTGGCCATGGGGGCGGTTTTTGCCCCCACAATAGCGAATTTGTTTGTTGCAAACTTTGAGGAACGAGTGGTTTTTGAGAATAACCCCTTCCTAATACATCTGGCAAACTATTTAAGGTACATCGACGATGTTTGTATAGTTTGGGAAGGCACACAATCTGAATTAAAAGATTTTCATCGTTGGCTGAATACTAGAGACAAAAACTTACAGTTCACCTTAGAAAGTGATGCTAACAGCATCAGTTTTCTGGATTTAACTATCATGCATGTGGATGGGACTCTTGCCGTCAGCTTATACACCAAACCGACGGCTCGAAATACCCTCTTAAAATACAGCAGCCACCATCCCCGCAGTCTGCGAGATAACCTCCCTTTTGGCCAGTTTCTCCGGATCCGGAGGAACTGTACCAGAAGGGAGGATTATTTTCGGGAGGCCAAAGTATTACAAGAGAAACTGGTGATGCGTGCATATCCCTATCGGCTGGTAAAACACGCAATGAAGCGTGCCTGGTTTTATGACCGACAGGCCCTACTGCAGAAAAAGCAGTCAAGAACTCCAGATTCCAACATTGAACAAACTACTTGTGTCTTGACTTTTGGTACAGAATCGACAGCAATAACCAAAATTATCAGAAGCAATTGGCATCTGATTAAAAAAGTTGAACCCCAATTGGCTATGCCAAGATTTGCGTTCAAAAGGGGAAGAAACCTAAGGGATCACTTGGTTAGAGCCTACACTGAGGCTAAACCAAATACCCTCCCAAACATTTGGGGATTGGCCCCCATTGTGGGACACTTCCCTTGTGGTAGCTGCACTGCTTGTGCCACCACTCAGGCCAAAAAAAGTTGCTGTATTAACGAAAAAACATTTGTATTCAAACATCATTCTAACTGCCTGACCAAAAATGTGGTTTACTGCATTCAATGCCCGTGTGACCTCTATTACATAGGTAAAACATCGCAGGAAATAAGAAAACGGATTACCCAGCATCAATCTCGTATCAGATGTAAAGTTATGACAGCACCACTAGTTGAGCACTTTACTAAATTGTCGCATGCTCCTACTGATATGAAATGGTATGTAATAGAATGTGTAAGAGGCACAAGGAGAAGACCCAATGTCGAAAAACTACTGACACAAAGGGAAAACAAACTGATTTGGTTGTGTGACACAGTCGAGAATGGGCTTAACAGTTTTATTGAATGGCACAATTTGGCCACTTTGACCTGACTGCTTGTGCGCCTGTTTATATTGTTTATATGGATGTAAATGCTATCGGATTATTTATACCTTACTGCTCACTCATGGATATTTCTGCCTTCCTCTCCATCCATCTGTGTAGGAATTACTAGCCCGTGTTGGCTGATCTTTCTGAATTTTCCGATATGTACACGTTTTTTATGTAATTTTTTATGTAATGTTACACGATGATGGCTATAGCCGGTTGTTCTGCACTTTACTGTTGTTATATGTTTAAGAACTACACTTTATCCCATGGCCTGTGATTAGGCTAAGATGGCCGCCGCCTTAACGGGCCGCGTTGGCGTCACCAGTTTACTTAACCACGTGATGGTTCTGATGTCTGGGCGTCCCGAGTAGTTACCGGTGAACGAGCACGGACTTCGAAGAGCCGGCGCATAGCTGCTGATTAAGTAAGTTTTACACGTCTGCTCCGTTTTTGGAGCCCGTTCCGTGTTTCGTATTTTGATATGCCTGATTATGCAGGCGCACACGCTAACGCTTCCCCATGTTATTTGTTTATAGATTACGTGGCGACATTTTGACATGTAAGTTGACTTCTGTTACTTGGCGTACTGGTACATGATTACAGTGGCAGTTGATTACGCTATTACAGGCACTATTTGGGATTAATGTTTTATGTTATATTTTGTTTTTAATTCATATATAGAACGACCTGAGTGGCGTTTTATTTCTCGTGAGTATTACTCAGACCTCGGGATACTAAGATGCCCGTGATTAAGTTTACAGTTATAGATACCCCCTTTTATTCTTTATTCTTTACTCTTTCACCTGGTGTGTTTTTCACTGAAGATTACACGCATTTGGCGAGATGTGCAATATTAGTCACACAATTATACCACCCCTTGTAGTACTGAACCCGCATGCTCACTGGCTGCATGGGTTGAATGTTCTAGTTGGTGTGGTTTTTAGTAGTTTTTTAGTAGTTAACATGCTATTGGGCTTCACTTTGTTGGTTTTTTGTGTTGGTCTGTGCTAAGCTGGATATTGGTCTCCATGTGCCTCAGGGTTTATTATTGTTATTGTTGTGTTTATACTAGACATTGCTGTGCAACGTCTTTGTCCTGAAGATGGTCCGACGGATCTACTTGACCAGCATGGACCGAAACGTCGACGCTTAACACCTGACATGCAATACACTGTATAATTCACTGTGCAAATTGATTTGTGAATTTCTATGTGTAATTACTTACTTTGTTGTGGTTTAGAGTACGTAGCCACACATTTTGCTGTAGGTGTATGTAGACTAGCATTTAGTTTACATGTTATGTTAGTCTGTCTGTTGCCAGTTTTTGAAAAAATCTAAATTGCATAATCAAAAATAAAGTGAATATATTTTTGATATAAACCCTCGGGTCACTCTATTGATTTGTGGGATCACTCATGTGACACTGATAAATATAAAGTGGTTGTTGTGAATGACTCCTACCTGGACATTTAGCTTATCTATCTGATATTACCCAGTCCCGGTGGGATTATTGGGTGGCTCTATTCTATATATTGTTAAATACAAAGAGGCAGCTGAAGTTAGCATCAGATGCATGTTTAACCGTGTCATGCTGCATTCCACAGGCGAGGCCCTAATTAAAAGGTCACAAATGTCAACAAGACAGCCTTACAAGATAACATCTCGGCCGCTACTGCTGGAACACGTTATACAGGTTCTGCCAGTCCCCTGCTCATGGTAACTGAAGCTGACGAAAGCCAGTAAGTTTAAACACCTGCAATATTTCGCTCTATTTAAAACAATAATTTCTCTCTCTTTTTTTTCTTTTGCGCTAAAATTCATCTCCCTACTCTTATATTATTAACCTAGATTTACTGAATAAATCACCAAACCTAATAACACACATACTAGTCTTTTTAGAATAAAAGCTTCTTGTAATTCTATGACACATTGACTCGCTGAATCACAAGAAGCACAACCTGCAAACATATATATTAAGATCTAAATGTATGTATTTACTAAAGAGACACTTTAAAAAGGGGCCCTGAAACCATTTAAACAGTCTATTTATCTGAAAATCGACTTTGGTGTTCTAGATACTAAGAAATAAATATCCTACAATTTTATTGCATAGTGGGTATTACTAGAATGTCTACTACCTAATTTATGAGTCATACATTTGAAAATACTACGTTATACCTTATAGAAATGAGCTTGTTTGCGCCTAGGGTAAGGGAAATTGCGCACAGAAGTGTTTGGTCATTTTTGTGGTACAACATAACTTAAATCAAACATTTTAATGCTAGGGGGTCATAGTATGAGTGTTAAGCTTCACAAATATTAAAAAACGATTTTTGTAGTACTTGTTTTTAATAATTATTTTTCATAATTAACAATTATTTTCTCCTAATGAAACCTAATTTTTGCTATTTGTGACTGGTCTACATGTAAAACGCTCACTATATCCCTAGCCTATTATTTAGATACATATTAACACACAAGCTTAGGCGCAGCTGCCTAACTGGGAATGCGTGAGATTACTGCGCCATATTTATTTAAAAAGGACTGTTTGCAAAATTCCACCACCCGTGTTTAACTAAAGAGGTGCTGGCTGAATGAACATTCTTATTAGATATACTGCAGCTGAAAAGACTTGGTCGTGAACATCTAACACCGTGCGTCTAAAGAACAGGCAATTTCGTTTTTTCATTTTTTTTCTTTGGAGCCTTATTTACATCTATTGGACGTGACCCATACACATACATACATTGAGCTCATTCCAGACACAAAACAGAAGGGGAGTCAAACACTCAGGCCACACAAAACAGCGTGCTCTAATCATTTCTTGTAAATAGCGCCGTCGCAATTTACAACAAAACCCACAAACAACATAGACATTTAAACACACATTTTAACCCATAGGTCAACACTTAGGACAGAAACAAGGAACAGCCTACAGACTGTGCTCAAAAATAACCTACCAATACTAGTTGTAAACCATATTTACAACAAAAACGTTTTTGTTCCTATTTTTTTCGTTTTTTATTTTTTTTTTTAATTCTTCAACAGATTTCCAGAAGGCTGCAAAAGGGACAGCCTCACAGACCTTTAAAGAGAGCTCATAAATTGGAGTTCCAACCGGAGGTATCAGACGCGAATCCTCCAACCGGGAAACACCACTCGAACCAAGAACTTAGGCCTACCAGAACAGACAAATGTATCGATACCCGAACTGAACTGAATGATTATCGTAACCAGTGATAATCTTATGAAACCGAACCGAAACCAAGAACTAATGAAACCGAACCGAAACCAAGAACTAAAAGGATTATCGAAACAGGCACATTTCCGCGACCAATAAATAACTAAGGACTCAGAACCAAAAAGGACTGGGAGCGACCCACTTTTATTCTTCAACTAAAGCAGATGGAGAAAATATCTCTTCATTAACTGCCTATACAAATTGCAATTTGCATATACACAAATATTTGTCCAAATTATAACTGTCAATTCCCCACTGCACTAACAGTCTGTTAAAAAATACTTACAGCAAGAAAAAAATAAGTTCCTTAGTCAGGAGTGGCAACTTCAGGAGAGTTTTAAGTCAGAAAAATCAAAAAACATACTGGGCCACAGAGACAGATAATCCCCCAGAAAACCCTGTGCCCAGAGTACCTCTTTTTGGTAGAATTCTGTCTTGTCTTCCCCAGCAGTTTTTCCATCCTTTGACAAAACACTACTGAAGATAACCACTCCATGATAAGGCCCCACGTTGGGCGCCATTTGAGGAAAAGTAGAAAATGACTCACTCTCCCCACCAGGGATCTATCCAGCAGTTTGCATAATAAAGCAGCAAAGGAATTGACAGGCAATCTGTAAAATTAAAAGACATCTTTATTATAATTAATTATGAGGCTTCGTCGTCCAACCGTAGTTTTACAATTGAAAGAGGGAGCCTGCCTGAGCTTTCTCAGGCAGGCTTTTTATACAAAAAGTTTGGCCCTAGGCTCACATTCTTGCTTTGAAACACATCATTGTAGGTTGCTCCCATGGTACCATAACAAAGCAGGCTATAATTATGAATTCCATTCTACTTGCCCAAACTGACCAACCCATCTTCCATCATGAACATATGTCAAACTTCACATATTTTCCTGTGCAGGCCGGAGAAGCTCACAATAGAACTGGTTTCCTCCCCATCATATAAACAGTCACCTCCCCATTGTAAAAGCCCAGAAGCAGAGAAACAGAGCCAGGTGTGGAAGATAGAAATGTAGGATAAGGGATGCTTGTGGGTCATAAACAGGCATGGCTACTGTATTCGGCCTTCTAATCTTGCTCAGGCCAATGTACACAACAAGTTGCTCAGATCTTTAATATAGATTGACTAGAGGGCATGGACTGGTTTGGTGAGGCCAACATCACGTAGGCAGATTCAGCCTGTTCAGGTCAAATGGGAGTCAGGAAGAACTCAAGCTAAGGAATACGTGTCCTTTAAGAATCATTGGCTCATGTATATGCCTATGTAAAGGGCAACAACTAAAATGGACGCTGCTCACAACCTGGAGACCTGTGGGCTCAGAATGAATTTGTCAATAACTTCTGCATTCATCATTGTATCGTGATGAAAATACACACACATATAAAACTTGCCATTTTCGTTTCTCTGATATCAAAATCATAGCAGAATAATGATATTTTAAACACAGGTTCAGATTTCAAAGAACCTCAGAGGGACCAGAAGGGATTAAGGCTATTTGCTCATCTGAGAATGTGAGACAATTTATCACAATTCAACTAATGCCTATTTCGATTTACAATTGGTGAATACTAAACTCAATCTTTATATCAAACTTTCCCAGATTTGTGTTTTTCTCTCCCTTGCTCTGTGTCAAAGTCTGATGACAGAAAATACATGCTGGTCCCCATAAATGAGTACTGGTTGGACCCACCTGCAACCATAGGCTCAAATTAGGCACTGGATATTATTTACTTGGTCATTTCTCAAATCTTCTCAATGAGATTCTGGGTTGTCTTTTCTGTAAGTATCCTCGTCAATTCAGAACCCAAGGATTTCACCCCAGCTTTTTTGTCGCGTAGGTGGAGATAGATGTTAAAAAGTATTAATTGTTGGTTGCTGTTATGTCATGTGGAACAGAGTGGCATTGGGGGTGAGAGGGAAGATCTGCGACTTCCCCCCAATTGATATGGATTCCAGACAAGATGCCAAAGAGAATAAATTCCCGCAGAAGTGGGTTAATGTTGTGCTGTATGTCTCTGACATAGAGAGCAATGTCGTCCGCAAAAAGCAATATTAGTATCTGGCACAAGTTGCAGTGCAGCGCCTTGTCCTGGTGGTGTTGTCTCAATTGAGTTACCAGTGGCTCAACCACCAGGGCAAAGAGCAGGGGGGACAATGGGCACCCCTGCCTGGTGCCTCTGGTGATGGGGAAGGCTCCAGATAAGTGACCATTAATTAAGACTTTGGCTGTTGGAGTCGGTTTAGCAGCCGTATCCATGAAAGAAATAAAGGGTGTAAGCCCATTCTCTGTAACACCCCGAGGAGGTAATCCCTCTCATTGGAGTCCAACGCCTTAGTGTCGTCCGAAAAAACTGCAGCGAACTCCAGATCGGGATCAATGTTATGCAGAATTGAGAAAAGGGTGCAGAGATTATATGTAGTTGCTCACCCAGGAACGAAACCCACCTGATCAGGAAGGACCAGCTTCTCCATTAGCAAATGTAGCCGTTTGGCTATGACTTTGGCGAAGATTTTTGTATCGCAATTAATGAGGGACAGTCGTCTGTAGGAGTCACAATGGAGTGGCGATATCCTGGGTTTGAGAAGGGAAGTAATGAGTGCCTCTCGCATGGAGTGGGGAAGTGTGGCAGTCTCAAGGGCATCTTCATATACCTCTATATGGAATGGGGCTAGCTGGTCTATATATGTTTTGCAGAATTCAACGTGAAGCCCATCCAGGCCAGGAGCCTTGCCAGACTTCATGTGCATTTTAGCTTCATCTAGTTCGAAGGGGGGGGCATAGGAATTCCCTTTGTGAGTCTCCCAGCCACCCAAGTGCCACTTCCCCTGAAAGTCATCCAACTCAAGGTGGTCGTGCCTATTTGATGTGTACAGCGAGGAGTAGTGTGTGGTAAATGTACTAAGTATGTCAGCAGTATCACAAAAGAGTATATCTCCGAGGCCGTAAATCTCCAAGACATAGTTAGAAAAGCGTGGCCGTCATATTATCTCAGCTAAGGCTTTCTCAGGTCGCTCCCCCTCCCCGTATCACCGGGCCACCCAGTATTTACCCCTAAACCTTGCCTCACGGTCAGCAGGGGCGGTGTACTCAGAGAGTTTTTTTGTGGAAGCTGCGCTGGATTTGGCTGTCACCACCCGTGAAGAGTCGCGTCTCCAGCACCTTAAGCTCAGCCTCTAGTCTTTGCAGTGTACCCTGTATATCCCGTAGGACCCCTGCAATTTTCGAGATTCAGATTCCCTGTGACCTTGAAGGCCTCCCAAACTGTTTCGAGGCAGTCCAGGGAGCCCTTGTTTCTCTGAAATAAATTCTGGATTTCTTCCCCCAGTTCACTATGGAATGCTGCGTCAAGCAGCGCTAATGGCAGCAATATGCAGCTCCTGCGCGGAATACCATATCCTGGGGAAATAAGTGTGACTTTAACAGGGGAATGATCGGAGTATGTTCTCGCTAAATGTGTTGTATTAGTTATTGCTGGGCCCAGGCCTTCGGAGATATGAGGGTGGATATGGCGCCGAGCGTCCAACAGTCTGTTTTCTGCCACTATGCCCTGCAGTATCTTGTGTGATCCACTATAGTCATGCGAGGCAGGGTTGGACCTGTCAACGGCAGGATCAAGGGCAAAATTTAAATCTCCCCCCCAAATTATGTGAGTGGAGCCAATTGACACAATCTTACCCCAAAGTGTGCTGAAAAGGTCTGCGGAGTCAACGTTAGGGCAGTAACAACATGCCAAGGTGACCGACTCCATACCCAACTGCCCCCATGCAAGACAGTATCTCCCATGTTGATCTAGTAATGTACCAGCCAGGGCAAAAGGAGTCCGTTTTTTTATAAATATTGCCGTTCCCCTAGAGTACAAGAAGTAAGTTGAGAATATCCTGTGGTCAGCCTATTGATGTGTGAAAGTATTAGTGTGCCTAGGATTAATGTAGGTTTCTTGGAGCATTGCAACATGGATCTGGTGACGTTATAAGTATGCCAGTATGTGGCGGTGTTTCCGTGGGTCACCTAACCCCCTAACATTCCAAGTATTTATCTGCAATTACTGGTGAGGCATTGGGCTAGCCATATTCCGTGGTGGTACGTGGTAGGCGGCTCTGTGACCCTAGGTTGTCTGTGGAGAGGATAGGAATACAACCACAGTTCGGTCTGTCATGCTGTGTCACATATGTTGCAAAACACTCCCATTCCCTCACCCATTGAAACATCCCAAACATGTCAGAAATACCTTCCCACCCCCACCCAAAGACCGAAAAACTTCAAGAACGAGCTACATGCATTGCTGCAGCAAAGTTCAAAGGAGGAGCACCCTCGGAGGGGAACTCCTAGGTTCATGCACGGTCACTCCCCATCCTCAGAGAGTCAAAGCAGTGATGTGGATGACCTCTGAGAGGGCTGAGGGCGCTCGGCACTGATTGTCTCAGACGCCTAATGCATCACTTATCTGGTCAGCGGTGACAGGTGCCCCACGCTGGAAGATGTATCTCTCAAAGTTCTTGAGGCGCCAAGCCGTCGTGGTGTCCCAGATGCAAAGGTTGCATTTTGGCGTTTGAGGCATTTCAAGAATTCCTCCACTTGATGCGGTTTAGTAAAGAAAGTTTGTTTGCCTTGATGAGTGACTCTCAGGCGGGCCGGGTATAATAGCGCATAGTCTATTTGGGCCTGACGCACCTTTTGTTTGGTGGACTTGCGTCTCTCCTTCTGCAAAGTCGCTATGAAGTCCGGGTAGATAGTAAGGTTCAGTGACTTAATATCGAGGGACATAATATAGAATGCCCAAAATATCAACTCCAAAATATGGAAGGACAAAATATAGAATCCCTATTCACAAACAGGTAAGTACTAAAATATTGAATCCAAAATATAGATTGTTAAAAATATAGTTAACTAAAATATCGAATTTTTGAAATATATTAAAAGTAATATAAATTAATTAAATATTAAAAACAATTAAATAAAACAAACTTAAAATAATGTAAAAAAATCTTAAAATATAAAAATAATAAATGTAATGTAAAGATGTAGAGAATTTGTGGGATAGCCAGAGGGTAAAAATTACTATCCCCACTCCAGTGAATGCAATAGTAGGGAAAGCGTTGGTTAGCATAGGGGTAAAAATTACTATTCCCACTTCAAAGAGTGCAACAGTAGGGGAAGCGTTGGATTGCGTAGGGGGGGGGTAAAATAAACTATTCCCACTCCAGAGAGTGCACTAGTAGGGGAAGCGTTGGATAGCGTAGGGGTAAAAATTACTATTCCCAGTCCAGTGAGTGCAACAGTAGGGAAAACGTTGGATAGCGGAGGGGTAAAAATTGCTATTCCCACTCCAAAGACTGCAACAGTAGGGTAAGTAATGATTTAATATTAAAATAAAAGTACATTAATTATCAATACCAATACAAAATTAATTAAAAATAATTACCAATTAATAAAAATTGATTACCAATGAAAACATTAAGTACCAATTAAAAAAATACTAATTAATAAAAATGAATTACTAATTATTAAACATTAATTACCAATTAATACATATCAATTAAATATCAATACATATAAATAAAAATCATTTTTAACTTTATTAAATCACTTCCCACCCTATTCCCCTATAAACCCACAACCCGCTCCAAATAAATACAATTAACATAAATATCAATTAATCAATTAATAAAAATTATTTACCAATTAATAAAAATTAAATACCAATTAATAAAAATTAATTACCAATTAAAAACTAATTATCAATCAATTAATTATCAATACATGGAAATAATAATTAATATTTAATTTACTGTAATTAAATTACTTCCCACCCTATTCCCCTATAAACCCACAACCCGCTACGGAATTAAATTACGCAAAACTTAAATTACATTACATTCTTTACTTAAAAAAAATGTAACATACATTACAAAATTAATACATAATTTTAATACATATACTACCATACAGAACTCGATATTATGGAAATCGATATTTTAAATTAGATTTTATGGAATTCGATATTTCATACCCTAAATTCGATATTCTGAGCTGTCTATATTTTAGTAATTCGATATTTTGGGCTTTCTATATTTTTGATTCGATATTTTGGGCAGTCTATATTTTGGAATTGATATTTAGGGTGTTCACCAGATAGTAAATGTGTTGCCTTCAAAATTAAGTTGACGTTTTTCCCGAGCCGCCCGGAGGGTAACATTACGGTCCTGGTAATTTAGAAGTCGAGCGATGATGGGCCGTGGCGTGCTCCCCAGCAGCGGTGTGGGCCCGAGCGATCGATGTGCCCGTTCAACAATGAATTGGGACGTAAAAGATTCAGCACCAATTGTTGCCAAAACAGTCGCTCTACATACTCTTCCATCTTCCCAGTGTTGGTACTCTCCGGGATGCCAAGGACTGCTGCTGGTCACGTCAGGATCTTCTTGGTGCAGGTGGCTGCTTTTCTTTGTTTCAAACATCAGCTGTGGCTGTTTTGCATCCGTCTTCCCCATATTCGAGATGTTGCAGCTGTGAAGTTAGTGTCATCCCGTAAGCATGCGGCTCCCGGTCGACCTCCGAGGATCACAATGAGTACCAGCCACAAACAGTATTAATACAGGAGGAGGCCTTGCAGAAAGGACAGCTGCATTCACACGGGGTACCCTGCTGGAGGCTGGTGCACGAAGGGGAACGCTCTCCCATTGGGGGGTAATGTCTTAGTGCCCTGGACAGTAAATCAGCAAGCAATCACGTATTACCCCGGATGAAAGCCCTGTAATTACAAATGATGGCGGCTCACGCTGCAGGTGGTGCCCAGTAGCAGCACAGCACGGCAACGGCTCCAATGTCAGAGAGGCACAGAGCTAGGATGATTCAAGCTGCTGCAGAGGGCTGCACAGCATGGTCATCTGAATGCTGAGGGCGACAGCCGCACCATGCACAGCGCGAAGGCAGGCCAGACACCATGGCAGCAGGACAAGCGCTGTGCATTGCTCCTATCTCGAGTGTTGAGCAGGGAGGTGGGTCTGTGAGTCCTCCCTCACAGCTACACCTGCTGCCTGGATACCAGGAGCAATGTTGGCACCCTATGCACCCCGTAGACCGGAGAAGAGTCGCAGAGGGAAGGCAATGAGCCTATGCAGTTCTGGTTGCAACAGGCAAGCGGCAGGGGAGTACTTGCTTGTCTTTGCTTGTGGTGGGGCACAGCGCACTCACCCTTCTTTCCTCCAGTGCCGATACCGCTGACCAGCCAGACGTAACGTGCTCCACAAGGCAGTAGTTCCAGGCAGATCAGGCCTTCCCAGTGGTGGTAGCAGGACGTGAATATAGCGGCAGTTTAGCCCCCGCTGCATGCACCCAATTCACAGCGCCAGTGCATGGGGTAGTAGTCACCTTGTTGCAGTGCTTATTGAGAGGTTAGGACCATCTGGGCAGGATAATTTGATGGATTACTGCGCCGAGCTGCACGAGCCTCTTACTCCAGTGCGGCCATCTTGCTTGTGCGACACCTTTTGCCCCCTCTTCTGCTGTAATGTAAGATGTATTATTTGTTTTGGCTTTGGTGATTTCCACTGGTTCAGTGTATGTCGTCTATATGCCAAAGTCAGGTTTGGTACGCAGATTTGCTGCCTGAGATTTGGTTGTGTTCAGGACCAAGACCCTAGCATTATTCACTGCCCTTTCCTCTTTCCAATCCAGTAGTTGTTTGTCTTTGGAATTAATCTGTATTTGGGCAGGAGGGTCAGGACTGATGGGCAAGCAAGGTCCTTCGCAGTTGCCTTTTGGGTGGTTCCTTCAAGCAATTTCTGATCTGATTGCAGTTATTGTTGTGGATGTTGGCATTGATGTTGGGGATATGTTAGGCTTTGGTTCCAGGGACAAGTAAGGCTTTGAGTGCAAATTGGGGAGGATTATAATTTTTGGTTCAAGTGTTGCCCTTGAGGCTTCCCTTGAGGCTTCTCGCGTACAAGAGGATGTGGCTCCTTCGCGAACTGTGTCTGGTGCGGTTGTGCTTGCTGCCAAATTCCCAGGTTGTGCAGGCATATTTATGTCATGCATTGCCTGTTCATGAATTTCACTTTCATGTGCTTTGTGTCCATAATTGCCTTCTATAGCTCGTGCTTCTTTGTCCGTGTTTTGATCCTTGGTGCTTGCCGTCGTTGTGATTGGGACTGCTGCTTCTGTTTGAGCTGTAACCTCTGGATGCAGAGGAGAGGGGAGACCCCTGAGCTTTTTGATCCTGGAGTTCAATACTACCCCTGCGTCCTTCACAAATGAGAATGTCGGTTATATCTTTGGTTGGTAGCTAGTTCTTGTTATTTTCGCTGGTGAGACATTGTTTATCTCTACCAGGATCGTATGGTCCGGTATGTCATGGGCTTCTGTCCTTGCATGCTCCTTGATAGACTCACTCAGAATTATGCTCTTCCTTTTTCTTTTACTGATCACAGAAGTGACTGTTTACCTTGCTTTCCCCGACCTGTGGTATTGGAGGCATTGGTGCAGATGACCACCCGTTGGACAGTGGGGTGGGTAGCTGGAGAAAGGGGAGCGTAATTCAGGAGGTGATTGATTCAAGCAGTGGTAGAGAAGGCATCTCTGCCTTGAGGGAGAGAATGTTCTGACTGGGAGCTGCTGTCTGTGACTGTGGTTATCTATCAAGCAATGACAAGCAATTTCTGTAGTTGTGTGGATAGGTGTCTATCCACCTAATCAGCAGTACAGTGAGCGTCAAAAGTGCCAGGGAGGTTGTTGGCTGGTTTGGCGGTTTTGCGGCTTGGCTTCCCACATGACCTGCGGTTCTAATACTCCACCAGCCTGGGTGGAGAAACCATTCAAGTTTCAGGTTCAGGAGCACTAGTGATGTTAGGCAGTGGTGAAGAGGAGCAGAGAAGGGAACAGACTCCGCCAATTGCCACCCCTCGCTGTCGCTGCCGCGCTGCCTCTGCCTGCTACTTCTACCAAAGGCCCCTCACTCAGCACTCCTAGCTCTCCTGGCTCCCTTAACCAGGCTTCGAGCTCCATGAGAGCCGATTGCTGACAACAGCGGGGACACCCTGTTTCTGTGCACACACTGTTTCTATGCACAGCACTTGTTTACGTCTATCACCGCACAGCTCGCAGCTTGCAGTTTTTTTTACTAACAGCTGGTCAGCCTCCTCTGGCTAACAGTTGCTCATCCTGTGTTGAGGTAGCTTAACATAATCTTAAAATGATGCACATGAGCGTATGAGCTCTCAGATCACAATTGAAGCTAGCCTTCTCTTAAGTATCTGGCTACTGTCTTGCGCTCCTGACCCTGATGTCGCACAGTCAGGGGTATGCTGCCCTCCACCGCCATAGCTTCACAGCAACCCTGGATTGGCAAATGCGGCAGACTACCAGGGGGCAGGGGGCGGTTGAGGAGGCGGAGAGGCCAGCGGTGATGGGAAAAACATTTTTTTAGTTAGTGTTATGTATTTTAGTATGTATTTTAAATGTATGTGTTCTATTTTATTTGTCTAAGTATTGCATTTGTTTTTTTTGTATTAAAAATATTTTATTGAATTTGTTTCATAATAAACAATAAGCAAGACATACAGAAAAGAATAACATTGCAAAAGATCTAGTAAACTACTAATGACGCAACATTTGCTAATTCATTTTCAATAACTGACGAGAAACTTGTTCTTAGAAAACTTAAAATGGGGGAAAGGGAATGGAGGGTTGCATATAATATCAGATCATTATTAATTGATAAATAGAGCTATTAAACAATAACAAATTATATAGAAAAAGAACAATAAAGGGGGAACAAGCAATAAATACACTATGACTTTGATAAATAGATATCAACAGGAGTCCAAAATAAATGATAAGAAATAGAATTTTGACAAACCCCAGACAAGAATAACTGTGCAACTCTTCTTGTAAAAATAACCCATGACCACTAGGCATGAACTGATAACTTTGAAACATCGTTCCAACAAAAGGTTATTGATTTTAACGCAGCTGAAATTAAGAAGTTAAAGAGTTTACATTCAAGTTCACTTAAATCTTGCGACAAAGTTACAGATTTGCAAATTAACATTTTATATGATACGTCTTCTTGAATATTAAGAATCCTTTTGATAATATCCCATACTGCTGTCCAGAATTTTGAAAGGACAAGTAAAAAGCATATGTTGTAGTGATCCAGAGGGTAGATTACAATGCCAACATGCATCAGATTGAAGTAGTTTAGTGTGAAATAAACGTGATGGAGTCCATAAGCAATTAAATAAGATATAAGAATTAGTTTGAAAAAGTGAAACAGGTAACCGTCCAGACATATTTGTAATCCATATATATTCCCATGTATCAGTAGGTAATGAAAGTGATAATTCAGTATTCCAGAATGTTGCAATCATATCTATGTTACTGCCTAGATTGTTGGACAATTTTTTATATAAAATAGAAACACAATGAGCATTGGTTGATATAGTTTGAGTATAGATAGATAAATCAGCATGAATATTAGATGGAATAGCTTCTGAAAAAGAATCTAAAATCGAATTACTTAAATATTCATATTTTATAATATCAGAATTAGCTAAACCAAACTTTGGGGCCCATTAGGATGGCGGGCGGATTGCCTCCACCAGGCTGGCGGTAGCCACCGCCAGCCTGGCGGGGGCAATCCACCTGCCATCCTCACTGAAATTACCCCCGCCACATTAGGATGGCTGGGGGGTCCGCAGTGGACGGGAAGACCGTCCGCCGCTTTTCCGCCGGTCGCATTTGTGCGTACATATGGTGGCGGTGTCTTCGAGACACCGCCAACCATATTACGATGCCTGCGGTCCTATGCCTTGCCACGGCGGCATTGCTTCCATGGAAAGGCATACGGTCTTTGCTTTGGGGGCCTGTTGCGGGCCCCCAGGGTGAAGGGGGGTGGGGGTGCACATGGGGGGTACCTATGGTACCCCCCCGGCGTTTCAAAGTACAACATGACAGGCACCGCGCGGTGTCTGTCATGTTATGCTTTGAAACGCACAACATGCATTTTTAGCATTGCGGCGGGCGGTGCTTTCAGCACCGCCCGACGCAATGTTAAAAATGTGGAATGCACCCACCACTGTGGCGGGTGCATCCTAATTCCGCGCACGGGACCCCCATCCTTATGGCGGATGGTCTCTTCCCACGACAGGCCGCCCGCCATCCTAATGGGCCCCTTTGTAACATGTGAAATGAAATAAAATTATTATTAGAATAAATATCCTTAAGATAAAAAATACCAGCTTTAATCCATGAATACCAGAAACTAATATTTCTATTCAGTTTAATAATATTGCTATTCCATAATGATAATTCATCAGTATTGCACATAGGATATTAAAAAATTGAATCTATATCATTGAAGATCATTTTGGTGGATTTGAGGATAAGAGATTTATGAAATAATGAGGATTTGTTAGACATTGTTAACAGTGTGGGAAGAGGAAAAGGATTCACAATGGAATTTTTTATATGGAACCATGTAGGAGGATTATGTATACAGAACTGATTAAACCAAATAGCACTTTGTTTTAAAACTAAACGCTTTATGATAAAGAAGAAAATCTGGAATACCAAAACCAGCATTACATTTAGACATTTTTCATTTTTTATAACTAATACGTTGTGCTTTGCTATTCTAAAGAAATTTGAAAAGGAGTTTATCAATATCTTTATAAAATTTTAATGGGAATTGAATGGAGATCATGGCGAGAGTATAAAATATTTTAGGAGCAATATTCATTTTAATAGATTCCATTCTACCCCACCATGAAAGATGTAATGAAGTCCATTTAGATGTTTTTTCTTTGATATAATTTAAAAGAAACTCACTGTTTAAAGTTAATGTTGATTTTATAGAAGAAGAAAATAAAATACCCAGATATTTTAATTTATTTCTTTGCCAAATAATTTCATGCATGGGATTCATATCAGGAGTACAAAAAACATTTAAAGGAAAAAAATCTGTTTTATTAGTATTCAATTTATACCCAGAAACCAAATAATATTTTGTAATTATTTCTATTAAGGAAGGAAAAGAGGATAATGGATCACTGATAAATAAAAGCACATCATCAGCATATGCTAATGTTTTAATTAGAACATCCTTAACCTTAATTCCTATAATAGTATTAAATTTTATTATAGAGGCAAGAAAGGGTTCAATACCTATTAAAAACAAAAAACTGGAAAAAGGGGACATCCTTGACGTGTACCTCTGAAAAGGGAGAATTGAGTTGAAACTTGGCCATTAATAAACAGACGAGCAGTGGGAGCAAAATATAAAGCTGAAATCATACGGATAAAAGTATCACCAAAATTAAAAGATGAAAAGGTATGAAATAAAAATTGCCAATGACGTTTGTCAAAGGCTTTTTCAGCATTCAAAGCCATGACTCCTGAAGGGCTAACTAATGTCTGACCTTGTTCAATGACATGCAGCAGAGCTCTTGTATTATTAGCTGAGTATGTATTCTTCATGAACCCGAATTGATCAGGATGAATAATAGAGACTAATATAGGGGATAAACGTGTGGCCAGTATTTTAGCATATAATTTACAATCTTGATTTATTAAAGAAATAGGACGATAATTAGAAACAAGAGTGGGGTCCTTGTCTGGTTTAGGAAGAACAATAATTAAAGCTTTCGTAAAAGAACCAGACATACTTACTGATGAAGCAAATGATGTAAAAAGTTGAAGTAAAATAGGTGAGAGTTGGGATTGAAATTATTTATAAAACTCAGCAGGTAAACCGTCAGGACCCAGAGATTTATTTTGTTTGAGAGAATTTATAGCAGATAAGATTTCATCCTTAGTAATAGGTAAGTCCAATCCAAGTTTTTCTGATTGGGACATCTTAGGTAGATCACATGAGGATAGGAAGGAGTCTACCAAAGAGTCATCATTAAACTCAGGTTTATTATATAACTCAGAGTTAAAGTCCAAAAATTCATTAACAATATCTTTATGAGATAAGGCAATTTTATCATTGGGGCCATGAATGGAAGTTTTTTGAGTTTTGTCTTTTTTAATAAGAAGATAATTAGCTAAAAGTCTTCTAGATTTATTTGCATTGAAACTAAATTTAGCTTTGGCTTTAGAAAGTTGGATGCCAGCTCTTTTACTAATAATTGTATTAAACTTATAGCGTAACTTTTGTAACTTATCCCTGTATTGTGAATCATTGGATGTAATAAAGAGCCTTTCATATTTTGCTATCTGTTTTTCCAAGTGTTTAATATTTGCATGAAAGGCTTTATTTTCGTGGGCCATAATAAAAATAGTAGCACCTCTAATATAAGCTTTAACAGCATCCCATCGAGTAACCATAGAAGTTGAACCTTCAGGATTAAATTGAAAATAATCATTAATGGCTGTTAAGAGTTTCGGTTTATTATGCTCGTTGAGAGCTATGCCAGAATTCATTCTCCTTCTAGATTGCTTAGGAAATGTTGATTTCAGAGTTAAGATAGAAGAAATCATAGCATGATCAGAAACATCAATATTTCCAATCATAGGAGTTTTTATAGAATTGATAAGTTGTCTTGTGACTAAAATATAATCAAGTCTAGAGTGTGAATTGTGTGGATTAGAGAAAAAAGTAACATTTTGGTCCGTCGGGAAATGAAGACGCCATATATCAACTAACTTAGTAGTTTGAAGAAACATTTTAAAAGCAAAATAAACCTGAGAGGGGTGAAATTTCGTCTGAGACAATCTATTTAGTAACAGATCAGAGATAACATTAAAGTCACCAGCCACAATTAAAGGGGCATTTCCAATTTTTAGCACCTCAGTTGTAAGAATGGACCAAAAAGTAGGCTCATCCGCAGTGGGACGTAAACATTTAGTAAAAAAATAATAGAGTCATGAACTTTAACTTTAACAATAAAGTATCTTCCCTCTGTATCTGTAAATTTAGTCAAAATGTGGCAATGAGATTTTTTTGCAATTAATATTGCTACGCCATTTTTCTTGCCATTAGCAGGAGAAGAAACAATACTGTCAACTCATTTTCTTTTCATATGATCTAGTATTTTATCATCAACATGAGTTTCCTGTAAAAAACAAAAATCAGCTTTGGAACTGCCTAAATAATCCAAAATCTTAGTAGGCTTAACTTGATGGCGTAAACCTTTAACATTTAATGAAATTACTTCAATGTTTGCCATAATGGAAGAGGAAAGAAGAAAAAGATAAGAAGAGGATACTGAGGAAAAGAACATATAGGAAGGTGTGGGTAGCTCTAGAGAACATCAAAGGTATAGGAGAGGGTAGAACATAGAAAATATGACAAACAAAAAACATAAATGTGAACAGTGAAACGCACACGCGCTCTACAAGCATGGCCAAAACCGTTGGAGCCCAAAAATTGAAAAATTACGCATACAATTGTCAGCAAGAATCAACTTCAAGTGTTAGGGTCATGAGTGTCCATTGAATGCTGCAATTGGAGATCAAGAAAATGTCGTAGATCCTCTGGACGGTGAAAGGATTTTGAGAAATTGTCTTTCCATAAGCGCATTATAGATGGATCAAAAAGGCCATATTTGAATCCAAGACTTCTCAGCTGCGGGTGAAGGTCAGAAAATTCCTTACGTACTGCAACAGTTTCTTTAGCAAAGTCTTGATGAATAAAATGTATTGCCATTGACCATCAATGAGGGAATTTCCTGATTAGAACCAAATGATGATGACGAAAAACTTTAAATATCATTTGCCTTGGTTTGGTATGTGAAGGATTGGGGCGAAAAGGGATTCTGTGGGCTTTTTCAACTTCAAATTTTTCTGGAAATTTAATATTTAAAAGACCAGGAATTAAGGTTTCGAAATATAGACGACAATTAGATCCCTCAACTTCTTCTGGTAAATTAAAGATGCGAAGGTTATATTGTCTATTACGATTTTCCATATCCAAAAGATGTATGCACATTCCAGATATTCTTGTCACCAGTGTGGAAAAGCATCTATTTTGGCTTTATTATCTTATATCTTGATTGAATTATCAGAGATTTTCATAGAAAAACTGGCCATTCTTTTCGCACATTTTTTACTTCTGACGCAATAGTCTCAGTATTAGCACGAAGTGCTTGAATTTCTTCGAAAATTAGAGACAATGAAGGTTCAGATGACTCTACCACTTTTGATTTTGATGGAGGGTGTGAAACCTGCTGTCTCCTTTTATTATTGGCGGGATTTTTATTTTCCATTTTTTAGGAGAAAATTAGCTGACTTTGAAGTAAAATGAATAAATAATTAATAGCAAACGAAATAAAGAAAAGATATTAAGCACTCCTCAAAAAAAGACTGGTGCAGCAGCTAAACAGGACTGTGGGTGTGGCTAGGCCCAAGAAAGGCCCTTTCCTGAAGCATACTCCGCCCCCCTGACAGACAATCCAGACAGTACCTATGTGGAGAGCAGGGAGCAGGAACCACAAAGCTGAAAAACACCACCTTCGTTGACCAAAATAGCACAAAACCTCCTTAGCAGGTAAGTGGCCCCATGCCTAGCACAGCGACCACGTTTGCACCGATTCCTTGATGTGAAATCGTCATTTTTATCGAAAAACGGGCTAAAAAACGAAGGAGCTTACACTCCAGGCGGCCATCTTGAAATCGCGAATCATTGCATTTGTTTTTTGTATTACATTTTTAGAAGTTATTCATTTTATTTGAAGTAAATTTTGCGTTTTAGTTCCATAGTAGGTTGTGGGTTTATAGCGGAATAGAGTGGGAAGTAATTTAATTATAATATATTTATTAATAATTTTTAGAAGTTATTAGTTTTATTTTAAATACATTTTGAGTTTTAGTTATGTAGCGGGTTGTGGGTTTATAGGCGAATAGGGTGGGAAGCAATTTAATTATAATTAATTAATCAATTTATTTAATGAAGTAATTTGTGTTCATTTAATATTTCATATTGTTAATTGTGGCAATTAATTTAGTATTATTTTTGTATTAATTTGTTGTTATTTATAATTACTAATAAATTATTAATTTTCTTAATTGGGTCCTTTTTTAGGAGCAGATTGTGGGTTGATAGAGGAGTAGGGTGGGAAGTAAATTAATTATAATTAATGAATTCATATTTTTTGTTAATTATTATTTATGCAGTTAATATTTTGCATTGTTAATTGTGGCAATTATTGTATTATTACTTGTGTATTCATTGGTTTTTAATTATTATTAATTAATTGGTAATTATGTTAACTATGTTATTTTTTTAGAAGCGGGTTGTGGGTTGATAGGGGAATAGGGTGGGAAGTAATTTAATTATAATTAATTAATTATTTAATATATTTACTAATTATTATTTATGTATTTGAATATTTGTATTGTTATTTGTGGTAATTAATTTATTATTAATTGCTTATAAAACAAGTAAAACATTATTATTTATACATTCAATTATTAGTTTATTAATTTGTTAAATATTCTTAATTATCTGTTATCATGTTAATTGTGTCATTTTTTTATAACTGGGTTGTGGGTTGATAGGGGAGTAGGGTGGTTAATTTAATAAATATTTTTATATTTTAACATAAAACACGTTATTTTAAAGTGTTAATTGTGTGAATTAATTTATGAATGTTTTTTATTGTGCTTGTTTAATTGTTATCAATGAATTAAATAATTGTTAATTAATAATGTTAATTGTGTCTTGTTTTATAACATTGGTGATGTATATGGTGGGTGGTAAATTATGTTTGAATATTTATTTGTAAATTAATGCTAATTGCTTATTTAAATATTAAAAATGCTAATTGTGGGATCATTTTCATGTCTGAGTTGTGGGGTTTATAGTTGTAAATGTTGGGAATAGAATGTATTACAATTAATTTATGATTTGTTGTTAATTGGTTTTATTTTTCAATATAAAATGAGTTATGGGAAATGTGTAAATATTTTAGGTATGTGTGTTGGTGTTTATTGTGGAGAGGGTGGAAAAAAATTTAGTTTACATCAATTAATCATTAGTTGATCATTAATATTCATTTATCAAATAGTCAATAATTTTGGTAATTTTATTTTTATAATTTGTTTGAGTATTTGAGTTTAATAGCTGTAATCCCTCGGCTATCCAACACTTTTCCCACTGTTGCACTCATTAGAGTGGGAATGGTAATATATTCCCCTCGGCTATCCAACACTTTCCCTGCTGTTGCACTCGCTGGAGTGGAAATAGTAAATTATTCCTCTCCGCTATCCAACACTTTCCCTACTGTTGCACATGCTGGAGTGGGAATAGTAATTTTTACGCCTACGCTATCCAATGCTTTCCCTACTGTTGCACTCTCTTGAATGGGTATAGTAATTTTTACCCCTCAGCTATCCAACACTTTCCCTACTGTTGCACTCGCTGGAGTGGTAATAATAACTTTTACCCTTCCGCTATCCAACACTTTTGCAACTGTTCCACTCCCTGGAGTGGGAATAGTAATTTTATGCTCTACGCTATGCAACACTTTCCCTACTGTTGAACTTATTGGAGTGGGAATAGTAAATTATTCCCCTCCGCTATCCAACACTTTCCCCACTCTTTCCCTTGTTGGAGTGGGAATAGTAATTTATATTCCTCTGCTATCCAACACTTTCCCTACTGTTGCACTCCCTGGAGTAGGAATAGTACATGTTATGCCTCTGCTAACCAACACTTTCCCTACTGTTGCACTTGCTGGAGGGGGAATAGTAATTTTTCCCCTTTGCTATCCATCATTTTCCCTACTTGTTGCATTCATTGGAGTGGGAATGTAAATTATTCCCCTCCGCTACCCAACACTTTCCCAACTGCGGCATTCATTGGAGTGGGAATAGTAAATTATTCCCCTTCACTATCCAACACGTTCCCTACTGTTGCGCTCGCTGGAGTGGGACTAGTAATTTTATCCTCAACGCTATCCAACACTTTACCTACTGTTGTACTTATTGGAGTGGGAATATTAAATTATTCTCCTCTGCTATCCAACACTTTCCCTACTGTTGCACTTGGTGGAGTGGGAATTGTAATTTTTAACCCTACACTATCTGAACCTTTCCCTACTGTTACACTTCCTGGAGTGAGAATAGTAATTTTTTCCGCTCCACTATCCAACACTTTCTCTACTGTTTAAGTTTTTGTTGTGGGAATAGTAAATGTTTCCCCTCCGCTATCCAACACTTTTTCTACTGTTGCATTCATTGTAGTGGGAAAAGTAAATTATTCCTCTCCGCTGTCTAACACTTTTCCTACTGTTGCACTTAATGTAGTGTAAAATGTAGTTTTAGAAATGAATAAATATTTAATTTATAATATACACATATTTTATGTACATGTATATATATTTATATATATATATGTATTTATACTTTGTAATATATTTTTAACATTTTATAATTTATTGAAAAAATGATGTATCAATGAAATGAAAATATTATTAAGTTAATATATATTTTACATTTCATATATGTATGTTTAATTTATTTTGACGTTACATTTATTACTTATAATTGTTAAAATGTTCTAATAATTCGGATTTTTTTGTTACATGCATTATTTAATTTATTTTACATAATTTTTTATACATTTGAAAAATGTATATTTTTTACTTGGATATTTTTAATTACTATGGGGTCCATTATGATATTGGGTGGATCCGACTGACATTTTTCCCCTGCCACACGCCAATTACCCCCGCCCTATTACGATGGCGGGGGCCCAGCGGCAGACGTAAAGACCGTCCGCTGCTTTACCGCAGGCAAGCAATCGTTACGATTGCCTGCCGTGCGGTCCTGGGCAATAATATGGTGGCGGTGCCTATCAGGCACTGCCTACCATAGTAGGATGAGGCAAAACCAAAGGAAATGATGGACGGAGCGTTGACAATACAAGCACTCACCCTCAGTCAACTGATCTGGGTGTAATCCATCACCATTCTTTAGCCCACTCTGCCACCCCAGTTCAGACATGGCCATATGCAAATCAGTCTGACCCTGTGCCTCATGGGAACAGTCCAGCCCGAACTGCCAAGCCATATCTTCCCTGGACCGGAAACAAGCTTCCCAGGACCCGTTTCTGGCATTGCAGCCGTCTTCAGCCGGGCTAGCTTAAATCCAGTGGCAAAGTGAGCAAGGGACTCACGTCTGAGCATACCCTGCCAACTTATGGAGAACAAAGCAAAACCAAAGGAAATGATGACCGGAGCGTTGACAATACAAGCACTCACCCCCAGTCAACTGATTTGGGTTTGCCACTGGATTCAAGCTAGCCCGGCTGAAGACGGCAGCAATGCCAGAAACTGGTCCTGGGAAGCTTGTTTCCGGTCCAGGGAAGATATGGGTTGGCAGTTCGGGTTCGACTGTTCCCATGAGGCACAGGGGCAGACTAATTTGCATATGGCCATGTCTGAACTGGGGTGGCAGAGTGGGCTAAAGAATGGTGATGGATTAAACCCAGATCAGTTGACTGGGGGTGAGTGCATGTATTGTCAACGCTCCATCCATCATTTCCTTTGGTTTTATCATAGTAGGGTGTCAGCGGAGTCTGGCCATTCATCGCCGCCATGGAAAGGTATGAGGTGTGTGCCTTTGGGGGCCTTTGGGGGCCCATAGTGGGCCCCATGATGTTAGGGTGGTTATAATATGTTATGTTAATCTGTATTAACGGCTACTCCCTGGAGTGTCCTGGCGCTAAAGGAAAAACAAGATCAGGTAACATCAACCCATGCCCAACCACAACTTCACAGCTGACAGAGCCACGTCTTCAAACTTTTCCTAAAAATGAGGAGGTCAGGGCTCTGTCTGTTTGCGAAAGGTAGGTTATTCCACAACCTAGAGGCCACAGCATGAAAAGATCTACCTCCTACCCAGGAGAGTTGGACCTTTGGGACGGTAATCAGCAGTTGGGAAGAAGATCTCAAGTGCGCTGCGGAAGGTAAGGTTGAAATCTGTCCCTAAGGTAGGGTGCTACAATCTTGTGGAAGGCTTTAATAACCAGGACCAGGGCCTTAAAGTGTATTTTTTTTTGCACCGGGAGCCAGTGCAGTGAGGACAGAAGCTGAGAGGTATGGGTTCTGGGCCCAATCAAAAAGATGGCCCTAGCCGCTGCATTCTGAATTACTTGTAGTTGGACCAGGAGATAGTCCGGAAGGCCGAGATACAAGGAATTCACATAATCCAGTCTGGAAACTACCAAGGCCTGGACAACAGTTTTCCTATAGGGGATAGAGAGCAAGGGAAGGAAATTATGCAGCATTCTCAACCGTCCAAAACACCCCTCAGTCACAGTCTGAACTTGAACTTTCTTAGAGAGTGTTGCATTCAACTTGACTCCTAGGTTTTTCACAGTGGAGACAGATGATACAGGAGGGGACATGCCCTGTGGCCACAAAGTATGCCAGGCTTCAGAGGGACGAGGCCCAAAAAAATGATCCCGGATTTCTCAGAGTTGTATTTTAAATGACTGTGACTAAACCAGGAGAAAACTTTTGAAAGGTAAGAATTAAATAAAGTACCATTAAAATCAGCACCCTTCTCACATGTAAACAACAACTGGGTGCCATCCGCATAAGACACTATTGTAGCCCCTAGTTCCTCCACGAGAGGAGCAAGCGGGACATGTACAAATTAAATAGTGTTGGGCTCAGTATAGAGCCCTGGGGGACACCCACATTCATAGAAGGTGTCTCTGCAGCAAATGGAGGAGACCAGATGGTTTGGGAGCAGTTGGCCAGGAAAGATGTAAATCATCCCAATACTGTGCCACCAATACCGCTCTCCCTGAGGTGGTGGGGATGCACTTGAGGGGTACCTATGGTACCCTCCTATACTGGCATGCACAAGGTGACAGGCAGCGCTCAACAGGCATATTTGGCATTGTGCCGGGCGCTGCACAGAGCACCGCCCACCTCAATGTTAGAAATGCGGGATGCGCCCGCCAGGGTGGCGATCGCATCGTAATGGCCACAGCGGGATGACCGCACCTCTGGCGGTCTGTCCCGTTCACAGTTACGGTGGCAGGCAGACTTTGTCCACCCGCCATCGTAATAGCCCCCTAAATTTTTTTGCGATATTTTAGTACTTACAATTATAAAGATACAATTTCAAGATTTTTGACATCGATATTTATGTCCCGATATTTTTGGGAATACGATATTTTGTCCCTCAATATTTTGTCAGTGATCTGCACCCTTGATATAAAATGGAAAACTGCAGGCATGAACATATATTTTGCTATTTTACAACAATAGGAAAAATGCTCTAATTAACAGCCTTTTGATGAGGCTTTGAGTTTTTCAGTGACTGAATGGGGTCATTCTGTATTATTAAATCCCAAATGTCTTTTTCAAACTTTCCTCTCATTTTTAGCCAATTCACTCAATAGGTGCACCTGTCCACTATGCCCAATTACAATTTACAACTCCTCCTTTTCTAATCCATTCCCATTATTCTATCTCTAGTCCAAACACTACTCTACACACAAGAGCACAACTGAATGAGGAAAAAGAAAGCACACAATACTAACCTACTAAGTAATTTACTCTGATATTGAGTTCATGTTTAGCATGATTCATTACTAAGCAGATTTACTCTGTGGCAGGGCTATTAAGAGCTATATAAATACATTTTACGATGTGGGAAAGAATTGGGCAGAGGATTTGGCGTAATGGCTAGAGCGGCAGTTTTGAAGCTGGTGAGCTGGGTTTGAGTGTGGCCGGGAGTCTCCACATACTTTGATTCTGGGCAAATCACTTAGGGCCTGATTACAACGCTGAGCATACCCAATTCCGCTGCCCTGTCCGATGGGTCAGAGTGCCAAATAAAACTAAGAAACACAACGTTTACTCCACTTACATGGATTGTCTGAAAATATGGCTAGCTCATTATTTTCATAGAACATTGAAGTCGGCGAGGAAGGCTTAGTAAACCATTTTGCCATGTGCAATATTAAGACAATGTCTTCTTTATAGAAAGCAACATATTTTTATCTCGTTTGTAAAAAGATTACTGTTGTGCTATCATTGACATCTTGTTACCATTTCAGCATTTGGAATAGTAAGCACGTCAATTTTCAATAACGCTTGATTTCTTCATTGAAATAGAATGTTTGCCTTTTCAATACAATCTATGAGTAATTGTAAAGTAATCTTCATCCAAGGCAAACACAAACTGCTGCACTAAACAGCACTGATAAATGTGTTGGACAGGGAAAGCAGACATAAAGCTATTATTATGCATTAAAAATAAACTACGTCATTAAAGATCTGTTTAATCCGATGCAGTGATAGAATTCATACTTCAAAATGTGTTTACTGATCTCTTTAAAATGATGCTTATTTTCTTTAGTTTCAAAACTGAGTTGCATACGTATTTGTGATTTGCAGCATCTTATTACAAATTACACTTTCGGAGCTGGCTATGATAACTGGTTCTTGTAAAATGTCACAGTAAGCAGCTAGTAAACAATATGATTAAAGAAAAGTTTGGTTTGAACCACAAGGCAGCATTGAAAACAATATCAAAAGCAGCAACATGATTACATTTTTCCCTGAAAACTACGATTGACAATAAAAAAACTAGAATAAACCACAGATTCATTTCATGGTCAGTCGAATAACATAAAATACACCGCCCTTTGCCCCTCTCTTGAGATTACTCAACCACAGGGAAAATGCTAAAAAGTAAGCTTCTGTCAGAAAGCACTGACTTCCTACTTTGGATTCCGTTACAGCAAAGTACTCTCCAGTGCCCTACCACATCCACTACTGACCACACACAATATCAAATGTGAGATGAATAATAGGAATGGAGAAAGACTAATAGGTAAGAGAGAAAAGAGAGACACTAGGGCCCAGATTTCTTAAAAAGTCATGCAATGCAACACAGCAAGACAAGGTTAAGCCTGGGCTTCCGAATCGGCTACGCCCACGGAGTAGGCGTAGTGTTGCCTCCTACGCATTTTGCGTAGACAGCGTAGCCGGCAACACTACGCCCACTCCGTGTGCGTAGCCGAGTCGGCCGCCACCCGCCTCCCTCCCGCCCTCCCCTACATACATTATTTAAGCAAACTACCCTTAATAAAACAATTGTAAAGCACTTACCGTGTCCGGGGCTTGTCCGGGGCTCCCTCTTGGAATAGCGTCCCTGCATAGATACCAATGCGCATGCGCGGCCGCCCGCGCATGCGCATTTCTCGGGAGAAATGCGCGGCCGCCCGCGCATGCGCATTGGCATCCATGACGACGCGATTCCAAGAGGGAGCCCCGGAGGAGCCCCGGACACGGTAAGTGCTTTAAAATTGTTTTATTAAGGGTATTTTGCTTAAATAATGTATGTAGAGGAGAGCGGGAGGGAGGTGCGTAGTGGGGCTACGCGGAGTGCGGGAGTGGGCGTATCTTCTCGCCCACTCCGCGTAGCTCCGCGGAGCCCCACTACGCCCACTACGCCCAGGGTTAGACAAGGTATGGCAGACCATAGTGGGCAAGGTGAACAGTGTTGCTGACGTCAAGAGGACAGTGACAGACTGTAAGAAGCACTGGCACAAATGTCAGCACAAGACAAAGGTGAAAATGGCAGCCAATCTCAAGGCAGCACTGCATACCAGAGGTGGTAGTCCAGTGTCCCAGTAGGAGTTGGATCCCTGGGAAGAGCAGGTTTCTGCTGTCATCTGTGAAGAGTTGGTGGTTGGAGCTGTGGGACAGGGCAGTACTGGCTATGACAAACTACAACTGCAACAGGGTAAGTCGCAATAAGGGACAATGTGTGGAACTATGTTATGTTATGCAGTGCAGGCAGCTATGTCCCAACTCTCTGCAGTACTGTCTGCAGAACAAGGGGAGAATGCTGGCTCATCTATGGTGAAACATGACATCAAGCGAAGGCTCATGGCCATTTTGATAACATGTTGGGGTAGGAGAGGCCACATGCTTTCTAGTTGTGCTACCCTACATCACAAGTAAAGGGCAGGAATGCTCCGTATCTATAAGATATGCTGCATTCCTGTCCATTCTGCCAGTGCCGGTGCACAAACAGCAGACAACCTCCAAAGCAGGCATCCTTGCACCATAAAGCAAGGGTACCTCTGTTGGTGCTAGCCAGCTGAATGTGCATCAGCATAGGTGAAAGCACAGGGAAGCACTGTATCTTTGTCACCACTGCACAACACTTCACTTTCCTAATCATGCAGCTTGGTGCAGCAAGTTGGGTTGTGGTTCTGTGCTGCACCATATGTCTATGAAATATGCCCCTCTGTCTCACCTGGGCTTATGTACATTATTCTAGCTTGCAAATCCATAGCATAGAATTGGTATCTCAAAGGAGGAACAACACATCAGAGGGGTGTAAATATGTGGTTCATGGGTAGTACTTGCACATTGGGAAACATCAGGAGTGAAATTAATGTAAACTAGAGGACTATTGGCCATATTTACTTTGAAATGCTGCACCATGTCGATGCAAACAAATCAGCTGCACTAAGCTGCATCAGCGCAGAAATTTAGGTATGGGACGGATTTACAGGGATATGTGCCACCCCTGCACTGGTGCAAAAAGAGCACACATGGGCCAATACAGTCAACCTTGCATCATGGTACGAGGGTGTCTGTGTTGGGGTTTTGCTATATTGTACAGTGGCAGTGCAAAGGAAAAACAGAGGTGCTCCAAAATTTAGTAAATACGCTACATCTATGCGTTATTGAAATAAAGCAGTGCGGCACTGTTAAATCTGCTACGCTGCACCATTTCCCAATATATATGCCCCTGAAAGTGAAAAGTAGTGCACCTTGATTATGAACTTGATTACTCATGTGAATATCTGAGAAAGATGAGCAATAGCAATTCTCCATCCAATTGCAGGAAATAAACCCTCATCTCTATAGCCAGCCTATAGCAGGCTGGTTGACCCTGTGGCAGGGGGTCCACGCCTGTAGCTGAGGAAGCTGCAATACGAACTTTACAGGAAGAGACACTGATTTTAACTAGCACTCCGCTGCACATAGCGCAGAGGCGCGCTTTTAACCTTTGGACATTTTTGGTTCTTATTCTCCCCGGATCCCTGGACGCTTACCTGCTCACTCCTCCTGAGTGCACCGGCAGCCGGCTGAGCGCTGACCACATCGGCGGGCTCTCAGCGGCCGGGGGCGCCATCTTGGGCTGGGCTGCTCGGGTGAGGCGAGGCCAGTGTCACCATCGCCACACCCCCTGAGTTCCGCCCCTACTTAACGGTCCATTATGTGTCGGCGCAGCGGACGAGCGCAGCGGGCGCGACGAAGGCGCGCCGGAGTTGCGCCTGAGTTAAGCCCGTCTGCGCCCGTCCGCGGCCGACCGGGACCCGGGCCCACTCCCCCTGGCCAATTTGTGAAGTACTCGTCTTTGGAACTTCTAAGCCTGCGTCCTCATATACCCCACGGCTCTTGCCAGCACTCACTATCTCCACATATATCGGCACGCATTCAACGGCTAGGACTCTCTTCCCTCCCCTCCCCAGCGAACGACGCTCAGCCTGTCCTACCATCTACTTCTGAGCTTCGACCTGCACCCACTGTAACGCACAGCTTGCGCTGTTACTATCTTAACACCCGGTCCTTGGTTAAAAATCAAATTGAAATTTTTCTATTCCTGAAGGAGGCAAAACCTGACATCCTTTTACTTGCTGAAACTTGGTTAACCCCCCACTCCCTTCCCGATATTCTTGCAGCACTTCCCTCAGATTATTATATTTTGACAGCCAATCGTATATCCGGGAAGGCGGGAGGTGGCGTAGCAGCTATTATCCTGAAATCCCTTCATTTTAGGGAATTACCCTCTCTGACCCTTCCGGACACCGAGAACCTGGTGATCAAGCTTGACACTGAAAGTGGGGCCCTCATCTTGGTGCTGATATATCGCCCTCCCCAATACATGGCCAAGTATCCATCTCTTCTGGCTGAGCAGTTAGCCTCATATGTAGTCAGCTACTCTAAAACCATCCTAATTGGGGATCTAAACTACTGGTTCGACAGTATAGACACAGATACCCAAGCTGCTGAACTAAAAGACCTGCTCACAGACCTTAATCTAACCCAGCACATTCACTCACCTACCCACCATAAAGGTCACAGCCTTGACCAAATCTGGACATACAACCTACCACTACCCAACCCTGTTATTAGTCCATGCATATGGTCGGATCATTTCATTATTCATTTCACTTTAGAAATACCAGGGAATGTTAAGTCCAGACCAGGCATGGGCAAAGAATTCCGTAAATGGAAATCTATGGACCTTCCGGGATTCATTGATGTTCTAAGTAAATCCGTACCTTTGCCGCATGATGACCTGGACACTGGTGAGAGAGCTTTGTCAAACTGGCTACGCCACGCAGCTGACGTCTCAGCCCCCCTAGTACTGGTCTCTAGCATTAGAGGGAATGATGCCCACAAATGGTTTACCCAAGAACTGAAAAATCTTAAATTAGGGGTACGACAGAAGGAACGGAAATGGAGACAAAATTACTCCCCACAAGACAGGAAAGTGTATTGCGCTGCCAGGAAGGAGTTCCAAAAAATTCTGCACCAACACAAAACCAATTACTTTTCCCAAAATTTTTTAACCTCTTCCAATAAAACTAAAGATGTATTTAATATAGTCAACGAGCTCTGTGACGATGACCGGACAGCTCCCTCAATGGCTCCTACCCAGGAGTTGTGTGACTCTCTGAATGAATATTTCAGAGAGAAAATTGTAACTATAAAACGCAACATTGCAAGTTCTCCTATACCATCTCCTTTGGATGATATTTTTAACAATCCCGCTACATTAGATGCCTTCCCTGCCATAGACTCTAAAACATTCTCTGCTCTCCTGGCACGTGTCAAGTCTGGCTCACCCGACGACATCTGCCCACCCTACATCTTCACAGAATTAGGGCATTCCATCCCTCAGGGGATCCTTCCTCTGCTTAATGACTCACTTGATCAGGGAAAGGTACCTGTAGGGTTTAAACACGCTCTACTCATTCCCTTGATTAAAAAACCTGGCTTGGATCTTCATGATCCATCAAATTATCGCCCAATATCCTTGTTGCCATTCCTTTCAAAGATCCTGGAGGCACATGCTGCTAGCTGTCTCTCTAGCTTCGTTGAAACCACTGGATATCTAGAACTCAATCAAGCTGGGTTTCGACCGGGGCATTCGACCGAGATGGTGACATTGGCGGTACAGAATGTACTTAGATGCAACGCGGACAAGGACCTTCATCAAGCACTAGTACTTCTTGACCTATCGGCCGCGTTCGACACGGTCGACCACACCATCTTGGTCGACCGTGTCGAACAGGCGGGCCTTAGAGGCTCGGCCTTGAGATGGCTGAAGTCATTTATCTCGGATCGCACCCAGGCAGTGAGATTAGGAACCTTTACAGCCCCTAAAATTAAAAATGAATGCGGAGTCCCTCAGGGATCGTCCCTGTCCCCTCTTTTATTTAATTTGTATGTACGACCTCTGCTGTTTTCATTAAGAAAGTTTAGAGCTTTAATTTTTAACTATGCAGATGATTTGCAACTGATCTTCCGTCTGGACTCCCCTGGTGCTGCCACCGAATTTCGGGAGGCCATGGTCCACATCCAGAGATGGATGAGCCTAAATCACCTGAAACTCAACCCAGGCAAAACTGAATTGATTTTGCCTGGGAAGAGTGAACTGTACTGGGGGCCACATTTTTGGCCTCCAGAAATGGGAAATCCTCCAACCAAGTCCCAAACAGTAAAAAGCCTAGGGGTTACTTTTGACGAAGATCTTTCGCTTAAAAATCAGGTAGGGACTGTGGTATCTTCAAGTTTCTTTAAACTTCGTAAGATCAAGAAGATTGCCCACCTATTAACTCACCCTGCTCTGATCCAGGTTATCATCGCTCTTGTGCTGTCCCGTCTGGACTATTCCAACAGTTTGTATTTGGGTCTTCCAGTTGGGCAGCTCAAGAGACTTCAACTGGTTCAGAACCAAGCAGCCAGGCTGATTTGTAAGATTCCCAAATGGCAGTCCATCAGGCCGGGTCTGGCCAGTCTCCACTGGTTGCCAGTAGCGCAGAGAGCAACTTTTAAAGCTGGATGCATTATCTTTAGGGCTCTACAAGGTAAGGGCCCTGGATTTATTAGTAGCCTGCTTGTTAGTTACACCCCCTCTCGTGCTCTTCGCTCAGGTCAAAAGAACTTGTTAGTGGTGCCTCGTATTAGGAAACAACGCCAGGGAGGCGGTTCTTTTCACTTCTTGGCCTCCTCCCTGTGGAACTCTCTGCCTCTGACACTGAGACTTCATGAAGACGTGTTGGCTTTCAGACAGGCTTTCAAAACTTGGCTTTTTAGTCAAGCCTACCCATAGTTAATTTCGGGCCCTCTCTGTTATATGTTATGTCTTTGCAAATCCTCCAACAGCGCCATGAAGCCTGTGGGCGTACGTGCGCTTAATAAATTTAATTTAACATAACATAACATCTCTTGGCCAGGAGCCTGTCTAAGACTTCAACGATGATGTGGAGGATGGGATCCTCCATACTATCGACCAGGACATCCTCCAAGAACTCCTGGACTCCATTTGGACACCATCTCCAGACACAGGGAAATTCAACAGCAATGTGGGGTCTCCACATCCCCGCTTACCAACCAACAGGCACCCTGCCACCCCACCCCACTTGACTCCGAGGACCCACAAATGTCCTTCCAATGCACTGCAGTAGGAGTCCAGTGCGAATTGGTAGAGCAGGTGCGGCAGTTATGGAGACTGTGGTGGCCACCCTAGAGGGAATCAGTGAGAGCCTCACTGCCCATGAAGGCACCTACTCTCCATGCCTCCAACAGTCCCTGATTGACTTCCCTAGTATCATGAGGCCAACACACGAATAAATGCCCTGCCAAAGTGGCTCCAGTGACATGGCCAAACAGCTGGGCAATAAAGACCATCTTGTAGTCTATGGAGCAGAAGCAGGACTCCCACATTGCTGCAATGGCTGCCTACCATCGCAACATTGCTGCTGCATTGCACAACCAGTAGATCCTCCTCACTGCTGTGCTCCCTCATGTACTGGCACAGATGAAGTCTGCTGCAGGCATGGATCCATGTCTTCCACTCCTGATTTGTGTGTTCCTCGCTCGGCTGCTGCTCCTACAAAACCACCCTCACAGAAGAAAAAGTGTCCAATACCAGTCATCTTTGCCACATACCCAGTTTTGCCCTTGCCCTGTACTTATGGACATGCCAGGGAAAATCTGTTGCCACTGTCCTCTTTTTGACTTCGCACTGGTCACCTTGATCCTTTGTGGACTCTCAATGTGGCCTATCCCCCTAATGACATTGTGGTCATCCTACTCACTGAAACACTATTCTCCTCCACGGTGTGCAGTCATAATATCGAGTTTTTTATTTCGACTGGACAGAATATCGAGTAAAAAATATAGAATGGACAAAATATCGACTAGACATAATATAGACAACAAAAATATCGAATTTAAGGTAAGTTAATAATATTTTTAATTTTTTGTGTAATATTATTCTGTAGCGGGTTGTGGGTTTATAGGGGAATAGGGTGGGAAGTAATTTAATTATAATTAATTAAATATGTTAATTTATGTATTGATATTTATTTAGAATTAATTGTTAAATAAATATTAATTGTTAATTAATTAAAATATAATTGGTAATTAATTAAGATTGATTAATTGATAAATATTTTAATTTTGGTAATTTATTTTCTGTAGCGGGTTGTGGGTTTATAGGGGAATAGGGTGGGAAGTAATTTAATTATAATTAATTAAATATGTTAATTTATGTATTGATATTTATTTAGAATTAATTGTTAAATAATTATTAATTGGTAATTAATTAAAATATAATTGGTAATTAATTAAAATTGATTAATTGATAAATATTTTAATTTTGGTAATTTATTTTCTGTAGCGGGTGGTGGGTTTATAGGGGAATAGGGTGGGAAGTAATGTAATTATAATTAATTAAATATGTTAATTAATTCATTGTTAATTATTTAGAATTAATTGTTACTTAAATAATAATTGGTAATTAATTAAAATATAATTGGTAAATAATTTTAATTGATTACTTGATAAATATATTAATTTCATTAATTTATTTTCTGTAGCGGGTTGTTGGTTTATAGGGCAATAGGGTGGGAAGTAGTTTAATTCTGATTAATTAAATATGTCATTTAATTTATTGGTATTTATTTTGAATTAATTGTTAATTAATTAATAATAGGAAATAAATTAAAATATAATTTTTAATTAAAATTAATTGATTAATTTTTAAATTGTAAATTAATTTATTGTTAATAGGTAATTAATTAGTATGAGTAGGCAATTTTTATAATTAAATAATTTTATTTTGTATTTATAAATAAATATTTAATATATTTTATACACTTGTAAAATATTTTAATTATTTGTAATTGGTATTACTATTTATGTTATTTATATCTATTTGTGAAGTATTTACTTTCCCTACTATTGCACTCTCTGAAGTTGGAATAGTAATTTTAACCCCTACGCTATCCAACACTTTCCCTACTGTTGCACCCACTGGAGTGGGTATGCAGTGTTTACAACGCAACTTTTACTATGCACTACCATTACAACAAAACTTTTACAACGCAAAAACTTTTACAACGCATACATTTACAAAGCATGTTTTTACAACGCAGATACCTTTACAACGCATACCATTACAACGTAAGTATTGGTAAGTATATAATTATTTTTAAAATGTTATATGTTTGGGTTTTTGGGTAAAGGGGTATTTTTAGGGTTCAGGGTCAGTTTTCAGTTTTTGGGTAAAGGGGTATTTTTAGGGTTCAGGGTCAGTTTTCAGTTTCTGGGGTAAAGGGGTATTTTTAGGGTTCAGGGTCAGTTTTCAGTTTTTGGGTAAAGGGGTATTTTTTGGGTTCAGGGTCAGTTTTCAGTTTTTGGGTAAAGGGGTATTTTTAGGGTTCAGGGTCAGTTTTCAGGTTTTGGGGTAAAGGGGTATTTTTAGGGTTCAGGGTCAGTTTTCAGTTTTTGGGGTAAAGGGGTATTTTTAGGGTTCAGGGTCAGTTTTTAGTTTTTGGGTAAAGGGGTATTTTTAGGGTTCAGGGTCAGTTTTCAGTTTTTGGGTAAAGAGGTATTTTTAGGGTTCAGGGTCAGTTTTCAGTTTTTTGGGGTAAAGGGGTATTTTTAGGGTTCAGGGTCAGTTTTCAGTTTTTGGGTAAAGGGGTATTTTTAGGGTTCAGGGTCAGTTTTGGGTTTTTGGGGTACAGGGGTACTTTGTAAAAATAAAGTAAAATTACATTTAAATTAAATTTATTAAATAAAATTAAATAAAATTAAATTATATTATAATATTTTTAATTAATTTATATTCAAAAAATTATTATATACTTACCAATACTTACGTTGCAATGGTATGCGTTGTAAAGGTATATGCGTTGTAAAATCTTGCGTTGTAAATTTATGCGTTGTAAAAGTTTTTGCGTTGTAAAAGTTTTGTTGTAATGGTAGGCGTTGTAAAAGTATGCGTTGTAACGTCATACATCCCTGGAGTGGGAATAGTAATTTTAACCCCTACGCTATCCAGCGCTTTCCCTACTGTTGCACCCACTGGAGTGGGAATAGTAAATTTTACCTCTACGCTATCCAACACTTTTGCTAATGTTGAACTCACTATAGTTGTAACAATAAATTTTAACCATTTTCTATGCTACGCTAACAATGTTATATATGTTTATTTAATAATATGTTTTTATATATATGTATATATATATATATATATATATAGATATATATATATATATATATATATATGTATTATTTTTGGTGCTATAAATTTTTTTATTATATAAATTATTTATTAAAATTACATTTTTTTAATAATTATTTCTAAGTTTGTATTAAATATATTCATTACTATATTAGTTTTAACTTAATTTTAAGACATTTAAAAAAATCGATATTTTGACAGTCTATATTTTTGTAAGTCGATATTTTGGAGTCGATATTTTGGTACTTACCTGTTTGAAGATAGGGAGTCGATATTTTGTCAATCGATATTTTTGACTCGATATTTTTGTATCTCGATATTTGTGAGGTTGATATTATGTCAGTGATCCCTCCTCCACATCTTCCATGACATGTTTCCGGCATGAACTCTGTCTGGACATCCACTGGATGTTTTCCAATGAACTTTACCTGTGAGCTGCTTCAACGTATGCACATGTAAATAAATGAATTTAGAACTACCTGTGTTGTCTATCTGTAGGAGTAAGGACCAGGTAGACCATTGGCCATTCTGTGAGGCAAATACACCAACTACTTGCCAAAAGGACATGTGTTATGTGGAGTCAGGGACAATGCTAGGCAGTGAGAGTGTAACATATTTGTTAAACACTGTTTGTGTGATGACTAGCAAGTGCTTACTCAAGGTTGCAAGTATGAAGTTCTACTGATTTCATGCACTGATTTCACGTTGGTACTAAAACACAGAAAGGAACCATTGGGGGAGCGTCTTTGTATCATGATGCCTAGTCATGACACGGGCTACAAGCCCCTCAATGAGAGGGAGGAGCTCAGGGATGTTTTCATACTAAGAGAGATATAGACTAAATATGCAATTGTTGAAACTACTGATTAGAGAAAGAAAATAAAAATTACTTATTTTTCAGACGCTGTGACGTCTATAAAATGGTTGAGAAATAGGTAAGTATAGGAACCATCAATAACCGAAGCTTCCAGAATGTGAAGCAATGGAAAAAATGGTCCAATATAAGAGTCTTATTGACTGCCATATTAGAATGTGTGCAGGCACCCTTCCAGCATGCCTCAGTAATGCCTACGTTGGTCATAGTCAGCCACAAGTGCACCAGTACTGGGAGAGAGCTGAAATATTGCTCTCTTCAGCTTTCTCCCATCACACAAAGCTGCACTGAATTGCTTGACTTCTTAGTAAATATGCCCCCTTATTTGTACTGGATGTGTAACGTTACTACTCCTCCAAATTATGTACTTTCTCCAGTGTTATGGGTTTTGGGATTATAATATTATACTTAACCTCGCCTCACAATTTATATACTATCACCTATGTTCGTTGGACTGGAGTTAGAATAGTAATGTTTACCCCCCCCCCACCCTCCCTCACCCCCAAATTATGCATTTTCACGAATGTTTGTGGACTTGGAGTTATAATAGTGTGTTTGCCCCAACACATTTATACATCTTTCCCAATGTTTGTTGGATTGAAGTTAGAATATTGTTACCCTAAAAAATAATGCACTGTGCCTTAAACTTGGATGTATATTTTGAAAAGTATATTTTCCCCCTTTCCTTATATGTTAATTTCCCCAATGCTCTTTGTATTGGAGTTAGATTAGTTAATTGCATTCTTCATATTTATGTACTTTTCTGAATGTTTGTGGAGTAAGACTTATCATGCCACTACAAATCTAGCTCTTACTCTATTTCTTGTACATGAGTTAGACTAGCAAAACTTATTGAATCCAAATGATGTACTTTCCTGAATGTTCATTGTGTTGGAATTAGAATTTACTATGTCTCCTCCACATTTATAAACACTTACCTGTGGCAGTAATAGTAGGAATATTCAACACTTAATGCGAGTTCTTTTAAAATAATTTTAGTGTACATAACTTTTTTAATAACTCTTTTTATTGGTATTTGCACAAATGAGTAAGTAATCCTAGTCACATTATCAATGAAAACATGTTTGACATGCGGCACACAAGACAGAATAAACAAATTCAGTATGTTTCATAAATGGGTCAAAAGAATATGTATGATTCACAGGGGCAATCCCAAGCGGGTCGTCCAGGGATCACACATTTTGGAAAGTTTATGAGGGCACCCTCTTGCTTGGTTTGTGGGTTCTGTCCTTGTGTCACATTTGTCCATTCCACAGAATCACTCATGTACTAGATGTTTCATGTCGGCTGTGCAATATTTAACTCTGTTCCTTTTGGCTAAAAGCAACCCAAGCCTAACAAGAGTCCTGGCATTCCGTGGGTAATGTTTTGTTCTATTATTCCCAACAGTGTCAATTTGCGGGAAAGGACGATGGTAACTTGGAGGATATCTGTCAGGATTTAGATATGGAGAATCAGTATTTTTTAATCACACTGCATGCCCAGGTGACCTGAAAAAAAACCTTTAGCAGAATAACATTTACAGCATTCTCGGGAGGGAATTCTACATATTTTACGGAGATGCTTTGATGCAAAATATACTTTGTACATGTATTTATACTAAGATAGTCACAATTAATCTGGAATCAAAAGACATCAGGGCATCATTTTGGCTTTCTGACAGTTACTATGGGACCAGGCTCTGTCTCCCATTCCTGTTTCATTCCAAGGGGCATACGTACAATGAAATTTTGGATCGCAGAGCTGGGCTAAATTTGGCAGCGCCGCACTTCGCCATTTCCTAAACACAGTGATGCGCTGGATTTACAACAATATGGCGCACTCCTGTGTTTTCCCTAGTGTTGGTGCTACAATTAGCTGCCTAGCGCCAATGCAGGCACCCTTGCACCTGCATTGCAGGGAATGATTGCTCATGTGCAAGAAGTCGTCCCTTCCTGCACATAAACCATCATTAACGGCAATTTGTTATTTCTATTTGTGCTGCAGCATGCAGCACATGTAGAAGTAGCAAATCATCAATATTTAATGATTGGAGGGACACCTTCCTGCATATAAACAATCATTCATGGCATGTTGCTCATTCTTTTTGTGCTGCAAGCAGCACACATGGAAAAAGTTAAAAGGATGAGAAATAAAAGTGTTTTTCCTTGATTCGCTAATGTAACGCCTACTCTTGCATGGCGTTAGTTTTTGGCACTGCCTCAGATTTACAGATACTTTTAAATCTGGGGAAGTGTCAAACAGCAATGGGTGTTGTGGTGGAACGCCCACAGCAACACCCAATGCACACCCATTTCATGCAGATTCCTGCGTGAAAGGGTACCATATTTACAAAGCGGTGTGAAGCCACAAAAGTGGCTTAACGCCACTTTGTAAATATGGAGCAGGGCATTGCGCCACAGGAATGTCGCTAAAAGTGACATTCCTGTGGCGCAATGCCCTTATAAATATGCCAACAAGTTTTTGTTCGGTGAGTTACAGACTTAACACCAATATATAATATGATATTTTCTGCCCTTCATTCCCAGTGGTTTAGTTGTTATTTTGCTTTGTGAGGGTTATACTCTGGGAAAACTATTTTCACCTTTTGGTGACCTCCTTGTGCACTCAAAGTTGGAAATATCTATAATGGTAATTCTGCATGGCTAATAATTTTGTGAGGGAGACCATGTGAAATCGGTCCACTCTTCCAACAGCTAAAATTGGAAGGAATTTCCAAAGAAGTAGCTCTTTTTTGGGAGCCTTAGGAAGGCATGCTACGTTTAAGTGCTTTGTTCAGTTTGGGTGATTGGTGAGGAGCATCCCTAAGTATTTAAAGAAATTTCAGGAAATGGGCAGCCTGTTTACCAATTTACTGATAGGTCTCCTCCTTGTATCTGGTAGATCACCAACCTGTCCCAATTGGATAGTAGGCCTAAGACCATACCAAATTTCTCAGTGATTTCTGAAGTCTACATAAAAACATAACATCGAACATACCTTGGGAGGAGCCTCTATCAAACAGACAAACTTTACACCAATATATCTGTGAGATTTTTGACCCCCCCCCCTTTCTCAGCTGGTTATTTGTTAGTTTTTCTTTGAGTGGGTTACACTCTGGGAAATCTGTTAGCACCATTTGATGGCTCCCTATTGCATGTCTCTGTTAGAAATGTCTATAAAATTGGGACTTGAGCATCTCAAACACCTCTGACAGTTCTAGGAAGGACTTTGTGTGTTCATGGTCTCTGACGTACCACTGTGCAAATCCATTCAGCTGATTAACATCTTTTAGCCATGTGTCATGCCAGAGCAACATCTCTCAGGTCACTTGACTATTCCAACCCAACCATGTAAGTGCCTTATGTTAACAATCAAAGACCACTTTGTGACTTGAGGGTGGGTCGACCACACTAGTCCTCTATAGAAGAGAAAACAAAGCATAATTGGTTCAGTCTGGTTTGCCATTACCATGTGGCTGTGCCACCTCTCTGCCCAAATAACCATTCATTGAGAAATGATAACTGATACATTCATCTAGTGCTGGACCATCATCTTCAAATTCTGGACTTTGAGCAGACATCCCACCCTCCTCATCATACAGTTTTTGATAGAAAGTCTGGAAAACTCTTAGTATATCCTTTGGCTCTGTATGTTCGATACCATCTTCCTGTATACTGGAGATCGAGTTTTTGGACCTCTCCTGTCTGATCCGAAGTGCCAATGCCCTTCCTGACTGTTCACCCGTCTCGTAGCGATTTGCCCTAGAGGAGTGATACTCTCTGGTCTCCTTCTGTGTCACTACCCCCTGAATATCTGCTGTGATAGTGGCCATTCAGTTTAAACGTGCCTGACCATCAGCCCCCTGCCCTATTTCCTTGATATGCTGTTCTTCTACTAATACCAACTCCCTGATCAGAGTCTCGACCTTCCTCTTATCCTCCTTCCTCAATCTAGCTGAGCAGCTTATTGTTTTGCCCCTCAGAGAAGCCTTGAAGGCTTCCCAAACTCCATTATGGGAAGAGCTATAGCGATTTATCTCATAAAACTCCCTTGCCCATTGTCTAAGATGTCCCACAAACCTGTCACCTGAAAGAAGCTTTCTCTCAAATGACCAGTTTGTTTGTCTCCTCTTGACATTATCTACTTCACAAGTTAAGCTCAACGGGTTATGGTCTGAGATGGATTTGGGTAGCTTCGTGGTATTGACTTTGCCAAGCTTCTCTGAGGAGAGCAGGAAGTAGTCCAGCTTGGAATATTTCTGATATGGGAAAGAAAAGTATGTGAAGCCTGGGTCAATAGGTTCCTTGACATTCCAGACATCCTTCAACCCATGTGATCTCATGAGTGAGGTCAAGGCCCGAAACACTCTCGGTTTACGCCCTGAATAACTACCTGATCTATTCCAGTCAACCGAAACATTCAGGTCACCACACATTATAATCGGTGTTGGCCAATCTGAGAGCTCTCCCTTTAATACATCAAACACTTCAGGATCATCATGATTTGAACCATGCACTATGCACATCGTATATCCAAGAGTCAGCTCGACTATTACCCATCTCCCTGAGCTATCAACCTTAGATCTCTTGGCCAATACTGCAGCAAAAATGTGGTATTCCAGCAAGTCAGTGGCTATTATATGGGCAAATTGCTCAAACCCTTCACTCAATTAGGCCTAGGAACTCTCCTTCTTTAATTAATCCAATAGTCGACTATCTGAGAAAGGGGGGTAGGAAAATCAGAATAGGGTATAACTACCTACAACAAGAGCTTGAGGATGATATGGAAAAAACGGAAACTACCCTGGCTCAGAAAATTGGTAATCCAGATGTGGACTTAGATTTGGCCTTAGTTCTGAATAAAAAGCTCTTTCGGTCCTCAAACCTGAGGGCTCAGCACTACAAGACCCTTTTTAATTTGTATTTTACTCCCTCTAAATTGTTTGCTTGGGGCGTAAGAGATAACAACAGGTGCCCTAGGTGTAATATGAGTCCAGCAGATTTACTTAATATGTTTTATCACTGCCTGAATTTGACCCCAGTCATTAGGGAGATACAGATATTTTTGGAGGGGCTGCTAGAACAAAACATCGTTCTATCCCCTACTGTGGTTTTATTAGGTACTGACGGCAAGCCGAAGGCAGAATGGGGGGCTGAAGCCCTTGTTTTTGTTTCAGTAGCTGTATTGCGCATACTAATCTCTGCTGGCTGGAAGGACACCACAGCACCCACATTCCAGCAGTGGCTCACTAGGCTTTTAGGAATGCATAATATTGAGGAGAGCCTGTATGATTTTAAGGGAAAGAAAACACGTGAAATGGGTAGAAACATCTGTGCCCCCATCAGGAAATGGAGGGAATCTAGACGCTGAAAATGCAAAGAGAAGTGCGTACAGTGATAGGCTGTCCCCATGTATTTATTGATTGATCCGTCCCGATATGAAATTTTTAACATCATCTGTCTTTTTGTACTTGTTATTTATTGTTGTTAATGTATTTATCTGATTGTGTAATGATATGATATATATGCTGATTTTTGTTTTATACCTCGATTCATCGAAACATCTCAATAAAGAGATGAAAAAAAAAAAGAGAAATGATAACTGAACTCTCTAGTAGTACAGTTGAATGTCTGCCATTACCAATCACCCATCATACCATGATTGAATGCATTTATCAAATGCCAGTTCCTGAGCCTTAAAGGCCTATAGTAAGTTTCATGAGTATTCATGTGCTTTACGGAAAAATGGGGAATTCTGCTTGATTTATAATTTTGGGAGAGAGACCATTTGAAACAGGGCCACTCTCGGAGCAACTGAATTGGGAATGTAGTTCCAAAGAAGTAGATTTTCTTCGATAGCCTTATGAAGGTATGTAAGTTTAAGTGATATGTTTGTTGTAGGTGATGGTTGAGGTGCATCCCTAAATATTGAAAGCTATATCAGGCAATGGACAGTTGGGTTTACTGTTAAGTGTCCTCCCTGCAACAGGTGGAGAACTAACAAGTCCCAACTGCTTAGTAGCCTAGAGACCATACCAAATTTCTCAACAAAAGAACATTAAATGCAACATCCCTTAGGTGGAGCTTCTATGACACCGACATCTGTCTAAGACTCTCGACCAATCATTTCAGGGTGGGAAGGTGACAACATGGTACACCAAAATAATTCTAAAGCATATAAGTGTATTCCTATGCTGGCTATCTGCAATCAGGATCAAATAGGATTTCTGCCCCTCACTTACTGAGAGAGAAGAGTCAAATGCATTACTAATTTTGAGCCCGTCTGACAAGATCTTTCCCTTGAAAATGCTGAAGACACAAGGACTTTAAATTAACCAACCATCCTATGTCAAGTTTCTCAGATCATCAAATATATTTTGAAGCTTGTCACAAAGATGATTTAAGATGTACCATTTCCACAGTTTATGACTGGCCCGATAAAGGGATGGACAATCCTCTTTAATCATTCCATTCTGGCTTCGCCCAAATCCTGTACTACAACTTCTATAAAGTTTCCACCTATTTCACTGTGGCACAGAATTCACAGACAGCTGAAAGGGACAGACACATGTCCCCAGAAGCATGTTACAAAGTTGCTACTGATATACAATTTACTACATAGATAATACATAGTTTACTCTTGGCTTCATCCCCAATTTCGATGAAAATTTTAAAAAGTGCAGCATTAATCTTTAAAAATGAGTAATTTCATGAGGTGATCAGGTGTTTCCAAGAAGGAGATTTCACTAGTCTTATCTAACACTAAATTGGTTTGAGGTCACCATATTGGTCCCACAGAACATAATCAACGACCTGCTGAGATTAATTATTAGATCCAACTCTCCCATAAACCTCTCAAAGTTATCCAATAAAGTTTTGAGGGCTTTGGGGCATTAGGACTGCATTGTCCATGTAAAAGTGGGAAGAAACAGGATGGAGCCCAACATTGGACAAGTTTCTGCATCTCACCCCCAACATCTTCTGTAAGTTGTTAATATAGATGGTTAAGAGGAAGGAAACATGAACCGAGCCGTGGCTTACCTTTCTTTACTTGGGTAAAAGAAACATGTCAAAGCATTCCCTATTGATACTATACCTTATCCTAGTAGTCATTTCAGAAGTCTTACTCTCTAGCCTGTTCACATGTGCTATCTGGAATATAGGAGCAAATAGTCCCCATATCATGAAGCAAAGTCCCCTCTCATCCCACCCCAGTCTAACTAGTGGAAATAGTAATTAGTATAAAGGGCAACCTTGACTCATACCTCTCTCTATGGGAAATGTGGAGACACCACTCTATTAATCTGTACTTGAGTGGATTGGTTTGTGTACATAAGTTGAATATATGAAATGCAGGACCTAGATTCATATGTTCCAGAACTCAAAAAGAATGCTTAAGTTCGAAGACTCTAAAACAACAACAATATGATGGATGGAGTGCTTGAATTAATCACAGTCACTGGCAATCACTCAGACCACATCGTAGTCCATTGTTTTTCGTTCAATCATGCCACCTCAGTTTAACCCAGATATATAAAAAGCCGTCTTGGCCCTGCCGTCCCTGAACCGGAACACAAGCAACCCAAGAATGGTTTCACCCTGATTAGGGTTCATCAATTGGGTATAGCTTGATTCCAGTAGCACAGTGAGCATGGCACCCACAACTAGGCACACCTGTTGCACTTAGGTAATCAACTGCAACAATAACGAGGTTATGGATGGAATGCTTGAATTAATCTCAACCACTGACAATCACTCGGGCCTCATCTTAGTGCTACCTCAATTTGGGCCCAGCCGTATGCAAACCAATTTTGACCCTGCTCTAATTGAAACAGACCAGATTGAAATGCCAGCCAGGCCATCCCTGTACCAGAACACAAGCAACTCAAGACCATTTTCTCCCTGATTAGGTTGGATGTAGCTGAGTTCCAGTGGCACAGAGAGCACTGGACCCATATCTGGGCATGCCCCGCACACTTAAGGTTTTAACTTCAACAACAAGAAGACAATAGATGGAATGTTTGAATCAATATCATTTACTAGCCATTGCTAGGACAATATACTTTGTTTTTCACCCACTGTTCCACCTGTTTGGGCCCAGCCATATGTATTCAATCTTAACCTTGCTCCTTTAGAAACAGTCCAGCCTGAACTTTCAGGCCTGGTCTTCACTGAACTGGGACACAAGAAAGCCAAGACTGGTTTCTCCCTGAATTAATCTAATCAAGTGCATGATGTAGTGGGGACACAGAAAACCCCATCAAAGTTCACAACTGCACTCCCAGCTTCCCAGACACTGAGAGGAATCTGCTAATGATGTCTTTACCGTACAGACATTTAGGGGAAACATCTTTTGTAGAACAGTGGCAGGTCCCCTGGGGCCGTGTGAAAACTCTGCATGAAATGAAAGATGCTTATGTAGTGTCCCCATATATTCCCAGAAAGTTGTGCTTGATGTCAAAAAGGTACGTTTCCTGCAGCATATAGACCCCTCTTGATTTTATCGTCTTACACATTCTTGTGTCAGACATCATCTGAAATTGCCACATCTCATAGTTATTATAGGCTGCCATTGTTGGATTCCCATTAGAAAACTGATAATATTTTATTGTATGTTGCAAAACAAATACTGATTGCATAGTTAACTTGTACACTTAATTACATGAAAATTAATTTTACTCACAACACACACACCAACACGCACACATATGATAATAACATCAAGTTTATAAGTAATATCTTAAAAATAGTCATGCTTGAAAGTTAATAACTAAATGAATACATTAAACCTATAAGTACACATTAAATATAACACTAGTAAGTATAGGAAATACTTGCATATAGTTTTGTGTTAGAGCCATAAAAAAAAGCATTTTGTATGGTATGTAGTTGCAAATACATTGTTTAGCATTTGATATCAAACAAATGAACACTCCCTTACATATTATTTAAGTATGATGTTTCATGCACTTTTTAGTACAATCAATATTTGCGGGCAGTAAACAATTTTTTTTTAGGAAAAAAGTTCTTGAGACAAAAATAATTACATTGTCACTTAACTTTTCTTTTTTATTTTACCATCATTTTTTAAAACTGTAGTTTCATTGTAGATTCTTTTCTTTACATCATTACCCAGCAGATGTTGAGTTCTTCAGATCATGTAAGATGTCTTTAATTTAATGGGTATTCAGCATACATAAATTGGTTGGGTGTAGTTTAAGTCATTCTAAGGGTAATTTGTTGTTTGAAAATGTACAGGTTTATTTTTTGTAGGTTTGTGCCTGTTTGGTGTTTCAGTGTAAGACATTTATGGTGGTAAAAATTTAGAAATTTAATGTGTTTACTTTGGTTAGTTATGGTGTTGAGGGATATAATTATAATTGATTGGGGAAAGTTACCTATTGATTGCTTTAGGCTAGTTTGGAAATGTATAAAGTTTTCATTTTGCAAGTGCAGAAGAGTGTCCCTGAAGAGCATCCTTTTTGGAGTTGTGTTTCATCTTATGTTTTATTGGTTTGTTTGTGGAAAATATGTTGGAAGTTTTTTATTTCCAGCAAGTTTAACATTTTCTTTCTATTTTTGTTTCACAAATAATACTTTGAATTTTGGAGCATATTAAAAAATGTGATTCGAAACCTTGTTTTAGATTGTGTTTTTAAGGGAAGAATATCATTTTTGCTTTTTATTTTGGGATCTATCATTTTGAATATTTGCTGTAGGTGTGGTGGAGTGCTACATTATGGGACTTCAGAACTGTATTTTAATTTGTTTTCTTTTGGAGTCAGGTTTCTGTGCTTTTTAACTAAATCTGTTATTAATCGTAGGTTTCATTTTGGATGGCAAAGATTTTAATCTATCAAAACAACAGGAGAGAAAGGGAATATTTATGGAGCCACTCTAGGTCCCCTTGTAACAAATAAGCAATCAATAAAAGAGTGATTCCCAACAAAGAACGTTTAGCACAAGGAGTCACGCCTATTGTTAAGAAGATCCCTCACTCACCAACCTAGTTGGTGACATGCTTCATCATTGGGATCCCACCCGAGGGACCGAATGCCTCTCGGGTGTGCTACGACGCCTGATCACAACGGAGCAGGTTTTTGTGAGGTGCAATTGGAGACAGTGCAAAGTTAAAAATGTCTTTACTTGTTCCAACTGAATTTATTGGTGGAGAAGTAAGACAAGGTTAAAAAATAGTGCAGGTGGATGAAAAACTGGTTGCAAGTGGCCAGTCACATCCTTATGTAAAAGTGCAAATACCGGTCTACATGTTTCAGCCTCTGTATGTGAGTAGCGATGCTAAGGAGCGTATGCATACCCCTGTGACTCTGGTCCTGAAGAAAGCCTCGCTACTTCCATCACTTGTTCCTTTTGCATTTGTCGCCCTAAATGGCAAGGTTATGCCCAGACGTGGGTCCCATGCTCACTGCACCACTGGTTTCAAGCTAACCTGAATGATGAGGGTTAATGCCTCAAAACCAGTAGCAGGATGCTTGGTTCCTGTCCAGGGGGTCCTGGCTTGGCACATCAGGCTGGACTGATTTGCATATGTCTGCATCCAAACTGGGGTGGCATGGTGAGCAAAAGAATGATGGATTAAACCCAGATCTTTGTGACTGGTGTGAATGTTTGCATGTTCAGCATTCTGTCCATCATTTGTTCCTTTTGAAAGTATCGCCCTAAGTGGCAAGGGAATGCCCAGACTTGGGTCCCATGCTCACTGCACCACTGGATTCAAGCACTGGCTGATGAGGTGTGATGCCATAAAACTATTCAAAAGATGCTTGTTTCTGATCCAGGGAGGACCTGGCTTGGCAGTTTGGGCTGGACTGGCCCCATGAGGAACAGTGTCAAGACTGATTTGCATGTGGCTAGGTCCAAACTGAGGTGTTGTGGTGAGCAAAAGAATGATGGATTAAACCCAGATCGATGTGATTGGGGGTGAATGTTTGCATTGTTCAGCATTACATTCATCATTTGTTCCTTTTCCATTTGTTGCCCTAAGTGACAATGCCCAAACATGTGTATCATACTCACTGCACCACTGGATTCAAGCTAACCTGAATGATGAGGGGTGATGCCCCAAAACTGGTCCCAGGATGCTTGATTCCCATACAAGGATGCCCTGGCTTGGCAGTTCAGGCTGGACTGTTCCCATGAGGAACAGTATCAAGACTAATTTGCATATGGCTGGGACCAAACTGGGGCGGTGTGGTGAGCAAAAGAAGGATGGATTAAACCCAGATCTTTGTGACTGGGGTTGAATGTTTGCATTGTTCAGCATTCTGTCTATCATTTGTTCTTTGCATGTGATTTGAACGTAGGCTAACATCAACTTGAACTGGAAGAAAACTGTAGGTACATTTCTACGTTTTCAACTCATGTTGGATTGTTCAAATATGAGACTCAGTGTTGGTGTGTCCTCAGCTGCAGAAATCTTTCAAGATGGAATTTGTCAAATAATTCAGTCTGTCACACTTGCTTTTACCCACAGTGATGATATACTGGTTTTTGGGGGTACACGAAAGGAACACGATAAAGCACTCACACAAGTATGCCGTCTGCTTGCGAAATCAGGTCTCCCACAAAATGCAGAGAAGTGTGAGTTTCATAAAAACTGTTTTAAATTATTTGGACATATTTTCTCTGACCCTGAAAAAGTACGAGCATTCTCGTCTTCTTGCCCTCCAGAAGATGTGATCATGCTGTGTTTCTTCTTGCCATGTTCAGCTACTGTTCCATGTGCATTTGTGATTTTTCCACTGTGAGTGCCCCTAAAAGAGAACTAGCAAAGCGAGATGTTCCATTTGAATGGTCATTTGAATGTGACTGTAGTTTCAGTAAAATGCAAATGAAAAGACTTACTTTGATTAAAAATTATATACATAGATTGTGTGAATGCAAGCCTAGTGGGATTGGTTGCGATCCTTGCTGAACACAATGGACAGCCTGATGCACAGACACATTGTGGCCTATTCTAGCAGGAGTCTAATCAGACCGAATGTGCTTATTCTCAACCTGTGACTGGGGGTGAATGTTTGCATTGTTCAGCATTACATTCATCAGTTGTTCCTTTTGCATTTGCATGTTCAGCATCTTGTCCATCATTTGTTCCTTTTGAAAGTATCGCCTTAAGTGGCAAGGGAATGCCCACACTTGGGTCCCATGCTCACTGCACCACTAGATTCAAGCACAGGCTGATGAGGGGTAATGCCGTAAAACTGTTAGAAAGATGCTTGTATCCGGTCCAGAGAGGACCTGGCTTGGCAGTTTGGGCTGGACTGGCACCATGAGGAACAGGGTCAAGACCTATTTGCATATGGCTGGGTCCAAACTGAGGTGTTGTGGTGAGCAACAGAATGATGGATTAAACCGAGATCTCTGTGACTGGGGGTGAATGTTTGCATTGTTCAGCATTACATTCATCATTTGTTCCTTTTGCATTTGTTGCCCTAAGGGACAATGCCCAAGCATGGGTATTGTACTCACTGCACCACTGAATTCAAGCTAGCCTGGATGATGAGGGGTGATGCCCCAAAACTGGTCCCAGGATGCTGTTTCTCATCCAAGGATGCCCTGGCTTGGCAGTACAGTCTGGACTGTCCCAAGAGGAACAGTGTCAAGACTAATTTGCATTTGGCTGGGACCAAACTGGGGTGGTGTGGTGATCAAAAGAACGATGGATTGCACCCAGATCTTTGTGACTGGTGTTGAATGTTTGCATTATTCAGCATTCTGTCTATCATTTGTTCCTTTTGCATGTGAACGTAGGCTAACATCAACTTGAACTGGAAGAAAACTGTAGGTACATTACTAAGTGTTCAACTCCTGTTGGTTTGTTCAGATATAAGAGACTCAGTTTTGGTGTGTCCTCAGCTGCAGAAATCTTTCAAGATGTAATTCGTCAAATAATTCAGTCTGTTACACTTGCTTTCAACCACAGTGATGATATACTGGTTTTTGGGGGTACACGAAAGGCACATGATAAAGCACTCACACAAGTATGCCGTCTGCTTGCTAAATCAGGTCTCACATTAAATGCAGAGTAGTGTGAGTCTCACAAAAACAGATTTAAATTCTTTGGGCATATTTTCTCTGACCCTGAAAACGTATAAGCATTCTCTTCAACTTGCCCTCCAGAAGATGTGATCATGCTGTGTTTCTTCTTGACATGTCCAGCTACTGTTCCATGTGCATTTGTGATTTTTCCACTGTGAGCGCCCCTAAAGCGAGATGTTCCATTTGAATGGTCATTTGAATGTGACTGTAATTTCAGGAAAATGCCAATGAAATCTAGTACATGCTGATGACGTTATTTTGCTTACTCAAACAAACATAGGGCTACAACGTCTTATAAATAAAATATCAAAATACTCAATGGAGAACAGGATGGTAATAAATGCAGCTAAAACGTAAGTAATGGAAGTTAATATCAAGGCTACTACAAGAAAGTACGCTTTAAGACCCTAGGTGCAGCAACAACAGTATGGTCAACAATCAAGAAAAAGATAAACTTGGGGAGGATAAACTATTATACACCACTATATGGGAACCCATCACTGCCAGGAATATTTCATGATACTGTAATGAAAGGCTGGGATAGACAAGGAGTAAAAGGTATAGGAGATCTTATGGGAGTGGCAGGGATTATAACGTATGAGAATGCGCAACGGCAATACAATCTAAGGCACAGGGATTTTTTCAAATACTTACAAGTTAGGTCGGTCTTATCAAAGAAATGCGGGGGGGATATGCAAAAAATAGATTTAATTGAAGCTATAAGAAATGAGACAGGATGTAGCATATCACAACTATATGACGAAATGTGTAAATATAAAGAGGATGATTCTGAAAAAATTTATGAGAAATGGAGATCCAAATTAGGGCTGACAGGGAACGAGGCCGAGAAATCGTTAAGATTGTTAAACTCTGTGCTGAGGGCAACAAATGTACAAACACAGCAATACAAAACACTGTTTGAACTATATCATACCCCCCATAGAGTGGCACAATGGGGTGGAACCAATGGTGTAACTTGTCCAAGATGCCATTCTACCCAAGCTGATACCATCCACATGTTTGCATCTTGCCCGGCTTTAGACAAGTATAAACAAGACTTGGAGCAATTCTTTAAGAATTCGCTGGGAATGAATATAACATTACTAGACGAAGTGATGGTTTTGGGGGTAACAAAGGATAGCGTGGAAATACCCCATTTCGAGTTTTTGTATATAGCCATGGCATTAAGCAGATTATGTATAGCTTCACTTTGGAAAGATCCAAACCCACCAACACTACATCAATGGATCTCTAGGGTATTGGCCATATTCACGCTGGAGTGGGCTCTAGTGGAAAAAAGGGGAAGGGTGAGAAGTGAGGTTGCAAAACGGATATGGGCCCCAATAACAGAGTGGAAGCTAAGATTGGGGAGTCAGTAACCAGATATACAATGACCCAAATGATCTTGATTCTGTAAGAACAGGTACAGCAAACATGTTAAGGGCAAAATGCTTCATATGAATTAATTGGTAAAAAAAAGGGGGGGAAGGGGGAAAAAAAAAAGAAAAAAAGGTACTATGTTATGTTAATTCTTTTGTTTTTTTGTTTTTCCTCTATCTGTTACTATGCATTCTCTTGTGCAATAGGCAATGAAAATGTATTCTTGATGATGATGAATAATAAAAACATTTAAAAATAAATAAATAATATCAAGGCATTGAAACACAGTAAATATAAATGGTATATACAAAATCGACAATTAGAACAAGTCAAAACCTATAAGTGCCTGGGTGTTTTGTTTGATGACAAGGGCTCATTTTGTCAACATAAAACAGAGCTGATAAAGATAAATAACTCCCTACTTATGACATTTCATACATTGCAGAGTTCCTTGGGGGGGCCTAGTTATCACCCACTGCTAAAGGTAATAATTGCTGCCCAGCTTCACCTAAGGTAGCGAATCACTTTGCAGGAATTACTCTGTACTTCTAAATAAAGCTATTACCTACGTTTTTAAGTTTTCGTTCCGGCTTCCCACTAATGCATCCCCTGCACAAATTAGATTGGAATTTGGTATATCCAATCAGCAAATTGCAAGGATGAGTCAATATATAAAGGTATGGAGACGAATAAAAACCAATACCTCGAATCCAATGTGTTGATTACTCTGCCAAGAAATACATCTGAATCAAAGTTTCCAATTTTGGAAATATTTGCAAATAGCACTGAAGGAGTTATCAGCACATGAAGTTTGGGAAATGGCTATAACATCAACATCCTTCAAAAAGACAATTAACAGTATAACAAAAAGATTGTCACTGCTGAAAGATAAAGAGCTGTTCACTAAAAGAGCACGTGCATAGATGGTTCTGAATGAGTACAAGATTCCCAAACCGCAGCCTTATCTAGAAATACCTTGGTCTGCAAAAATAAAAAATATATTTATTAAAGCGAGATTTGGCAATTTTTCAGGATCAACACATGCAATGCCATAGTAGCGACCATCAAAGCTGATCCCCTGCAGACTGTGCAACTAATGGGAAGAAAATATGATCCACTTAGTTTGAATATGCCCAGAAATTAAGGAATAAAGAAGGCGATATTAAAAAAATATTTTATTAATCGAGGAGTACGATCTTGTAGACAAGCTGGTAGTCTGTTTTAGCCAACTGATATAATCATGAATGCAAACTTTACAACATTTTTGATTTTAACAAAAATGAAACTAGAAGCTTGTGACATGAGTATAGTAAATTTGATCATCTAAAATGGCTAGTATAGAAATCTAATTTGCACAGGATAATTTGCACATAATTTATGATCTTATTGGGTGTAACTTGTCCATTTTATATAAAGATATGAATTTTAGATTTATAATGTGGAGAAATTAAATTTGCCCACATTATTTATTCTTTTGGTCTTCAGAATTGAAATATTGTTTTTATTATGGCTGTGTAATTGATGATTTTACATTGTATGATTTTAATTAATCGGGCAATAAAGATTTGAATTGAATTGAATTGAGTGTTGCTGCACCATCATAGTATAACATTCAAAGCAACTGAGGCCTACGTCAATTTCATAGTAAAGTCAAGTGTACCTGCAGCCCTTTCTATTGAACAGATTCTGACAGCTACTACTACTGACAAAGACATGCTTAAGTTGAAAGAATCGACCCCTTACAGATGATGTTGATTACTAGAAATTCAAGAATGTTTGGAAGAACTTTCTGTTACACAAGATGGTGTCATACTATCAGGAGACAGAATAGATATCCCTGAAAGCCTTAAGCAACAAATAATTGAACTGGCGCACGAAGGACATCAGGGCATTGCCACAACTAAAAGAGCCGTCAGGGATCGAGTGTGGTTTCTGCACATTGATGAACGAGTTAAAATGGAGCAGAAATCTTGTCACCTACCGTATGTGACATAACTTGTGCACCACAAAGGGTTAAAATCTGCCATGTGCCTCACAATAACCTGTGTAACAACTTCACCCCGAATGTATAGCCTTCACGAACCTCCAATGCAGCAATGGGTAAATTTGCCTAAAGACTGTAAAACCAACTTAAGCCCCCTCCATTATACACACACCAATTAAAAGCACTGCCTAATAGGCTACTGGCCAAAGAAAACAAAAACCCTGCCTAGGAGTTTAGAACGGGGTCCAGCACAGGGATCCTAGATTGTCTTAGGAGTAGCCTCTGTATATTAGAGCCACATTCAAGTGCACAACATCAAACACTTTTTATATGAGCATTTATAATTTATTAAATCTTCAAAATCTCATGAATAGATATAGCGAAATTAGATCCGTCTTTACAGAATGTTAATAGCAATAAAAATAGTCCCACATAACCCACATCCCATTCATACACAATCTTAAACACATTCATGCAACCATTCTTTCAAAATTCAAGCCACGTATGCTCACACTGATGCACAGATGCCATAACATGAATTGAAAAAGGTGTACAACAATTCATAGGTTCAAGAAGTGCTGGGCAATTCAAAATGATGACATGGATAGATGATGTTAGACACAATCCTGTAGCCAGCAGGAACCATGCCAACGCGCGTTTCGGTGTATAGGCCCATTCAGACCACACCTTCGTCAGGGCGGTGGTCTATCACAGGAGGGAAGGGGGGAAGTGGGAACAAAGATCTGAAAATACAAAATATACATAAGGATCCACTAATGCTGCTACATTTCATTTCACGCACATTAATACATTAGATAGTTAGATGAGGCCTATATAAATGTATACATCAGAAAGTGGCCCTAAACACGACAGAGGCTCCAAGTATTAAAAAATAAATCAACAGGGTAAGTAACAAGGGGGAGGAGCTCCTCCTAGGTCTGGGACAACGGTTCTACAAAACTAAGCAACATTTATACTGTCCACTTGCTTCACATCATGCCTCATTCATCCAAATCAAAAGGTGCTTTGAATAAACCCCGTCGCAAGGGAATAACAGGGTGTCATTGATCTCGGGGTAGGAAAAAAGGGGAAATGTATATCAGGGAATCAGGAGGACAGGTGGTTTTAGCAGGAAGGGGGGAGGGTTTTTCTTTTTTCTTTAGGACCATAGGTCTAGGATATAGACCTATGGTCCTATATCACTGGACATGTCTCCTGTCACAAATGACCGTGCTTTTTCAATCGGACCCTAGTCCCGCAGCTGTCCTGGGAGATAGGCAGAATCCTCCATCTATTTTTGAGCTATTATTGGGGAAGAAGGCTATTGGTCTACTGCTGCGTGAAGTAGATCGCAGATATTATAAGAAGGCCCGGTAAAAAATCTTGGACTGGGTGTGGGGGACTTGGAAAGCTACTCAAAAGCTGCTGGATGTACCAAAAATTAATGCGCACCTCCACCTCTGAAACTCTAAACTTTTTCTGCAACTAGGTACAGACAAGAACTGCATGTTCTGGAGAGAACATGGAATAAGGACCATAGAGGACATCATGGAGGGGGATGACATCCTTAGGTTTGAAGAGATACAGCCTAAGCATGGGATTCCTCCCAATCATTGGTTCCTGTATGGGCAGCTAGCTCGAACTTTGACGGCCTTTAGACCCAGGATCTCCATAACAACCTGTATCCCCATGATTAACTACCTAAGAAAGGGGGGTAATAAAATTAAAGTAGTTTATAGCCAGCTAATGCTGGGCTTGCAAGACGATTTGGAGAAAACTGAATCGGCACTTGCAGGGAAGCTAGGAGACCCAGATGTTGACCTAGATCTAGCCCTTATAGTAAACAAGAGACTATTTCGATCTTCGAATCTGCGGGCACAGCACTACAAAACGCTGTTTAATTTATATCATACCCCGGCGAAGCTGTTCGCCTGGGGTATGAGGGACAATGATAAATGCCCTAGGTGTGATGCGGGTCCTGCAGATTTACTCCACAAGTTAACTTTAATACGTAGGGAAATCTCCAACTTTTTGGAGGGGCTGCTAGATTGTAGAATCATTCTATCCCCTATCCTGATGCTTCTAGGCACAGATAGTAAACTGAACCTAGGTAGTGATGCAGAGGCTCTGGTTTTTATGTCTGTGGCGGTCCTTCGCATTCTTATTTCAGCAGATTGGAAGGATACCACCCCCCCTCCTTTCAAATGTGGATGGCAAGGTTGCTTAGAATGCACAACATAGAGTCCTGTCGATACGAGCTAAAGGGTAAAAAATCCAGGGAACTAGGAAGAAATATTTGGGCTCCGCTTGCCAAATGGACAAGTTTCAGATTATAATCAAATGTTTACTCTATCTAGAATATGTATTGTCAAATGAATTGTTCCAATATTTTAACAGTCTGGCTTTTTACAATTTCCGTGGCTATGTTATTTATATATTCGGTAACTGTTAGGAATCTGTCATCTGCTCTCTCTGTATTGTTTAAAGGATTAATGGAGTAATGAAATTGTATCTACTCTTTTTGTATGACATCAGTAAATCTCAATAAAAAAAAAAAAAATTCATAAAAAAATTAATAAATAAAAAAAAAAAAAGGACCATAGGTCTAGGAATAGCGCACAAGACAGGCATTCTTATCTTAATCTTCTCTGTATGTTTCTGAAGGATCCACGCCCCTCCTTAGGGGATATAGAAGAGGCTGGACCCCTGGGGGCACCACAATCTGTCCAGAGTCTACAGGGTGGGATCACTGGTTTTCTCACTCTATTCCTCTTGGTTCTACATAAACAAGGGATAAAAGTAGGGTATGAAACATAAGCTTCACATAGCAAGGGGTTCCGACTAGCTAAAATCGGTACTGAAAATTCATCGAGACATTCACAAGTCTGTGGGACACTTCTGTGTTACCGCCTCATAGTACCCCAGGGGGAGAGATAATGGCAAGCCACTTTCCTACCAGAGAGATTTCAAGGAGTGGGGTTCCTGGACAGACGGCAAGATTCACGACATGAAGCAGCTCCAAGGGCCAGAGTATGGCAATCTAGAAAATAATAAAATGTGAATAGGACTCTGGGCAAGAGAAACAAAATACCACAATGTCAAAAGATTCTGCAAGCGATTCCCTTGTCCGATGAAGTTCAAGGGGGGGCCCTACTCGTTAGCGTACCTGCTAATTAGAGGGGGGGGCGGCGTTTTTGTCCAAGGCGGAGTCCGGGTCGCCTGTAACTGCTGCGGAGCTCGAACGCTTCCAGATAGATTGACCACCGGTCCAGATCGGGGCCTGCGAGGAAAGGGCACCACGGGCCGTTTATTAATAGTACATGGCACTGCGAGGTAACCTCAGGGGGTTTCTAAGGCTAAACTGCACATTAGTGCCCTTAAGAACGCTTACTTACTTTTTGCCGGGGGTATGCAGGAGAGTCGGAGCAGACGTTAGAGGTCTCCCGGGGCCAGTAGGCATTGAGAGGGAGGCTCGAGGATGACAACATTTATCTCATATACCGAGGGCAAGGAGGATAACTGAAAAAGTAGGGGGTTCCCTGCCACCTCGTGGAAAACAACGAAAAAACCCTTCCTACCTGGTAAAAGGAGCAGGTGTCCTATCGAAGCAGGGGGGCGCCTCCGTCTACGGGTGCACGTTAGAGAGAGACATCCACAGGCTCAGGTTTAAATGCCGGTGTCTTCCGGGAGGGAAGCCTATCCGCGTACGCTGTTAACAATCAGGTCAGACATAGAAAGAGGACAAAACACGGATAGAGCAGGGCGCGGCGATATTGGAAGGATGGAATCGCTACCAGGTATAGATGAACCGGGAGATTTCCATTTGTCCCACAGACAGCTCCCTCCTCCTAGGGAGGGAAAAAGCGGGAAGGGGGGAAATTTAAATCATATCCAAGAAACGGGCAAAAAAAATATGGAAAAAATGGAAGAAAACCCAAGAGGTTTATATTGAGTGCTTATGTGATATCAGGAAAGGGTCTGGGTGTCAACCAAAGAATAATAACCAATAACTGTGGAGGGGGAAATCAAATGGGGAAAGGATACGGAATCCTCAGGGGCCTCCTAGAACTTACAGGGACATCTCTTCAATAAAGAGCAAGGAGTGGATCCAGGACGCAGATCGACAGAAATGCCCAGGCTAGATAATCGCATTAGACCCTTCACTGCCCTGTGCTGTGGAGGTCTTTGGGGTGCTGATTGGTGTTGGGCCCTCGGTTCTCTAGATGTGTGACTGTTTGGACGGCTGCTTAAGTGCATCCTGGCGCATTAGGTTCCCTGCCCTCGGTCCCCTTTTTCCCTCTAGCCGAAAGTGTGATTTACGGCTGCCCCTAGTGTGAAACCAGACACCGAACGTCCATATATTCAAGATGGAAAGCATTAAAACGTTCGGGTTTACGGACAAAGAATTCGCCAAAATGATTGGCGCACCTGCTAGTAGTGATGCTCAGTTCACCCTCTCCAAGGGGTTGGAGGGTGAATGGACCAAGCTCTTGAACCTGAGGAAAAAATCCAAATGAACCGAATTCCACGCCCGGTTCATGCTTGACTATTTGAAAGCAGGAACTATACTGATCGGACTCAGGGTCCGTAACATTCCCGGTCTCTTTGTTGAGATCAGACAGTTCCTGGAGAGGTGGGTGTTAATCTCTAACCCGCTGCTCCAGGGACTGGATGATGCTCATCAGTGAAATCCTGGATATCCTCAACAAAAAAATCTCAGAACTAGAGGAAAAACTAAAAGAGGGAAATGCCGTTGAACTTGGTAAAAAGAAATTGGCAGAAATCAATATTGAATTGGATTCCTTTACTGAGTACCTCCTTAAGAGGAAAATGGAAAAATTTTGAAAGGATATCCGCCTGTTCTCCCAAGAGCGTGCCTACCCCTTCCTGGCCAATGGGTTTTACACCAATAATGAGGAGACCAATTCTAGAAACCAGACCCCGAGATGGGGCAATCAAAGAATCACCATGTTTTCTGACACCACGGATACGGAAGGTGACAGTAACGAGGAATATGACCCCGAGTCTGGTCAAGGGTATACGTCGAACTCCCACAACAGAAGAGGTACATTTGAGAGAAATGCTCCCCAGAACCGTTTTTTAGGGAACCGCCGAGGCAACTTCCGCCCGAAAACACAAACCCCAATACAGAGGGGGTACCATCAGAGTCCCGGTCTACCCCAGATGTATATACAAACTCTGCATCAACAGTATTGGAGATCATAAAGGGCATACCAGTTTTCAATTTATCTAATAAAGAACTTGACTCCAGGTCAGTGGACCGTTATCTAGAGGCTTGTCTTTTGTTCCAACTGCTAACTTTGATAAATTTGAGTTTACTAAGGATTTACATCTTTTCTTCAGGAAGATCTAACTGAAAAAGTTCTTTCTGAATAGACCATCTATGGAGAATGAAGAGAATTTGTCTGGTCTTAAGCCTCCCTCTACCTTCCTACCAACCAATGAGATGGTGGGCCCTGAAGTGAACATTTTTGAAAAGGCCGTTACCAGAAGGATTGAGAAATTAATCAAATATGTACCTGTTCCTCATTCGAACCTCCCTGAACGGGAGGAGGATATGTTGAAGATCAGACGGAGGTCTGACAATAAAACCCTACGACAAAGGGGGGGATAGTCATCTTCGACACCCCCACATACATCGAAAAAATGAATGGCTTACTCTCTTCCTCTGATCACTATCAAAGGATAACCAGGAATCCGGAGATAGCTGTGAAACAACACATTCTTGCATTGGTACAAAAGGCTGTTGACCTGGGCCATATTTGCGAACCCTAGTTACACCAGGATGCCCATTATCTATGGGGTCCCGAAGACTCGTACAAACAGCATGGATCCTCCCCTGAGACCCATTGTATCCACCATTGGTGCGATGACTGAGCCCCTATCTAAGTATATTGATTGTTTCCTTAAACCTTTGGTGAGTGACCTAGAGTCCTATGTTAAGGATATCGGCTATTTTATTAGCAAAATTGAAGGCACACCCTTCCAAGACGACAGAGAAATATTGTTCACCCTGGATGTGGAATCGTTGTATTCCAACATCCCCCATAGTGGAGCACTTCTAGCCTTCAAAAAAATACTATCATCGAGACCTGACATGTCCAATGCTCCATTTATTCTGGACTGCCTGGATGTGGTGTTTCATGAGAACTACTTCAAATATAACCAAACCCTATTCAAAGAAATTCCAGGAGTAAGTATGGGGGCAAGTTGTGCACCTAGTATAGCTTGTCTATACGTGGGCAAATTCGAAAGAATCAACATCTACAACAAAATGGTCCCCTTCCATAAAAATGTAAGAATATGGTCGCGATTCATCGATGACATTTTCTTCATATGGAAGGGAGACCATGATTCATTTAATGAATTCCTTCTCTGGTTGAACGCGGCTGATGTTAACCTTAAATTTACCTTGCATGCCAGCAACGTTCAAATCAAATTCTTGGACATTTGGATAAAACATCTGGACAACGAGTTGAGAGTGTCCCTATATACCAAACCTTCAGCGAGGAATACTTTTCTGCAATTTGGGAGCTTTCACCCTCACTGCCAAAGGGAAAGCATACCCTTCAGTCAGTTCCTTCGAATTCGAAGGAACTGTACCGATATGAAAGACTTTCTAACGCAGTTGGACATACTCAAGGAGAAACTGGTGTTCCGGAGATACCCTCCCAAGTTGATTAAGGACTCGTTCAAACGGGCGAGATACTTTAATCAAGAATCTATGTTCTTACCCAAAGATAAGACAGCCAAAGACCAATTGGTTTGCATTACGCGACACTCCAACTTGGATCACAAGTTGAGGCAGACCATAAACTCCTGTTGGCACCTCTTAAACCTGGGAGAAAACACGACTCCGATTCCCAAACCCATTTTTGCCTTCAGAAGGAATAAGAACTTAAGGAACCATCTTGTCAAAGGCAAAATTATGGAAACACCCACGAGCCAACAAATGGCCATTGACGGCCTCAATCCAATCTATGGCAATCACAGATGCGGCAACTGTCAGGCCTGTCCCCATGCTATTATCGGAGAATCCATTACCACCGCGGAACGCACCATATCTGTGGCAAGAAATAAAAGACTTACCAACTGTCAAGCCAAGAATGTGGCATACGTCATCCTATGCCCCTACCTCTTACCCTACGTGGGCGAAACAGGACGGGAGTGTCGCCTTCGAATAGGCCAACATAAGTCCAATATTCGAAATAGGAATGCTACCGCTCCTATCGTCATCCATTCGCTAGAAGCTGAGCACACAGAGAAAGAACTTCAATGGTTCAAACTCGAAAAGATACTAGCCTTACCCGGAATTGACCACTCTTCTTTATGCAAAAAAAAAGAAAGTATTCTGGATTTTCTTTCTCAATTCAGTAAAAAAAGTATTGAATGAAGATTGCCCCTGGTCTAATGCGATTATCTAGCCTGGGCATTTCTGTTGATCTGAGTCCTGGATCTGCTCCTTGCCCTTTAAAGACATGAACCTGTCTGATTTACTGTTGTCCTTGACCTCCCGAATAGGGCCCCTCTATTGAAGAGATATCCCTGGAAGTTCCAGGAGGCCCCCTGAGGATTCCCTATCCTTTCCCCGTTTGATTTCCCCCCGCCACAGTTATTGGTTATTATTCTTTGGTTGACACCCAGACCCTTTCCTGATATCACATAAGCACTAATTATAAACCTCTCGGTTTTCTTCATTTTTTTCCATATATTTTTTTCCCGTTTCTTGGATATGATTTAAATTTCCCCCCTTCCCGCTTTTTCCCTCCCTAGGAGGAGGAAGATGTCTGTGGGACAAATGGAAATCTCCCGGTTCGTCTATACCTGGAAGCGATTCCATCCTTCCAATATGGCCGCGCCCTGCTCTATCCGTGTTTTGTCCTCTTTCTATGTCTGATCTGATTGTTAACAGCATACGCGGATAGGCTTCCCTCCCGGAAGACACCGGCATTTAAACCTGAGCCCATGGATGTCTCTCTCTAACGTGCACCTGTAGACGGAGGCGCCCCCTGCTTCGATCGAGGACCTGCTTGTTTTACCAGGTAGGAAGGGTTTTTTCGTTGTTTTCCACGAGGTGGGAGGGAACCCCCTACTTTTTCAGTTATCACCTTGCCCTCGGTATATGAGATAAATGTTGTCATCCTCGAGCCTCCCTCTCAATGTTTACTGGCCCCGGGAGACCTCTAACGTCTGCTCCGACTCCCCTGCATACCCCTGGCCAAAGTAAGAAAGTGTTCCTAAGGGCACTAATGTGCAGTTTAGCCTTAGAAACTCCCTGAGGTTGCCTCGCATTGCCGCCTACTATTAATAAACGGCCCGTGGTGCCCTTTCCCAGCAGGCGCCGATCCGGACCGGTGGTCAATGTATCTGGAAGTGTTCGAGCTCCGTAGCAGTTTCAGGCGACCCGGACTCCGCCTTGGACAAAAACACTGGCCCCCCTCTAATTAGCAGGTACGCCGACGAGTAGGGCCCCCCCTTGAACTTCATCGGACAAGGGAATTGGCTGCGGAATCTTTTGACATTGTGGTATTTTGTTACTCTTGCCCAGAGTCCTATTCACATTTTATTATTTTCTAGATTGCCATACTCTGGCCCTTGGAGCTGCTTCATGTCATGAATCTTGCAGTCTGTCCAGGAACCCCACTCCTTGAAATCTCTCTGGTAGGAAAGTGGCTTTGAGGCGGTGACACAGAAGTGTCCCACAGACTCGTGAATGTCTCGATGAATTTTTCAGTACCGATTTTAGCTAGTCGGAACCTTGCTATGTGAAGCTTATGTTTGATACCCTACTTTCGTCCCTTGTTTATGTAGAACCAAGAAGAATAGAGTGCGAAAAACCAGTGATCCCACCCTGTAGAGTATGGACAGATTGCGGTACCTCGGGGAGCCAGCCTCTTCTATATCCCCTAAGGAGGGGCTTGGCTCGTTCAGAAACATACAGAGAAGATAAAGGTAAGAATGCCTGTCTTGTGCGCTATTCCTAGACCTATGGTCCTAAAGAAAAAAAGAACCCCCCCTTCCTGCTAAAACCACCTGTCCCCCTGATTCCCTGATATACATTTCCCCTTTTTTCCTCCCCCCGAGATCAATGACACCCTGTTGTTTCCTTGCGACGGGGGGTATTCAAAGCACCCTTTGTATTGAATGAATGAGGCATGATGTGAAGCAATTGGACAGTATAAATGTTGCTTAGTTTTGTAGAACCGTTGTCCCAGACCTTTGAGGAGCTCCTCTCCCTTGTTACTTACCCTGTTGATTTATTTTTTTAATACTTGGAGCCTCTGTCGTGTTTGGGGCCACTTTCTGATGTATAAATTTATATAGACCTCATCTAACTATTTAATGTATTAATGTGCGTGAAATGAAATGTAGCGGCATTAGTGGATCCTTATGTATATTTTGTATTTTCAGATCTTTGTTCCCACTCCCCCTTCCCTCCTGTGATACACCGCCGCCTTGACGATGGTGTGGTCTGAATGGGCCTATACACCGAAACGCGCGTTGGCGTGGTTCCTGCTGGCTACAGGATTGTGCCTAACATCATCTATCCTTGTCATCATTTTGAATTGCCCAGCACTCCTTGAACCTATGAATTGTTGTACACCTTTTTCAATTAATGTTATGGCGTCTGTGCATCAGTGTGAGCATGCGTGGTTTGAATTTTGAAAGAATGGTTGCATGAATGTGTTTAAGATTGTGTATGAATGGGAAGTGGGTTATGTGGGACTATTTTTATTGCTATTAACATTCTGTAAAGACGGATCTAATTTCGCTATATCTATTCATGAGATTTTGAAGATTTAATAAATTATAAATGCTCATATAAAAAGTGTTTGATGTTGTGCACTTGAATGTGGCTCTATTATACAGAGGCTACTCCTAAGACATCCTAGGATCCCTGTGCTGGACCCCGTTCTAAACTCCTAGGCAGGGTTTTTGTTTTCTTTGGTTACTTTCTCTCCCGCATTCCTGCCTATATTCTCTTACCCTTTGGGAGGCCTCCTTCTATTGTTGTAATAGGCTACTGGCGTCATCACTGACATGTGATGTGTTAATAAGTGTATCAGGCCAAAAACAGCCACACCGCCCACCCAGAACAAGTTTCTTTAAACAGAATTAGGCCTTTCCTAAAGCCCCCTCAATTATTGACTGAGACAGAGGAGGGTTGACGGCAACTGCTTGCAGCCCAAAGGAAAGAGCATCTCATAGGGAGACAGCACTCATGATGACGTCACGCGGGTAGTAACGTGAAAGAGTCATGTAAACAAGGGAGTGTACCCTATTCATTGACATTTAAAAAAAAGGTGGAACCGAGCACACCAATAACTTGGAGGGTTATGAAACTCATACCACCATGTAATTCAATAGGTAGAGGTAGAGGTGGGTGTGTGTGTGTGTGTGTTTGTGTGTGTTTGTGTGTGTGTGTGTCTATATACATACATATATGTATATATATATATATTTATATAGTAGGTACTTATAGTTAGGACCTATTTTCCATAGGAAATCAGCAACATTCTTTTTGGAATAACTTTGGCGCCGGTTGCCGAATCTTTGCGAAATTTTCAAAACTAATGGCCAGGTCCACTCCGCTCCTATCCTAAAAGTCTCAGGGTGACTTGTGAAGTGGGGGCCGAGAAAAAAGGGGGCTCCCAAAACATGTTTTCCCCATGCAATTTTCCATAGCGACCTTTAGCCGCAGCTACAGCCCGAACCGCTGAACGGAATTACACCAAATTCGGCAAAGAGGTAGTCCTTAGTTCAGACTCATGCCTTTTGCTTAAATTGTGTAAATCTGTTTAGTAGTTTTTTAAATATTAAAGGAAAAATGTACATATATATCTGGGCGGAGCCTAACGACACATCTCATTGAGAGATCTGATTGGCTGTCAGCACTTCATCCAAGAAGTGTTGGCAGCCATCTTGGGACCAATATACGTTATAGCACCTCATTAAAAAGCATTGCAGTTAACAGAAGGTTTTAAGACTTTAGTTACATTATAAATCATTTGTTGATGGTACCATACTCATTTTAGGAATTGTGGTGTGTTCTAAGGTGATTTTACCATGTGAAAAAGCGTTCTGCTGGGATTTCATGAATCATGTTTGAGAGAAAACTATTTTCTCATGCTTGCCGCATAGAGGTTTGAAAGGTGCTCCAGAAGCTAAAATGAGAGCATATTTTCTGTCAATTTACATTTTCTTTCTCAGTCATGTTCAGTAGAACAACTAGAGCGATAACAGCCTTACTATTGACAACATTATGGCACACTTGAAGCCATCTTGATTGGAATAAACTGGTAACACTTAAAACATTTAATTTAAAAAGGAATACAATGAGGGGGTTCATTTTGTCCTAGAAATTATGGTTACTGTTGTAGGAAAAAAATGAGGACATGTTTTAAGTGAGATCTCAAATATCTTCCTGTTATATTTCAACAGGAGCAGCCTGTCAGTTGATTGCTTTGTATTCTACTGCAGCTTCCCAGAGTGTTCTAAAGAACAACTAGAGTGCTAACAGCCTTACTAATGACAAAAACATGGCACACCTGAGGCCATCTTGATGGGAATAAACTGGTGACCCTTAAACAGTTAATTTAAAAAGTAATACAATGATGGGGTTCATTTTTTCCTAGAAATTATGGTGAGGGCTGTAGAAAGAAAAACTAGGACATGTTTTAAGTGAGATCTCAAATATCTTCCTCTTATTTCAACAGGAGCAGCTTGGCAGTTGATTCCCTTGTATTCTACTGCAGCTACCCAGATTGTTCTAAAGAACAACTAGAGCGCTCACTGTCTTCCTTATGACAAATTATAGCACACCTGAAGCCATCTTGATTGGAATAAACTGGTAACACTTAAACATTTATTTTAAAAAGAAATACAATGAGTGAGTTCATTATGTCATAGAAATTATGGTTAGTGTTGTACAAAGAAAAATTAGGGCATGTTTTAAGAGAGATCTCAAATCCTCTTCTATTTAATTTGAAAATTCTGACATGCAGACTGAACAATGACTTTCAATACCAGCAGTAGACTTCCAGTTAACTCCCTGGTGATCACTATCCCTAGACTACTCAAACAATATGGCACTACCCTAAACCCTAAAATACTACCCCCTACAGTACACAAACACCACTGCGCTTCCCTGGACCCTAAAACACTATCCCCAGCATGACCCCCTATGCTACCCAAACACCACTGATCTACCCTAAACAGTAAAACACTAACCCAGCACGACCCCCTACACTGCCAAACAAATCTGTACTACCTTAAACCCTAATGCAGTACAACAGCACGACCCCCTACACTACCTAAACACCACTACACTACCCTAAATCCTAAATCTCCCCCCAGCATGACCCCCTACACTACCCAAACACCACTGTATTACCCTAAAAACAAAATCTATCCCCAGCACGACCCCTACATTACCCAAACAACACTGCACTACCCTAAACCCTAAAACACTACCCCAGCACGATCCCCTAGACTACACAAACACCACTGCACCACCCTAAATTCTAAATCTACCCCCACCACGACCCCCTACACTACACAAACACCACTGCACAACCCTAAACCATAAAACACTACCCCCAGTACGACCCATACACTACACAAACACCACTGTATGACCCTAAAACACTACCCCCAGCACGACCCCCTACACTACCAAAACACCACTGAGCTACCATAACCCCTAAAACACTACCCTATACACTACACAAACACCACTGCACTACCCTAAACCATAAATCTACCCCAGCACAACCCCCTACACTACCCAAACACCACTGCACTACCCCAAAACACCACCCCAGCATGACCCCCTAGACTACGCAAACACCACTGCACCACCCTAAATTCTAAATCTACCCCCACCACGACCCCCTACACTACACAAACACCACTGCACAACCCTAAACCATAAACACTACCCCCAGTACGACCCATACACTACACAAACACCACTGCATGACCCTAAAACTCTACCCCCAGCACGACCCCCTACACTACCAAAACACCACTGCGCTACCATAACCCCTAAAACACTACCCTATACACTACACAAACACCACTGCACTACCCTAAACTCTAAAACACTACCCCCAACATGACCCCTCTACTACACAAACACCACTGGACTACCCTAAACCATAAATCTACCCCCAGCACGTCCTCCTACACTACCCAAACACCATTGCACTACCCTAAACCATAAATCTACCCCAGCACAACCCCCTACACTACCCAAACACCACTGCACTACCCTAAAACACCACCCCAGCATGACCCCCTACACTACACAAACACCACTGCACTTCCCTAAACCCTAAAAACACTCCCCCTGCACAACCCCCTACACTACCCAAAAACCACTGCACTACCCTAAACCCTAAAACACTACCCCCAGCACGACCCCCTACACTACACAAACACCACTGTGCTTCCCTTCATACGTCATTCGTCTCGCGATCAATCACCGCGAGAGTATGAGATCTCGAACACGTCATTCTCCACCGCGAGCGAGAGCGTGAGGACGCGAACACATCATATTGAACGCGACAAGGAGCGAGAGAACCCAAACACGTCATTCTCCACCCTGAGCAGGAGCGTGAGGACGTGAACATGTCATATCGAACATGACAGGAAGCGAGAGAATGCAAACACGTCATTTTGGACGCGCCATTGACATCTGGCGGAAGTAATGTGAAGCTTGAGTACTCGAACATGTAAAATTTTCAATCTGGAGAAGAATATCAGCTCTAGCAGCATAAAAGCTTCTGCAAATGATGATTTGGATGAAAAAACTCCTCCGATTGACATTTGGCTGTTCTTTTTTGTGCAAGAGTTCTTTTTTAAAATGGGGGAGAGGGAGGAAGTGCCACAGAATCTCCAACTTCCTGTTCCTGTCCAGCAGGCTCCTCCCAGGCTCCTCCCAGTGCTTTGTCCATCTCCTGCTCATCTTTTTGTCTGCTGCATCATTGCCATTGGATTTGAGGATTTTTTAATTGGATATTTTACAAGTAAGTGGTTGTTTTGTCTGTTTGATTGGGGGCATTGCAGTTGTTGCAACTACAATTTAATTTTGGTAACTATCATTCCTTTTTAAAAAAAATGTTGTGGGTAGTAGTTGTCAGTAGGCCCAGAGCTAGTCATAGCCTCATGGGAGTGTGCATGATGAAGCAACTGTTCCTTTGGTGTTTTTTGAATGTATTTCATTTTCAAGCATCATTTAGGGCATGGATGGCATTGTATTGAGTTGGGAAACGTGTTTTTTGGGGTGGGCTTTCTGTTGTTGGGCCTGGCCTTCTGGCTGGTGTCCATTTAGAAGCCAGGGCCTGCAAGCTTGTCTGGCCTTGTATGCCAACAGGCCTGCTTTCATCCAGTAGGCTCAGAGCAGGTAGCCACAGCTGCATTAAACAAGTGTTTCTGTGTGGTCTTTTGAATTTAGACATCATTTAGGGCATGGGTGGCATCGATTGAGTTGGGAAATGTGTTTTTTTTGGGGGGGTGGGCTTTCTGATGTTGTGCCTGGCCATGTGGCTGGTGGCCATTTTGAAGCCTATGTTTGCAAGCTTGTCTGGCCTTGCCTGCCAACAGGCCTGCTTTTATCCGGTAGGCTCAGAGCAGGTAGCCACAGCTTTATTAATCAAGTGTTTCTGTGTGGTCTGTTGAATTTAGACATCATTTAGGGCATGGATGGCATTGGATCGAGTTGGGAAATGTGTTTTTTTGGGGTGGGCTTTCTGATGTTGGGTGTCGTCAAGACATGCCTTTGTGTGTGTCTGGTGTGTGTTGGTGTGCAATGCATGCACCCTGCAGACCTTTTTTGGGCCTGTGAATTTTCGTTTTTGCATTTTATTGCAAGCTGAGCAGTGTGCTTTAGCATGCATCCTTTGTCTGGCTTCTTTAGGCCTTTTGTCAGTTCCTGATGTTTCCCAGGCCCCCAGCTTGTTGCTTGTGATTTGTGAGTGTTCATGTGGCTGGTGGCCTTTTTTTGTGATGGGAGTTATTTGTGTCCTTCTTTTGCCATATAGGCCTGCATGGTTTTCCTTTTGGCTTACTGCTTCCATCCATCCTCCCACTTTGCCAGCAGCAGCTCCATGAATGATGTGATGCTCAAATAATTTAATGGCAAATAGGGTCCACCCCACTTACATTACATTTTTATTTTGGTCGTTCTTATTCTCTTTCCTATCCTTCCTGAAAGTGTAGTGTGTACACAGTAGTATAACATAGCCCTTGTTGACAAAGTCTCAGAAATGGATAGACTATATCTTTTGTTTGTACTAGTACAGTAGTAACTGAACCACAACAACAAATGCAACATTTCACTGATGTTCTTCTCCTGGCTTATTTGCTTTTAGGTGCACAAAAAGCCAGAGGAGGAGGTGCATTCATCATCACCCATTGTACTGCCAGTCAGAAAGAAGTCCTCCTGAGCATCACGTCCATGTCTAACCACAACTTGTGCACCTGCGTCCTGCCTGACATCTGAAGAAGATGGCTCCAAAGAAAGGTACCAGGTCCAGTACCAAGAAAGTTGCCGGTGAGAAGAAGGAACAGAAAAAGGAAGTGCCATTAACCACAACTGGTGTGCCGGACAATGTTTTTTTGGGACCAAAAAATTACGCCTTCAGCAGCGTTATCCGGGAACCAAGCTGGGAGAAGCACCTCCGCACCAGCGGTTCAACCCCACCAACCTAGGCCCAAGCCCTTGAATGTCGCAGAGGTAGCCAGTCTACTAACGAGCAGCGATGTTGAAATGTCATTATCGCAAAGTAGTACACAATCAACGCAGGCGGAAACTCAGCAGATAAGTGTGTAGCCGCAACAACAGCATCAGCTGCAAGAACAGCAGCAGCCGCAAGAACAGCAGGAGCCGCAAGAACAGCAGCAGTCGCAAGAACAGCCGCTGCAAGAACAGCAGCAGCCACAAGAACAGCCCACAATAGTAGTTGTTGATCCTGAAGTAGGGGCATTTCAGGAAATTGAGCTTCCTGCAGACAAAGTGTAGCAAACCACTGTTTCAGAAGATCTATTGTCTTCCAGACCACCAGCAAGGAAAAGGAGGCTTAGTCCATCATCTTCTTCTTCAAGCCCCGCTTCTGGTGATCATGATGCCACTTGGCAGCCACAAGCTGCAGAGTGATGCACGCCACAAGACAATGCTTCTGAAAAGGAAGGTTCTAAAAAAACTTAGAGTTATGGAGGTAGATCTGGAAGAGGGGGATGATGTTGATGAAGACGAGCCAGTCATCACGCACATCACTCCCGCCCCAAAGGGGATGGAGACCAACTATCCTGAAAGGCTGCTACTGAGCGGGATGTAGCACAGATACCACCAACACAGGTTACACCACCATGACCTCCAGCTGCCATATTTTCAAAGGCCTGGCAGGGACCTACATCCAGCTCAACCATCCCAGTAGGTAGTGGTAGTAAAAGTCACAGTGTAGCTGCACAGAGTCACATTCCAAGCACACCATCCAGTTGATCTGGTATTGAAAGTGGCACATCCAGCAGTGCCAGAAAGTTCTCTTCCCCAGTTTGGGACTTCTTTTCTGTTAGCACCAAGGAGGAGAACGTTGCTATATGCTCAATTTGTCGACAAGGTGTTCTGCGGGGGAAGCTTGGTACAAACTATGGTACCGGAGGCCAAGCAAGTCATCTCAGAATACACCACACTATTGTGAGGGAGAATCACCTACTTCACTTAAAACAAAGTAAAAAAACTCAACCCATTGAAGTTGGGCATGAAGAATCAGGGGACGATATTATTGTGGTGGAATCTGAAGAAGAGGGAGGATTTCTAGCCCTGTCCCCAGAAGTGTAGTGGTGCCCACCCACATCCTCCTCAGTTACATCTGAGTGGCACCGCATTAAGAGCCATACTCAGAGTCAGGCTGAGCCACCAAGGCGAAGTACTGAAATGAGACAAACTGCGTAGTTGAGCCTTAAGTGGGTTAATGAAAACAACAGCACCACAAAGGAAAGTAATCCAGCCTACCATTGAGAGCATGCTTAGGTTGGAGGGGCAGTTCCAAAGTAACCACCCAACGGCACGGCAGTACAATGCGAAGCTGGCTAAAATGTTAGCACTGGACCATCTGCCCTAAATGGAAGGTTCCCAGCCAGTCCTATTTTGCAATAATTGCTGTTCTGGCACTACATCATGATGTGGTGGAATTGGTTGGACAAGCTTTGCAGCAGAGTGCTGTTCACAATATCCACCTGACAACAGACATGTGGACCAGTTGCCAAGCCACAGATTACATGTGCATCACTGCACACTGGTTCTCTTTTGTGGGGTTTAGAGATAAGCTATCTGAAGGAGGTGCTGTTGACACAGCTGAGATTCTTAAAGCTACTCGGAAACATGTAACTGTTGCCATGTTCGCCATGGAGAAATCTCATACTGCTGTAAACATTTTGGAAAAACTTCGCAGCAAGGTTTTTGAATGGCTGTGCCCAAGAGGGCTTAGTATTGGTTTTGTTGCCACATATAATGGCAGTAATGTACTTAAGGCCATGCACCTTGGTTCCTATTCCAGGGTTACGTGTTTGGCGCACTGCATAAACATTATAGTTCAAGACTTTCTGAAAAAAGAACCCATAGTCAGCAACTTACTGACCACCTGCCGAAGAATATGCACTAATTTCAGCCATTCTTTTAAAGCTCAGAAGCAGCTGAGGATCATTCAACGTGAATATAACATGCCAGTCAAAGCACTCATCCAGGAAGTGGCAACACATTGGAACTCAACCTATTAAATGCTTGATCGTCTGTTTGAGCAGTACAGGCCACACAATGAATATGTCATGCAAAGACTGGATGCTCCTGTGAAAGGCATGACCCTTCAGATGGACCAATGGTGCCTAGTTAAATGCCTGACTGACATGCTTCATCCTTTTGAGGTCTTCACACGTGAAGTCAGCGCGGAGGACTGTACAATGGGCCAAGCTAGCCCATTATTGCAAATGCTAGAGCATCAACTGAAGAAGGTGTCTGAAACATACAAAGGTGTAGAGGAAAAAAAAGAAGCCTATGACTTGGTGGAGAGCTTATCCCGTCGCTGAGCTGAAAATACAAGGTTGCAAAATTGTCACAAGAACATTACATTTCTGCCACAATTCTGGATCCACAGGCAAAATTGGTACTGAAGACATTAATTCCTTTTTCAGAGATGGATGTTGCCCGCTACAAAACTTGGATAGCTGAAGCAGCGAGTAAGTTGGAAATGAACGGCTGCTAATTAAAATCCCGCTAGACCAACCCTCAAGAAGTACTGCAGCAGGGCATGTGGCATCAAGTGCAACTTCGGAGGCTGAGGGCAGTGCGTTTGGCTCACAACACTCGCCATCACTATCGAAAGCAACAACAACTGGATTATTAGGCACAGTAGAATTGTTACACAATTGGTACTTACAGTTAGGCATTGGTATTAAACACAGTGCTGATGCACAGAGAAAAGAGCCTGAAAAAAGGTTAGCAGCAGCACCCTGAACATTGAACAGATGGTCCAGGCCTATCTGGACAACCCAACAGAGGTGTACATTGATCAAACCCCATTGCAGTATTGGTATAGGAAAAGGGCTGAATGGCCACTGCTCAGCAGGCTGGGGATAAGCTATCTGGCTTGTCCTGTCGCAAGTGTCTCTTCCGAACATGTTTTCAGTGATGCTGGTTCCATTGTAACAGTGAGAAGGACCAGTCTCTTGCCCAAAAATGTGGAGAGGATAACAATGATCAAAATGTATTAGCACTTCATACCACCGAATTACACAATACATGAAGCAACGAAGGAAGATGAGGACAGCGGCTCAGGTGAAGGAAGCAGTGTGTTACATGATTACCTACTACTGGCTGAACCCCCAGAGTTTGAGGATGAGCTATACTTTCCTGACAATTAGGCTTGCACTTACTGTCTTCCTCCCTTATTTTCCTTCATTTGTATGTCTGTCTTTCCGGTTACAAACTTTAAATCACAGCAAATCCATCACCACTGTCTTCTACTCTTCCTATTTCAATATACAAGTTTCAGGTGTCAGCATTACACAGTACAGTCCTCCGAATCCAGCTCCTCCGCTCCATCCTCCTGAATATCCCTAAATCCATTGCCCTCAAGACAGATGATGATTGGATGATGCAAAATAGAAGAAAAAATAAAAAGTTTCCAAGTCCCGCCAAAAGAAGTGGAGCATGATGACTACTATAGCTATCCTCCTTTCAGAGCCGAAAGAGACTGCCCATTAACTGAAAATGAGATGTAATAGGTAATGATTGATGCCATGAATTGGATGCAGACCGAGTGATTTTGTTGTTGTTTGTTGTGCATGAAGTTATTTCATTGTGCACTAATCATCTTTCTACAATACACACTAAACGTAACTCAAGGCAATTGTCCCCTTCTTGCAACTATTTTTAATAGGAAATTTGTACTTCTGCTGCAGCTTGATACATCGCTTTTGATTGAATACAGGAAGGGGACTCAATCTGCACACTGAGTATGACAACAGCACCGTCCATGATGATGATGGCGAAAAAGTCGGTCCATTAACTTAATGAGAAGGAACAAGTAATGAAAATGTATGGCATGCATTGGACACCTGACTCTGAGCGATTGATGTTTGTGTTTTTGTTGTTTGTTGTGCATGAAGTGAAGTCAAAGTGTACTAGCAGTCTTACTGTACACAAAGACTGACTCAAGTCAATATTATTTCTACTCTTGTTGTGTAATAGCAAAATTGTACTTCTACTGCTGCCCGATCTTCACAGTCAGTCAGTACAAGCATCGGAGATGATTGATGGAATAATAAAGGTCAGGAGGACATTTCAATAGTGGCATAAAAGGTAAACAGGTCAACAACAACCACAGGAGACTTAAATGTCTGTGTAGAAGTGGAGTCAAGTGTAGCGGTGGGATGACTGCGGTGCATTGATTTACTAACTTAAATTGTAAAATGTTATGTTGCTGGATATGTGCTTTGTCCAACTCTTTAAAAAACAGTACTCTAAACTAAGTATGGGCTGAAAATCAGTTCCGTTCGCGGAATTTGCGGATTTTTGGCAAATTCGATTTCCGCGAATTGCGCAAATTTGCCCGAATATCCGCAATTTGCAAGCTGGCGGATTTATTTGCTTGGTCGCGCTTCAAAAATTCTGAGTTTGCCGAGTTGCTTTTCCTCCCGGTTTGCTTGCTCTGCTCCATTTTGGATCTTGCTGCGTGATCGCGCAAGACCTTTCGACCGTGAGTACGTCATAGCGGCCAGCCATCTTGCACTGCAAGAGTTTGAGAACGGGACTACATCATAAGGGCCCGCGATCACGCATCGCGGGAGTAAACAATTGCGAACACGTAGATGCGACGCGCAGCTGACTTCCGGCGGGAGATTTGAACAGCTCGCTTTCCCGAACTTGCAAAAATTGCAATTCTGCACAAGAAATCTACCGCAGGCAGCATAAACCTTCTGAAAATTATGATTTGGATCAGAATAACTCGGATTGACATTTGGCTGCACTTTTTTGTGCAAGGAGTCCATTTTTGGGGGGGGTGGGAGGAAGGAAGTGCCCCAGAGTCTCCCACTTCCTGTTCCTGTCCAGCAGGCTCCTCTCAGTGCTTTGTCCATGTCCTGGTCACTTTTCATTTGGATCTGGAACTGGAAGGATTACTTTTTGTGGCAGCGGCTGGATATTTGTATTTGAGAATTTTTTGGACTTTGGATCACTTTTGGATTTGAGATTTTACAAGTAAGTTGGTATTGTATGTTTGGGGCATTGCAGTTGCTGCAAGTACAATTTTAAAACTTTTTCACAACTTTAAAAAATATATATTGTGGGTAGCCACAGTATCCAGTAGGCCCAGGGTTAGTCATGGGTGCATGATACAACTATATCTGTGAGTTTTGTTGAACTTAAATCTCATTTATGTCATGGAATGTTAGCTCACTGTTATATGTGGAATTGTTTTATTTTTATTTTGGGGTGCCTGTAAAGCCACACTAGCCAGTAGGCCCAGGGGTAGTGAGTGGTGCATGGACCAAGTCTTTCTGTGGGGTGTCTTGAATTTAAACATCGTTGAGGGCATGAATGGCATAGGATTGTGGGGATTTTCGTGTGTTTTTTGACTTTTTGGGGTGTTGTTGTGCCCTGGCTATTTGGGTGGGGGCCATTTTGAGGCCTGGTCCAGGCAGGGCCTGGCCATGTGGCTGGGTGCCAAGGGGCCATTTTGGAGCCAGGCAGTGTGCTCAGGCCTGCACCCAGTTTGACTTGCTTTCATACATTATGCTCAGGGGTAGTGAGTGGTGCATGGACCAAGTCTTTCTGTGGGGTGTCTTGAATTTAAACATCATTGAGGGCATGGCTGTCATTGGAATGTGGTGATTTTTGTGTGTTTTTCGACTTTTTAAGTTGTTGTTGGGGCCTAGACATGTGGGTGGGGGCCATTTTGAGGACTGTATTCATATTCAACAACTTTTATTCGATTATCATTTTGAATAATCACAAAAAGTACATGTTTAAAAAGTTTCAAATACAAAGTTTTTCAAAGAAGAAATACATCAAAGTCATAGAAAAATTAAATCATTATAGGTGAACAAGGGGAAACGCAATTTAAAACAGGGGGAACTTTTCTTATAGTTCATAGCAATACTGATTTAGTTAGGGATATTACGACGCGTTGTTATAACTGATTTAAGAAAAGTCGCTATGCATTTGGCTTCGTATGGCGAATTTAAAGATTGTAAATAGAAAAGTGCTGGGTAGGATTGTCTAAGTCCACTGGAGCGGAGGATCGGAATGATCCACGACTTCCTTGCTAGTTTGTAATATTTGCAAAAAAGGATGACATGAATCGTGGTTTGTGTCGAAACTCCGTCACAGGGACACCTCATCAGGTTGTGCGACCAGTTCTGCATCTCCGGAAAGGATACCAGCCGAAAAAATACATCAAAGCGTAATCTTGTAAGTAGGTACTTTTCATGGTTGGATAAAAAGTATGTCAAATAGGGCTGAATGGTTTTTCCGGTCTGCTGTACACTTATTTTTTCATTTTGCGGTTTGATGATCTCTACCTGATTGCGGAGGCCTCTCAAATGACCCAAGCACATTTGCTTTAGTTTTTTCCTGGAAATATCTTCAACTGAAGACGGCTCGTCGAAGTAGTGGTCACATTCCAGGTCTTTAAAGAAATTACATATGTAATTTAGCCACGGGATTTTTCGCCAGTTTGTCAGGCCTAAACAGTCAGTAATAAGGGAGCGGGTTAAATGGCTTTCAGGATTGCACCATATCCGATGCCACAATAGAATGGGCTGGCATCGAATGGTGTCAATGATATAATCCATACCAAGCTCCCGATGTGAGGCAAATATCGGAGAGCTTTGAGGGAGGGCTAGAATATATTTTATAAAAGCGTTTTCGGTGACCTGGAGCTGGTCAATGCGTCCATGCCCCCAGATTCCGGCTCCGTAAGTGGCCACACTATGGCATTTTGCGTAATATATGGTTAAAAGTTCAGATGGTGCAGGTTTCCCCATTTTCCTCGAGAAGGAGGTTAGTGCCGACGTTGCTCGGCGAAAATGTAGGTTTCTGGCTTCAATTGCCTTTTGCCAGTTCATTGCATCGTCCACTAGAATGCCCAGGTATGGATATACCGGGGTTTTTTCTAGTCTGCTGTTGTTAACCATTATGGGTTTGGAGATTTTAGTCCTAGGGCCAATTGTCATTGTGAATGTCTTCTTAATATTGATTTTGAGATCAAGTGAGTCCATGAATGTTATATATTTATTGAGTTGTAGCTGAAGTTGATTTAGGGTCCGTGCTAAAATCACTGAGTCGTCAGCATACAGGAGAGTAGGTATCGGCCGGCGATTTATCTGTGGGAGGTCCTGGCTACCTTCCAACATTGCCTGTTCAAGCCCATTCGTATATAGGTTGAACAGGAAGGGGGCCAGTACACATCCCTGCCTTACTCCCTTCGTTATTTGAAAGGGTCGTGACAGTTCACCACTGGTGCCAAAACGAACTCGACCTTCGGCAGTTGAGTAAAGTTCTCTTAGGAAGGTCAGTATTGGAGGGTCCACACCAAGGTCTGATAGTAGTTGCCAGAGCTTCGCGTGCTGGACGCAATCGAATGCCGCGCTTAGATCGACATAAACAAGGAAGATGTTTCCTCCTTTAGCGCGTGCATATTTTCCAGCCAGGAGGACAAGGTTGAGGGCCTGCTCCACAGTCCCAAGCCCCTTCTGGAAACCATATTGCAGGTCGGTTATGATGTTGTTCTCCCGGGCCCAAGATTGCAGTCGGTCCAGGAGTAGTCGACCTGCGATCTTACCCATGGAGTCCAGAAGGGAGATTGGTCTGTAGCATGCGGGGTCATTTCGGTCTCCTTTTTTAAAAATAGGTAATAAGATTGAGGTAGACCAAGATTGAAAAAGACCAGTTGAAGCTACTGCTGACATGACCCGTGTGATTATTTTGGACCAAAAGTCTACGTCATGAAGGAACAGGTCCATTGGGACCCCGTCGGGGCCTGGGGCCTTACCGGTCTTTGAGGCCTTGATTGCTTTTATAATTTCGTTAAGGGAGAAACGTATGTTAATCGGGTAGATGTCATTTTGCTCCGAACGAAGATCGTTAGATGGTTTGTTTAGTGGTACATCAGACGAGGTACCAAAGATCTTTGAAAAATGGAGGACCCAATCGTCCTCCGTTATTGCCACGTCAAGGTGGTCGGAGTCGGTACTGTTGGCCATAAATGGTGATCTTACGATTTCCCAAAATGTAGTGCTATCTTTCCTGTAAGCACTATCGTGTAGACGCAGCCAGAGGTCTCGTTTGATCTGCTTTTTCCGATCTTGCCGAGCGGAGTTATAGTTCTTCCTCAGTTGAGAGATTTTATTGGAGTCTCTCGTGGGCTTGCGCAGGGCTTCTTTTAAGGCTGAGAGTGCTTTTCGGCAGGTGGTATCAAACCATCTCGTCGTCGGGAGCTTGGTCTTATTTTTTAAGTTGACAAATAACTCGTCCCTTATTGTTTCCTGGATATTTTGGAAGCATCTGACAATAGTTTCCGGCGGCGCCTCTGGAGACATACATTTGGATAGCCAATGGTGGGTTTTTTCATGGATCCTCCGTGTCATCTCTTCGGGGTCGATCTTTGCCCATTTAATTGTGTACCCGTTCAGTTTCTTCATGGACAGTTGGTGTTGATCAAGGGAACTGAGCTTTACCGGATGTGCTCCTGCTTGTATCGCGTGAATTGTCATGCTAAGCGGGTAGTGATCGCTTAATGGGTTTGTCCCAACCTTGTAGTTCGTTAGCTGGCCTTTGAGTGAATTTGATGCTATTATATAGTCAATAGTTGTGAGACATCCTCGCCCATGAAAAGTAGGGACGTAGTCATGCTGTGGATCGACTAATTCATTTACGAAATCCAAATCTAAGGAGAAGAGGGTTTCGTTGAGCTTGTTCCCGCATAGTGAATGTGCGAAGTGAGGGATAGGGTTACCGAGTTCATTATGGAGACCACAGTTACCATTTTTGTGCTTCGAGCACATGGAGGAATTGAAGTCACCACCCCAGATGTAGTAAGTTAAAGACGTTTTATTATCATGTTGCTGAGAAGTTAGAAATGCGACTATCTCGACTAAGTTTGACCAACATTCCAGAGTGCCTGAGTTGTTGTAGTAGTTTATGAGTATAAGTTTATTTTCTTTGGGTGCTACTATCTGCGTGACTTGGATAATTTGAAAAGTGGGTGACTCCTTTAGTAGTTTAACCTTGAGGGGAAGGGTATTAGCGATATAGATTATGAGTCCCCCTTTTGATCTGCCCATGTTTCCAGATACTGCCTGGGTGAAAATAGTTTTGTATCCCGCAAGATGTAGTGGGGTTGTGCACCAGGTTTCTTGCAGACACAGAATATGATGTTGCTTTACTGTGTCAAGCCACGAAGATGATGTTATTTTAGAGGTCAAACCTGCGATGTTCCAATATGCAATTGAAAGACCCAATTTTGCAGTAGTCATTGGAGTATGTAATGAAGTTGTCAAAGTATTAGCGTACATAGTTCCCGGTATTTCATGCGAGGTAGCCTGGTAATGCTCGACTGGAGCCCTAAGGGCTACAGTTGGCTGGTGACACAAACCGGAGATAGTTTCGCCTTTTCGTGTAAAGGTTGTTGGGGTGACTTTTGTCGGGACGCCCTTGTTTGCAGTTGGCGTTCTCTGTGGAGAGTTAATATTGTGTTCAGGGGAGGGCTCTAGGGGTGTTGGGTATTGTACTAGATTTACTGATTGGGGTGTGATAATGGATTTCGCGTGGCCGGTTTCCTCCCTGAGTGGTCAATCGACCATCTCTAAACAGTCAAAACGGTTTTGGGTGGGGAGGCCCTGCCAACCTTCATAGGATTGGTAGGGTCTTTCTTGCCAATATTGCCTCGGCCGATCTCGCGGCCCGTTTCTACCTCCGTGTCCATAGGTGTACTCCATGTGATCCCATGGCTCTTGATTCCATGGTTCTTTGGGGGTCTGGTACCAAGACCAGGGCGGAGTGTTACGGTTCTGTCTCGCTGGGGGGTAGAAAAACGAGAGGTGACGGGCATCAATCCCCCCCTTTTTTTCAAGAGATGGCCAGGCACAGATATAATCCACTGTAGAGGGATCTCTGCATGTTACTACGATACAGTCTCCGCGGATTGTTTTCGTAGTTTTGCCTACCCAGGCTACCCTGCGGACTGTGGAGATCCCTCCCGAGAGGTGGGATTCTAGTGGTCTGTTGATACTTAGCCACTGCATAAGCTTGTTCTTAAGCGACCATGCAGTTTCAGGAGTATCATCTGTTTTCTCTGGTACACCTGTAAGTACTATTGTATAGGGGGTGGCTCCTGGGGGCAAATGGACTGGGCGTCTAGTTGTTGGTGGTTTTTCCGTGTTGTTCTTGGAAGTTGACTCGGGAACCGCTGGTTTCAATGGGAGGGATACTGGCTCTTTTCCGGGATGGGCTTTGATTGTGTTGTTGGTTATCACTGTACCCGGAGTCTCTAGGGTGCCTGGAACTGTGCTTTGCGGTTGGTAATTTAAGGCAGCCGGAGTATTACTCCGTAGTTGTTGGGACGTTAAGGATGGCAAGTTTTGATTTAGGGTGTTTTGATTATTTACAGTGTTTTGATTATTGCTTTTTTGGGGTAAGGTAGATGTGTTTGGACCATTTGTTGCTTTGCGTGGTTGCGCTCGGGATTGAGTTTTAGGTAGCTGAGGTGGATTTCGCTGGCCCTTTACTTCTATGTGCATGTTGGTATCCAAAAGTGTAGCAGAAATTACATTCAGCTGTGCTTCTACGTTTCTGATACTAAGTTGGATAGGTTTCAGATGTTGGAATAAGAGGTCTTTTATTGTCGTCAGAACTTGTGAGGTGACTTTACATGTTCTGCAAGAATTTTCTGGAGCCTCAGTTGGGATTTTCATGAGTGGTAAATTAGTTACAGGGGGGGGTAGTGTATTATGTTGGGTTGTGGAAAGTGTATGGGTTGAAGCGTAATCTAGACAAGAGGCAGTGGTATCAGAATGTCCAGGTAGTGTTGTACTATTTTGTTTTGGGATGGCTCCTTCCCTTACTCCTTGAGAATGGAGATTTGCGTTAGCGCTGATTTCCCCCTGTGTTTGGCAGATCTCCAAATCAGGGGTTGCTTCCAAGTCCTCTGAAGTTAGTGAAGGGTCTGACTCAGATTGCGTTACAGACAGATCCACTACAGATGGCACTGTGTTTGTGTCAGGAACTGACAGAGTCACCGGGAGGGAACAATTTTGTGAACTGAGATAAATTGGAGAGGTGGCATTTGCTATAGCGCCCAAGGAGGAACGTTTTGCGTTAGCGTTCATGAGGTCTAAAGACACTCTTTTCTCCATCAGGGCAATGCTCTGGTTTATTGCCTCGTGGGTCCGTGTGATAAATAGGTCAATGGGACCCGTGATTTGAGCAACCTCTTGTGCATGTTTAGATTTGATCTTTGAGGTACTCCTAGTTTTCGCTGGCATGACTTTAACTGTTGACTACGATTTCACTAATGAAAAGGGGGTGGCCCGGTCCGGTCTCTGCCGGTCACTAACGGGCAACAACGGGCCCGCCCTTGGCCCGGGCTTCGCCCCGGGCTGCGACCCGCGCGCGTCCCGCGATGCGCGTTGAAGGGCTTGCTTAAGACACTAAGAGTTGGAAAGGGGGCGTGGCACTGGGAGGGGGCGCGGCTCACGCGGGAAGAGGAAACAGCTGATGGACTTGACGCTGTTCCTCGCAGTCCCGGGGCCGCGCCTCTCACCTCCTCTGCGGCCTCGCGTTGGCTTCCTCCTCCCTCTGATGGACGGTAAAAAAGTTTTTGGGTTGCTACTCCTGTAGCGCTGGTCTGGCAACAGCTAGGGCGTTTTCTCAGAGAAACCTCAAGGCGAGCGGCACCTGCGAAGCGGGGGCCGCGAGAGGTTATAGACGCCTTGATGGGGGCGGGCACTGGGAGGGGGCGCGGCTCACGCGGGAAGAGGAAACAGCTGATGGACTTGACGCTGTTCCTCGCAGTCCCGGGGCCGCGCCTCTCACCTCCTCTGCGGCCTCGCGTTGGCTTCCTCCTCCCTCTGATGGACGGTAAAAAAGTTTTTGGGTTGCTACTCCTGTAGCGCTGGTCTGGCAACAGCTAGGGCGTTTTCTCAGAGAAACCTCAAGGCGAGCGGCACCCGCGAAGCGGGGGCCGCGAGAGGTTATAGACGCCTTGATGGGGGCGGGCACTGGGAGGGGGCGCGGCTCACGCGGGAAGAGGAAACAGCTGATGGACTTGACGCTGTTCCTCGCAGTCCCGGGGCCGCGCCTCTCACCTCCTCTGCGGCCTCGCGTTGGCTTCCTCCTCCCTCTGATGGACGGTAAAAAAGTTTTTGGGTTGCTACTCCTGTAGCGCTGGTCTGGCAACAGCTAGGGCGTTTTCTCAGAGAAACCTCAAGGCGAGCGGCTCCCGCGAAGCGGGGGCCGCGAGAGGTTATAGACGCCTTGATGGGGGCGGGCACTGGGAGGGGGCGCGGCTCACGCGGGAAGAGGAAACAGCTGATGGACTTGACGCTGTTCCTCGCAGTCCCGGGGCCGCGCCTCTCACCTCCTCTGCGGCCTCGCGTTGGCTTCCTCCTCCCTCTGATGGACGGTAAAAAAGTTTTTGGGTTGCTACTCCTGTAGCGCTGGTCTGGCAACAGCTAGGGCGTTTTCTCAGAGAAACCTCAAGGCGAGGACTGGTCCAGGTAGGGCCTGGCCATGTGGCTGGGGGTCAAGGGGCCATTTTGAAGCCAGGCAGTGTGCTAAAGCCTGCACCCAGTTTGACTTGCTTTCATCCATTATGCCCAGGGGTACTCAGTGGTGCATGAAACAACTCTCTCTGTGTGGTCTCTTTTCTATTAATGTAAACACCCATTTTAAATTAGAATTGCAATTTTTATTTTGGGTCTTTGGGTGTGTTGTAATAATAATAAATGCCTAGTTGCAAATATTAATTGAAGCACGATATATGCAACATGAATTTAACTGATGTTCTTCTGGCTTTCTTTGCTTTTAGGTGCACAAGAGAACCACATCAGTCATCGTTCATCATCAGTGCCAGGAAGAAGTCATGCAGCGGTGTGTGCAGCACAACGTCACGTGACGTCACGTGTGGCCACAGACAACTCTGCAACTCGTGCAACTGCGGCCTGCTGTTCTGACATCTGAAGAAGATGGGCTCAAAGAAAGGTGGCCGTAGCTCCTCTACCAAGAAAGTTGCCAGTGCCACTGCCAGTAAGAAGGAGCAGAAGAAGCAAGTGGCGCCACTTACCAAGGAGACTGGTGTGCCCACTGACACTTTTTTCGGGGAAAAAAAAGCTACGCCTGCAGCAGCGGGGTCTGCCGGGGACCAACCTGAGAGCAGCACCTCCGCTTCATTGGGCTCAGTGCCACCACGCCAAGTTAGGTCCAAGGCCAAGAGTGCTGCAGAGGCAACCACTTTTGTTTGCTCAATCACCATCGACCAGTGATGTTGGCTCATCGCAAGAAAGTAGCATCCAATCAACCAGGGTGTAACTCATCTGACGAGTGTTCAACAACCACAGCCGCAATGACAACCACAGGTGCAACCAGTACAAGCGCAAGTACATGCGCAAGGAGAGGCGCAAGTAGAGGCGCAAGTAGAGGCGCAAGTGGAGGCGCAAGTAGAGACGCAAGTAGAGGCGCAAGGAGAGGTGCATGGAGAGGCGCAAGGAGAAGCGCATTGAGAGGCACAACTAGAGGCGCATGGAGCGGCACAACTGCCCATAATGCTTGTTCCTCCAGAAGTAGGGGGACATCAGGAAATCGAGATTCAAGCGGAGGTATCATCCGAGGAAGCCACTCCTCCTGATGATGATCCATTGTCTTCCAGATCCCCAGCAAGAAAAAGGTCAAGGAGGGCTACTACAAGTTCTTCTTCAAGCCCCCTTCCTTCTGATGATCTTGATGTTGATTGGAACCCAACAATTCAGTCTGAGAGTGAGGCATGCCATGAGCCTTAAAGGAAGGTTCCCGCAAGGCTTTCACTTATGGGGGATGACGATAAACAAGAAGTGGTATATTCTGCTACTGATGAAGAGTCTGACGACAAGCCATCACAGTCGTCACTCCAGCCCCAGCAGGCATGCAGCAGACATTTTGACCCTATCCCGAATTGCTGCTGAGCGGGATGTGGGCCGCGTGGCACTGGTACCACCACCAATGCAGTTAACTACTACACCAACACCACCTACAGCTTCCATATTTTCTCGTCAGCAGGGCCAGCAGGGACCTCGATCTAGCTCAACCTCCATTACCTCAAGTAGTAGTGCTGTAAGTGCACAACAGACTCAAATTCAGAGACGCCCATCCTCCACTTCATCTGGCATTGAAAGTAGCACCTCCACTACCAGCAGACATCTCCAGTCCCAAGTTTGGGACTTCTTTAATGTTAGCAAAAAGGTGGAAAACATGGTCGTTTGTTTGATTTGTAAAACTGTAGTTAGTCGGGGTAAGCTTGGTACCAACTATGGTACCGGAGGCAAGAAGGGTCATCTCTAAAAACACCACACTTTCACTTGGGACGCGCACCTAAGGAAGATCCGGGAAGCCAAAAGTACAACAAATCCAAATGTATCCATTCATATTGCATCTGATGATGATGACGAGGGGCTAATCGTGCAGGGGGGAAGTGAAGAAGTGACAGACATTTTTTCTGGGACATCCAGTACCCCTGGCAGCAGCATGCAGTGGTAGCACCCACACCCTCTACCCCAGCAACATGTATGAGGCACACTAAGAGTCTGGGAGAGACACCAATCCGAAAAAGTACATCAATGAGCCTAACTGGGTTGAAGAAGTCTGCATCATCATCATCATCACTATGAAAATGGTCCAGACCACCATTAAAAGCATGTTTTGGTTGGATGTGCCATTTGAACGCAACCACCTAACGGCACGTCATTATAATGCAATGCTCGCTAAAATGTTAGCGCTGGATCGTCTCCCTTTTTTTTTCGTGGAAGGGGTGAGTTTTCTCGAATTTGTGGCAACAGTCTGCCCTAAATGAAGGTTCCTAGCCGGTCCAATTTTGCCAGAGTTACGGATCCAGCACTGCATTAAGATAAGCTGGAGGTGATTGGGGCAGCTTTGCAGAAGAGTGCTGTTCACACTATCTACCTGACAACAGACATGTGGACCAGTTGCCAAGCCCTTGATTACATGTGCATCACTGCACACTGGGTCTCTTTTGGAGGGGTTAGAGACAAGTTATATGCGGGTGTTGACACGGACACAGTTTTTCAAACTACTCGGAAACATGCGACAGTAGCCATGTTTGCCATGGAGAAATCCCATACTGCACTAAACCTTTTGGATGAGTTTCTGAGTAAGGTCTATGAATGGCTGCATCCAAGAAAGCGCATGATTGGTTATGTTTCAACGGATAATGGCAGTAATATAGTTAGGGCCAAGTCTGATGGTTGCTATTTCAGAGTCCCGTGGCGCACAGTATTAACATTGTTGTTCAAGATTTCTTCAAAAAAGAAAACACAGTCAGCAAGTTACTGACCACCTGCCGAAGAATCTGCACACATTTCAGCCATTCTTTTATGGCCCGGAAGCAGCTGAGGAACATGCAACGTGACCGTAGACTGCCAGTCAGAGGACTCCTCCAGGAGGCGGTGGAACTCAACCTTCTACATGCTTGAGCGTCTGTCTGAGCAGTGCTTGGTAATCAATGAGTATGTCTATGCACTGGGTTCTATTATGAAAGGCATGAGGCTAGAGTTGGAGGAATGGAAGCTAGTTAAAAGCCTGGCAGACATGCTTCGTCCTTTTGAGGTCTTCACGCATGAAGTCAGAAGGGAGGACTGTACTTTGGGCAAAGCTATCCCATTGTTGCGCACGCTAGAGCACCAACTGAAGGCGGTATCTTCAACGTTCAAAGGTGAGACTGACAAGCAAGACCCATATCGGTTGGCTGTGAGCTTACTTGACACTGTAAGGCTTAAAAAAATACATACAGAACAACATTACATTTGTGCCACTATTCTAGATCCATGGTACAAAAAGGCAGTGGCCAGCAAAGCATTCATTCCTTTTAATGAAGCAGATGTTTCAAAGTACAAACATTGGCTAGCTCTGTCAGCCACTCGGTTAAAAAAAGAGCGGCAGGAAATTGAAGGAACCGGCAGAAGTACTACTGAATCAGCAGGCCATCCAGCATCAAGGTCCACTTCTGAATCTGTGGCCGAAGGCAGTCACTTTCCCTCACAGCCGTTACCGACACCACAGCCGTATCATCATCCTCACCTGCACCAGGCCCAGCCATAATATTGTCGGAAGCGGATTGGGTAACTCATCAAGGATTTGCTCGTTCCAGTGATGCAAATGCCACAGATGGTACGCAAAGTGGAGCACCCCTGGAGCACCTTGAGTGGATGGTGCAGGCCTATCTGGATGATCCAACAGAGGTCTTTGTTAATCAGAAACCATTGAAGTATTGGTATGGGAAAAGGGGTCAATGGCCATTGATCACCAACCTGGCTCTAAATTATTTGTCTTGCCCACTCGCAAGCGTGTCTTCTGAACGTGTTTTCAGTGCTGCTGGTGACATTGTAACTTCAAAAAGGCAGAGCCTCTCGCCCAAAAATGTGCAGAGGTTAACAATGATCAAGATGAATTAGCACTTCATACCACCAGATTACAAAATACGTGAATGCACGCAGGAAGAAGAGGACACCGACTTGGCGGCCAACTCCTTCCAAGTCAGAGTAGCTGTATATAAAAAAGAAAAATCAAGACTTTTGTAAAATCTACTCTTAGAAAAACAACAAGACAAGTTAATTATAGTACACATAGTGGCATGGTAGCACTGTAAATCACAGTACACAACATTTATGGTATGGATCTATCCTCCCACTTGCTTGGTCTTTAACATTTGCAGGATTTTTTCAGGCATTCAACCAACCATGCATCAGATTCCTATCAGCCACCTTTGGAATTTAACTTGCATGCTTGCATCACACGTATCCTTCTCTCTATCAGTCATAAATATTAAATCTTGCCTGTCCTTCCTTCCACCCATCTTTCCCTTTTTTAGTTCAACACCAGGTGATCTGATCTGACTTTTAGTCTTCTCCATAACACTTTCAAAGCAAAGTTGAAATCAGATAGAAGAGGCCTTTGGAGCGGGGGTCCCGTGGGGGCAATTAGGATGCATCCGTCACAGTCGGGGGCGCATCCTGTATTTTTAACATTGCGGCGGGCGGTACTCAAAGCACTGCCCGCCGCAATGCTAAAAATACATGTTGTACTTTTCAAAGCACAACGTGACAGGCACCGCGCAGTGCCTGCCATGGTTTGCTTTGAAAAATATCCATAGGCATCCCCCATGTGCCCGCAACGGGCCCCCCAAGCATACTCCGCATGCCTTTCTGTGGCAGCAATGCCGCCACGGAAAGGCATCCCAAAATGCACAATGTAATATGGCTGGTGGTGTATTTCAGACACCGCCACCATATTGAACCCTTTTCCGCCCGGTTGGCATGTTGATCATGCGGAAAAGCGGCGGACGGTCTTTCCATCCGCCGCGACCCCCCAGCCATTGTAATATGGTGGGGGGTCTTTTCTACAGGGATGGCAGGCGGTTTGCGGCTGCCGGGCCGGCGGAGACTAACCCCGGCCTGGCGCCATCCTAATGGGGCCCTAAGTCTCAACAGTACAGTATACATATAGTACACCCTTGTAGTGAGTATAATGTCAATAGTTAAGGATTATGAATCTAACTTACCACCGCCCGCCACTGGAGCTGGCTCGCCCCCTGCAGCTCCATCCGCAACTGCCGCTTCCTCCTCTCCTGCCACGTCACCGCTGGCCCCGACACTGGTGGTTGGTAGTGCACCTAGAAAAAACATGACACATTTTTTAGGTGTCATATACACCTCCCCCTATTGGTCAGTAGCAAGATGTAAAAAAGAGTTAATAGTATACAATACATCACTAGTACAAATCAGGTAGTAGTAGAGTAGAAACTAGTAGTTATCTGGTCCCTAGGGTCATTCTAGTCTTTGCTTAGTTAGCCAGAGCCATGCAACCATTTTACCTTTGTGTCTTTTATTTTTACACCTGTGACGTTACGTGGCATCTTGTTGTATAAGAGACACCTTTAAGCTCACATGACCTCATACTGCTACTGTCTAAGCGCTGCATACAAGGTCAACCAAAAACTTAACAAGCCACTTTTGAATGAAGTTGTGGTGTAGGTCCATATTTCTTATCCATAAAAATGCTACACTTTTTGGCACGGCTGAGAAATGCTTGCAATATACTAACGTGCACCATTTTTCTCATTACAGACGGAAGATTCCCTTCTACGAACCAGAGCTTTGCAGAGCTTATGCTGTAACAACTACCAGTACTAGGTTCTTCTAAGGTGAGGAGGGGTCTCCAGAATTCGCTCAGAGATCTTCATTTCAAATGTATTATAAACTATATTCCTAACAAGTGGATGGTGGTGCTTCCACCACTGTTCAGTTATCATGATTTCCCTTTTTTTCTAGTATGGACTTCTAGTTGTTGTAAGTAACTGTAAGTGTTACAATGTTTATTGTTTTAATGTTATGCATTTTCCTGTTCGTGCTGCATTATAGAACAAAGTAGATAGCTTGTCAATTCAAAATAAAAATAAAACTTTTTAACTTACATAGACTCTGTGGTATTTGGTGTGGACTTACATGAGTGAGCGAGCTAAAGGAAGGGTGTGCATATGCATTGCTTTCACGACTGAGAGGTCGAGTGTGTTATGTTCTGGGTTGTCTACTTGTTGGGTATCTTGGGGGGAGGGTTCAGAGAGCTAATAGTTATGATGAGACACTACTATAACTTGTCGGGCAGGGGATTGTGGTGGGTTCCGAACTTCTGATTGAGGTGTAAGGAAGGTCCAACCTCCCAGCGTAGTATGTCCTATCCTATCAAAATAGTAATAAATCTGGCTGGGCATTCGTTGGTGGGATTTGTCGAAAAGCCTCAAGATTAACAAAGACTCAAGATCAATAAGACTAGAAGTAGTACACAAGGAAAATCCAAAGGACCACACTCAATGGCTAGAGCTACTGGTGAGTCTGAGTTTTATTTAAAATCTTTAAAATAAAGAGTGGCCAAGCTTAGCTACTACAGACAGACTAATAGTAGTAGTACAGTGAGTCATCATAGCAGAGGCAAGGATAACAAGAATTTTGAAACAGATAGTACAGCTCCGAAGGATAATTGTTGGTAAAAAAATAGCATTAGGAAATCGAAACAATAGTTCTATAAAAATATGGTGCAGTAAAAGTTATGGAATAAGAATTAAATAATATTAAAAACAAGAAGACTTATTAGGACCAGCAGAAGAGCCCTTGTTGGTGTCCTAAGGTTGCTGGTGTTCTCCCGCCGACTGCGACCCTGTCTGCCTGCCCCTGGGTCCTGAACAGAAAAGATGTAAGAAAGAGACAAACATTGATGATTTTTAAAGAACGGTCAAAAAAACACTCATCCTGTTTGTCTGGCAAAAGACTTAGCAGAAGACTTGGCTATCTGGTTACTCACGGTTGCGCTGCCCACACCAACCGAGTCAGCTCGCCTCCCGCCTCCCGCCGCCTCGCATCCAGGACATCTCAGTGAGGCCGCCGAGCGGAGGGGGGGGAATTCAATTCCCATCAGCCTTAGCAGCCAGAAGCCGCACCTGTGATCAGCGCGCCAAGCGGCGCATGAATTACTATACCTTCCCCGGTGTGGCAGGACCGCGCGCGGGCTCAGCCGGGCTAAGCCCGGGACAAGGACGGGCCCTCTGAGGCACAAGGAGGCACATGGAGGCTGGGCCACACCACCTACATCCATCCCATCCTAACCGGGTCTTCTAAAAAAATAGGTATTGTGGATACATCATCCGGCACTATGTGCATATAGCTTCTTACTATATACTACTGTATTGCCTGATTGTACTCTTATATTCTCAACCTCCAATAGTACATGTACCATCTCATTACATAGCTGAATATGACTACAAGGGGAAAGAAAGTACCACTGGGGGGCTATGGGAGGGGTACACTCGATCATTTCATCAACAAAGTGGCAGCCAGGCTCGAGCGTGAGATTATCATTACCGAGCGCCGCATCTCAACCGAGCTCCAAAATAAACGCTCTTCCCTAGGTCCCCTCCAGTTAGCCACTACCCCCGTACGTGGCTCAGACAAAAAGACTTCCCTACTTAGTGATATTAGCACTCCCCCGCAGCTAAAAGATCTTACGTATGTAACTGAATCAAACAGCCTAAATAGCAGCAAAGATTCCACTTTAGAGCATCCCCTAGTAATAATATCTGATGAACCTCCCACCCAGGAATGTCTAAACCCGATAGTTACCAAGAAACCCCATGCTCAAAGTTCAATAAAATGCAACTCACAAAAAAGAAAAAGGGGTTCTAAAAGACATGGGGGTAGACAGGCGAAAGCAGCTAAGACCAATATACATTTCTCCAAACACCACACTCCTGGTCATGAGCTTTCATAACAGATTTAAATTCAAGTCAACTGTCAATATCTCCTCCCTCATTACAACAGATTACTGGAAGTATAGAAACTCTGGTAAAATCCTTAATTCTGCCAATTGTTGAAAGAATGAGATGGGTGACTGCGCAACTGGACTCTATTGAGGCAGCTGTTAAACTAAATTTGGGCTTATTAAGGGAAGCAACAAAAAATGCCCCCACTAAAGCTAGTAACACTGAATAAGTGACAGTGAATAACAGCACAACTAAGGGGAAAAATAATTCAGATCACATACAATCATTAGTAGAGATCACTCAGTCTCCAACTCCAACTCCTACCATAACAGCGACAAGAGTAGTGGGTGCTGAGAGAAAGGAGACCAGGTCTATGACATCAAAGTCTGATGTTAAAAGAACGAACCTACAAAGAGCAGGGGGACAAATGGGCGGTGAAAATGGCATTCTGATAACACATAGTAACAACATAAGCACCTGCCCAAATATTCAAATTGACCTCCCCCAGAATCAGCCCTTATGTTGCCGTCTTAACTGGAGTCCCTGAATTACCAACAGGGCAGCTTGAAGGGTATAGGGGACTTAAAAATAAGGTCATTTACTGGCTCAAAGCTAACAGACCACTCCCCCCAAATATTAATGGAGATATTTTGTTCGTGAGAAGAGTGAAATGGGTAGGACAGAGGCCTAAGGATATTGAAGGTGATGCAGTAATAATGAATTTTAAAGACACTAGAGTCACCAAGTACTTAAATGATTGGTATCAAGAGAGTGGAGCCCCCAGGATACAGATCTGTAACTTAAGTTATTTTTACCCCAGATCCTTAATACTGCACCAACGTGCTGTGAATCACCCCTATCAGAGATTTCAAGAGGCCAATAACTACCAAATCCCGGTTGCAAACAGATTTCACGCCTTTACAGCTTTAGACGCAGTGTCCACCCCCCCCTGTAATACAAACAGAGAGCGTCGAACTTTCTGTGGCATTAACTGAATTAAACACTTCGCTCCAACCCGTAACCCTTGGAACTGTCATAACCTGGAACGTGGCGGGCCTCTCTTCAAAAATTAATAATGCAACCTGGCAATCACTGACCTTGACCCACGCTATTATATGTCTTCAAGAAACATGGGCCATTGAAGAACTGCATATCCTGGGCTATAAAACTTTTTCTACTCTGCATTACAAGTATAAGAGGCAGGCACAAGGGCGGTCTATGCACGCACTTGTCAAATACCACTGGTCCCTCCACCGTCAAATATTTCACTGACAATAATTATTATCAAATCCTTATTTTTTCGTGGGGTCATTTAAAAAACGTTGTTTTATTAAATTTCTATAACAATATTCCTGTTTTGCAAAGAGAGAAAGTTATTAATAATCTCCTAAAAGCCCTATCCAAGATTGAAGAAAGCCTCCCAGGAGATATGGTTCTGATGTGGGTAGGGGACTTTAACTGTTCCCTTTGCCTGCGGAGTGCTCAGGGAGTGTGTGGTATGGAGGAACACAACCAGGGCCCTCCGACTCACTTTTCCCACACTAAGTTAGGGGATTTGCTTAACAACTTACCGGCTGAGTTCTCTCTCTCTTTTATAAACGAGCTGTGTAACCCCCCCAAAATATTTAGACCTACCTATAATGGGAGGGGGGCAAATACAGTCATTGACTTTATTCTATTCCCGACACGCTATGCTAACCTGGTGTCCAAATGGGAAACTATTGTTACTGGTTTGAGTGATCAATTTCCTATCTCTGTAACACTCAACTTTAACCATGGTGACTCATGCCGTAAAAACATGGCCAACTATGAGCCAAAGCCCATCCTTTCTGCAAAAAATGGGCTTTGCATTAAATGGGAAAAGGTGATACCCGCAAATTTCTTACAAAAACTGGTTACTAATGTGCACGCGGAAATTAATACCTGTCTTTCTCCTGATGAGGACCCCCATGTCATTCTTGGTTCATTCAGTAAAATCAGCGCGTCTATAAAACAACTCTTGACTAGAACTATCCGTAATACTCCTAAGGGGTCCCAGGGTTGGTTTGATGGCCCCGGCACCAACGCACTTGCTGCCCTTAAAAAAGCCCTGCATTACTCTCCACAATCCAGATCTAATGTTCAGATAGCGAGGCACACATATCGTACTGCTCTATTAAATAGGAAAAAAGAGCTTAAATTGCAGGCGTGGTCAGCCCTGCATGCAGCCTCTGAGTTAAAGGACAATACGTCCTTTTGGAAGGCCTTCAATGCCCCATTTTTGCAAGCATCCCAGGGCCCCCAGATAGACAATGCTATTACAGCACAGGACTGGGTGAATCATTTTCAGGGTCTGTATAGAGAAATAGTACCCCCAGGAAGATCCTCAACTAGGCTTGAAATAACGACCATGGAGGAACCGTGTACTTCTTTCCCTCTGGGCATCCAGTTCCAACTTGAAGAAGTTTCTAAGGCCCTTGCAGAAAGCCCTGCGGGTAACGCCCCAGGGCCGGACTGCGTCCCAATTGACATTTTTAAAAGCTCACCTGACCTCTGGGCCCCCTACTTACTGTAGTATTGAATTCTTCAAATAGAATTGGCTTTATTGCCACCTGGGCAGAGGCAGTGGTTGTCCCAATTTATAAAAAGGGGGACAGGAATGATCCTGTCTGCTATCGGCCAATTTCCTTGCTTGATGGCCTCATGAAGATCGCAGGCAGGATCATTCTTGCCCGAATGCAGGACTGGCTGGACCAACATGAGATACTTTCCAACCTCCAATATGGGTTTAGGGTGGGAAGAAGGACAGTCGAACAGGGTCTCAATTTAGCCTTAATAACATCGAAATAAATACATGCTAAAAAAAGAAATCTGTACATAACATTCGTAGACCTCAGCTCGTCATTTGACTGTGTTGACCACAATGTACTTTAGCAAACTCTAAGGAATATAGGCCTTGATAATCAGATCCTTTCGTTTATTAAAGAATTGTATAATGGGGCGGGTGCACGTGTGAGATACGGCAGGATGGGGGAGTGCTCAGACGTGTTCCGTATCCACAGAGGAGTAAGGGGTGCATTCTTGTACCCTTGCTCTTTACCCTATATATAAATACTGTTGGACTCGCCCTTACTAAACATTATCATGATTACCCCACAATAAAAGGGAAGCCTATACCCATACTCCTTTATGCCGACGATACGGCAATTTTCTCACAGACAAAAGTGGGCCTGCAAAAAGCGGTTCAACAATTTTCGGAATTCATGCAATCAAGGGGTCTTTGCGTAAATGTTTCAAAGACTTTTACTATGTCCTGCGGTCCAAAGAAACGTAGAACACCCTGTTTGATTACGCTGGATGACAGGCGGGTGGAGCTTGCAGACATCTTTTGCTATCTGGGGGTCCATTATGAGAGACAGGGCACATGGAAACCAGCAGTAAACGCCAGGGCTCTTGCATTTTCCAGAGCCACTGCTGCCTTGGCAAGCTTTGCCAAAAAACTGGGGGGTAGACCAGTGAGGGAGCTGACACAGATCTTTAAGGCTAAATGTGTCTCGACCGGAACCTACGGTGCGGGTATCTGGGGATTGAGTCACTGGAACCAATACAACGAATTGAGAACCGGTTTTTACGGTATCTACTGGCTGTCCCAAAGTCCACTTCAACATATGTGATGCACTCAGAAGTGGCCCTCCAGTATGTCTCTGACATTATTAAATCTGCCCCGGTTTTACTATGGCATAATGTTTGGACTAGCCCATGCACGACCCTCAACAGAGAGATAATAGAAGATTGTCTTGCATGTGATGGAGCCCCTAATATAAAATGGTTTTCCTATATCAAAAATCTGCTGTATGAAATTGGACACCCAGAATTTTTCTCCGAGCCAGATAGCATGGAAACCAGTTCGAGAAATGCTCTAAAAAAAGTCCCTCCGAGAACATTTTGAAAACAAAAGATGGCGAGAAGAAAGGCTTAAGAAAACTGTTATTGATCATGACTTGATAACAGTTCACCAGGGTATCCAGTTTTATCTTGTGATTAAGCAACCTTTATACCATCACATGCTTCTGACTTTTTTCCGCCTGGAAACGTTTTTTAGACTTGTAACTTTTCCACAGTGCAATGACTGGTCCAGGGAAAAACTAACTTGTCCCTGTGACGATGTGTCTACACAATCAAATATACATTGTATTCTCTTTTGTTCTTTTTATTCCCATCCAAGGAGGAAATTGCTGAAACCTCCCCTTGTCTCCTGGGGTCTAAGGTCATGTAGAGGGGCATATGACAAATTAAGAACCTTAGATGATGAGTGCACTATTAGTACTGTATCCTCTTTCCTTAGAGCAATCGTGAGGTACAGAAACACAATTCAAATTGAAATTTTGCCGAAATGTATGCTAACACAAAATGATTTTTAATAGTATCAATTGTCTTTTCAAACTTGTAACAGTTTTATTTACCTTCTTTTAATTGTGTATGTAAAATGATCTGAATTCATACTGATTTTAACTCTTGTTTCTTAAATGTGATTGAATTTGTATGCTTTTATGAATTTGTTTAAACAATTCGAATAAAGCTTTTTGATCTGATCTGATCACTCATGTAAACAACAATTGCAATAACTAAATTGACCAATCTCATCTGGTCAACAAGTAGTATCGGGGGATTTGCGGATCGACTACTTACTATTTATCAACACTAATCCAGTCTTCCATTCTGATTCCAGAATACTAACTGAGCCTAAGTACGATGTACCACTTGACCTAGCCCACCTATTCCAGGCGTGCCAATTGTACATTAAGTATGCATTTCCACTTCTTTTAGTCCTCAACAATGCATATGGTCAAATGGAGGACACATGACTACATTTTTGTACACAACATTTTTGGTTGATTGATTGATGCTGAATGATGTTCTGCTAGTGCTAAGCCTATTACCACTCATTGCAAAAACTAGAAAAGGTTCTACTAAAGACTGGGGTACTAGCAGCACGTGACATAACAGATTGGGCATCACGCATACCACAAAAAAATTACAAACTCATACAAAGTAATTAAACCTAAGTATCAATCCTCCCGATCTCTTAGTGACAGGACAAAGTAAGGACTAGAGTCACTAAAGCATTACGTAACTTAATTTCTCTAAAATAAACTCTTACATATTCACGCTAAGCTAGCGCAAATGCAAAGTTGCAAACAAGTAAGATTAGTAGCACAGAAGAGCGCCTGTGTCATCATAACAATCACAGAAGACTTTTAAACGTAATTAACCTGTAATGTAAGCAGCAGCATTCTAGCTGGTTGGAAAAAAAGATATTTGGAATATATAACACAGAGCAGAAGAACAGACACAAAGTAGTAATAAGTTACTCACCAAGACCCGGGACCTCCACTCCTAACAGGTCCAGTAGGTCCTGCTCCCAGTCCAGGATATCAAACCACCGGTGCGACATTTTGTTCTGGGTGCGCCGGACCACAGAGCAGCAGAACACTGCCAGGCGCACCTTCCCCCACCGCTGCCGATGCTCTTGGAGCCTGTATCCGGACCCTGGCCTGCCACCTGCTGCCAGAGTTAAGGGGAGGTGGCGCTGTACAAAGAAAACTAGTGCAGCCAACTCCACCTCCCCAAATAAGGCCCATGCCTGCACCCCTTGTGGGCGCCACCTTCCACAAGGAAGGCGGTCGCGGATCTGGCTGGGATGAGCCCTGTGGCCCTTTGCCATGGTTCTGGGGTAGGCGGGGGCGGAAAAGAAAAGGTACAAATTAAAAAAGTAAGTAAAAGAAATGGAAAATGCAGATAATAGAAAAAGCGTGAAAAAGTAGTTAAAAAACACCCAAAAAATAGACCAAAAATATAGAAGCAGGAAAATAGTCAGAGACATAATAAATAAAATAGATTAAAAAAAAGTGTCTAGAAACAAAGGATTCAAAAGATAGAGGGAGGATTGAAAAGCAGTCCCCAGAACCATGCAATAGATTGAAAAACAAGATGGCCGCGCCCATTTCGACCACGTGGTTCGCGCGATATTTTCTCCCCGAGCTTGCAATAAGCATTGCGAACACGTAGAAGCGTTCCCGGACAGGAAATACGTACCGTGAACGGGCGCGAGCATGCATTGCGTGACCCGGAACAGGAAGTAAACATCGAGAGCTGGTGGGACAAGTGAAAACAAAATGGCCACGCCCATGAGCGACCACATGGGTACGTTGGGAGTCAGTTTCAACGCGATCATGCAGAAAATATCGCGAACAGGCGGGAAAAAAACGTCGGCGTCTTTGCGATATTTCCGCGTGTTTGCGGAGATTTTTTACATTTTCACAATAGTTTGCGAAAGTGAATTTTGCACCCCTACCCTAAACCCTAATACACTAACCCCAGCACGACCCCCTATACTACCCAAACACCACTGGCTATCCTAAGCCCTAATCATTACCCCAACACGATCCCCTACACTACCCAAACACCTATGCACTACCCTAAACCCTAAAACACTACCCTAGCACGACCCCATACTGGACCCTAACACCAGTGCACTACCATAAACCTTAAAAAACAACCCCTACACTACACACACACCACTGCACTACCCTTAACCCTAAAGCACAACCCCCAGCACGACCCCCTCCACCACACAATCAGCACTGCACAACCCTATACCATAAAACACTACCCCTACACTATGTAAACACCACTGTAGTACCCTAAACCCTAAAACACTACCCCCAGCACGAACCCGCAAACACTACACAAACACCACTGCACTACCCTAAACCATAAATCTACCCCCAGCACGACCCCCTACACTACACAAACACTACTGCACTAACCTAAACCTTAAAAAACAACCCCTACACTACACAAACACCACTGCACTACCCTTAACCCTAAAAAACAAACCCCCAGCACGACTCCTACACTACACAAACAACACTGCACTACCCTATATAATAAAACACTACCCCTACACTTAGCAAACTCCACTGTAGTACCCTAAACCCTAAAACACTACCCCCAGCACGAACCCGCAAACACTACACAGACACCACTGCACTACCCTAAACCCTAAATATACCCCCAGCACGACACCCTTCACTACTAAGCATGGGCTGAAAATTTATTCCGCTCGCGGAATTTGCTAAATGTTGGCAATTTTGCAGTCCGCGAATCACGCGAAATTGACAAACAATTCGTAATTCTCAAGTTGGCGAAATTTTTTTGCTTGTTCGCGCTTCAAAAATACAATCTCTCGCGCGGGGCGTTGACTTACCTTGATTCTGAGTTTGCCGAGTTGTTTTCCTCCTGGTTTGCGTGCGCTGTGACATTTTGGTTCTGGCTGTGTGATCTCGAGAGACTTTTCGAACGTGAGTATGTCATGGAGTCCCACCATCTTGCACTGCGAGACATTGAGATCGCGAATAAGTCATAAGGGTCCGCAATCACAGATCGCGAGAGTGAACAATTGCGAATACATAGATGCGACGCGCAGCTGACATCCAGCAGGAGATTTGAACAGCTCGCTTTCCTGAACTACCAAAAATAATAAATCCGCAATCTCGCAAAAGTTCGGGTATTTTGCGAACAACGCTTTTGCGGGAATTCGCGAACCGCGAATTCACAAAATTCACCCATACTTATTCACTACGCAAACACCACTGCACTACCCTAAACAATAAAACACTACCCCCTACACTAGACTAACACCACTGCACTACCTGAAACCCTAAAACACTACCCTAGCACGACCTCCTACTCTACACAAACACCCCGGCACTACCCTAAACCCTAAATCTACCACCAGCATGACCCCCTACTATACGCAAACACCACTGCACAACCCTAAACATAAATCTACCCCAGCACAACCCCTACACTACACAAACACCACCATACTACCCTAAACCCTAAAACACTACCCCCAGCATGACTCCCACACTACACAAACACCACTACACTACCCTAAATCCTAAAACACTACCCCAGAATGACACCCTACACTACCCAAACACCGCTGCGCTACCCTAAACCCTAAAACACTACCCAAGCATGACCCCCTATACTACACAAACACCACTGCACTACCCTAAACCCTCAATTTACCCCAGCACAACCCCCTACACTACCCAAACACTACTGCACCACCTTAAACCCTAAATCTACCCCCAGCACGACACCCTTTACTACCCAAACACCACTGCACTACCCTAAACCCTAAAACACTACCCCCTAAACTAGACTAACACCACTGCATTATCCTAAGCCGTAAAACACTAATCCCAGCACGACCCCCTACACTACACAAACACCACTGCCCTACCCTAAACGCTATGTCTATCCCAAGCACAACCCCCTACACTACACAAACACCACTGCCCTACCCTAAACGCTATGTCTATCCCAATCACAACCCCCTACACTACACAAACACCACTGCACTACCCTAAACCCTAAAACACTACCCCAGCACGACCCCTACTCTACACAAACACCACGGCACTACCCTAAACCCGAATTCTACCACCAACGTGACCCCCTACTCTACACAAACACCACTGCACTACCCTAAACCTAAATCTACCTCAGCACAACCCCAATTCACTACACAAACATCACCACACTACCCCAAACCCTAAATCACTACCCCCAGCACGACCCCTACACTACACAGCCATCACTACACTACCCTAAAGCCTAAAACACTACCCCCAGAATGACCCCCTACACTACCCAAACACGGCTGCGCTATCATAAAACCTAAAACACTACCCAAGCATGACCCCCTACACTACACAAACACCACTGCACTACCCTAAACCCTAAATCTACCTCCAGTACGACCCCCTACACTACCCAAACACCACTGCACTACCCTAAACCCTAAAACACTACCCCCTACACTAGACTTACACCAGTGCACTACCCTAAACCGTAAAACACTAACCACTACACTACACAAACACCACTGCACTACCCTAAACCCTAATCCTACCCCCAGCACGACCCCCTACTCTATATAAACATCACGGCACTACCCTAAACCCTAAATCTACTACCAACGTGACCCCCCTACTCTATACAAACACCACTGCACTACCCTAAACCTAAATCTATCCCAGAACAAGCCCTACACTACACAAACACCACCACACTACCCTAAACCCTTAAACACTACCCCCAGCACGACCCCTACACTACAAAAACACCAGTACACTACAGTAAACCCTAAAACACTACCCCCAGAATTACCGCCTACACTACCCAAACACCGCTGCGCTACCCTAAACCCTAAAACACAACCCAAGCATGACCCCCTACACTACATAAACATCACTGCGCTACCCTAAACCCTAACACTCTACCCCAGGTAGGACCCCTTACACTACACAAACACCACTGTGCTTCCCTTAACCCTAAAACACTACCCCCGCACGACCCCCTAATCTACCCAAACACCACTGTACTACCCTAAACACTAAAACACTACCCCCAGCATGACCCCCTACACTACCCAAACACCAATACGCTACCCTAAACCCTAAAACACTACCCCAAGCATGACCCACTACACTACCCAAACTCCACTGCGCTTCCCTAAACCCTAAAATACTACACCCAGCAAGACCCCCTACACTACCCGAACACCACTGCGCTACCCTAAACACTAAAACACTACCCCAGCATGACCCCCTACTCTACACAAACACCACCGCACTACCCTAAACCCTAAATCTACCACCAACGTGACCCCCTACTCTACGCAAACACCACTGCACCACCCTAAACATAAATCTACCCCAGCACAACCCCTACACTACACAAACATCACCATACTACCCTAAACCCTAAAACACTACCCCCAGCATGACTCCTACACTACACAAACACCACTACACTACCCTAAACCCTAAAACACTACCCCCAGAATGACCCCCTACACTACCCAAACACCGCTGCGCTACCCTAAACTCTAAAACACTATCCAAAGCATGACCCCCTATACTACACAAACACCACTGCACTACCCTAAACCCTAAATCTACCCCAGCACAACCCCCTACACTACCCAAACAATACTGCACTACCTTAAACCCTAAATCCACCCCAGCACGACACCCGTCACTACCCAAACACCACTGCACTACCCTAAACCCTAAAACACTACTCCCTACACTAGACTAACACCACTGCACTATCGAAACAGTAAAACACTAACCCCAGCACGACCCCCTACACTACACTAACACCACTGCCCTACCCTAAACCCTATATCTATCCCAAGCACAACCCCCTACACTACACAAACACCACTGCATTACCCTAAACCCTAAAACACTACCCCAGCATGACCCCTACTCTACATAAACACCACAGCACTAACCTAAACCCAAATTCTACCACTAACGGGACCCCCTACTCTACACAAACACCACTGCACTACCCTAAACCTAAATGTACCCCAGCACAACCCCATACACTACACAAACATCACCACACTACCCCAAAGCCTAAAACACTACCCCCAGAATGACCCCCTACACTACCCAAACACCGCAGCGCTACCATAAAACTTAAAACACTACCCAAGCATGACCCCCTACACTACACAAACACCACTGCACTACCCTAAATCCTAAATCTACCTCCAGTACGACCCCTACACTACCCAAACACAACTGCAGTACCCTAAACCCTAAATCTACCTCCAGCACGACACCCTTCACTACCCAAACCCCACTGCACTACCCTAAACCCTAAAACACTACCCCTACACTAGACTAACACCAGTGCACTACCCTAAGCTGTAAAACACTAACCCCAGCACAACTCCCTACACTACACAAACACCACTGCACTACCCTAAACCCTATATCTATCCCCAGCACGACCCCCTACTCTACACAAACACCACAGCACTACCCTAAACCCTAAATCTACCACCAACGTGACCCCCTACTCTACACAAACACCACTGCACTACCCTAAACCTAAATCTACCCCAGAACAACTCCTACACTACACAAACACCACCACACTACCCTAAACCCTAAAACACTACCCCCAGCACTACCCCTACACTACACAAACACCACTACACTACCGTAAACCCTAAAACACTACCCCCAGAATTACCACCTACACTACCCAAACACCGCTGCGCTACCCTAAACCCTAAAACACAACCCAAGCATGACCCCCTAATCTACATAAACATCACTGCGCTACCCTAAACCCTAACACACTACCCCAGGCATGACCCCTTACACTACACAAACACCACTGTGCTTCCCTAACTCTAAAGCACTACTCCGCACGACCCCCTATACTACCCAAACACTACTGTACTACCCTAAACACTAAAACACTACCCCCATCATGACCCCCTACACTACCCAAACACCAATACGCTACCCTAAACCCTAAAACACTACCCCAAGCACGACCCACTACACTACCCAAACTATACTGCGCTTCCCTAAACCCTAAAACACTACACCCAGCGAGACCCCCTACACTACCCTAACACCACTGCCCTACCCTAAACCCTAAAACACAACCCCCAGCACAACCCCTACACTACCCAAACACCACTGCCCTACCCTAAACCCTAAAACACAACCCCCAGCACAACCCCTACATTACACAAACACCACTGCACTTCCCTAAACCCTAAAACACTACCCCTTGAACAACCCCCTACACTACCCAAACACCACTGCGCTACCCTAAACCCTAACACACTACCCCATGCACGACCCCTTACACTACACAAACACCACTGCGCTTCCCTAAACCCTAAAACACTACCCCCAGCACGACCCCCTACACTACCCTAACACCACTGCCCTACCCTAAACCCTAAAACACAACCCCCAGCACAACCCCTACATTACACAAACACCACTGCACTTCCCTAAACCCTACAACACTACTGCCTGCACGACACCCTACACCACCCAAACACCACTGTGCTACCCTAAACCCTAACACACTACCCCAGGCACGACCCCTTACACTACCCAAACACCACTGCGCTATCCCAAAACCCTAAAACACTACCCCCAGCACAGCGGGGGGAAAACACCCAGCAGTGAAGGGGTTAAAACACAACCCCCTACACTACGCAAACACCACTGCACTACCCTTAACCTTAAAACACTACCCCCAGCACGACCCTCTACTCTACAAAACACCACGGCACTACCCTAAACCCTAAATCTACCACCAACATGACCCACTACTCTACACAAACACCACTGCACTACCCTAAACCCTAAATCTACCCCAGATAACCCCTACACTATACAAACACCACTACACTACCCTAAACCCTAAAACTCTACCCCAGCAGGACCCCCTACTCTACACAAACACCACGGCACTACCCTAAACCCTAAATCTACCACCAACATGACCCCCTACTCTACACAAACACCACTGCTCTACCTTAAACTCTAAATCTAACCCCAGCACAACCCCTTCACTACACAAACACCACTACACTATCCTAAACCCTAAAACACTACCGCCAGCATGACCCCTACACTACACAAAACACCACTACACTAGCCAAAACCATAAAGCACGACCCCCTACACTACCTAAACACAGCTGCGCTACCCTAATCTCTAAAACACTACCCCAGCACGACCCCCTACACTACATAAACACCACTGCGCTACCCTAAACCCTAACACACTACCCCAGGCTCGACCCCTTACACTACTCAAACACCACTGTGCTACCCTAAAACACTACCCCCAGCACGACCCTCTACACTACCCAAACATCACTGCGCTGCCCTAAACCCTAAAACCCTACCCCAAGCACCACGCCCTACACTACCCAAACACCACTGCGCTACCCTAAACCCTTAAACTCTACACCCAGCCTGTCCCCCTACACTACCCAGACACCACTGCGCAATCCTAAACCCTAAACATTACCCCAGCACGACTCCCTACACTACCCAAACCCCTATGCACTACCTTCAACCCTAAATCTACCCCAGCACGACCCCCTACATTACCCTAACACCACTGCACTACCCTAAACCTTAAAACACAACCCCTTACACTACACAAACACCACTGCACTACCCTTAACCCTAAAACACTACCCCCAGCACAACCCCCTACACTACACACACACCACTGCACTACCCTAAACCCTATATCTACCCGAGCACAACCCCCTACAACACAAAAATACCACTGCACTACCCTAAACCCTAAAACACTACCCCAGCACGACCCCCTACTGAACACAAACACCATGGCAATACCCTAAACCCTAAATCTACCACCAACATGAGCCCCTACTCGACACAAACAGCACTAGACTACCCTAAACCCTAAATCTACACCCAGCTCACCCCTTCACTACACAAACACCACTACACTACCCTAAACCCTAAAACACTACCCCCAGCACAAACCCTACACTACACAAACACCACTACACTACGCTAAACCCTAAAACACTACCCCCAGCACAACCCCCTACACGACCCAAACACAGCTGCACTAACCTAAACATTAAAACACTACCCCAGCACGACCCCCTACACTACATAAACACCACTATGCTACCCTAAACCTTAACACAATACCCCAGTCACAACCTCTTACACTACACAAACACCACTGTGCTTCCCTAAACCCTAAAACACTACCCTCTCGCAAGACCCCCTACACTACCCAAACAGCACTTCACTACCCTAAACACTAAAACACTACCCCCAGCATGACCCCCTACACTACCCAAACACCACTGCACTACTCTAAACCCTAAAACACTACCCTGAGTACGACCTCCTACACTACCCAAACACCACTGCGCTACCCTATACCCTAAAACTCTACCCCAGCACGACCCCCTACACTACCCAAACACCTCTGCGCTATCCTAAACCCTAGAAATTACCCCAGCACGACCCCTACACTACCCAAACACCTATGCACTACCCTAAACCCTAAAACACTACACCAGCAAGACCCCCTATAGTACCCATACTCCACTGCACTACCCTAAACCCTAAATCTACCCCAGCACGACCACCTACATTACACTAACACCACTGCACTACCCTAAACCTTAAAACACAACCCACTAAACTACACAAACACTACTGCACTACCCTAAACTCTAAAACACTATCCCCAGCACGGCCCCCTTCACTACACAAACAGCACTGCACTACCCTAAGCCCTAAAACACTACCCCCTACACTACACAAACACCACTGCAGTACCCTAAACCCTAAAACACTACACCAGCATGACCCTCTACACTACACAAACACCAGTGCACTACCCTAAACCCTAAATCTACCCCCGCACGACCCCCTACACTACCCAATCACTACTGCACTACCCTAAACCCTAATGTTACCCCCAGCACAACCCCCTACACTACCCAAACACCACTGCACTACCCTAAACCTTAAACACAACCCCCTACACTACAAAAACACCACTGCACTACCCTAAACCCTAAATCTTCCACCAGCACGACCCCCTACTCTACACAAACACCACTGCACTACCCTAAACCCTAAATCTACCACCAACACGACCCCCTACTCTACACAAACACCACACCACTACCCTAAACCCTAAATCTCCCCCCAGCACAACCCCTAAACTACACAAACACCACTACACTACCCTAAACCCTAACACACTACCCCCAGCAGGACTCCTACACTACACAAACACCGCTACACTACCCCAAACCCTAAAACACTACCCCCAGCACGACCCCCAACACTACCCAAACACCGCTGCACTACCCTAAACCCTAAACACTACCCCAGCACGACCCTGTACACTACATAAACACCCCTGCACTACCCTAAACCCTAAAACACTACCCCCTACACTACACAAACACCACTGCACTACCCTAAACCCTAAAATCCTACCCCCAGCACGACCCCCTACACTACACAAACAGCATGGCACCGCCCTAAACCTTGAATCTACCCCAGTACGACCCCCTACACTACCCAAACACCAAGGCACTACCCTAAATCCTAAAACACTACCCAAATACCACTGCGCTACCCTAAACCCTAAAACACTACCCGAGCACGACCCCCTACACTACACAAATACCACTGCACTACCCTAAACCCTAAAACACTACCCCAGCATGACCCCTACATGATGAGGAATTTATGCAGTGCTTCGTTTCGTATCTTCCTTTACAAACATGTCTGTTTGCAGTTTCACGGTTTCGCTTTTGGCATAGTTTGTTTCCAAGCCTCTAGACTGAGGAAAAGTATTTCACTAGAGCGATGTCACATAATTGAGCCCTCTATTCAGACCTATGAAAGTGCCTCAGTCCTTTTTCAAAGGTTTGTCACGAATATTTCTGCAGTTAGTTTGTGCAAATGTAGATATTATTCAGAACATGCTAAGCAGTAGCACAGTTGAACTCTGATAGATCGCTTGCCACTTAAACAGTAAGGCAGGTGTAAAAAGGGGCGTGGCCTCAGACCACCTCTCTGCAACGCAAATCTGTGGCGCTTACTGGAGGTACCTGGTGAACTAGTTGGACCCCAGGGACCCTGAAGATTCAAGAGGACTTAATCTCCCACCTTAAAACGCGCCACGGGCGCGTTTGCACAGTGGTGAAGGAAGGGGGCTGGGCCTGAAGTGGCATGTGTGCGAACAGGCCCTGTGGCGCGTTTTAAGTTGGGGAATTAAGTACTGGAGGTACATGGTGGGCTAGTTGGACCCCAGGGACCCTCAGGATTCAAAGGGACTTAATTCCCTAACTTAAAACGTGCCACAGGGCATGTTTCCACAGTGGTGAAGGGAGGGAGCGGGCCTGAGGTGATGTGTGCAAACACGCCCTGTGGCACCTTTTAAGTTGGGGAATTAATTCCCCTTCAATCCTGAGAGCCCCTGGGGGGCAACTAGCCCACCAGGTAACTCCAGTAAGTGCCAGAAGCCTGCATTGCAGAGAGGTGGTCCAGACCATGCCCCTTTTTACACCTCTGCAATGCAGCTCTGTGGCGCTTACTGGAGGTACCTGGTTGGCTAGTTGGACCCCAGGGACTGTTCCTCAACTTAAAACGGCCAGAGGGCGTGTTTGCACACATGTCACCCTTCACTACTGTGCAAACTCGCCCGTAGCGCGTTTTAAGAGATAGTTTTAATCCCCCTGCCCTATTATTTACTAGGGCCTCACAGAGGAGGTCATGCTAATCACATGGGTACCCAAACGCATAATATTCCCCAGTGTATGTAGGTGTTTTCACTGTAATCTAAGTGTATTTTAGCATACCACTGGCTCTAGGCCTGGTTAGTCAGTTACCAACAGTACCCATCTGAAAAAGTTGTGGGCACAGGATGATTTTGTAACAAGGCCTCTTGCTGCACCTCTGTTGGTTCTTTCTGCACATGTCTTACTTCTTCCTGCACTTTTCTTCGTCTTAGTGGACTTCTGTTGCATCTTTCTGCATTTCTTTTGCTTCTTTCTGTGCGTTTTTTCTTATTTCTTCACATGTCCTACCTCTGTAGGCATCGCTAGAAACAAGCATTTGAAAAACCTTTGAAATTCACTGAAAAAACCACAGGTTCAGGAACGTTATAGTTAGAAATTAGCATTAAAAAAACCTTTGAAATTCACAAAAAAAACATAGGTTTCAGGCACAATATAGTTAGAAATTAGCAGGGGGAAATGGGTCAGATCACCTCAGCCATGGGCTAACGTTACTGTTAGTGTTGGCACGGGAGTGAAGAGAACATTTCCTTACTAATTAGTTCTTCTCTTCATAGCCAGGGACTGCGAGGTGTGTTTTTTGAGATAACAAATATTTGTACATTTAATCAATTTAATTTTGTTGAGAACGTGGCCCTTTCTGGCGTTTTTGCAAAAAAAGACAAAATAAAACAAAAGTTGACAAAGCCATGAGCCAAGCAGCTAACAGCAGAACGACTGGGTTGGTCAATACTTGTTTTGAGATGGAATCCAGCAAAGATGTTAGAGTAGGAGCCGTGGGTAGGTGAGTAAATAGCAAATATGATGAATAGTTTACGTAAATTCATGGTGAAAGCAACAACATGATGTGCAGTATATGCGGATACACCGCTTTACTTTAATGTAAAAAATCACAATGTGTGGATCTGACCTATATTACACATTTTGAGTCCTGTAGGATTCTGAGATGCAACCTATTAAAATAAAAACACGAGTTCTTGTTTTACCCGAGAATCAATTGTTACGTCCCATTTGTCAAACTACAAAAAGTCAATTACAAATGTATTATTTTGGCTAGGGAAATGTATACATGTGTATAATTTATAATTTTATTGAGCAAGGTGACAACTTGCCTACTTTTCCCCTCAATACCCTCAGTCAATAACAATAACTTATATATATGTCTCATATATTAATATTTGGAGTAGCCATAATGTTATAGCTCTAAGAACTTTCTCATAAACGGAATCGAAAACTTGATGATAATTTCATTGTACTTTTATTGCAAATCTGGTGATATAAATATCTCGGAGCACAGATGGGAAACGAAAACGCACGCTGCCAAACAACACTGTGCTAAAGCTCAGTGAACATTTTGCCTATTAAAATATCCCGCTGGCAGCCACTCAAATATTAGTTGGAAAAATTATATTTTCCTGTTTGCCATCGTGTGACAACACAGTTTAATTCTTCACCCCTTGGAGGGTTTTTATTTGCATTATCATCAGGAAAACTGTCATCAAATAACTACGCAGTCAGTAGCTGAAGAGATGATTTTCTAGCATAGCTAAATTCAGATAACTAATTATTAAAATCACAGTTCGATTAGAAAGAATTCTTTGGTTTGTCTGTTGGGAATCCGGCATTTATAAGAAAACTTAGTTGTGAATTTCCTTTATTTAGTGTAATGTTATTTTGGTGAGAGTCTGGTATTCAGAATAAAGCTTTACCTTTGTAATAAGATATGAGTTTAAACATGCTTTGAAAGAAGTACATATATGGTAATATGTATAGAACAATGTTCAGAATGCATTTTTTTTACATTTTATTTTTGGATGTGTTGGTGGTCATTGAATGTCTGCTTTTGTTTTCCATTTTCGCAATGTTTAGTTAGAACTTAGTTTCCCTAGGAAAAGCATTTTTTGACTTGCCTTTAACTTTGGCGTCGCCTGACCAATCTTCATGAAAGTTTCCCAAAAAAGTGTAGGTTCTGGTTTTCATGGAAGGTTTGGGGGAAATCCGTGCAGTGGGGACCGAGAATTTGGGGCACAAAATAAGGGTGCATTTGAAATGTTAATTTCCATAGGAACCTTTAACAACACCTATAGCCCGAACTGCTGAACGGAGTACACCAAATTTGGTAGGGAGGTAGATGTTGGTTCATGGAGTGTCTTTTGTCTGTTGTGTGGCTAAAATAAGGTGATATCGCTGGCCATGGATATTTTACGATGATTATGTGATTAATCACGGCTGCACGCATCAACAGGAATGCTCTAATTGGCTGGACAGAACATGAACAGAAAGTTGCGACTGCCATTTTATTGATCGGGTGGAGGTACTCTAACCCCATGTTTGAGAAACAGATGTGTTAGTGATACAAGTTACGTGTCCAAAATATCATTTTTTAATTGCCCGAAATATTAGCAATGATGCTACGTCTGCCTGCATGGGCCCCCTGTGTACATTCTGTGTGCCGTTGCGACCACAGAGGTCGTCTCAAATCTATATATATTTGTACACACTAGCTGTTGACTGTCACACACTTAGGTACCTACTCACATAATCACTCAGACACTTATACACCCATTCACATACCCACTCACACACTTATATATCAAGTCACATACCTACTCAGATACTGGTGTACCCACTGTTATACCCACTCAGGTACTCATGCATGCACTTACAGACTTACCTGGCGAGTGGTGCACACATGTACAGACCCACTCAGACACTCATACAGCCACTTACAGACCCAGAGACATTTGCTTCCACTTCCACACCCACTGACAGTGAGACCCACTCAAACACATATGCACCAACTCATAGATCCAGTCACAGGCTCATGTACCCAATCACATACCCAGTCAGAAACTCATACACCAACTCACAGATCTGTTCAGACACTCATGCACCCACTCAGAGACCCACTCAGATACGCACACACCCAGAGACTCACTAAGTGATTCATGCATCGACTCACGGACCCACTGAGAGACTTATGGTTTCACTCACACTCCCACTAAGACATTGATTGACTTATACTTCCACTTGTACATTTACTGATAGAGAGAAGTACTTTTGCAGCCAGTGGCACACTTGCTAAAAGACTCATGATTCTATTCTGATATCCACTCATAGACTTATATATGCAGTGACAAACCCACTCAGATACCTATGCATGCACTCACATGACCAAGGGAATTATTAATAAAGACTGTTGCAGAGATTTTGACATATTGATAAATGTTTTTATACAGTTAATTAGATAGTGATTTATCTAGTGTGGTGGTTAGAATGAGTACAATAGTTATAATTGTTTAATGTGTTGGTGGTAATTGAATTCCTGCTTTTACTTTGAATTTTTGCAACGTATCCGCGATAATCGTGTGTACCAATGTTATCATGATCTCCGGTGTCACCGTGAAAACTGTAAAAAGGTTTCAGATGGTTTTTATAGAAACTCTCCAGAAAAACATGACTGTAGATACATCTGTAAGAAACCCCTAGTGTGTACTGTAACATGTGTGAATATATATTGCGATGTCCCGAATAAATGCGAAAACGGAAAGTCCATCTGAAAGATGGTTTTTAAAGAAACTTAGTACAAAAATTAAACATGCTTTGAAATACGTATGTATAAAGTAATATGTGTGTTGCAATGTTCAGAATGTTTTTTTTAATTTTATTTTTGCATGTGTTGGTGGTCATTCAATATCTGCTTTTGTTTTATGTTTTCACTATGTATTTGCGTAGATCGCAATGTTGTCGCGAAGATTGGCAAATACTAAAAAATATAACTTTAGAAAAAAACTTCACAATATTTTGGGTACCAGGATGGCTCTGACAAGAGCTGTTGCATTGGTTGTGTGTATATGACTGCTACACAGAAGACCGGATGCAGAGTTTCATGCTACTTAGAAACACCCTGTTGCTTCATCTGTAAAGTGCACTTGATCGAGTGACTATGGAAGTTTTTAAAGAGTTTGAGTGTTAAATACATATGCCAAGGTGTAATGGTGAACCAATGGGTGTTTGAGTGCCTGTATGGATGATTCAGTGCATTCATGACTGACTGTATAAGTGAATTATTAGGTGCCTCAGTGAATGTATGGGTGATTATTTGATTGTGAGAATGTTTGTATCAGTCTTTCAGTTGTGTCTAAGTGGATGTATGAGTGAATGAGTGGTTGTCTGGGTACCTGTATTGCTGTCTCTGTGAGTGGGTGAGGGGGTGTGTGACTACTTGTAAGAATGAGTGAATGGGTGAGTTGGTGGCTATATGGATTAATGAATATGTGTCAGAGGGTAAACAGCGTTCATGACAAAACTTTTTTCCTGCATGGAATCACAACGCAGTCGTTACAACGACCGTGTTGTGATTCCGCATACCATTACTCCACAAGTCGGAACAACGACTTGCAGAGGGGGGAGATGTTGGATTTAAAATCATACACCTTCCCTAGTGTCCGCACAGACTGGAGTTGGAATAGTAAATTATACTATTCCAACATCCAGCGCCCGCCCTCCGCAAGTCGTTGTTCCGACTTGTGGAGTAATAGTATGCGGAATCACAACACGGTCGTTGTAACAACCACATTGTGAATCCATGAGGGGAAAAAGACTGCAGGGCAAAGAGATATATTCATGTCAGAGGGGATGCATAGGTGAGTAAGGGTGTGTATGCTGTGTTGGATGAGTGGATGTGCCATTGGTATATGGGTGAGTGACTGGGTCTGTCAAAGGCAGTGTAGGTGAGTGATGGGGTATATGAGTGACTTTATGGGTGAGTAAGTGAATGCGAAAGTGGCTTTATGGTTCAATATGTGCCTGTGTTAGTGACTGTATAGCTTAGTGAGTATGTGTTAATATCTGTATGAGTAGGTAAGTGTATGTGTGTGTCCTGTATGGGTGAGTAAGTGGCTGTGTGATTGACTGTATGGGTGAGAGAGTAGGTGGGAGAGTAGTTCTATGGGTGACTGGCTAGGGTAGGAGTGGTTGAATGGATATATGATTGGATATGTCAGTGGCTGTATTAGTGAGTAAGTGGGTGTATGAGTGGCTGGACGGGTGAGTGAGGAAATGTGAATATAGATCTATGAATTTGTGAGTGAGTGTGCAAGTACTGGTATTGGTCTGTGAATGGGTTTTGGGAGTGGGTGTATGAAAGATTCTATGGGGTGTAACTGGGTGCTTTAGTGATTTTGTGGATGATGTCATCTGTGTGGTCATCAGTGATGTCATTTGAGATGTCATCAGTGATGTCACTGACCATGTCAAAAGTGATGTAATATAAGAGGTCATAAGCAGTGCTTTGCTGGGCGCGAGTTATAGTTAGCTGAGCTAACTATAAGGTGCTGAATTTCTCTGGTTTTGTATGAGTAAAACCTGAGCCTAACTATAACGTCTCTTTAACCTTTGTTTTTTTCAGTACATTTCTAAGGTTTTTTTAAATCCATTTCCTAACTATAACGTTGCTGTAACTTTTCTTTTTTTGTGAATTTCTAAAAAAATATAAATGCTAATTCCAAACTATAATGTCCTTGTAGCCTTTGTTTTTATATGTGAATTTCTAAGGTTTTTTAAAATACTATTTTCCAATTATAATATCCCTACAATCTTTGTCTTTTTAGCAAAGTTTATATTCATTTTAAATAGAAATTCTTAACTATAACATCCCTGTAACTTTTAATTTTTTCTATTAATTTCTAAGGTGTTTTAAATTTTATTCCTTAACTACAACATTTAGTTTATTGTTCCTATCTATATTAGGTATTTAACGTGTATTTTTATAATCCTGTACTTTCCTTATTGGAGTAATATGTGTTTTTTCCCTTTATTATTTTGTATGTCTGCAGTGACATTGCGAAAGTCGCATATTTTAAAAAAAAGTCTTAAACACATACATATATACACTTATATTGACAGATTTTACTAAACCCCTTTGGTGCTAAGGCAATTCCCACTTTTACTCTAATTTCCATTGAAATTACATGGTCAGCTTGGCTGCAGTGCATGACGAGCTGACCTTGTCATGAGCATTGAAGGTGTTAATATAAGACACTAAGGGGCCGATTCCGATTCAGGAAAAACCGCTCTGAATAGCCGTTCGGAGCGTTTTTCCCATATGAATCGTACCCTGCAACGTTCCCCGTACGTACGAAGTAGGATGATTCGTACCAGGAGCCGTACTCTGTACGAGTCGTACAGAGACCGTACGACTCTAATCTCCGTACGATTCTACCTTGGAACCCGCTGTATACGACATCTGTACGGTTCGCGGCTGGTTTTTCGACCCAGCAAGTACGATACGTGTCGGGTACGCACCGTACAACCCTTTTTCTACGGGAGCTGAATACAGCCGTAAAAGCAGAGTTCGCGCCGGAACAGGTATGGAATGGCCCCCCCGGGTACGGTGCGTACCCCCCATGATCGCAGGGGCACGGTGCGTACCCCTGTGATCATGGTGTGTATGCACAGTACCCCATGTACGCTGGGTGTACGCATCGTACCCCATGTACGATGGGTGTACGCACCGTACCACATGTATGCTGGGTGTACGCATCGTACCCCATGTACGATGGGTGTACGTACCGTACCCCATGTATGCTGGGTGTACGCATTGTACCCCATGTACGATGGGTGTACGCACCGGGTGTATGCATCGTACATGGGGTACGGTGCGTACACCCATCGTACATGGGGTACGGTGCGTACACCCCATGATCGCAGGGGTACGCACCGTACCCCTGCGAACATAGGGTGTACGGACCGTACAGTGTGTATGTGTTTGTGTGCTTTTCCGTATGACTCGCCCTTACCTGACGTGGACCGTACAAATCGCTTCCTTATACCCCGGTCCGGATCGTACTCGTCGGGTCGTACGGCATGTGTACGAGTCGTACGGTTCAAGGTTTCAGCCTTGCAATACGTACGGATCGCGACGATTCGGACGGATTCACAGAATACGGATCGTACTACGCGACTCGGACGGACAGGTACGATTCGTACGGAGAGGGCTCTGGATACAAATTGTACGGACGTTTTTTTCCCGAATAGAAATCGACCCCTAGTTGTTTATTACTGTAGAGTTTATATTTGAGTTTGTGTGATGCCTTAGTGAAAAAATCCCTTCAAAGTTGGGTTTTATATCTTCACTGTAAATTTGTAGACTGCACCGCTATTGGTACACCCAAAGTGCATGTGAATATTTATAACTTGGAAAAACACACTTACATACCTTTAATTAGTATTTGACACAAGTTGTTCAATAATATACTCTTTAAATCTAACTTTTATTAGAAATTTTCAATTACAAGCTTTTTATTTGGTGTTTTGCATGATCATGGTGATGCCGGAAGTCACAATAAAGTTGGTAACCACACAGAATGCGTTTGTGGTGAAGTTCATAACACATTTATACATATTACATTGTTGATCAACATTTGGGGTTTAATATCAGTTGATTAACATTTATGTTTAACTACTTATTTTCAAACAAAATATTCTGTTCAATTTCGGGTCATGCAACTAGGAAACAAAGAAATATGATTGGATGATACACTGTTCAACTGTGACATTAGGAAGAACACACCTTTCTGGTTTATTCTTTGAGACCACTTCAGTGAGAGAAGGTGTCTGCAATTTTCTGGTGCAAATTTGACAACTTTATAAAACAAATGGCAACTCAGACAACAGAACAACAATAGGTGAAAGACCAGCAACAACAGGAAGACCAGAAAATCTAGGAAGTGCATTCTGAGGAGTCTGAGGATCAGAGGCGTCCACAGAAAAACAGCAGCATTGCATGGGAGTTCTTCACAATTCCTTCTGGAGAATCGAAAACTGGTAAAAATTGTGCAATGCACAATTTGTGATAAGAAGTTGTCGAGAGGTACAAATAAAAAATACTCTTGTGGAACAACTTCAATGCTCTACCCTCTGAAAACTTTCCACAACAACTGATTGAAAGCTGCAAAAATACAACAAGCGGCGGCTGAATGACTATCTAATTCTTTAGAAAGTGCTTCAACACCTGGACAAAGAGTGCCTTCTGAAGTTCAACAACAGTCTCAAGATATCATATCCGAATGTAGCCAGAAGGCAACTTATTGGATGGACTGTGGAGTTGTGGATTGTGCTGGTGAGCAGAGCATAACAGCTGTAAGCACCAGTTGCAAGAATCACAAATGATGATTTTGTAGATGGGTCCTTGCACTAGTCTCATGTTTTGAGAGCTTCTTCCAGTTTTTCCACTGCCAATTGCAGTTAATTTTTGCTTCATAAAAGAGAAAAAGAGTAATAAGTTGAAAAATCACAAAAAACAAAACCTACCCAAAACTTGTTTTAGAGTTATAAAAACACTGAATGAATGAGTGTATGTCTATAATGTTTGCAATGGTGAATGACTGGATGAGTGGTGTATTCAAGAATGAATGCATGAGTGTTACAGGGGTAATGGAATGAGTGCATGGGTATTGCCTGAGTAAATAGATGAGTGCATGGGTAGTGTCTGAATGGGTAGTGTCTGAGTGAATGGGTGCCTGCATGAGTAGTACCTGAGTGAATGGATACATGCACGAGTAGTGCCTGGGTGATTTAATGAGTACATGAGTAGTGCCTGAGAGATTGTATGAGTGCATGGGTAGTGGCTGGGTTATTGGATGAATGCTTGAACAGTGGTTAGGTGATTGGATGAGTGCATGAATAGGGCCTGAGGGAATGGATCACTACATGAGTAGCGCCTGAGTGAGTGGATGAGTGTATTGGTAGTGGCTGGGTGATTGAATGCGTGTACAAGTAGTGGCTGTGTGAATGGAAGAGTGCATGGGTAGTGCCTATGTGAATGCATTAGTGCATGAGTAGAGCCTGGGTGATAGGATGAGTGCATGGATAGTGTCTAAGTGAATGGATAAGTACACAAATACTGCCCGAGTGAATGATGAGTGCAAGGATACTGCCTCGGTAACTGGATAAGTACATGGATATTGTGTGAGTGAATGGATGAGACTGTGGGTAGTACTAGAGTGAATGTATGACTGCATGAGTAGTGTCTGAGTGAGTAGATGAGTGGAACTGTACTGCCTGGGTTTTTGGATAAATGCATGGGTAGTTCCTGAGTGAAAGGATGCATGCATGAGTAGGGCCTGGGTGATTGAATGAGTGCATGGGTAGTGTTTCAGTGAAAGGATGAGTGCAAGGGGAGTACCTGGGTGATTAGATGAGTGCATGAGTAGTGCCTGGGTGATTGGATAAGTGCATGGGTAGTGTCTAGGTGATTGAACAAGTGCATGGGTAGTGGCTGGGTGAATTGATGAGGGCATGAGTAGTGGCTGAGTGAATGGATAAATGCATATGTAGTGCCTGAGTGAATGGATTAGTGCTTGAGCAGCGCCTGGGTGATTAGATAAGTGCATCCGTAGTGTATCAGTGAATGGATGAGTTCAAGGGTACTGCCTGGGTCCTTGGATAATGCATGGGTAGTGCCTGAGTGAATGGATCAGTGCATGAGTAGTGCCTGAGTTAATAGATGAGTGTATGGGTAGTGGCTGGGTGATTAAGTGAATGAATGATTTTGGCCTGCCTAAGACAAAAACCATGAAATTCATAGCCGATGGTCACCACACTAGCAAGGTTGATTAGTTTTGTTATTTGGGTGTTCAATTAGAGTCTAGTCTCAGCTGGCATCCTTCAATAAATCATAACTTGGTGGCTTTCAACAGGGCAATGTTTAGTATGGGCATGGCTGGAACACACTCACATAACAACAGTTCTGGACATATTCAAGGCCAAGTACATCCCAATAGATAGCTATGGGTGGTTTAAATGGGGATATGGACCATTTACCCTGATTCAAGTAGCGGAAAATAAATTCCTCAGTGGCCTCTTAGGTGTCCCACAAAGTACACATTCTGAACTTGTTCATGAAGAGTTGGGCGTGAGCCATGTGATCAATTTTATCCAGCTCTTCCCCCTGTTGCTTTGGCTTTCAGTCTGGTGCAAGGAGGAGCTAGGCCTCAACAGGTCGATCATGCAAATTTGCATGAACCTGGATAACTCTTCTCTAATCCCTTGGCGGACCTATATCTCCTCCACAATATAAAGTTTAGGGACACCAGAACTCTTTCATGATCCAAGTGGTATTGTCCAAACTGATAAAAGATGTGTCAATGAAGCATTTAGAGATAAGATGCTGGCAGATCATGAGGCTTCAGCACTGAACAATCTTTTGAATGAATGAATGAATGAATGAATGAATGAATGAATGAATGAATGTGAGTCTTATAATGCGCAAAAACTTAACCCCAAAGGGCATCAAGGCGCAGGTAACAGACAGAAAATCATAACAAAGAGAGAGGGTGATATAGTCATAATTAATTAATTAATACGCCAGGGAAAAAGCCATGTCTTCAAAAGTTTACGAAAAACCACCAGTGAGGGTTGGCTAGAGAGTTCAGACGGAAGGGTATTCCATAGTTTGGGCACCAGGAAGGAGAACGCTCTTCCACCCCATCTCACCTTGTTGAATCTCGGGACGGTAAGCATGTTTTTAGTGGATGAGCGAAGTGGTCTGTTGGGGATATAGGGGCTAACTAGGGATTTGATCCCTTCAGGCCCTGGTCCAAAAACCGCCCTGTGGGCAAGACAGAGGAGTTTAAACGAAATTCTGGCCTGTATAGGCAGCCAATGAAGTTCTTTTCTCGCCTTGGTGGCAGATGAGCGCCTAGGCAGATTAAGAACCAGCCTAGCGGCGGCGTTTTGAACGACCTGAAGTCGCTGACTCAATTTATTATTAATACACCCATACAGCGCGTTACAGTAGTCGAGCCTGGAAGATAGCAGGGCGACCGTTGACTGTATACGTGCCTCCGGGGACAGATAGGGGGCGATCTTTTTTAGAGTTCGAATAATGGTACAGCATGTGGCCACTGTTTTATTGACCTGATGGTCAAATGAGAGGGCCGGGTCAATTATGACACCAAAATTCCTGGCTGCCTGTGCAGGTTGGGGCATTCCCCTAGAGAGACAGGCCACCAATCCTCATTCCACACTTTGTGGCTCCCACCAAAAACCAAGATCTCAGTCTTCTCTCCGTTTAGTTTAAGATGATTACGTGTCATCCATACTGATACCTCTTCCATACATGCTCTAAATTTAGGAGCAGAGTCTTTTGTCGGTCGGGAAGTGGAGACAATTATCTGAGTATCATCGGTGTATGAGAGTACTTGATACCCAAAAGATCTTATAATTTTAGCAAGAGGGGTCAGATAGATGTTAAATAATACAGGGCTCAGAGCCGAACCCTGTGGGACCCCACATTGCACCGCCTGGGAGGGAGATAGAAATGTTCCCAGTTTTACTCTTTGCCGTCTCTGGTGAAGAAAAGAGGAAAGGAGATTCAGAGCGTTGTCCTCAACCCCTATCGACCTCAACCTGTCAACCAGGATTGAAGGGGACAGGGTGTCGAACGCTGCTGTTTGGTCTAGCAACACAAGCAGAGCGGTTCAACCTTTGTCAACTTCCGTTCTGATGTTATTGACTACTATCGTGAGGGCCGTTTCTGTGCTATGGGTCGCCCGGAACCCATGCTGGGAAATATCTAAAAGATTCTCCCTCTCCAGATATAGAGACAGGTGGTGGTTAAGATGAGCTTCGAGTATTTTGGCCGGGGGCGGTAGTAAAGAAATTGGTCGGAAATTTTTCAGTACATCGGGATTCAAGGAAGCTTTTTTCAGTAGAAGGTTAACTACTGCAGTCTTCCGGGTTACTGGACGACTGCTGGACATGTTCATAATCTCCAAAAGAACAGGAAGTACAGTCTATCTGCAAGCCTTAAGAGTTTTCAAAGGGCAAGGGTCCAGGGGGGGAGCAAGACTTAGTAGCGTCTAGGAGATTGTTAAGCTCTACCAGCGACATCAGAGGAAACTGTGTCAGACGGGAACCGGGAATTGCTTCCAGGATCTCAGAGCTGATAGGAGGATGGCCCAAGAAAGAGATAGGTGTTGGCCGTGTGTTAAGCTCCAAATTTAGAGTTTCCAAGGCAGTATGTATGTCTACTATCTTAGTGTGGAAAAAATTAGCAATACTATTGCAAAGCGACTGTGTCTCAACCACTGAATTAGGGTTTTTAGGTGAGGATAGGGAGTTGATAATTTTGAAAAGCTCTCTTGAGGATTTCATCGAGGCAGTGGTGTTATTGAAATAAGTCTTTTTCTCATCTATTATCGCCCTTTTATAGTCCTTTAGGGCCTGTTTATGCTGGCTCTTCTCGGGGAGATTAGGTTGGGCGAGCCAAGCTCTTTCTTTTTGTCGGCATTTCTGTGTCAACAATCTCAACCGTTCTGAGTACCAAGGGGCAGAGGGACTCTTCCTAGCAGAATAATGTTTTTTAGGGGGTACTAGGGTATTCACAGCTTTGCATAATGCACTGGACAGGCTAAGAGCAGCAGCATTAGCATCAGGCAGGAGAGAGAAGCACGTCATGAACTTTTAGTGAAAGTGGCTTGGAGCCACACCTTACATTGGACATGCCCCATCACCAGCGATGATTGCTGACATTATTTAGGCTTAATTTGTTACCGCTGCTTGTGCCCTTTAATCATGGTTGCTTTAATGACTCTGTTGTCCGTGCGTGATTGTGATAAGGTTTCCAATAATGGTAACTTTCCTATAGTCAGGGTCTAACCGAAATATAATTGTTTGTGTTCTAAATATATATTTCCACTCATGAAGACCAGGAATTTTAACCAACTGAGACCTATGTTATTGTTCCTTCCATTTTTACCCACCCCCACAGTGTGGTGTTTTTTTTTTATCCCGCTGTCTTTCTGGGGTTTTAAAGTCAATCTAATTGTAATTGATCTGATTCCTGTTTTTTTTTAAATGTATTGTACTGAGTCTGGCTTTTATTATTTTATTTCCCAACATCGAATAAAGAATATTGAGTGATTGAGCGCATGAGTAGTGCCTGGGTCATTGGATACGTACATGGGTAGTATATGAGTAAATGGGTGAATGCATGGGTAGTGCCTGAGTGAATGGACATGTGCATGAATAGTATCTGAGTAAAGGGATGAGTGCATGGGTAGTCACTGAGTAAACGGATGAGGGCATGTTTAATCCCTGTGTGAATGAATGAATGAGAACATGAGTAGTGCCTGAGCAAATAAATTAGTGCAAGGACAGTGCCTGGGTCATTGGATAAGTGCATGGACAGTGCCTGAGTGAATGTGTGAGTGTATGGGTAGTGTGTGTGTGAATGGATGAGTGGTGTCTGATTGAATGGGTGACTGCATGAGTGGTACCTGAATGAAGGGATGAAGCATGGGTAGTGCCTGAATAAATGGGTTAGTGCATGAGTTGTTCCTGTGTAATTGCATGACTGCAAATGTACTGCCTTAGTGAAAGAATGAGTGCAATTGGAGGGCCGTAATGAATGAAAGACTGTATGTGTAGTACCTAGGTGATTCCATAACTGTATCAGTAGTGATTGAGTGAATACATCACTCTAAACATGCCACTTGTGTGATTGGATGAGTGCCTGAGTAGCGGCTGGGTGATTGGATGAATGAAAGTGCAGTACATGAGTGATTGGATGACTGCCTCAGTAGTTACTGGATGATTGGATGAGTGGAACTGTAGTACCTGGGAAATAGGATGAACATATGAATAGTGACTTTATCCATCACAAGATTAGTGATTTTACAGACGTAATATACCCCAACCTCCAACTACTGTGAAAAAATATAAACAGACAAAAATGTATTAGAATTTCATTTTGAACATTAGGCAACCAAACAACATCAATATTTTTCACCAATACTTTATTTTAACATAGACAAATGTTTTACTGTTTTTTTTTACTGTTTTCAGCTTTCATACTTCTTCACTTTCAACAGTGCTCTGTAAACACATAATCCACATATATGTCAACACAACACCACATTACTTATCCTAAATTCTCCTTTGAATTTCGGTTCTAGAAATAGAGGATTTGAGTTTGGTAACTTTTTAGGTAGTCTTGATTTGAATGTCACTTGTATGTCATTGCACTCTGTCCATCCTGTTTGAAATCTTACATATATTGTGTAATGTCCAGAGGTTATATTAACTCCTTCATGAAATAAGATTGCTATAGTTGTGAAACTCCTTTTTGAGATGGAAATGTATGCAGCTTTAAAGCTTGTTATGTCAGTACCTAATCAAGTACCATCCACTCTACAACCTTGTAGCATGACTATGACATATTTTCCATACCTTTGTAGAAACAATGTTGACTTAAGTTTTGATCTGCAGTTTAGAAGTGTCATATCTTGATGGGCGTTTGTAGTTACATTTTCAAAGGGCACAGTTTTACAATCTAGTAATGTCAAGTTGAGGAATCGTTCTGTATTTCTTTCAGTGTTATATGTAAATTCACAATTGTAGTGACTTAATTCTCCCTAGTGCATCCTCTCCTTAGTTGCTCAGCCAGAATGAATGTGATGTCTATGTGGAATGTTGGAATACCTGATGACAGTGTGATTAGAATGTGAGTGTGCTTGTTGGTATGTGAGGAATGACAGTTGAAGAGTGTAGGCTGAGCAACAACCATCTAGCTCCTGGTGGGACGTCTAATGAAGTTCTACAAATGACTTCTAACTTGTATCTACTGAAGCAACTAATAAACCTCTACATGGTAATACTTCATGGCTACCTCTTGTCATCCTTGGAACCTACATATAACATTTTGGCGACGCTTGGAAAGAAACCCTGTGTGCTGTGGACTGAAATTTAATGAAGGTGAGAAAACCTCCATCATTTTAATGAACTTAATTTATACAAGTAACTAATGAAAGACTGGCAACTTAAAATAAAGGAAAAAATAAGGAAAAGAACGCCCTCAAAACTCCCACCAGTGTCCTTCACTACCTGGACAGCCTACCCGGGGCGGTTCATATTCCTTGTAACTGGGGATCCATTATTTAAAAGAAAAGATTACAGTGTTAATCTGCTTAAGTGGAATTATAGGGGTGGGCGTACTTCACGTAGCACTACGCGAGCTGCGTAGTAGCATGTTCGCACTGTGCAAGATGCGTTTTCAATGATTGCACAGTGCGGACAAGCATCCGGCACTGTGCAAGCATTGAAAACGGCATCTTGTACAGTGCGAGCTGTAGTTTTCTGCTGCTCGAGTAGATTATTACTCCAGCGGCAGCTTTCTCAACGCGAACAGGTAGTTTCTCATTGAGAGCGGTCGCGAGCATGCGCAACCACTCACAATGAGAAACCTGACCTCCCCGCGTTGAGAATCTCGCCGGGATGTCATTTTGCTTGCTCGCGGTCGCGAACATGACGTTCAGGACCGCAAACAAGCAAATAATGACCGCTGCACTACGCTACTCTGCACTACGCATGTTCGCACTGTGCTACGTGCAGCTCGCGTAGTGCGAAGTTGCGCAAACTTCGCAAACTCCGCGAGCGTAGCGTAGTGCTTCGCCCAGGGTTAGAATAATACCGGTGTTGACAGTTGGTCGAGCAGGAGAAAAATGAGAGGATTCTTTATCCCTAGCTAACCACTAAAATACTATATCTGACTGTGTGAGGAGCAAGTCTAACGGTGAAATACGGTGTTTCAAATCTTTTTAACTGTGAAGCTTCTCATCTTCAAACAAGCGGTAGAAGTGTTTACCTATCTATTTACAAACAGCGATGTACTGTATTTAGCAATGTGATGAACAAGCGCCAATAGAAGAGATCACCTATTCGTGTTCAGGCTAAAGTTTGGTGAACAAGCGCCATCTGGTGGATCTTTCGTGCACTTTGTTTGGCATGACACAAAGGTTTGTTCCTATATTTATACAAACACCGTGGTTGATGAGGTGTTGTGTCTTCATCAAAATGATCGGTGTCAGACAGTTTGTTGACACACTGCAATACAAAACAGGTCAGTCTGCCTTAATTTGTATGTCTTACCGTGTATTATATGAATAGGTTGCTGGCATTGTGGCAGTTGGTTATCAAGAGCGGAGCAATCTTTCCTGACTGTTATCTGATTTCTTCTGGTGACGTCGTCGAATTTTCGAGGGGAGTCAGTAAAGAGCGCTTCTAGCGTGTGAGAGCACGTCAGAGTCCACTCCGGAATCCCTACTCCCTTAACAGCGAACAATCTACGCGATGAGCAGGAAACAGTGCGTCATGTCACGTCTCTGTGACACTCAAAGCGGTAGAGCGAGTACGGCGTCATCAGTGCGTGCCGCTATCTTCAAAGGAAAATCCTGAATCTACTTGGTTTTGTGCTGTCACTCACGTTATTTCCAATTTGACAGCCATGCATCATTTACTCACCGCTGATACACTTCGTTTCAAAAGAATACTGAAGTGTCTAATGGCTCTGTTCTCACTGGCTGTTCTCATTCAACTTTGCACCTTGACACTTGTATGGTGTTATCTGTTTACATTATTGGTGCAATGTGCAGCGGTAACATCGTTCTTCTTCATACGAGTGGCTGGACTTCATCAAGTGACTGTTGGTGATAATCTGCGTGTTTGCTTTATAAAGAGGTCTTGCTGGTCGGCGTGGAATGAATTCAACACTTCTCGGGTGAGCAGTTCGCTCACCGGCGTTGTTTTAAAAGTTTATTTTAAGCAATTCTCTTATACTGCATCATTATTTTTATGTGTCTGTTATTGCTCAGTATTCTTAATTTGCATTTGGCATGTTTTGAGTAATATACCACAGACTATGTTCCAGCTTAATGTTATCATTTTTACTGCTTCTTTGAATGTGTTTATGCAGTAGTCAGGTGCTGTGTCTTATGATAAGTTTTGGAACGCAAATGTTTCTAGGGTAGTGGTGTGTCGGAGCTGGTCTCCTTACTCTTGTTCATTTTCACAGTGTGGGTGGTGCGCACACTCATTCACTGTTCCCTACATGTTTGTGTGGTGCCTGACTTTTATGCTATGTTATTAATTCATTCAGCAGTACGGTAATACATCCAGCAGTGTGAGTTTTATTTCGTTACTTTTAACTGTGTACACATACTGTGCTTTACTCTGTAGGTGGTGTATCCTAGGTTCTACTATATACTATGGGTGGTGTACCTATTTTGTTATTTATTTTGTGGGCGGTTTACTTCATGTTTCACCTTATACAATGGGCTGTGGACCCTTATTGTTGTTTATTCAGTGGGCAGTGGACAGTGTGGCCTGCGCTTGGGTAGTGTCTGTTACACACTTTATTTTGTTTGCGCAATGGCACATCACTGTGTTTTTATTTGTTTGCATGCATTTTTATCGAGTACACCTTTGGTTCCGAGGTGTATTACTTTATTATGGCTAGTTGGACTCTGACAGTGGTGTGGAATTTACACTTCATGGGTCTCATGAGTGTCCTCTTCTTTCTGTGTCCTATGCTTTGCCTTGATTTGCGCAGTGTTTCTTTTACACTTTGTTTTGTTTGCGCAATGGCATATCTCTGTATATTTATTAGTTTGCATGCATTTTTCTGGAGTATACCTTTGGTTTCGAGGTGTATATTATTTTATTATGGCAAGTTGGACAGTGACAGTTGTGTGGAATTTACACTTCGTGGGTTTCCTGGGTGTCCTCATCTTTCTATGTCCTATACTTTGCCTTGGCACTTGTTCTTTTGTGGTGCATTGTGGGGGGTTTACCCACTTCTTGGTTGGCATTGCACCTTGGGCGCTGTATTATTGTTGTTTTGGATTGTGCCTTAGTTGCACTTTAGGCTTTGTATCCATCTGTGGATATGTATTTTACTTGACTATCTATATTGTGTTTGAGGTGTGTGGCATAGATTGAGTGTTTGGATATTTTTCTCTTCCTATTGTGTCCTCCACTCTTTGAAATCCACACCATACCTCCATGGTGCGATGTGTAGAGACATGTTTGGGTGTGGTACTTGTAGTATCTATTTTACTCAGCCTCCGGCTACACTTATGACCTGCACCTTTTACTCTTTTTCTATTCTGTCTCGATTCTGATTCTTTCCTTTATTCATCACTAGTACAAGACGCTTGAATATTTAAGTTGTGCACCTTTTCTATTGTTTTCCCTAGGAAGGGGGAAGTGCTGTCTTGCATCCTGAGCTTTAATCTGTGCTAATTCTTCCTTTGTATTTTTCATACTTTTTAGATGAATTATGCACAATGTTTCTTGCACATTCATTCTCTTGTTTTTGCTGCATTGTTGCAATTCCTATTGTTTGTTGTTCCTAAGGGAAGAGGATATGTAGTGACTTAATTCTCCCTAGTGCATCCTCTCCTTAGTTGCTCAGCCAGAATGAATGTGATGTCTACGTGGAATGTTGGAATACCTGATGACAGTGTGATTAGAATGTGAGTGTGCTTGTTGGTATGTGAGGAATGACAGTTGAAGAGTGTAGGCTGAGCAACAACCATCTAGCTCCTGGTGGGACGTCTAATGAACTTCTACAAATGACTTCTAACTTATATCTACTGAAGCAACTAATAAACCACTACATGGTAATACTTCATGGCTACCTCTTGTCATCCTTGGAACCTACATATAACAACAATCTTCATAGATATGGGTCCATTTATAAGTTCAACCAAATAATGTATTGATATTCCATCTTCTTTGTCTAATAGTCCTAGCATTACCATTAGAAATTCTTGAGAATCCTGCTGAAGATTTTGAGAGAACACTACTGATCCTGTACAGTCACGGTGAGTTTTCTTTTTCCAGTAGCACATTGTATAATATTTCTGTCACTTCCTATTTCTTCAAGTAAACTACACAGTTGTTAAGACATCCTTTTATCAACCTTTTCTTTAATAGAATTTGTAAAATGAGGCAAATGGTATAGTGAATTTAATACGAGATTAGCATAATAATTCACTCCAGATTTATTATCAAAATGATACCCTTCTATTTCCTCATTGTGCTGTAGTTTTCCTGTCTTCGCTCTTAGTTGTTTTTCTTTGTGCTCATCTTTCTGTTAAACTCTGATAGACTGCTTTGATATTTTCCACTTTGGACATGTTATTGCATTTTGAAGCACATGATACTGGGCTAAATGAGGAGCATATTGAGTTCTTAACCAATTATGCTCCCTTACACAGTTCACATCAGCATTTACTTTCTTCGAAATAAATCAAACAATGTGCTAATTCGCGTCAAAGCAACATATGACATTCTGTCTTTAAATATATTACTCACAATATTACCAAAACATGAATCTGCACTTAAATCTTATGATTTGTGAATAGTTACAGCGTACGCTAAAGACACTGTAAACTGCTTTTGCTGGAGATATAGAAGGCTTTCACAAATGTACAACGCATCCACCAAATCCAAAATAATTAGTTGGGTGGAGAATTAAAATTCTGACCATGAAGTTAAGCAAATAGTGCCAAATTTTTATTTGAGTGACTTTGCAGAATGTTTACCCTTTGCACACCTTTACCTCTGGGTAAAGTTATCCAAGAATACAGACATTCTGGGAGATGTCTAGAAAAACTACACATTTTACAGGAGAATTTGAAGCTGAAAAGTTTATTTACAGTAGATTTATGAATTTCAAGCCTATGGGAAGTTCAGTAACTTTGTACAACTTTAAAAGAAATCTCCTGAAATATGGGTATAAAACTGTGCCATTTATTGATCTTCATACTGTACAAATGCAACATAAAATGTTATAGCCAGGGGTCTGACTCACTAATTTAAGGGCTCAAATACTGATAAAAATCCTGCCAGGCAGATTGAACACCTTGTTATTCTGCATAGAAACCTTAAATAAAGTCCCCAGGTAAATGTGTGTGGGGGGAATAATACTGAACCTAATATTACTGGTAATGGGTGGTATTTCCTGCCCCATTATAAGCCAATTAGGAATTTTGGACCAACAATGGGGAATAACACATGCCACACAGAGTTACTGTGCTGTTTAGCACATGTTCTGTTTTGCCCAATTCCCTTTATCATTCACATAATTTGTATAACTTTAGTCATTAGGATATATCAAAAGAAAAGCAGATGGTTTTACTTTGTGCAGTATTGAGATTAAATCCCTCACCTCCAAGCAAGCCTTTAGGAGGGCTCTTAAGACGTGGCTATTTGCCAAGGCCTACCCTTAGTTCTGGATTTGCCTTTTTATAATTCCCTTTTGTTAGGCGCCTTGATGCCTTCGGGTTTTAGTCGTGCGATATACATTTTATTTCATTCATTCATTCATTATTACATGTGTGGAATGTCACCTACATATTCCGGGTTTCCACACTGGGCAAAACTTAGAATTGTTTCGAGTGGTATTTCCACAGGAATATAGGTGGATACTATACTTTGTGCAATTAATTTTCTCATAGAACAACTTGGAATTTTACTGCATCTTGTCTGAATACTATCAATAGCACAAAACAAAAAACATACAGAAAAAGTATTTGATTGCTTAGATTGGTATTACATATTAAAAGTTGTTTTCTTTTGCTTTTACTTTTCGTATAGGAATTGGAGCAAAGAGACGTGGCCATTTGTCATAATCATTATGCAAAAGGTATAGACGCAGCAGCGGACAAGATAAATATATTTCAATAGTTACTCAACATACTTCGATTCGTTCTGACTCCAAAGGAATGTGAGATAGATGCCTTGATGATGGAAATTTCTCAAAATGGTCTGAACACAGAGCTAACTGGACCTAGAGCAGAGCATCATCATTGACTAGAAACATTATATTAAAATTAATATTTACGTTTTTTTCTCAGCTACCTGGCAGTCTAATTCTACAGTGGTTTGGAAAACATGATCAGCTACAACTTCAAATTATTAGTAGAAAATACACCACAGTGATGGCACTGTGATCATACTACACCTTTCAAGGGAGAAAGCATACATGGTAAGAATGGACATAGATCTTTTTGGAATCCTAGCTCTTCTAAATTTTTCAAAAAAGGTTTGAATATGGACACTTATGGCCAGATTACGAGTATCACGTTCCATTGGACTGCTGTACCCCTGGTCCGACGACTGCCACAATGCAGTACTGCCTGCAGTACTACAACAAGGACGCCGTCCGCAACCACTACCACCTCATCAGTGCTGCCAAGAAGCCCTCCTTCAAAGACCGCCTTGACAACAACACACACGACAGCAAGGAGCTCTTCAACATCATGAAGGAACTCTCTAACCCCAGCTCCAACACCAACGCCATCCCGCCGTCGCTAGCCTTGTGCGACTCCCTCGCCACCTTCTTCCACCGCAAGATAGCAGACATCCACGACAGCTTCAACACCCAGACAGCCCCAACAGACAGAAACACAACAGACCCTCCGCACACCATCGACCACGTCCCCTTACTACCCTGGACCAGCGTGAGCGTCGATGACACCATCAAGACCATGAGCACAATCCACTCCGGCTCTCAGTCAGACCCATTCCCGCACCACGTCTTAAACAAAGCAAGCAGCTCCATTGCACCCCACCTATGCAATGTCATCAATCTCTTCCTTGAGACCGGGACCTTCCCAGAGAGCTGGAAACACGCCGAAATCAACGCCCTACTCAAAAAACCCAAGGCAGACCCAAGAGACCTCAAGAACTTCCGCCCCATCTCTCTGCTCCCCTTCCCGGCCAAGGTCATCGAGAAATCGTTAACAGACAGCTAACCTGATACCTCGATGAGAACAGATTCCTGGACCCTTCCCAGTCAGGGTTCCGCAGCAACCACAGCACCGAGACCGCCGTCATCGCCGCCGCCGGCGACATCAGGACCATGCTAGACAATGGGGAGACTGCAGCACTCATTCTCCCAGACCTCTCCGCTGCCTTCGACACTGTCTGCCACCGCACACTATGCACACGCCTCCAAGCCGCAGGGATCCGAGACAAGGCTCTGGAATGGACCACCTCCTTCCTCTCCGGCAGAACCCAGAGCGTCTGCCTCCCCCCCGTTCTGTTCCGAAGCCTCCGAGATCATCTGTGGCGTACCCCAAGGATCCTCCCTCAGCCCGACACTGTTCAACATTTACATGCCCCCGCTTGCAAACGTCACCCGACAGCACGACCTCAACATAATCTCCTACGCCCACGACACTCAACTGATCCTCTCCCTCACCAAGGACCCGATCACCACCAAAGGCAACCTCCATGAAGGAATGAAGGCCTTCACCGGCTCGATGAAGATCAGCCTTCTGAAGCTGAACTCGGACAAGACAAGGTCATCATCCTCGGCTCCAGCCCGTCAGCCTGGGATGACTCCTGGTGGCCCACAGCACTGGGGGCAGCCCCGACCCCCACCGAACACGCACGCAACCGGGGAATCATCCTCGACTCAACGCTCTCAATGACCAAGCAAGTCAATGCCGTCTCCTCCTCCTGCTTCAACACCCTCCGCATGCTCCGCAAGATCCTTCTCCCACCTCGCCGCCAAGACATGGAGCACCCTCCCACTGAGTCTACGACCGACCCAAGGCCTGCTGACCTTCAGGAAGACACTAAAGACCTGGCTGTTCGAACAGTAGCGGCCCCCACCTCCCCCCCCAGTGCCTTGAGACCCTCACGGGTATGTAGTGCGCTTAACAAATGACTGATTGATTGATTGATTGATTATGTGTAAACGTTCAGTGGGATACCTTGTGTACTCCTTCCAGACAGGTTCTGGAGTCAAACAAATGGGAAAGAAAGAAGAAGAAGACAGTCTTCCATCCTCTGCCGTGCACCTATTACTTTCACAAATATAAAGAGGTTTACAGTTGAACATGATTGTAGATGCACTACTAGTGATTTCAAACTGTCGGCATCAGCATACTCTTTCGTAAGTTTGCAATCATTATTGCAAAACAAATGTTTTGAAACATTTACAATCACACAAAAAATAAAGTATAAACTGCCCATCTTTCCCAGGCCACTGGGCTTGAATTTAAGGGTTGAGTGCAGTAAGATCACCCTTCGGTGTTGCAATTGCATCTGAATAACCCAAGAGAACATGGGAGAACCCAATGGAGTGTCCTCACAGCTCCTATCACTCTAAACAGTTTCCCTAAAAATCACAAGTTCTACAGGTTGAGTGATTCCCCTTGGAACAAGGGCTTCAGAATCGTTTGATAAGGGAGAAATACCACGAAATATTTCAGGACAATTACAAACTTGGCAGAAATGTAATGACTCTTCAGGTAGATGTGGGCTTGCTGCCTTGCAAAAGGTTTGAGCCTTCAGTGGGTAATACTTTTATGGCCTTCTTTTTCTATGAGTCTGGATAACTTGTAACCTACATAGCTATGCACGAGTCTTGCATATAGCTCAGCATGGGGTAAGTGCATGATATACTTTGGGTGTTTCAACAAAGATGAAGTATGTGGCACAATGTTCCAGATATGAGAATAAAAGATGACATATTGAGGCCTAGTCATAATGGTACATCTATTTGATGTCGAAATACTACAAGTACATTTATTCTTACACTTTTGGGTAACTTTACTACCTATGGCTATTCACGATTTACGAGTGTTAAGGTACTCAAAAGTGTAAACTTATATGTCCTCACCCCCTTGAAGAATGTAATCAAAAATGGATGGATGTAAAATACTACTAGCAGTGGCTTCACAAATATATGTTCTGCACACTTAGGGTCCCATTACGATGTCGGGCGGATTGCCTCCGCCAGGCTGGCGGTAGCTACCGCCGGCCTGGCGAAGGCAATCCGCCCGACATCTATTCCTGAATTCCCCCCCACCATATTAGTATGGCGGGAGGACCGCGGCGGACAGAAAGACCGTCCGCCGCTTTTCCGCCCCGGTTGCCTTGTGGCCGGGGCGGAAAATGTTTAATATGGTGGCGGTGTCTCATAGACACCCCAAGCCATATTAGTATGGGATGTCAGTCACGCCTTTCCGTGGCAGCAATGCCGCCACGGAAAGGCATGCAGTCGTCACTCTGGGGGCCCCATGCGGGTCCCCAGAGTGAAGAAGGCGTGGGGTTACACACGGGGGGTACCTGAGGTACCCCCCCACAATTGCATAAACAAAGCGGCAGGCACCGCGCGGTGCCTGCCGCTTTGTTTATGCAATGCTATGAAATGCATTTCTAGCATTGTGGCAGGCGGTGCTGAGAGCACCGCCCGCCACAATGCTAGAAATGCAGGATGTGCCCGCCACTTTGGCGGGCACATCCTAATGTCCTCCACGGGACCCCCACTAGGATGACGGGCGGACAAAGTCCACACGTCATCCTGATGGACACCTTAGTGAAGACTCCACAACCGGGGCAGATCTCCCTGTTTTAAAGTATAGTGAAAATTATACATGTTTTCTAAACATTAAAAAAAATTGAAAAAGAAACAAATATTTTGATGTTAAATATAAATGTTACATTATTTTATGTATGCATGTTAAAGTTATGCATCAATAACTTAATAATAAAATAAAAATTTAATTATTTGGAATAAATCACAATTTTAAAATATTTTCCTTAAGTTTAGTTTGAAATATATCACGCAGAAGGGACACAAATATATATTTTTACCATAGATTAAAAATGATTAAAAAGTGTTGTTCATAATTAGTCAAAAGTAATGTAATCATTTAAATAGGAGTTACTCTTACTTTTTTATATAAATAGATGAACATATTTAATAATATCATTATTATGTTTTTAGATTTTTCCACAATATATCTAATTATATTTTTAAATAGTTCAACTAATTACATTTTATTTAACGTTAGCTCCAATTTTAGTCCCTACTGACGTTATTTTCAATGACAGTAACCAGTGGTTGGCCATGTGTGGTGCTAGATTTACTGTAGATCTGAGGTGGAGTACATTTATGAGTGTTTAATCAATCAATCAATCATACCATTTGTATAGCGCACTACTCACCCGGGAGGGTCTCAAGGCGCTTGGGGAAGGGGTATGCTACTGCTCGAACAGCCAGGTCTTGAGTTGTCTCCTGAAGGCGAGATGGTCCTGGGTCAGCCGAAGGTGGATGGGGAGGGAGTTCCATGTCTTGGCAGCCAGGTAAGAGAAGGATCTTCCTCCGGCGGTGGCTCTTCGGATGCGTGGTACGGCTGTGAGGGCGAGGCTGGTGGACCGTAGCTGGCGGGTGGGCGTGTAGAAGGTCATGCGGTCGTTGAGGTACTTGGGGCCCAGGTCGTGGAGAGACTTGTGTGCGTGGGTGAGGAGCCGGAACGTGATCCTCTTGTCGACGGGGAGCCAGTGCAGGTTCCTCAGGTGGCTGGAGATGTGGCTGTGTCGGGGGACATCCAGGATGAGTCGGGCGGAGGCGTTTTGGATGCGCTGGAGTCTTTTCTGTAGCTTGGCTGTGGTCCCGGCGTGGAGGGCATTTCCGTAGTCCAGACGGCTGGTGACGAGTGCCTGGGTGACTGTCTTCCTGGTCTCGGTCGGGATCCAGTGGAAGATCTTGCGAAGCATACGCAGGGTGTTGAAGCACGATGAGGAGACGGCGCTGACTTGTCTGGTCATCGAGAGGGAGGAGTCCAGGATGAAGCCCAGGTTGCGTGCGTGGTCGGTTGGCTTGGGTGCGGTGCCCAGGGCTGGGGGCCACCAGGAGTCGTCCCAGGCGGAGGCCGAAGATCCCAGGATGAGGACTTCCTTCTTGTCCGAGTTCAGTTTGATGCGGCTGTCCTTCATCCACTCGGCGACGTCTTTCATCCCTTCGTGTAGGCAGGTTCTGGCAGTGTCGGGGTCTCTGGTGAGGGAGAGGATCAGCTGGGTGTCGTCGGCGTAGGAGATGATGTTGAGGTTGTGCTGACGTGCGATGGCTGCAAGAGGTCTCATGTAGACGTTGAACAGGGTGGGGCTGAATGAAGATCCTTGAGGGACGCCGCAGATGACTTCGGTGGCCTCGGAGCGAAACGGGGGGAGGCGGACTCTTTGTGTTCTTCCGGCGAGGAACGAGATGATCCACTCCAGTGCCTTCTCTTGGATGCCGATATTGCTGAGGCGCTGGACTAGGGTGCGGTGGCAGACAGTGTCGAAAGCAGCGGAGAGGTCCAGGAGGATGAGGGCCACTGTTTCCCCCTTGTCGAGCAGGGTCCGGATGTCGTCGGTGGCTGCGATGAGGGCGGTCTCGGTGCTGTGGTTGGCTCTGAAGCCAGACTGCGAGGGGTCGAGGGATCCGTTCGTCTCGAGGAAGGCGGCCAGCTGTCTGTTGACGATCTTCTCGATGACTTTAGCAGGAAAAGGGAGGAGCGAGATGGGGCAGAAGTTTTTTAGGTTGGTGGGGTCCGCTGTTGGTTTCTTCAGGAGGGCGCTGAGCTCGGCATGCTTCCAGCTCTCCGGGAAGGTGGCGGTGTTGAAGGAGGTGTTGATGATGTTCTGGAGATGGGGTGCGATGGTGGAGTCGGCCTTGTTGAAGACGTGGTGTGGGCAGGGGTCAGTCGGTGATCCGGAGTGGATGGTGTTCATCGTGCGGGCTGTGTCTTCGGTGGTCACCTTGGCCCAGGTGCGGAGGGTGGCGCTGGGGTGCATTGGTTCTGTGGTTGGGTGCGTGGATGGTGCGCCGAAGCTGTTGTGGATGTCGGCGATCTTGCGGTGGAAGAACGAGGCTAGGGAGTCGCAGAGGTCTTGTGATGGAGTGATGTCGTTGTTGCCGGTGCTGGGGTTGGAGAACTCCTTGACGATGCTGAAGAGTTCCTTGCTGTCGTGGGTGTTGTTGTCCAGTCGTTCCTTCAGGAATTTCTTCTTGGTGGTGCGGATAAGCTGGTGGTGCTTGCGGGTAGCGTGTTTGAGGGTGGTCCGGTCAAGGAGCCAGGCTTTCTCGAGGGTGCGGCAGGTCTTCTTGGAGTCATTGAGTTCGTCGGTGAACCAGGATGCCTTCTTGCTTCTGGGTCTGCTGGGAGGGTTCTTCAGTGGTGCGAGGTCGTCAGCGCAGGCGGTCAGCCACTGTGTGAAGTCCCGGGCTGCTTCGTTGGGGTCCGTTGTGCTGGCGGGTGGGTTCTGGCTGAGAGAGGTGGTGAGCTGCACGCAGGTGATCTTACTCCAGCTTCTGTGGGGAATCTGAAGCGGGTGGTGGTGGGTCATGGTTCTTCTGAAGCTGAAGTGGACGCAGCTGTGGTCGGTCCAGTGGAGTCCGGTGGAGTGGCTGAAGGTGATGTGCTTGCTGGATGAGAAGACGGGATCAAGCGTGTGGCCGGCGTAGTGGGTGGGAGTGTTGACCAGTTGCTTGAGTCCGAGGTTGGCGAGGTTGTCCAGCAGGGCGACGGTGTTGCGGTCCTTGTTGTTCTCCAGGTGAAAGTGGAGGATGTAGTCAGTGGAGGGGAGGGCGTGCGGGTTGATGAAGTCTGAGATGTCTTCGCTGAATTGTGTGCGTGGTCCCGGGGGTCTGTAGACGAGGGTGCCTCTGAGGGTGGTCTTGGGGTCGGTGTGAATCTGGAAGTGGAGATGTTCGGCTGCAGCGAAGGTGTCGTTGGAGTCGGTCGTGATGCGGATGGTGTTTCTGTGGACGATGGCTATGCCTCCTCCGGTCTGGTTGACGCGGTCCCGTCTGATGATCTTGTACCCGTCCGGGATGGCGATGGCGATGTCGGGTGCAGGGGAGGCGTTCATCCAGGTTTCCGTGAGAAAGGTGACGTCCAGTGATGTAGCGTCGAGGAGGTTCCAGAGTTCCACGGCGTGTCTGTGGACGGAGCGGGTGTTGATCAGGATGCACTTGAGGTGGTTGCTGCTGGTGCTTGGCTAGGCGGGTGTGGTGCAGGTCCGGAGGCAGGTGAATTTGCAGGTGAGGCAGGTGAAGGGTCCGTGGGTGCGTCTCGGGGTGGCTCGGCAGCAGGCGTGGTTCCGGCCGGCATTGAGTGCGTTGGGAGTTGGGGCGTCATAGGTCCGTCGTGTGGGCCGGCGTCGTCGGGCCAGGGGTCCTGGCACTAGGCGCGGTCCAGGCGCGGACGGGCGCAGACGGGCTTACCTTTGGCGCACCTTCGGCGCTCCGTCGGCGCTCCGTCGGCGCTCCGTCGGTGCTCCCGCTGCGCGCGTCCGCTGCGCGGTCGCTCAGGGGGCATCATAAGTAAGGAGCCGGGAGGAGGAGCAGCTGGGTGGCGGGAGCGGGGCGGCAAATGGGATCACAGGGGGGCGGGGCCACAGGGAGGCAGCGGTGGGAAATTCAGCGGCGATCAGCGGGGTCGGCGGGAAGGAGCAGTGGAGAGCGAGGTCAGGAGGCGGCAGGCAGGCAGGAGCGGCAGCAGAGTGTGGAGCGACCAAGCCCTGTGGAGGGCTGAGCGGTCACACTCTGTGGGCCCCTTCAGTCCCCTTAAGTAAGGAGCCGGGAGGAGGAGCAGCTGGGTGGCGGGAGCGGGGCGGCAAATGGGATCACGGGGGGCGGGGCCGCAGGGAGGCAGCGGCGGGAAATTCAGCGGCGATCAGCGGGGTCGGCGGGAAGGAGCAGCAGAGAGCGAGGTCAGGAGGCGGCAGGCAGGCAGGAGCGCCAGCAGAGTGTGGAGCGACCAAGCCCTGTGGAGGGCTGAGCGGTTTAGTGTCTTTGTTTGGCTTTGGTAACTATAGAAGGGATGTTTGGGATTAATAATGGGTGTAGGGCATGATTACAAGTTTGGGGGTCCTCCTATTGGCCCACCACTGCTGCACCGAAAAGAGAACCGGCAACCCCATTCTGCACCCGCCTGCCGGGTTATGAGTTTGATCCTTTTAGTTTCAGAAAGAGTTTATTAAGATTACAGGTGTATCATTATACAGTAAGTATGAATAGGCAATAAACAATGGGCAATGAATAATGCAACACAATTACATTCCAGCAAATACATTTGAAAAATAATGAGAAGAGAGAAACAAAAGAAAAAAAAATAGCAAACATATTAGATAAATAGGAAAAATATAATACATGTACTACATAAGAAAGAACAGGAAGTTAGAGAGACTATGGTGGTTTGAGTACTTCTTGTTGAGGGGGTGTCATGGAGAAATGTTGTTTGGCGCATGTGTCAAAAAATGTCGTGACTGGTAACCATAACTGAGATCTTTTAAAGGCAGTAGAGGAGGGAAGATTAGAGAAGGTATCCAATCTATGATTATGACACACATCATACCACCAGGCTTTTTATGAAATGTTCGTGAAGTCCTTCCAATTTCTTGTTATCTGTTGGAAAGCAGATGCGATTAATAAATCAATGATTTTAAAATTAGTTGCATTGTCAACCCACACTGAAGAGAGGCTGCCTAGGAAGATTTGTGTCATAGAGAACGGGATACGTGTACCGAAAATCAAATTAAGTTGGAACCAGACTTTTTTCCAAAAATTACTTACTGGTGTACATGAAGACAGCATATGATATAAACCGCCATTTGGTGAAGCGCAAGGCCAGCAAGTATCTGAGATGATAGGGAATCTTTTATGTAGAAGGTGAGGAGATAACAAGAGTCTATTGTACACATAAAACAGTGTTTGCGTTAAACTAGCTGATCTAGAGGATTTACGTATTTTAGTCCATAAATTAGTCCACAAACTGAGAGGCCAATTCACGTTGAAATCTTTTTCCCAGGCATCTTCAGTACTTGTTTTCTGTCGCAGTGTGTTAGTAGATTGTAGAAAAAGGTACACTTTGAATGCCCTGGGCTGAGTGTGTAATAGAGTGGACAAATCGGAGTGAATAGGGGGAATGGGAGTAGTAGTGACGGTATTCGTTAAAGATGTGTATATTGCAAGGACAGCTTCACAAAGGATCTGGAATTTGGATTTGAAAGAGGAGGGTAAGTCGTACAATTGTTTAAGCGTGGAAAACGAGAGGAATTCCTTATTAGAAAACAAACTGATGAATCCAAATTATTCCACGTTGTCTCCAAGATTTCCAATAAAAAGGTTTATTACGGATCAATAACCTTTTATTGTGCCATAGGGGGGAGTTCATAAAGGAGTCAGGGGTATCATAAAGCAGGGGAAAAATAGGAGATAATAATTTTGAGGTAAACTTGATTAATGGAGTAGAGAGTGATTGGGGTTTGCGTGAAAAAGAAAGGTATTCTTGAAATGAGAAAGGAGAGAGTATCAAGAGTTCTACTGACGTCCAAAGAGGAGAATCCTCCACAGAGTCAAGCAACCAATATGAAGCTTGCCTTAAAAGAAAAGCCTTATGATAGGCTATACAATTTGGAAAATTAACTCCTCCTACATATTTAGGGCGTGATCATTTTAAGAATGACATACGTGGTGTTTTCTTATTCCATAAAAAGGATGATAATACTGAACTAATAGATTTAAATAATTTAGGAGATATCGGAACTGGGATATTAGATATATTATATAAAACTGTAGGTGATAGCATCACCAGGATAAATAAAGAGGATGCCATTTATTGGTGAGTTCTGTGAGCTTGTGAATGCAATTATTTAAGCAAAGCATGACAGTCTATTCTATCGTCGATGTAAAACGTAAGCCTAAATATTTAATAGAGGTCGACTTCCACGTAAAGTTGGTTGAAAGAAAGTCTGCTTTAAAGGTGTACTTAGTCAGGGGTAGTTTTTCGCATTGATCACTATTTAATTTATAGCCTGATATTGAAGAAAAAGAACAAACTTCTTCTAAAAAGGCTGGGATCGACTCAGTGGGATTTGAAATAAAAGCAGAATATCGTCGGCATACGCTGCAATTTTAACATTAATTGTGGGGGTCTGAAAGCCATGTATGTGCTCATTTTGACGAATTCTTGAAAGAAAGGGTTCAAGGGCCAAATTAAAAAGAAAGGGGGATAAAGGACATCCCTGATGTACTCCCCTGCCAAGATCAAAGAAGGTGGACAGTAACCCATTAGCATAGACAGCAGCGCATGGATTTGAATATAAAAGGGAGATTAAAGAAATGAAATTGGGGCCAAAGCCAAACCATTTGAGAGTATAAAATAAATAACGCCATTCTACTCTATCAAATGCCTTTTTCGCATCCAGTGCTATAGCCGCCAGGGGGTGTTTCATATGCCAAGCTTAGGAAAGAATATTGAAAAAAAGTCTGGTGTTGTCTTGTATAACACGACCTTTCACGAGGCCGGATTGTTCCCTGCCTAATATCTTGGGAAGATAGGAGTCCAATAGGAGAGCTAGGGATTTGGAAAACATTTTATAATCAATATTGACAAGTGAGATGGGTCTAAAATTCTTACAATATTGTAAATCCTTCCCTTCCTTGGGGATCAAGCAAATGTGTGCATCTGAGAAAGTTCCTCCAGACTTCCCCAAGGATTGAAAGGATTCAATTAAAAGGTGTAATTTGGGCATTAATAAATTGGAAAAATGGAGGAAAAACTCAACAGTGAATCCATCTGGGCCAGGAGCCTTGTCTTTTTTCATTAAATTAAAAGTTCTCGTTGTGTTATCGGAGCTTCCAATAGTGATATGTCAGCAGAAAGTTGTTGAGGTTGTGGGATATGTGCAAAGAACTGTGAAAGTGAATGGTCTGTGGAATTTGTTTCAGAAGATTAACATTTTTTATAAAATGAAGCAAATTCATCTAAAATTTCTGAATCTTTAAACTTTAAGATAGAATCACCATCAAAAATAGCATCAATATTCACTTTGTTCTGTTTTGTTTTTAAATAGTTCGCTAAAAGTTTCCCTGCCTTATTTCTACCACCATAAAATTGTACGCTAGATTTTAATAAATATAATGAGGCATTGTCTGTGGAGTCCTTATTAAACTGTAACTTTGCATTAATAAGAGCATTTAAAACATCTTTGGAGTTGGAAGTATAAAAAGAATGCTCCAGTTTCCCAATGTCTTGTAACAAAGAACGGGTGCGACTGCGAGCAATAGCACACTTCCTTGACACATAGGAAATAATAAAGTCCCTAGCGGAGGCTTTAAAAGCATCCCAAATGATTGAGAAGGACAAGTATTCAGTATGATTTAGGGTAAAGTACTCATTAAAAAGTTTATGAAAGATGACGAAAATTCAGGGTCCAAAAGCAAAGCATTGTTAAAACGCCATCTTCTAGGAGCGTTGGAATTTGGGTAATATATCCACATCAATAGAAACAGGGGCATGATCAGAAAATAGGATAGGACCTATTTCCTCATGCGTAAGTACTTGTGAAATACTATGCGATACAAAAAAATAATCAAGGCGCGACTGGGAATGATGCACTGGAGAATAAAAGGTGTATTCCCTTGTAATAGGATTACACAGTCTCCAAGCATCCAAAAGTTTGTGTTGTGTAATCGTGTGAGTAAAGGATTTATATGCTTTGTTATGAATGAATGATACTGTAGAGTTCCTATCAATAAAGGGGTCAAAAATCTGATTGCAGTCTCCTGCCAAAAGAAAATTATCCTCCATATGAAGAGTAATGTGTTTGGCAAATGATCGCCAAATGGAGGCGTCACCACCTGTTGGGGCATAGACAATGAAAAAAGAAACCTAAACATCCTTAAGCAATAATTTAACATTAAGCCATCGGCCATTCGAATCAGAGTCTTGGGAGATGAATTTAAAATGAAGGGATTTACGACACAACATCATGACTCCATTGCGTTTGCCATCTCCACTGGAATAGAATAAATCCCCATCCCAACCTTTTTTTATTTTAATGACTCAGCTTCTTTCAAATGAGTCTCTTTCAAAAATACAATGTCAGCATTTAACTTAGCTAAATAAGTTAGTACTTTTTGCCTCTTAATAGGAGAGTGGAGACCTCTAACATTCCATGAAACCAATTTTAACAACATTATAAATTAGATAGAACAAAATCCAAAAGCATATTAAAAACTGCTGGAAAAAATAGATTGCAAGAAGGTACACAGGAAAACACAGTCAAATCGAAAGTACATGAAGCAGCAATAGGAACGAGCACAGAGAAGAGAATATCAACAACACCCGAAAAAATACCAACAACACCTATGAACAAATACAGAAGAATAATTATGAGAAGGAGGAAAGAAAAAGACATAGAGAGAAACAGAGGAAAGAATCAGGTGAAAAAAATACCTACATGAGAAGAGAACAAGTAAGCATGGAGGGGGGATGGGGCCACATGGGAAAGGCGACACATCCAAGGTCAGCTGTGCGGGGAACCGGGGAGACATTGTCAAACAAGGGCAAAACTCCTGTGGAGGTGAAGGAAAGGAACAAGGAATTATGATAATAAACCAAACAAACAATAAATGCAAATAACAATAAATGATGCAGATCTGAAGAAGTAACCATCTAGAAGTACGAACTATTTACGCGATAAAAGAAACAAAATTCAATAAACATTTTTAGAGAGGAACAGCATTATGATTCAGCCAGGAAACGAAGATGAAGGACCAGAAGAATCCATGGTGGAAATATTATGTGAATTTATAAAACTTTGCAGGCGTATTGGATCTTCATAAGTAGTGGTTTTATTGTTGTAAGTAACTTTAAACAGACAAGGATGAAAGAGGCCATATCTAGCTCTCTTCGAGTGAAGCTCCTCCCTTATTTAGAAAGACCTTTCACCAGTTGGCAGTGGCTTTAGCATAGTCTTGAGCAAAAAACAAAGAGGAGCCAGACCATGTTATTTTTGGAGAAGACTTAACAGCTGCTAGAACCTTCAGAAGGTCTGTGTACTCTAAGAAATAAAGAATGGCGCCTCTTGGCCTTTGTGAAGAGGAAGCAGGGGTAGATGGACATCCCAATCGGTGTGCACGTTGAATACTGAGAACTGTACCTTCTGGTAGATGAAGAAGTTTAGGAAGGAACGATTTGAAGAAGGTAAGTGGGTCAGAGCCTTCAAGTCCTTCTGTTAAACCATAAATACGGAGGTTGTTTCGTCTTTTCTGATTTTCCAAGTCATCCACCTGTTTTTGGAGAGTAGCCACTTGAGAATGAAGATGAGATACTTTGTGCATGTTTCATTAAAAGACGTAACAGACTGTTCGACTGAGGATACCCTTGTATCAAGTTGCTTCCAGTTATCTGTGAGAACCTGGGGCCTGATTCACAGAACTAACTTAAGACAAATTCCTAAACTTACTACCATTTTGGTATTCACAGAAGGCACTTACTCATTTTGGTATTCACAGAAGACACTTACTCATTTCGGTATTCACAGAAGTTAGGACTCCTAACTTTAGGACTCCTAAATGCCTTCTGTGAATACCGAAAGCCTTAAAATTAGGATTTTTCTCAATTTAGTAGTAGTAAAGTTAGGACTCCTAACTTTAGGACTCCTAAATGCCTTCTGTGAATACCGAAAGCCTTAAAATTAGGATTCTTCTCAGTTTAGGAGTCCTAAAGTTAGGAGTAACTTTACTACTACTAAATTGAGAAAAATCCTAATTTTAAGACTTTCGGTATTCACAGAAGGCATTTAGGAGTCCTAAAGTTAGGAGTCCTAACTTCTGTGAATACTGAAATGAGTAAGTGCCTTCTGTGAATACCAAAATGAGTAAGTGCCTTCTGTGAATACGAAAATGGTAGTGAGTTTAGGGTTTTGTCTTAAGTTAGTTCTGTGAATCGGGCCCCTGGAGTTTGGCGTTGGTTTCTTCCATAAAAGGACGAAGAGCTCTAATTTCCTCCAACAATAGTTCCATAGAGACAAGTGACGTTTGCTTGGGGGGTGAGGGAGGATCTTTTTTTAGTCACTTAGTGTTGGATTTCCCTACACTATAGGTTGAGAGGATTCCATTGTTGTATCTGAGCTTGACAAAGTTAGGGAGTCTTCTGGTTTAGAAAATGCAGAGAAGACCCTGGAATTTTTCACAAAAGCACTCTTTGCTGTACGGGGTGGGTAGGATAATGTCTTGAGTCTGCCCATAAATCACACGTCACTTATCCTGGTCTGCAAGTAGCAGATAATGTAATCTTTCAGTAGAGATCACACCAAATGAAAAGATAGTCCCATAAGTGAAAATGTGACCGTAATCAACAATGAAAATCGTTAGGAGTGCAAAAACCTCATATTGAATGAGATAGTCACATTTGAATGACCTTAATGTTCAAAATAAGGTGCACACCAGACAATTGGAGCTAGTAGAATTGGGTGAGAACTACAGGCAAAAATATGACTGAAATGAGGCAAGTATGAATACCACCAATTCAGCGTAGTGACAGTGCAGCAAAGGTCAAACGATGGTAAATTACATCAAAAGAATCAAATGCAGCTTGGGAAAAAGCATGTGAAAAATATAATGATGAGATCCAAAACATGTGAAAAAATGAAGTACATTGCAGAAAAGAAGCCTGACAACAACGAGCATCGATGTATATTTGATATGCAATGTCCTGAAATGGCCCCTCCTCAGAGTGTAACAGAAGGAAAGAGCATGCTTAAATATGCATTTTGGTAGATGAGCAATCCTTACTGATAGGAATAGGACTAATTTCAGAAATCTCGCCAGCCATTATGAGGAAGAAAGGAAACCAGAAAAAAAATTCTCTCGCTGGTGAACAAAGGAAGCAGTTGCAGGAGGAAAATGAGGAGATGCGTGACAAAATGGCGGCCGTACATATGATGGGACCGCAAAACTTACTGCAACGAATTAAGATCCAAAACATGTAGAAAAATGAAGTATATTGCAGAGAAGAAGCCTGGTAGCAATGAGCGTAAATGTACATGTGAAATGCAATGCCTTGAAATGGCCGCTGCTCAGAGTATAGCAGGAGGAAAGAGCATACTTAAATATGCATTCTGGCAGACAAGAAATCCCTACTCACAGGGATATTACTAAGCTCAGGAATCTCGCCAGCCATTATGTAGAAGTAAGGAAGCAGCTTCTGGTGCTGGTGCACAAAGCAAGCCGCCGCAGGAGGAAAAATAAAGAGACGTGAGAAGCGTCGCAAAATGGCGGCCGTACTAGTGACGGGACCGCGAAACTTATGCAACGAATTACTGCACTTGGAGATGACAAGAAGGATGTCAGAGCGTTGCGGAATGATCCTGGTACATTCCGATGCAGTTACATGTCCTCCGAGCAGGAAAAGACGGTTCGGAGCTTCAGGTCCCCTGAGTTGCCGCCATTACCCTCGGGCACCAAGCCACGCCCCATGAGTTTGATCCTAGGTGGTGGGCGGTCCTGTGGCGGTCTCTCGCCTGTGGGCTGTTAGGCTAATAAGATAGCCTTAACAGCAGACTGCCACCATGAGAATGCCTGCAGCACGTTCCTGCACAATGTGGCATGCACCATGTCATGCATTACAAACCGTGCTGGAACAGAGGTGCAATTCCAGGGTGCACAACATGTGCCCCCCTGAATGCACTCCCAGTCCCAGGGGAGGCAGGGAGCCCTGTTAGGGCCTCCTTATTGCCTCTCCACCACCCTTTTCTTGGCATGCCCACCGCCATGAAATGGGTGTATGGACAGGCAACTGACAATATACTCCGCCAGCAAATAGCGGCTTCTGTCCTGTGGCGGTCAGACCGAAACACTCATAATACTGCTAGCAGAAACACTCAAAATACTGCTAGCGGAAATGCAGTGGTGGCAGTGGTCAGACCACCACTATGACTATGGGGGTCCTGAGGACCACCATACACGTAATGAGACCTTTAGTATTTTGTGGATTTTGTGGATGAGTGAATGTTCCTCCCTAAACCCCCATCCCTTCCGAAAATGCTCCTTATCCTCCTTTCACCCCTCTCATTAAATTGTCAATATTCCACCTTTTCCAGGTACGCACCTCTGTACTTCACACATTTACTACTAAAACATATACTTAAGTGTACAGGGGCAGAGATCACTGCACATAAAAGATAGGAGAGGAGCAGTAGACCTCAGCACATAGGTATGTAAATTGCATTTTGTCGTATGTTTGCAGTACTATTAAACATACTACAAAATGCAGCTTGTAACTAAGCTACTTTGTTTTTCAATTTTCCAAGAAATGTTTGTGTGCTTTTGAATATATTTTGGAGGACAGCATCATTTTATTTAGCTCTATATTTGTGCTAATATGCAGTATTAATACTATGTCTGTATATTCACATACTGATAGCAGCCTATCAATTAAAATGTACTGCCTGATATTTTGTGGTAGAGACAACAGGAATTACATGCAGCGCTTAACCTAGACATTAGATTTAGTTTTGATGCCTAATGATTCTGCTCAGTTGAACATTGTGTTAGTGTGCATCTGTATCGCACACCACAGAGTGAGGCAGAGCTCAGTGCACAGCAGAGCACCATCTGCAGTCTCACAGTGCATTATTCATAGTCACTGTTCCAAGGGATTGGGCTGGCCGGCTGGCAGAGGTTTCATAGATGCTGAACTACATGTTACTCTAACAAAATACTATTCCTAAAATATTAGAAACACAAAATTGTCTCATAAATATTATGATGTCAAATCCTTATTTTCAAATATAGCTGTATATATTATTGTAGATATTAATTATTATGCTTTGGGTTTTATGTAAAATAAATAACTCTACTGCATTGCTATTTCCAAAAATGACGTATATTGATACTTTATTTTGCTATTAATTTAATTTGCTTTGCATTCGGTGGAATTTTTGGATAATAGATTAGGAAGTGTTTTAAATCTATTTTGTAATTTTAACTGATATACTTTTTTATATAAATTTCCGTATAATTTAACATTTTAATATTATATAATGTTAAACGTATTTTCAAATGTTTGGTAAAAAATTATTTGTGTTCATTTATATATATGTATATACATTTGCTAAAAAACGGTGCAACATGGGAATTGTATTTTTTGTCATCTGTAGGCACGTGACTAAAAGAACTCTTAGAGGCACGCAGATACGCACTTTGCATTTTAATTAATTCCTTCCACCTGTGAGCAAGGCCGACAGGGGCCGAAACGTTAAGATTTGGAAGGTTTAAACTGCGATGTACGAGGTTGCAAGGCTTTGAATAAAAGAACGATCCTGAACAGTATTGGGCCTCCTGTCTCTGCTGCATTTTGATTGATGTGCTCCCTCCGTGCACATTGTTTAAAGGAGGCCACCTTGAAGGGTCGGGGGCTCTGGTAACGGAGGACTTTGCTTGGATGTTTACTGAGGAGCATGACCCACTCACACGCCCCAGCCTACCAAGGATTGCCAATGGGGTGAATATGGTGCGTGTGTTGGAAAGGATTCGCTGTAATGGACTATTACTGATGATCATGCTGGCAGGATACGTCTTTTTTCAAGCAATGTGAAAAATGCTGCAACCTGGAAAATACTCACCTGGCTACCCGGTACACATTTTTTCCACTATTAGTGTTGCACTGAAATAAGAACATGCATAATGCACTTTGCCATGAACTCGAGGACTGCCTTATTACATGTGCTAAAAAACGGTGCAACATGGGAATTGTATTTTTTGTCACCTGTAGACACGTGACTAAAAGAACTCTTAAAGGCACGCAGATACGCACTTTGCATTTTAATTAAGTCCTTCCACCTGTGAGCAAGGCCGACAGGAGCCGAAACGTTAGGATTTGGAAGGTTTAAACTGCGATGTACGAGGTTGCAAGGCTTTGAATAAAAGAACGATCCTGAACAGTATCGGTCCTCCTGTCTCTGCTGCATATATATATATATATATATATATATATATTCACTGAAAAAACCATAGGTTATAGACCATATATAGTTAGGAATTAGCATTTACGAAACCTTGAAAATTCACTGAAAAAACCATAGGTTATAGACCATATATAGTTAGGAATTAGCATTTAAAAAACGTTATTTTACTCACACAAAACCATTGAAATTCCATATATAGTTAGTTGTACTAACTATATATCGCGCACCCGCAATCCACTGCTGATCATGTCACATATTACATCATTCATGACATGGTCAGTGACATCACTGATGACATCACTGATGGCATCTCAAATGACATCACTGATGACATCACTGATGACATCTCAAATGACATCACTGATGACAACATCCAGTGACTGTATTTTTCTGTAAAGTTAAAATATGTCTTACATATTGAAGAATGAGTGGATGTATAAGTGTCTGGATGAAGGATTTAGTTGGTGCATGACTGACTGTATGAGTGAGTGAATAAATGTGTCTCACTGAGTGCATGGGTTAGTGACTAAACTGTCTTAATTTGTGCATCATTATGTCTTTTGTTCTGTAAACTGCTGCATGTGTTGATCAGTAGCTATATGAGTAACTATATTGGTTATTGATTGGTTGCCCAAGTATTTGTATGGGAGACTGAGTGTGTGTGTGGGTGGCTGGGAGGTGTATGACTCTGTGTATAGATGTGTGAGCAGTTGATTCACTAGATGTATGAGTTCAAGAGTGCATGTGGAAACAGCTACATGGGCGGTTGACTGTGTGCATGAGTGTATTGATGAGTGAATGGATATCTCAGTGCTACATGTCAAAGTAAGTACATATGTAAAACACAGTACATTTGAGAGTTGACATTTATAAATAACTGTGCATAGGAGCCAGTGAATGTGTGAGTGGCTGTATGGATCATTGTGAACTTGTATCCGGGATTGTATAAGAGAGTAAATATGTGTTAGTATATGTTTGAATAAGTAAGGTGTGTATAACTGTATAGTTGAGAAAATGGAGGTGTGATTGATTCTTTGCATGACTGACTAGGTGTGTGTGTAACTCCATGGATGAGTTACAGTCTGTGAGTGTCTGTTTACACTGAGTGTATCTAAGGTTATATTAGAGTCTGAAGAGGTTCATCGTATTATCACATGAATGATGTCATCAGTGATGTGATCAGTAATGTCAAATGAGATGTCATCAGTGATGTCATCAGTGATGTCATTTGAGATGTCATCAGTGATGTCATCAGTGATGTCAAATGAGATGTCATCAGTGATGTCATTTGAGATGTCATTTGAGATGTCATCAGTGATGTCATCAGTGATGTCATTAGTGATGTCATTTGAGATGACATCAGTGATGTCATCAGTGATGTCATTTGAGATGACATCCGTGATGTCATCAGTGATGTCATTTGAGATGTCATCAGTGATGTCATCAGTGATGTCATTAGTGATGTCATTTGAGATGACATCAGTGATGTCATCAGTGATGTCATCAGTGATGTCATTTGAGATGACATCAGTGATGTCATCAGTGATGTCATTTGAGATGTCATCAGTGATGTCATCAGTGATGTCATTTGAGATGTCATCAGTGATGTCATCAGTGATGTCACTGACCATGTCATGAATGATGTAATATGTGACATGATCAGCAGTGGATTGCGGGTGCGCGATATATAGTTAGTACAACTAACTATATATGGAATTTCAATGGTTTTGTGTGAGTAAAATAAGGTTTTTTAAATGCTAATTCCTAACTATATATGGTCTATAACCTATGGTTTTTTCAGTGAATTTTCAAGGTTTTGTAAATGCTAATTCCTAACTATATATGGTCTATAACCTATGGTTTTTTCAGTGAATTTCATTGGTTTTTTAAAAGCTAATATCTGTAGCTGTAAAATGTATTCTTCTTTAAATCCAAAAATATATGTTATATGTTTATTAATAATTTTTTTTTAAATATTTTTTTTTCTTCGCTCCCGGTTCGCGAACCGGGAAGCTTCCCGTTAGCTCAATTTGATGCCGCGACCCGGTCCGCGAACCGGTAAACGTTCCGTTTGCACAACTGCCGCGTTAGAAATCAACATCGTGACGCGTCGCGGAAGCGTGACATATCACGTTGTCGCGTAATGCGTTTTATGACGCGCCGCGTTAGCGCACCCGGAAGTGCTCCGGTACGCGAACTGAGACGCGAAGCGCAGCTCCCCGAAAGCGATCAGGGGCGCGTCGCGAAAGCGCGACGTATCGCGTTGCCGCGTAATGCGTCTTATGACGCGCCGCGTTAGCGCACCCGGAAGTGCTCCGGAGCGCGAACCGAGGCGCGAAGGGCAGCGACCCGGAAGCGATCCGGGGCGCGTTCCGCAGCACGTAACATAAGCGTAACAGGTCATGTGACTTGTTAATAAAACTTTTCATTGGTTCATTTCACTTTTGGTTTCATAATGATGTAAGGCTAGGTCAGGTGACCTAAAAATAACACTTTTCATTGGTTTAGAACTATTGTTTTTCCCAAATGATGAAAACCCCTCCTTCTTTCCTCACTCTGACTTTCATCTTTGTGAGAAGAAGACCTTTTTTGATAGTTCAGCAATGGCTTCATTGGTAGCTTCAGCTGGTGGACCCCCACCACCACCACCACCTCCTCATGGGAAGAGAGGACCACCTCCCCAGTTCATCAGCAACACAGAGGAGGAAGAGGATGAGCAAGAGGAAAAGGAGACAGAAGGACCACAGTTTTTAGAAGAGCAGCCCCGGGTTTCTCATCGGAAAACCAGTTTTATTTGGAAGTTTTTTTCGATCCCTGAAGGGCAGAAGAAAGTAAATGCCAGATATGTCACCTGCCTCATATGTAAGGAGAAGTTATCTAGAGGCACCTTAAAAAAATACAGCTTCAGTAACTACACCATGCATCGTCATATGAGCAGGTGGCATCCATTAAACTACAGCCGGGCAGAGATGCGTGACCAGCAGGACAACCCAACAACTCCTGTGGCCAGGTCATCATCACAGATATCTTTGACAGCAGCAGAGGCACGGGAAACCGTGCCAAACATTCAGGACAACTTTGTCCATATGAAGTTTACCTGCTTGTATTGTGGTGCATTACTGTCTTGTGGCAATATGAGTATTACCTTAATCAACCGAGCTTATGAAAATCACAATTGCCCTAAACGCCGCAGACAGTAATTTTTTTTTTTGCTCCTGTTGAGCCCTTTCCAATGCCTGTTTTTTGTTGTTTCCCCTCCATCAAAAAACAAAAAAAAATAAAACTGTTAAAAAAAAAAAAAAAAAAAAAAATGTTCAGAAAATTAAAAAAAATATAAAACAACAAAAACATTAAAAAAAAGTTATTTTCAGAACTACCTCCCCTTTCAAAAAAAATTGCTAGAATGTTTAGCACTCTGGCAAGCTCTATTTCTTTTGGTTCGCTTCCCCGTTCGCTTCCCGGTTCGCGAACCGGGAGCGAACCAAAAAAAAAAAAAAAAGGGAAGTAAACAGAGAGTAATGTTAAAAGAAAGACAGCTATAGGGAGTAAACCAGAGATACTGTTTAATAGATCTATTTACCAAAGAACAGATGGAAGAGGGTATAATTGTGAAAAACTAAATAAAAAAGGAAGTGAAAGAAAAAAAAGAGAGTAGAACAATAACAAAGAAGAGTTTCTTGGAGAATGTGAGTGAATGTTCAAAATAAGATTAAAACATGTGGAATAACAGAGAGAAAAAACAGAAAACAGAAAAGAAAAAATAACAGAAAAAGATTAATTGAAACAGCAAAGAAATGTAAATAACATAGAGCCATATCATCAACATAGCCAATAAAAGTTTTGCAGCTTTTATTGGCAGAAATGTGTCGCTAAAGCCGCTTTTGCGGCAGAAAACTGCAGCTAAAACCACTTTTGCAGCAGTTTTCTGCCAATAAAAACAGCAATAATTTTATTGGCTGTGTTCATAATATGCCCCTTAGTGTGCTTCAACTACACAGAGAAAGCATTATGAACAAGTAGTGAAAGAGTGATCAGTCAAAGACACTAAGAGTAATAGAGACGGAGTGAGTGAACAAGAGTGAGGAACTATGAGAAGAGAGGGACTGAGAAAAAGAGTGGAAGGAGTTGAGTAAGTAGGTAATAGAGAAAGGAATGAGGAAAGTAGCAAAGGCAGGAAACTGAGGGTTAAAGAAATGAAGCTGTGGAACTAATAGTAGGTGAATGTGATAGAAAAGTAACGAAAAGAGTACAAAACATTTACCTTATAATTGTCGTTAACTTACTCACTTTTTATTTTTATACTTTCAATCTGTGAAAGAGAGAACAAACATTTAAAAAATATTAAAAGATGTATTTAAAAATTAGAAAAGACAAGGGAAAAGATTGAAGGACAAACAGTTTTTCAACAACTTTGACACTTACAGAAGCTTCTGCTTCTCCAGGCCCCCTACACAGTCCTAAAGATATAAATTTTAAATTAACAGTATCTTGATGCAGATGAAGTGAGGCCTATCTTAAAACATGGTGCATCTTTTGCACTGCTGTTGTCTCACAAAAGTGTCGCAAGACACTAACATTTTAATGATTGTTTCAGGATGCCAATAAGATGTGTCCTATCCAGAGGTTTGTTTGAGGTGAGGCCTACTCAGGGTTCCAAATTAAATTTCGAGTTGTTGAAGAGAACAGAGGACATAATACATGTGAAGGCCTACCAATGAAGTAAGTCATGTCCACTTCACTCTTGAACAAAGGCCAGACCTCTTCTGTGTCCGTGGACAGACCTAACGTTCATCTGCACAATGTCATTCGTAAACTTAGGAAACACTGGTGATGTAATTGAAAAATGTGGAGTTTCTTTTCCTCATTTCACAATCACATCACCTGTGTTGCCTTTGCTTAGGTATCTCATAGTGCAGATGTAGTCCAGCATATGAAACAGTACCCAGAAGTGCAGCACTGCATGCAACAACTTTGACACTTACAAAAGCTTCAGCTTCTGCATGCCCCCTACACAGTGCTAATTATATACATTTTAAACTGATGGTATCTTGCTGGAGATGAACTGAAACCTATCTTGCAACATGGTGCATCTTTTACACAAAAGTGACCCACAGCGGAGCAAAAGAGGCGCACGGCCATCATAAATCTGACCCTAACATTTTAAATGATTGTTTCAAGATGCCGATAAGGTGTAACCTATCCACAGATTTGTTTCAGGTAAGTCCTACTCAGAGTTGCAGATGAAATTTAGGTTTGTTGAAGAATACAGAGGAGATAATACATGTGCAGGCCTACCAACGAAGTGAGTCATGTCCACTGCACTCTTGAACAAATGTCAGACCTCCTCTGTCTCCAGGAACAGGCCTAAACCTCATCTACACAATGTGATGTGTAATGTTAGAAAACACAGGTAATATAATTGAAAAACGTGCAATTTTTTTTGCTCATTCCACAATCATATTACCTGTGTTTCCTTTGCTTAGGTATCTCATTGTGGAAATGTAGTCTATCATATGAAAGACTACGTAGAATATGAGCACTGTATGCAACAACTTTGACACTTACAGAAGCCTCACCTTCTCCATGCCTCATACACAGTTCTACATGTACATCATAAATGTAAACAGTACAGAATTAATTATACATGTTAAATGGTTTATTTTTGCTGTTCTCAGAATGTATCAAATTTCACTAAAAACAGTGACTTGAAGGTATTCATCATATAACAGCGGGGAAAAAAAACACAATCAAAATGATTGTGTTTAAAAAACCCATACAACATAACAAATCAGAATTCAGAACTCCTTAAAGTTAACTTACTTTCCATGACGTCGAAGGATGTCCTATGAACAGCTTACACTCTGTTGTGCTGTTATTACTTTCAGCCCGCCACTTTCTGAAAGAAAACCTCCATCGTTTTGAAAAATATGTTACATACAATAAATGACTTCTCGCTCTCTACCACACATTTCCACAAGGCCAAATCATGTCAGAGCCATTTATAACTCTTGGAATTCTTGTAAGCCAATCCCGTCATGTTGTATTTCCGCAACTTTCAGAATTAAAATGTTGAAGATCATTTTCACAATCCTGGACTACTAATATCTTACCCTTCTTGCTCACTCATGTTCTACATTTCCTATGACACTGATACTGCTTACTATGAAGCAGACTTACACTACCTCTATGACTACTACAATTATTTAATTCTCTACATCACTTTTAATCACAAAGCAATATAAAACAGTAGACAGCATTGCAGACTTACATTCCCTCTACTCCATGTTTTGATTGGCTGCTTGAATTAGCTTATAAAAAGAAATAGTTTTTCTGAACTCATTCAAAGTGCACTTATTTTTCCATGACGTCCAGTGTTATGGTAAGAAGTTATGTCTCTGTACTACACTTATCCTCAAGGCCAAATCGTGTAGGAGCCATTAGAACTTCTTGAAATTCCTCAGAGCACATCCCGAGATTCTTTCCCTAAAATTTTGGTTTTAAAAACACCAGGTAAGAATTTTTAAGGTCATACGGCAATTTTTTTGTGAAAATTAAAACAGAATCGTTGCAGAATGACCAGCCATTTCTAGACTTTAAATAAGCTGTGTAATGTCCTGATGTTATTGAAGGACCGTCATGATATATAATTGCTACAGTTACAAAAGTCCTTCCTGATATTGACAACTGTGAAGCCACAACATTTTTAATTAAAGTTGTCAATTTTGTTCCATCAGGCCTACATCGTTGGAACATTAAAATGACATACTGGCCATATGTTCGTATAAATAATGTTGAAATCATTTCAGATTTACATTGGCTACATTCCATGTTGTGATCAGCTGCTTTTACTAGCTTATTAAAGGAGACTGATTTACTGTCTGGCAAAGTTAAATATATAAATCTTTCTGAGTCTACACTAGTAGTACTTGATACCCTACAGTTCTCGCAGTCATGCTGCCATTGATAAGAGAGCCCAAACAGGTGATCTACATCTACACCTTCAGCATGCAATACATCAAGCATATACATTAAAAACTCCTGACAATCTTGCTGAATATTTTGAGAGAATTGTGTTTGGCCTGAACATCTGTCTAACAGATTTCGAATTTCAGACACACTTTCTATTTTTGTTCTATCAGTGCTACATTTCTCTAACACAGAATTTAACAAACTGCATAATCTTTGATCAGAATTGACCACAATCTCTTCTTTTACATTTTCTAGAGAAAACAAAACATTAACCACTACATTAGCATAGCAGTTGACACCAGAAGTGTTTTCAAATTGAAAACCAACAACATCTTCAACAGAATCCTTTTTGTTTCTGCTTATAATTTCAGGTTCATCGACTTTTCGTCTTTTTGCTACAACCTCCCCAGTATTGGTCACATTTCTTCGTTTCCGGCCTACCACACGTTTCTCAAACAAAGGATATTGAGGCAAATGTGGCGCATACTCTCTTCTCAACCTATTGTATTCCTTAACACAATCTAGATCCGCACAAATGTTTGTGACATCACACTCAATCAAGTACAATCCCGATAAAGTTCTAACTCTTGACAATGCCACATATGCCATACCCTCCTTGAACACAGAACTGCCAATATTCACCAATGCACTGTCTACACTTAAACCTTGCGATTTATGGATTGTCACCGCATATGCCAAGCAAACAGGAAACTGCTTACGGCGAACATATAAGTCTTTTACAAGCAAAAATCTAGCAGAACAACGACCAATTAGCTGTACTTCCTCAATGCCATCAAATTTAATTTTTAAAAATTCAATTCCATCTCTATTTCTGTATTTCACAAAATCAACAACATTACCCATTGATCCATTTACCAGAACTCTTTCAACATGTAAATTCCTTCTTAAAATTATACGGCAGTTCAAGCACACATTCAGACTCTTTTCAAAACCTGCAGTTTTAGATATAGTCTTCTCTAATGAATCCAATTTTGATTTCAAATTCTCAGACAAAATAATTGTTGATCCCATATGCTCTACTCTGTCAATAGCTTCCAGTTTCACAATCTCTTGCTTTTCTAAATTCAACATTTTGTTGTTGAAGATGGCACATTCTGCAAGAGTTGGCATCGAACATATTCCAGATTTCTTCTCAGTAATTTTCTGAAAAATATTCTCAGGCACAACATCTTGTTCTGGATATAAATTTGACAGTAATCGTGCATGTAAAGCTTCTTTCCCATGCTCGGTCACTTTTCCTATTCTAACATCTTGTAGAATATTCTTGTAAACTTCATCCTTCGCCTGACGCATATTTTCATGCAGTTCAGCATAATTGAAGTTTAACCATATATTGACGTTGCCAATGCTCCCTAGGCACTTCCTGGTATCTTCATGCGTGAGCATTTTGAACACAGGTTGCCCTTTCACTGGTGTCAGCTGCAGAAGATCAATGATGTGTTTGCCACCAAATAACACATCATACTCTGTTTTGAGAACTTCTTGCATTCTCAAATGCACAAAGGCAAGCATGACATTGGAAACCATGCTTACTTCGTCAATGATAAGAAGTTTCATTTTCCTCAAGATTCTTGAAACTTCACAACAAGCATCTCCAGATAGCTTGTGATATTGTAATTTGTTGTCATGCTCCACTGGCAGCATCAGTAAACGATGTAAAGTAATCCCTTTAATGTTATGTGCTGCCAGTCCAGTTGGAGCGGTGACAACACAAGACAGCGATGACTCAGTCCTTTCCTGCAAATAACATGAAATTGCTTTAATAAGGAAACTTTTTCCAGTTCCCGCTTCTCCACTCACGTAGAGTCGGACAGGCTTCAACAACGTACATGAGCACTCTTTCTTCTCATGACTTAATCCATGATCAATTTGCATGGTAACTTCGTCATATATTTTCCTCTGCTCAACGTTGAGTTGTCTTTCCAACTCTTCTAAGTTAACCGCATCCTCCTGAGCATGTGCCATGGCTCTTTACACTTCATTCATAGCAGTGGCAGCTTCATTTTCGATAACAGGTCCTCCTAGTGGATCCTGACTCAATGAAGCAGAACTCTGACTGTCCTGAGAACTGTCTCTGGCAATCTCGGCTGCAATCGTTGCTTCCTGCTCGATTTCCACATTCAACATTTCTACATATTTGGGAAAAGCAGGACATTCTATGGTCTCCTTGGCAGCAGTGAAAGAGTCTTCGTAACAGAGGAAATCTCCAAGCAGTTCCTCTTCTGCACGCCAAGGCTTGAAAAGTTGCAAAAGTGCTAAATAGAAAAACTCCTTTTTTTCAGGAGATTCGCCACTCAATTTTCGATGGTTTACCAAGTGGCATTTTCTTTGCTTGACCAGACATCCCTCACTTCCAATTACAGCATACACTCCTTTCTCAGTATCTTCTTTGATGTTCCTCTTGAATATGTAATTTTGAAGAACCTCATACAGACAAACATTCTCGAGGTGACTGCTTCGATTTGGATAATATGTATCCAACATGTTGCTCTTCAAAATGTCGGTACTGTTTGGCTCCTTTTCCGCCAAATACTCAATTTCCCGCACAGGTTTTAGAACTCGATTACGCGTTGCAGCAAGACCAAGACTCGCCCAAACGATACTCCTAGATTTGGCATAGAGACTTGCTGAAGACAACCGGTCAGAACATTCGTAAGCTCCGATTTCTCGATGCGACAACATCTTCAGACTGAAACTGTACAACTTCTTACTGAGGCTCTTTTCATGGGAAATGTCCTCCCACATATCCTTCAATTCTGTCTTCTCTTTTTTGGTGATGTAAGATGTCACATACCGAGCCACAGCCATACAGTTATCAGCCACAAACTGTATATCCATGTTAGCATTCCACATGGACAAAATCACCGGGTTGTAGTCGTTGATGTACTTGGACTCTTCGTTTCTCTTCAAATTGTATGTGTTTTTAGGTGATTTCTTCATCACATTATGTCGCAGCGAAGACATCAAACTGTTTACTCTTCCTTTAGAAATCACCGGTCGTGGAAAGCCGAAACGACATTTGGTGTAGAACTTGTCCTTGTTTCGGAATTTACGACGACAGTACTTTCCACAACGATGGCTTTGGAAACGTAGAACTTTTTCTCTTAGGCTTTTCTTCTCCTTTGCGTTTGGAACAGCACACGTAGAATACTGTTGTATGAAACTCATCACTGAGTCTTCTGGATCTGTTCCAAATTTAGGTGCATCCTTGATCCACAACAGCATATGTATGTGAGGAGCACCTCTTGCTTGGTACTCCTTTCTCCAGAAGAAATCCAACACCTCTCCAAGAGGTGGATTCTTCTTATTCATGATGAAAGACATCATAGCTTCAAATCTATGATTGAAGTACCGGCATACATTGACTGGATCCAAAGAGCACAGTTCTCCGGGTGTCTTGAATTCGATGTTTTCGATGTTTCCATTTGCCTCTCGTAGAAATTCAAGTAAGTCTTCCCAGCCATACTTGGCACAGCTCAGAGTGAGGAACCATGTGGGAGTTCCTAAGTTCCTCAGCATACATTTTAAATCACCATGACGACGGTACCAGTACTCATTAGTACCACGCTGACACGCCATGAGATTAATCAGGTGAGAATCCAAAATACTGTCTTGGACATTGACTTTATCCATAAAGTCACTTGCCGAGATGTTTTGCATGTGTATACCACTTTTCAAGATGTGGTTCACTGCATATGACAGTCCAGACAGATCGCTTTCAAACAGGAGATGAAACAAATAGGGAATACATTGTCGAAACCTAGCATCTCCTGCATACAATCGCAAAGTCCGGTATTCAGAAGCAGGAATTTGATGAGGTCGCTCATCATATCTTCCTCCATGACCTGTTGGAAAAAGCTGTGGGAAACACCGAGCTTCCAAACTTTCCTCCCAAACACTAATGGGACTCCCTTTGGCTTGTTTAATTTGAAACTACTCAATAGCATTCCCAATGACTTCCTTGGAATGCGAAGGATGAACACTATAATGTTCATATATTTCTTCACTAGTAGAGGGTTCTACTTTCTCAATTTGACCAGCACACAAATCGCTATCCTCTTCCTCACTTACTTCCTCTTCTGCAACATATATATTCTTATAGTACTTATTATTTTTTTTCAAGTACAATGTTGCCTTTTTGACTTTCCTAACATTCACTAAATCTTGCCATATTTTCTTATTCTTTGTCGGAACCCCATTAACTAAGATAACCAGAGGGTCCTCTTCCACTTTTTCTACTCCAATTGTGTTAATGTTTTTCTTCAAATCTAGAGGCAAATAAACAACTCTTCCCTTTAATCCTCTCTGTAAATCTGATGGAGGCAATTTCCCTGTCTTTGGCTCCATTCTTACAATAGCCTGAAAGGGATGGATACTTTGAATCAAAATAGATTCATAAGTATTTAAATCCTTCAATTCAGAAGGGATCTCAACCAATTCCAGAATATTATGAACTGCTCTAGCAGGCATCTGGTTTTGATTTAATTTGCTACAACAATAAGTACACACACGTTGATCCGATCCCAAATCAAAACAATTTTCTACCATCAAATATGTTGTGAAATCCTTCCATTCACTATTATTTTCCCTTTCACTTTTTGCATATAAATCCACTAACTTAGTCTGATTCTTATAATAAGTGCGTCGACAACACACACAAGTGAAATTAGGCCTCTCACTTGATTTCACCTGAAACGTCCAATTTCCCTCTGAAAATTATCTGTACTGGAAACCTGTACACTATCTTCCACATTACCCTCTTCTTCTTGGTCAATTTCAACATTCTCCTCTTTACTTCCAAAGTAACAAAACTCAATTTCTGCACAAATATTCTTCACATCTATTTCAGAACCATGCAAAAGAGCAGCGCATAATTGTTTAAGCATAATTGCTGGACTCTTAGCATAATACAACATTCTAACTAATTTCCTCACTTTATTATGATGCACTGCTAGCATCCTGAAATGATGAAAAACACTCTGGCATACTCTCCTGGAAAGACAAGCCAGTGAATGACCATGCAAACCTGTCACTTCTCTCACTCTGCAAGGATCTAATTCTTGCAACAACTTCATTTTCTGCTTCAAACTTTTCTTATTAAATGTCCGTACAAAATCACAAAGCAAATTGATGGAATCCTGTCGCACACTGCAAATACTACTACACTTCCAGGTGTACACAGGACCCTTAGGACGTCTTCCTAAAACCTCATTACCTAACACCTCTTCTGTCTCTGTTGTCACAAGTTTTTCTTTTTCAACTGGACAACCATCTTTCACTTCATAAGCTCGACCACTGGTGTCAACTGCATGCACCAAATCATTATCCTGGAAATAATTCTCCTCATTAAAAAATGCCTCACAACTTGAACTATGCATCCATTCTCCGGAAAAAACTTCACAAAAATTACTACGATTAACTATTCTCTTCCATCTACTATTTCTTTTGAAATCATAAATTGCCTTGTTTAGCTTCCTAATTCTATTGATTATCAAAATAAATAACTTACGTTTAATTTCAAAGGCCTGATCAATAACTTTCTCAACTTTTTTTTTCTCTTATAAAAAACCACCTTCTGTTGACCTTTCTTAATATTTTTTAACAAATTGCCAATTATCCTGTTGCGGAACATTCGTTTACGAATGTCCCTAAACTGTTGTTTCCTTCTACTATCATGCACAGAGTTATCTCTTGCTCTAGCAGTAACATTTTTGATTGGCCTTTCCTTTCCGTTTAAAATGCTTCTCTTTTTCTGGACTGAAACATTTTCTGTAGTAATATTTTTTTTACTACAAATATTTCTTATAAATGTTTTTGTGCTCTTACCCGGTGCTTTCTTGGTGACTTGACAAGTTTTTTTGTTAGAGGACTGCTGCATTATATCATGTACCTGCTGTCTTTGACGTTTTGCAGCCTTTCTAAGTCTTTCTTTAGTTGGCATGCTGAAATCTTGAAATGATCTGCAGTTGAATCTGTGGTAAAATATAATAAAAAATGTTATTAACCACTATTACCAAACAGTAAATCAATAACAGTCATCAAAAACTTAACACACTACTTGACATTTTTAGTGCTTGGCAAATTTAGAATACAGAAATAGCAGAAAAGAAATGGAATTCATATTCATTTTACCTGTGCTGTTTTATATGTGAATCTGATCTAATTTTATGAGCATATTTTAATATTTTATTGAAGACACTACACATAACCTGTTTTTGAAGGTGTCTTTATTTTTAAATGAAACGGTTTACATTTTTACTTTTCATTTATTATAAATTTTTAAAAATAAATGTTTATAGTTCCATAGGCTCAAGCACGTCAGCTTCCCACCCTATGTCATACAATTCTGACAAATCTGCATCCTCATCATGTTCTTCTTCATCCTCAGGATTTAAATCATCCAAGGGATCTACTTCCACTGATGTTTCAATTACGAGTTCAATTATGAGGTCGAGATCAACTGATTGCTGATTGTCGCTCATGTTGATGTTGTCGTTATCTTTAAAGAAAGAGAACAACAATGAGATGTTGCAGAGTAAGGCACAAATCTCAGAGACTATAATAGTAAAATTGTTTAACAAGAGTAACATTTTGCAGCTATTATTTAGCCATGACCAGCGATGCTGAGGAGGTAAGGCCTATGTCCAAGTTTTCAGTGAACAGGACTCATCTCTTCTTAACCTTGGATAAGCCTCACCAACTCTGTGTCCCCTGCTCAAACTTAAATGTAAAGTGGCAGATTTATGTTAACTGACGCATTCCCAGGGATGCACCAGTTAATGTGCACCGCTGCTCTGCCACCCATGGTGTGCCGCATTTACAATGTGGAGCACCATTGAGTGAAAACAGCACAGATGCGTCACGCATCTGTGCCGCAAAAGCAGCACATTGCAGGAATCACGTCGTAAGCGCAACATGTCTACTGCAATGCACAGGAGCAAGCCACACATTGCATGGTGCATCACTCCTTATGCCTGTTTCAAACAGGCGTAATGATTTGATTCAGCAATGCTATAAAGCTGAGTCAGTGAAATCTTCTAAATTTCACTGTGTTAGTTTTACAGGGCTTTCTTGCAAATTAATATATACCTTGCAACAAAACACCTATATGAAAACTGACGCAGGTTTCATGTGGCACAGGACTTTACAGCATGACACATCTGCCTAGATGCATCAATTTTTAAATATGTCGCCACATAGCAAATCATTTGCACCGCCGCTGCGTCACAAAAGTGACGCACAGCGGCACAAAAGAGGCACACGGCTATCATAAATCTGTCCCTAACATGTTAAATGATTGATTCAGGATGACGATAATGTGTGGCCTATCCAGAGGTTTGTTTAAGGTAAGGCCTACTCAGGGTTGCAGATTAAATGGAGATGGGGCACCCCTGAGCCTTGCTGGAGCTGCATGGCACTTGCGATGCAGCTCCAGCAATGCGCCACCTTTACGGCACAGATGCGTCACGCATCTGTGCTGTTTTTGCCCCATGGTGCGCCGCATTGTAAATGCAGCGCACCATGGGTGGCGGAACAGCGGCGCAGGATCACTGGCACATCCCTGGGGATGCACCAGTCATCATAAATCTATCCCTAAGCTTCTTATCTTGTTGGAGATGAAGTGAGGCCTGTCTTGCAACATGGTGCATCTTTTGCATCACTGCTGCATCGGTTTCATGTGGCACGTTTTTTTTACAGCATGACACATCTGCCTAGATGCATCAATTTGTAATTTTGTCGCCACATAGCAAATCTTTTGCACCGCCACTGCGTCACAAAAGTGACGCACAGTGGCGCAAAAGAGGCATACACCTATCATAAATCTGTCCCTAGCATTTTAAATGATTAATTCAGGATGACGATAAGGTGTGGCCTATCCAGAGGTTTGTTTAAGGTGAGGCCTACCTACATTCATGGGGAAATGAATTAAAATGTCCTTAAGACACATGAAAGCGTTTTTTTAAAGCCTTTGCAGCATTTTTGGGTCACTTTTAACATGGCTATGTAACTTAAACAATCAAAATCTAAATTTGCCAAGCACAGGTGGGAGCATATTTACAAGGAATTTGCACCACGGGGAAAGGTCTTACATTAAAATGGAAAAATGACATCAGAGACACTCAAATGCCTTATAAAGAAGCATACACCATTATGTCCTTGTCATAAATGTTAAAAGCATTCCTTTTCCTCAAAAACGATTTTCAAGTCTTAATTTGAAAACACTGCACATGGGGAAATGACTTAAAATGTCCTTAAGACACATGAAAGCGTTTTTTGATTGCCTTTGCAGCATTTTTGGGTCACTTTTAACATGGCTATGTAACTCAAACTATCAAAATGTAAATTTGCCAAGCACAGGTGGGAGCATATTTACAAGGAATTTGCACCACGGGGAAAGGTCTTACATTAAAATGGGAAAAATAACATCAGAGACACTCAAATGCCTTATAAAGAAGCAGACACCATTATGTCATTGTCATAAATGTTAAAAGCATTCCTTTACCTCAAAAACGATTTTCAAGTCATAATTTGAAAACACTGCACATGGGGAAATGACTTAAAATGTCCTTAAGACACATGGAAGCGTTTTTTGATTGCCTTTGCAGCATTTTAGGGTCACTTTTAACATGGCTATGTAACTCAAATATTCAAAATCTAAATTTGCCAAGCACAGGTGGGAGCATATTTACAAGGAATTTGCACCACGGGGAAAGGTCTTACATTAAAATGGGAAAAATAACATCAGAGACACTCCAATGCCTTATAAAGAAGCAGACACCATTATGTCCTTGTCATAAATGTTAAAAGCATTCCTTTACCTCAAAAACGATTTTCAAGTCATAATTTGAAAACACTGCACATGGGGAAATGACTGAACATGTCCTTAAGACACATGGAAGCGTTTTTTGATTGCCTTTGCAGCATTTTAGGGTCACTTTTAACATGGCTATGTAACTCAAACATTCAAAATCTAAATTTGCCAAGCACAGGTGCGAGCATATTTACAAGGAATTTGCACCACGGGGAAAGGTCTTACATTAAAATGGGAAAAATAACATCAGAGACACTCAAATGCCTTATAAAGAAGCATACACCATTATGTCCTTGTCATAAATGTTAAAAGCATTCCTTTTCCTCAAAAACGATTTTCAAGTCATATTTTGAAAACACTGCACAGCTCCTATGCACAAAAACACCCTGTCAGTACTAATACTTCACATTTTCTCCAATTACAATTTCTCAAAGAAACAAAATCTATTTGTAAAACACTTGAGGCAAAGCAACATTTTAAAAACACAACTTTCTTCATAATTTTCTCCTTAAAGCACACTATTCTCTATCTAAATTAAATAAATCTTTTCTCACCTTAGCAAATATTTTATGAGTTTCAAAACAGTCTCAGAAACACACCACTTTGTCTTTAGCAGAGCAAAAGGTATGCACTCCAGAGTCTGCAGCTATCAAAAGCACAGAAATGCTGTAATTCTTCACACATATCTCTCATGTCACCCAATCAAAACTCTTCCCTCACTTTTTTCAAATCAAAACCCTTCCCCCCTCTGCCCTCTCTGCCTTTTTTGCATAGCAACCACCTCCTGGAAGACCTCTGGTGTTTGCAAGTTCACACAACAATGTTTCAATTGAACTCTGAACTCTCAGTGCACCTGCATATCCAGTGCAATCTTTCATTTAATGATTTTTATTGACCATTCAAAATACATCTTTCAAAGCACTCATCCATGCACCCTAACTTTCTGTTTTCAGCAATCAAAATCCACCAATCACTGTTACTGCTTCATTAACACAGAAACTCCACAGTTTTTTTCATTTTAAACTCTTATTTTTTCAACTGCCATTTCATTGCCACACTTCATCTGACTGCAGCAGAACCTTCTCTCACCATGTTTTCTGTCTGGATTGTTGGACATAGTTACATCTATTGGGCTCAGAGGTATGCTGAGAACAGAAATTTACCTAACCTCAATTTACAAGATGTGGAAATTAAGTGGTTTGGCCACAGAGGATTAACATGTCACCAATTGATACCATTGGTGAAAACCTTTATGCATTTGCCAAAACCTGACCTGTTAATTGTGCACTGTGGAGGTAATGATTTGGGCACTTTGACTGGGGTAGGTCTGGAAATGCTTTTAAAGGACACCTTTGAGCAATTAATGGCACTTTTTCCACAAACTGCCTTGGTATATTCAAATATATGCCAAAGACAGAAATGAAGGTGGTCGAACCAATTTTGTCCACAAATTGAGAAGTTGAGGAAGCATGTAAACAAATCTGTTTCAGCTTACATGAGAGACCATGGAATGGGCTCCATGTACAACAATAACTTGCGTTACTACATGCAAGATATCTACAGAGGAGATGGAGTTCACTTCTCAGATGAGGGCAACAGAGTTTTCATTCTGAATTTAAGACTGTGCATTGGTACCTACTTATAAGTACCTAAATGTACCATAAACCCAAAAGCTCTTCTCAGAGCTACCCTACATCTGATCACTCACAATTATTATTTTACTCTAACTTTTTTCACTAATTTTTTTCGCACATATGGGCCTCCTCAGCCACCCTCAGAAAACCTAGGGGGTCAAGATAAGTCTACCGTGCCCCCTTCTACCCATTCTGAACATTAGTTGCCCTCCATCTTGTATCTCAATTATACCGAAACACAAAATGGAGGACTCCCGTAACGCTTCAGGTTCGCGTACCGGGGCGCTCGCCAGTTCGCGTACCGGGGCGCTCCCCGGGAAGCGCTCCATCAAAAAAGGTGGGAAAGTAATTTACAGAAAAACGACTGGAGACACTTTCACCAAATATAGATTAGCTCATACTACATACCAATCCCTATCATTTTCACAAATTTGATTGAAATTCCATTTAGCCATTTAGCCTGTAGACCTCTCTAAATACCGTGAGGTAAAATACTTCACAAAACACATCTGAAGTGTTGGAATTGACAACCAATGAAAATGTTACTTTCATTTTCTACTTTTTTTACCTGACATTTGATTGGTTATATACCTGAATATATATAAAGGAAGAGAAGGAAACACAGCCATTTTGACTACTACTTCCTGGTGTACATTTCAATTGGATTTTCACTAATCACTTCAACTTCTTTGTAAAGGTAAGTTGTTATTTTAAAAACTGAAGTATATTGTGCACTATCAGTTAATATGGTAAACTTTTTCTGATAGTTATATACTATCCCTCTGTAGTAGTTATAGATTTAGATAGACTTCTCTGTTATAGTTATGGATGGAGTTAGGTTTCTCTTGTATAATTATGAATTTACTTACGTTAAATCACATACACTTTTTTATATTCCTACTTCCACTCTGATACTATACACTGCCCAAAGATAAATTCACTGATAAAAACTGCCTATCTAAAATTAATCCCAACAGTGCCCTATCTCTACTAATATATATTTTTTTTATCCAAATTTCAGGCAACATGGAAGGCGAACAGAAAGTTTCATTTCAAATTGTCCTGCAAGAGAGCAGCCAAGAATTAATTGATCCAAATTATATAGAATTTATGGATGAAACTTGGGACCAAGAACTACTGCAATGTGTGCAAGCAGTAGATGACCTCCTTCAAAATGAGGACATTTTACACACTCAGAGATTACAAGCTATGTTCAATGAAAATGACGACATTTCAGACAGTGAAATGTTAGAAATGTTATTAAATTTTGAAACACAATCACAATAATAAATAATTGCTTAAAAAATAAAGAAATTAAAAAATAATCAACAAAACCAACAATCAATTAACATACAGTATTTTAAAAGTCTATCATTCTTTTTTCCTTATAGTACGCTCCCCAGAACGCTTCCCGGTTCGCGGACCGGGCGCTCCCCACGCAAAAAAACAAAATTTATTGTTTTTTTTTGCACTGCGGGGCCCTTTTAAAGCCTCCACATCAAACCTAGGGGGTCAGGGAGGATCTACTATGCCCCCTTATGGTCATTTCCCCCTTTGTTTTGGCCTCCTCTTGTCTCTCGATCCTACCGAGAGACAAGATGGCGGCCGCTCCGGACTGTTTAGAATGTTGACAGACGCGAACCGGAGCGCTGCCTGGAGCGCGCTTACAGATATATATCTTTTTTTGAACGTTAATTTCTCAAAATCCACTGGATCACATATATTGAGACCTAGCAAAGGCACATCGGGCTAACAGTCCCTACAATTTTGCCAAGTTTCGTGCAAATCCATTCAGCCGTTCGGCCTAAAAATGAGGCCAACCGCCCTATGGAAATTAACATGGGAAAAACATGTTTTGGGACCCCCTTTTTTCTCGGCCACCCCTTGACGAACCCCCCCCCAAATTTCCAGGGGCTGCTCAGAAACAAAATGTTCCATTTTCCTGAAAATTTCAGCCAATTCCGTCCACAAACGCCAAAGTTAATAGAGATAGAATTTTCAAAAATCCCATAGAGAAAAAATCCTAACTATATATACCTACTGGCGACCGCCAGTAGGTAATATATATATATATATATATATATATTTTTTTTTTTTTAAGGACTTAGCTTTTGTCCGACGAGTGAGTTCAATCTTGTGGACACAAAAATTGACTTGTTTAGAAATATAAGGAAGCTGAATTTCAAAAAAATCTTCTTACAACATCCAAAAATAGGGCAAGAATCAGCGAGCCCAGAAAGGATGGAAACAACATCTACGGAGGAAACAATAGAAGATAACCTCCTTAATATCCTATTAACTCCCACTCAAGAATTACAAAATCATGAGCATGACACGGAGAGAAATAATGAAACATCTATAACACAAGTCAGAGATCCAAGCAATTTAAAGAACAAATCAAGGAAACTGCCAAATGCATCCCACGATGCGATTGATGTTTTCAGTGAGGCAATAAAGGCAGATCTGGAGAGAATGGCTAACAACAAAATGGATATGAGAACATCGAATATCACAAGGAAGGAATGGGAAGCAATCAAATATCTACAAAATGATAAATAGATTGAGATTAAGCCCTCGGATAAGGGTGGGAACATTGTTATCTTTAATAAGGAGAATTACGAACATGAGGCTCTAAGACAATTGAGAGACATAGAGTGCTACGCTATGGTAAAGAGAGAACAATATGTTAAAAGTACCACAGCATTTGGCACACTATTGAATCAATGGAAGAGTGATGGTATGATCAGTTCAGAGGAATACTCTTTTCTCCACTGCGATTCCCCGGTTCTTCCCACTTTCTACCATCTGCCAAAAATCCACAAATATGCCAAAAGACCACCAGGGAGGCCTATTGTCTCAGCAATAGGGAGCCTACTTGAGAACACTTCTCGCTTCATTGATACATATCTGGCCCCGATTGTGAAGGACTTACCCCTTATGTGAGGGACACGCAGGATTTTCTTCGCATCATGGACAGCGTCACTTGGGAAAATGATATGCTACTAATAACACTGGATGTTGTTAATTTATACACATGCATTGATCATGAAAAAGGGCTAAGTGCCACGAAGTGGTTCCTGGACAGGAAACAAGAAAAATTCCGGGCACATAGTGAAATGCTTTTGTGTATGATGCGATTTTGTCTGTACAATAATTTTTTCCTTTTCTCTGGCCAGCTGTATAAGCAAATCAGGGGTACTTCAATGGGCTCGTACTTCTCTCCCAGCTACGTGAATTTATTCGTGGGCTGGTGGGAGAAGCACGAGGCTTGGGGAGGCAATAATGAGATGTGGAATGAGAGAGTTTTGATGTGGACGAGATACATCGACGATCTCTTTATTGTTTGGCGCGGAGATAGAACCTCGGCTGAGGAATATATCTCCGCGCTTAAGAATAATGATCTGAACCTGAAATTCACCAGCACAATTAGTGACAGTAGCGTATGTTATCTTGGTTTAGAAGTATTTGTGAACAATAACAATCTCCACACTAGACTCTATAGGAATCCCAAGGCGGGCAATGCCGTGTTACACGCGGCTAGCCACCATCCTAGGAGTCTAATCAGGAACCTACCCTACGGTGAATATTTGCGCCTCAAAAGGAACTGCTCAGTGGAAACAGATTTCAGAGATGCCCAAAAAGATGCCAGGAGTAGATTTCAGGATAGGGGCTATTCAAAGAACGTATTAAATTAGGCTACCGCGAAGGCAGAAACCATCAGCAGGAGGGATCTCCTGTTGGTAAAGGAGGCGCAAAATGAGAACGATCAAGTCAGAATGATCACCACATTTAACATTAAATCAGGTGATCTTGTCCAGGCCTTTAAGAGAAACTGGCATATATTAAGAACAGACAACATCTTGAAAAGACATCTTTCTGATAGACCAATGATCACCTATCGAAGATGCCAGTCAGTATCAGACCACCTGATTCATAGTCACTTCTCCCCTTCAACTATAACCCCGGCTACCAATAGGATCACAGGCTTTTTCCCATGCTTGCAAGAAAGTAAAAGAATACCCAGGAAGATCTGGAGGTGATGAACCCAACAGGGTGATCACGAAACATCTGAACTGCAACTCAGAGTTTACAGTATACTGTCTGGAGTGCCCATGTAACAAACGGTACATAGGCAGTACCATCAAACCCACGAAGCTGAGAATCCTGAAACACATGAGGGTTATCGCGAACAATAATAAGACCTATTCGGTAGCCCGCCCTTTTGCTCAATTCCACAAAAGCAACAGGGATTTACTCAGATATTACTGCATAGACCAAATCATAAGATCAGAACGCGGTGGGGACAGGGAAAAAGCACTCCGCATCACAGAGTCAAGATATATTATGGACCTCAAGACAATGACACCGTGGGGCCTTAATAATGATGCAGAAATGTGGGTACACCTATGAAACATGACTGGGAACGACTATGAATACACTTACTTTCGAGGCAGAGGCATTTGTCTATACTTGCATGACTCCCAGGTCGAGCCTTGTAAATGTGTAAATATCTGTATTATACACATTTTGGATTCAAGCCCATACATGGCCCCACAATGAGAAAGAATGTGTACTGTACAATTTTTGTGTAGATGTATCTCATCTGAAACTAGGGGATACACCCCCACATAACGAGCCACGTGAATCCAGATATACATAATCTAAAAATGTACAGATATGAATTGATACAGTATTATGAAGAATACATGCATGAACAGAGTGTGCATAACAATTATGTAATGTTTGTTGTTGTCAACGATTTTAATATTGCACTAGAGCACTTTATTTTTGCTGTTTTAACCAATGAAGAATCTTTGTAATACTACACTACAAGATGGCCGCCATTTCCACAGAATTTACCATCTTCTATGTTAATGAAATGAATAAGTGCGGTGGGTTTAAAATGGCAATCGTATGTTTGCACAAACTGAAACTGACGAAGCTTACTTGCAAAACGCGTCTGTCGGGGGTGAAGGGGGTTTGGAGAATAAATAGACTTTGAACATCGTGACACCGGAGTGCTTGCCGTTTTTTCTCGACCGAAATGGTTGGATTGTGTGGCTATATATATATATATATATATATATATATATATATATATATATATATATATACATATATATATTACCTACTGGCGGTCGCCAGTAGGTATATATAGTTAGGATTTTTTCTCTATGGGATTTTTGAAAATTCTATGTCTAATAACTTTGGCGTTTGTGGACGGAATTGGCTGAAATTTTCAGGAAAATGGAACATTTTGTTTTTGAGCAGCCCCTGAAAATTTGGGGGGGGGTTTGTCAAGGGGGGGCCGAGAAAAAAGGGGGGTCCCAAAACGCGTTTTTCCCATGTTAATTTCCATAGGGCGGTTGGACTCACTTTTAGCTCGAACGGCTGAATGGATTTGCACGAAACTTGGCAAAATTGTAGGGACTGGTAGCCCGATGTGCCTTTGCTAGGTCTCAATATATGTGCTCCAGTGGATTTTGAGAAATTAACGTTCAAAAAAAGATATATATCTGTGACAGCGCTCCGGGCAGCGCTCCGCTTCGCGTACTTTTCGCGTTACGGAGCTTTGCGAAGCGAAGCTGATTTGTTCTCCGGCGTCTGTAAACATTCCAAACAGTCCGTAGCGGCCGCCATCTTGTCTCTCGGTAGGATCGAGAGACAAGAGGAGGCCAAAGCGAAGGGGCAAATGACCATAAGGGGGCATAGTAGATCCTCCCTGACCCCCTAGGTTTGATGTGGAGGTTTTAAAAGGGCCCCGCGGGGCAAAAAAAAAATAAAAAAAATTGTTTTTTTTGGTGGGGTGCGCCCGGTTAGCGTAACGGGAAGCGGACTGGGGAGCGTACTACAAGGAAACAAGAATGATTGACTTTTAACTTATTGTATGTTTATAGACTTTTTTTTACTTTTTTTTCTGCTGAGTGACGTCTCGGCCTATCTCCACGGGATGCAGTCCCTACCATCTCGGCGTTTAAGCCCAGGGGGACCGGTAGTGTGGGAGAGATAACGTCTGTTAACGTTCGATTAGAAGGAAATCAGGAAGTGTTGAAAAACATTGTCTGCGCCATCTTGCCTTTTTTCAAATGCCACACTTTTGTCGTGCACGGCAGCCATTTTAGATGCCTTGACCAGACCCACTCTCTGCACGCTGTCGATCCTTAGCATGGCTCCCCACCCTCGCAAGCATCTCCCCCAGGCACTGGTCACCCCCGCTCTCTGTCTTATGCATGGGCAATAAACCTCCCCCCATCTGCGCTGCTCTTCCCTGAGAATCACACTCTGTGCCCGCCCGACACCTCCCTTTCGCCCTATTCACTACCGCACCCTCTGACACTCCTCTTCCTCTGTGTCCGATTGTCCAGGCCGGTCCCAGGCTATCAGGTAGCCCTGCAGATGTACTTTATGGCCCCAGCTGTAAAGAATCACCCCTCTTCAAAGGAGTTACAGTAGATCAAGGCCCCCACCCGATGAGATCCGTCACACCACACGCGTTCCTACTATCTGAAAACCATCCTGTATTGTGATTGGGGAGGGGACCAAGCCTGAAGCGGAAGATTCCAGGGATGCCTCTTTGTACATCAAAGTTTTTACAATTATGTGTCACATTAAAAATATATAGCACTCCAACAAAGTAGTAGGATTATAAAACTTTAATAACTTATAAATATAAACAACGCAACAAAAACAGTAAAAACATTTAAACATTTTTAGGAAAAAAGAAGGAAGAATGGTCAGTAGCGGTCGGTTGTGCGAATAGTCCCAAGGCAGCACAACGTCCTGAGTTCTGGACGGCACCCAGGTGATGTTGCCTGGGTGCCGCACTGGTTTTGGGTATCCTACAATGCTGCTCCGAATAACGGTGTGGGGCGTCCCGGGGGGTGGCTCGTCAGTAGCGGTCTGTTGTGCGAATAGTCCCAAGGCAGCAGAACGCGCTGAGATGTGGATGGCACCCAGGTGATGTCAAGTAAGTTGCCGCACTGGTTTTGGTATCCCACAATGCTGCTCCGAATAACGGCGTGGGGCGCCCCGGGGGGGGGGGGGTGAGGCGGCGTGAACGGGCCTCCCCAGGTGGAGGCTCGTCTGCTGTAGTGGGGCGCCCCTTTACCGTTTCAGTTGCCATTTCGCCCGCTTTTGGTACACTGTGTCAAAATCCGCCATTCAGCTGAGTTGCGCCCACTCTTGCGGTGCAGCGATAGGCGGCTGCCACAGGACTCTCAAAATGGCGGCAGGCTCTTTCCTTTTTGGGCCTGGTCCACTGAAATGGCCCTGGGACACCTTGGAAATTGGACGCTTGTCTGCTAGGTCTTGGACCCCATTCTCGAAAGCGTCCCCTCAGCCTTGAGGATTCTACAAAAGTCTTGGGGGCCCCCGACTCCTGCAGGCTTCCGGTGGGGAGCGGCTGCCATGATTGCTCGCGGAATGACCACGACGGAGCCACGAGATGGTGGTGCTCTCATGCTGACGCCAGCTTCAGTCTGAAACATCCAGAAACAAGGTGGGGCTTTCATCGTTTGGGAAAAAAAAAGTTTTCATCCAATGAAAAGTGTTATTTTTAGGTCATATGATCAAGCCTTCCATCATTAGGAAACCAAAAGTAAAATGAACCAATGAAAAGTTTTATAAACAAGTCACATGACCTGTTATGCGGCATAGGGTATAAAAAGCGTAGAAAATCCGTTGGCACGTGAGGCGGCGTCAGTAGCGGACCGATGTGCGAATAGGCCGAAGGCAGCACAACGCGCCAAGATCCGGATGGCACCGAGGTGGTGTCTAGCAAGTTGCCGCACTGGTGTGGCCATCCTACAATGCTGAAAGTCGGCGTGGGGCGCCCCGTTGGCCTGTGAGTTCGCGTCAGTAGCGGACCGATGTGCGAATAGGCCGAAGGCAGCACAACGCGCCAAGATCCGGATGGCACCGAGGTGGTGTCTAGCAAGTTGCCGCACTGGTGTGGCCATCCTACAATGCTGAAAGTCGGCGTGGGGCGCCCCGTTGGCCTGTGAGATGGCGTCAGTAGCGGACCGATGTGCGAATAGGCCGAAGGCAGCACAACGCGCCAAGATCCGGATGGCACCGAGGTGGTGTCTAGCAAGTTGCCGCACTGGTGTGGCCATCCTACAATGCTGAAAGTCGGCGTGGGGCGCCCCGTTGGCCTGTGAGATGGCGTCAGTAGCGGACCGATGTACGAATAGGGCCAAAGGCAGCGCAACATGCCAAGATCCGGATGGCAACGAGGTGGTGTCTAGCAAGTTGCCGCACTGGTGTGGCCATCCTACAATGCTGCGCCGAAAGTCGGCGTGGGGCGCTCCGTTGGCCTGTGAGTTCGCGTCAGTCAGTGGGGGTTGTTTGAGGATCTGACTGCATTGGAAAGCAATGTGATGCTGTGCGTCGCCCCCAAGATGAAGGTTCCTTGGCTGCAGTGGGGCGCCCCTTGGTGTTTCACTCGCTATGCAGCTGAGTTGCGTGCGCACTTGCGGCGAATAGGCCGAAGGCAGCACAACAATATTTTCTGAATAGAAGACACCACAAGGCGCTGAGATTCGGTTGGCACCGAGGTGGTGTCTAGCAAGTTGCCGCACTGGTGTGGCCATCCTACAATCCTGCTCCGAATAACGGCGTGGGGTGCCCGAAGGGGGGGGGGGAGGCGGCGTGAACGGGCCTTCCCAGGTGGAGGCTCGTCTGCTGTAATGGGGCGCCCCTTTACCGTTTCAGTTGCCATTCAGCTGAGTTTCGGCCGCTCTTGATGCTACAGCGACAGGCGGCTGCAACAGGACTCTCAAAATGGCGGCCTGTTCTTTGGATTTGGGCCTGGTCCACTAAAATGGCCCTGGGACACCTTAGAACTCGGACGCTCGAATTTTTTTTCCTTTCCTCTACATGCAAAAAAGGTAAATGCCCGGTACGTTACCTGCCTCATCTGCCACGATGTACTCTCCAGAGGAACCGAAAAAAAATATAGTTATGGTAACTATACCATGCATCGTCATATGGAGAGGTGGCACCGATTAATTATAGTGCTGCACAAAAGAGAGATTTGGAGGAGAACCCCCGACCTGCCAGTACATTCACCAAAGAAGTGGCACGGACAGCATCAGAGGCAAGGGAAACGGTCCCAAATATTTAGAAGAACTTTGGAAAGATTAAAATGACATGTTTAGATTGTGGCAAATTAATTTCATGTGGACAGATGAGTGTTACTCTAATAAATACAGCATATGAACATCATCATAGTCGATGGTTGGTAGAGACATTTTGACTATATCCTGGACCTGCCCGTCCTCGCCCAAAATGGCGCCGGAATAAATGGGACTCGTAACTCCTTGTTGTGTAATGGTTGCTGAACCTTGAAATCACGAGATACGTATGCAGTTTTGAAGCACATGGCGGGCGGGGACGAGAATTGATTGAATTTTTCGACATCCCTATTGATATTAAGTTCTGATGTGTTATTGATTACTGTACTATTGAAAGTTCGAATTAACGTCACCCATGGTACTTGCCCGCAAATGTATATCTAGATAATTTTATTGTAACTGGCTCTGTTGTATTTTAATTATAAAATGTACGTCCACCGATTCCGCAACTGTTAGACACCTTAGTTCTTGCAACCTAATGGCCCGCCCGTTACGTTCCTCTACAGTGTAAATGTCTACTCATCATATATGATTACAGTTTGCTCCGTGGCCGGCCCACGTGGTTATAGGCCCGTATTTGTATACTGACATTTTCACAATAAAGGTTTTTAAAAGAAAACATGGTAGTAGTATTTACATTGGTAAAGTTTTTAATAATAGTCACTGTTTTAGAATCAGTAAAAGGCAAGTGAAATAAAGCAGTCCAATTACATGAAGGGTAAAAGGTATAATACGCAGGAACGCAGTAAAGATAAATGGTCAAGGGCTGTTGTGTTTCTACTTCTGCAACATAAAGTGATCGATAAGAATCTGATATTCAGGCGTATCGGCGACTAAGACAGCAGGCCGAGCCTCTTTTGCTCAACGGCTCCGTCATGGGACGAAGAAACGCCCTTTTTCTCGAAAAAGGAATATATTTTACTTGCAGGACAGTTGTAAATTTTCCGGGAAAGTACATTAGCCTGGAACATTATAACATATGTTTAAGAAAAAATATTGTTCGAAAGTAATAAAAAGCGTAATTTTTAGGTCATATGACCAAGCCTTTCATCATTAGAATAAGAAAAGTAAAATGAACCAATGAAAAGTTTTATTAACAAGTCACATGACCTGTTATGCTTACGTTACGCGCTGCGCGCCGCGCCCCAGATCGCTTCCGGGAATCTGCGCTTCGCGCACCGGAGCACTTCCGGATGCGCTAACGCGGCGCGTCATATGACGCATTACGCGACAACGCAGGTCCAGAATATAGTCAAAATGTCTCCACAAACCAGCGGTCGGAACACAACCCCTTTCAGCAGGCTAAATAGTTCTGTTAAATGACAACAGAAGGGACGGGCAACAAGAACCATCAGTCAAAGAGGGGAGGGCAAGTTCTTCTCTACCGGGTCACGTTGGGGCGCTACCGGAACTGATCGAATTGGTAGTCTACAGTGTTTCTGGATGTTTCAGACTGAAGCTGGCGTTAGCATGAGAGCACCACCATTTCGTAGCTCCGTCGTGGCCATTCCACGAGCAATCATGCTAGCCGCTCCCCACCAGAAGCCTGCGGGAGTCGGGGGCCCCCAAGACTTTTGTAGAATCTTCAAGGCTGAGGGGACGCTTTCGAGAATGGAGCCCAAGCTCTAGCAGACAAGCGTCCGAGTTCCAAGGTGTTGCAGGCCCATTTTAGTGGACCACGCCCAAATCTGAAGAGCCGGCCGCCATTTTGAGAGTCCTGTGGCAGCCGCCTACCGCTGCACCGCAAGAGCGGGAGCAACTCAAGTACATGGCGAGCGAGACGCTGTAGTCAAAAGAGCAGGCGGTAAACAGCTGAATAGCGGAAGAGGCACAGTGTAGCAAAAGCGGGCGGAATGGCAACTGAAACGGTAAAGGGGCGCCCCACTACAGCGTGTCTTTAGGTGAAACGGATTGTGGGACAAGGTCAAGAATGGAAGAGTCACCAAAAGGCAAAAAGTTCCGCTTGACCCCGGGAGCCGGCCACCTATGTCGGGGGCGATCTCAGGCCACACCAGGGCAACACGACTTGCGGAGGGGGCCGGAGCCAAGCGCCCCCTCCGAGTCCGCGCCATGACACCGTCCCTCGGGGGCCTCTGTCAAGCGGTTCAGGGTGGCACCGCATCACATTGTTTTCAAATGCAGTCACGTCCTCAAACAGCCCCCACTTACATTGAGAATAGTGAAGCTGTAGCAAGTGCAAATAGGCTTCAGACAGTGTTACAAGCACTCCTCAAAACTTTGAATTATCAGAGTGCATGAGTTTCATGCTCGATCGATTGAGCTAGCCGGATCGGGCAACAAAAAGTATAAAATAGTTATGTAAATAGTTATTTAATAAAATGTTTTACCCTGTTACTTTGCTGGTGTGTTGTATATATTTGTAATATTTGCATAGAGTTTATCGTTATTTTGGGCGGGGTGGGTGGCGGAGCCGAGCTGTCTTGCAGCCATCATGGTGTGGAGCTCAGTTCATCTCACTAGTTTCGTATTTCTCATGAGGGGTTGTTCCTAATGTTTCTATTTTAGCGAGGTCAAAAAGAGATCCCATTAGTGGCCTACTGATTTTGCTCGATTCCTTTTGTTTTTTTACACGATTTTTCACTATCTGCAAAGACTAAACAGAGTATTGCGACTCTGTGCTTGTTTGTAAATAGAGAATGAACCAAAGAGAACCAATTCTAAAACAGTAAATGCTTGGATAACAATCAATCAAATGGAGAGAGAAGCAGGCACGACGGATTACAACGGGGGCAAAGGCCTGCGTTAACTACCCTTCACTATCTGCAAAGAGAGAGTACTCCTAATAGAAATGAGGGGGAGGGGGGGCAGCATTCAAAGCAGATCAGTGTGCATAAACACGAAAATGTTTTTACTTACCACGTACTTGACATTCGACAGCTTATGATATTTGCTATTAAAAAACCATTGAAATTCACTGAAAAAACCATAGGTTAGAGACCATATATAGTTAGGAATTAGCATTTAAAAAACCTTGAAAATTCACTGAAAAAAACATAGGTTATAGACCATATATAGTTAGGGATTAGCATTTAAAAAACCTTATTTTACTCACACAAAACCATTGAAATTCCATATATAGTTAGTTGCACTAACTATATATCGCGCACCCGCAATCCACTGCTGATGATGTCACATATTACATCATTCATGACATGGTCAGTGACATCACTGATGACATCACTGATGACATCTCAAATGACATCACTGATGACATCACTAATGACATCTCAAATGACATCACTGATAACATCTCAAATGACATCACTGATGACATCTCAAATGACATCACTGATGACATCACTGATGACATCTCATTTGACATCAATGACCACATCACTGATGATATCATTCATGTGACAATACAATGCATCTCCTCACACTTTAATATAACCTCTGTTACACCCAGTGTTAAATACAGAGTATAATTTTTGAAACCATTGACACACCAATACTAGTTACTACATACGCACTCAGTGATTCCTATGTTTACACACACATTCACTCATTTACCCATACAATCATTCATACATACAATCACTCATCTTTACAACACTATCATATGCACTCATACACCTATACAGACTCTCACACTCTGTCACTCATCCATGGAGTTACTCACACACCTAGTCAGTCCTGTAAAGAATCAATCACACTTCCATTTTCTAATCTATACAGTTAAACATAGAGCACCTTACATTTTGAAACATATACTAACACATACTTACTCTCTTATACAATCATTGATACAAGTACACATTGATCTGCACAGAGTCACACACCTCCCAGCCAGCCACACACACACTCAGTCTCCCATACAAATACTTGGGCAATCAATCAATAACCCATATAGTTACTCATATAGCTACTGATCAACACATGCAGCAGTTTACAGAACAACAGACATAATGATGCACAAATTAAGACAGTTTAGTCACTAACCCATGCACTCAGTGAGACACATTTAATCACTCACTCATACAGTCAGTCACGCACCTACTAAATCCTTCATCCAGACACTTCTACATCTACTCATTCTTCAATATGTAAAACATATTTAAACTTTACAGAAACACACAGTCATTGGATGATGTCATCAGTGATGTCATTTGAGATGTCATCAGTGATGTCATCAGTGATGTCACTGACCATGTCATGAATGATGTAATATGTGACATCATCAGCAGTGGATTGCGGGTGCGCGATATATAGTTAGTGCAACTAACTATATATGGAATTTCAATGGTTTTGTGTGAGTAAAATAAGGTTTTTTAAATGCTAATCCCTAACTATATATGGTCTATAACCTATGGTTTTTTCAGTGAATTTTCAAGGTTTTTTTAAATGCTAATTCCTAACTATATAGGGTCTCTAACCTATGGTTTTTTCAGTGAATATATACATATATATATATATATATATATATTGTGCATTTAATTCTAACCCCTCAAAAGTTCAACACTTTTCCTACTCTTACTTATGTTGAAATAGGAGTAGTTGATCTAACCCCGGCAAGATCCAACATTTTCCCTCTCTTCTAACATGGAGGTTGGAGTAATAAATCTAACCCTTCTATAGTCCAGCACCTTCCTTTCTGTTGCTCAGGCAATATAAATCTTGCTCCTGTAGGCTCCAACACTTTTCTTACTGCTGCTTACGTTGGAGGAAGAAAACTGAATCTGGCCTGGTTGGAGCTGGAAATGTATATCTAACTTCTGCAGAGTACAATATTTTCCCTCCTGTTCCTTAACTTGGAGTGGCAATAGTGAATCCAACACCTCCATTTTATTTTCATTCTTTTCGTTTTTTTTACTTTTTATTAAAAATAATTAGTTTAATATATTTGTTGTTTATTTTTTAAAGTATTTTTTACTATTAAGCTTTTTTTCCATTTTTTTATATTTAGTGTTTGAAATTGTAATACATTTTAATAATCATTTTCTATTATTTATTATATTCTTACTTTTCAAATATTATGTTTATATTTTTGCAATTTTTCTAAAATAGATTTTTATTTTGTTTGTTATAATATTGAAATATATTTTTATACTATAAGTATATATTTTTAGATTTAATATTACATTGTGTATAATGTTAATATATGTTTTAAATGTAATATTGTGCATAATAGTTAAAATTCAATATACACACCTATTCATGATTTCGTGTCGATATTTTTGACTTTACAAACAAAGTTGCAGAGTCAATATTTGTATCCTCAATATGTTTTTACATAAATATTTTTGTTAGTGATATTTTATCCTACAACTGTGCAGGAACTCTCAGAAGATCCGTTTTACAATTCTTCGCTTTCACAAATCCATACTCAGAGGGAGTGTAAAATATTGAACACCTCTTTTATCACCTGTGCCCTCCCGTCTGCTACTGGAATAGTATGTACCACACATACACCTTAAGGGAACATGCAACAGAGAAATAGTTAATTTCCACATTTGAAATTAGTGTGTAAGCACTATGACATTATCAAAGAGGATCTTGCTTAGATTTCACCATGAGTAATCTAATTGCAATGGGGCAATTTATTTGTGGTACATGCATGAACTTACAATAGACGTAGGGACCCAATGTACAAAGAAACAGGTTGAATATTGTTTACCAAATTTTGCAACCTCTCTCTGATTTTACGATGCAGTCTATGTATTAATCGGTCACACAACAAAATCTCCAGTCACATGTGATGGCGAAATAGCATGCCTGATGAATATTAATTAGGCAGGTTACTATTTTCGATCCGCAATGATTGACTACATACAGAGAGGTGGAGGCTTATAAGGAACAGCAGACCACAGTCGCTGTGCTTGCATTCTTAATTTTGAGACTTTTTTTTTTGGAGCAGCCCATGGTCCTTAAGCAAAAATAATGCTGCTTTTAAAACAATTGGAAATGGTTGGGTAAGCCGCATTTTCATAATACCATGAGGTTCAGTTCTCAAATGCAAAGGTGTCCCAGAGTGATACTTTCCGCTCTGAACTCGGTTACTACCTTCTTTGAGATGTTGGTAACTCATCTATCATTTGCAAGTGCAATTGAGGTTTCAAACCGGTGATACATATCATTGTGACTTGCAGTGAATATGGGGTGCCCCCTTCATGCCCATCCTAATTGCAATTTGGTTTATAAAACCCATTTTGTGAGTGGGGAAGGATTTGCTGACTCTCAAAAGTACAAAGGACAAGTACATAGATAATGTTAGTTTGCAGTTGCAAACCTTGAAACAGATTTTTCAAAGGATTGCATGGACCTAGCGACACACTGGACGATGCAAGGGCATCCACCCACTCTTTATGGTTCATTCTCTGTTTTACAGTAAACTAGTTAACCTGGAAATTCATCAACATTGTATGTTTTCCCTATAGATGCACACTGAGGAGACTATCTTGTCGTTTCCTCTTCCTAGATAAAAATAATCTGGCCTCCAATGCAGGCACCGTTCCACCATAGTTCAAGGGTGCCTGAATTTGTGCTGGACAGCACAAACTGCGCCAGCACAGGGAGAGAGAAAGAAAGCACTGTGGTAGCTATGGTGCATTCCTGTCCTCTCAATTATTGATACGTTTGCCCCACAGTAAGTTGCAATTCACAAAGGGCCTCATTATGATGGCGGTGGGACCGCCACAGTCAGGGCATCAGTAGCGGTCCCAACGCCATTGGAACATGCAAGACTGCCCACCACATTAGGATGGCGGGTGGATGAATGATGGGCGGAGAGCCTCTCTGACACAAATCTGACTGGCTCAAGGAGAATGGTCTGTAATCCCCACTATGATGGTGGTGCCTGCTCAGGCAACGCCATATGAATGACAATGCCAGTTTCCACCAGCTGTTTCATGGCAGTTTCCCCCCCATGAAAAGGCTGGAGGAAGGTGACTTAGGGGCCCCTATCGGGCCTCCTTCTCCCTTACCCAACTAACATGGGCCCTGGGGACACCTATGTTACCCCCCTACATATCCCTGCACTATGCAGAAGATTCCTGCGACATGGTGCAGGGATATCTGCGAGGTGTTTCTTTTGTACTGCGGTGTGTGCTGTAACCCTCAGCACATGCCACAAGACAAAATATATAGATTGGGACCGCCTTGAAGGTGGCAGCATCCTAATCCCTATGGTGGGACCGCCGACAGCCAGTGGGGCAGTCCCATTTCCAAAAGGAAGGTGGTCGAACAAAAAGTCCAACCGCCATCTTAATGTGGGCCAGGGATCTCAACTGCAAAAGGCACTTGCACATCTGGCCATTAGGTCTCTAAAATGAGATGTATAAATCCTGACTCAATCAAAATCACCAAACTGTCTTAGAGAAATCAATATTTAGCATTACAGAATTGTTTCTTTGAGTAGTACCAAATCATTCAATCTTTTCAGATTTCCAAATACACCATAGGACAGTGTGTAACGATCATTTAAATTTGAACACTGTCATAGCGTGTGTTATTGAGCCACAGAGCATGGATATTTCTCTTTCATGGGAAACAAACAAAAAGAACATGTGCAAAGGAAGAAACGCTCATGTTCATGTCGTCGTGAATAAATATTGTTCAGGTATGAGCATCCGAAACGCATATTTCAGTAGCTGTCCTGATCAAAACATTTACGGGTGCATGCCTTTAATATGCAATGCGCCTGACATGATCTTAATTCTTTTTAGAGCTCAAAAGCAGGTTAAAACAAATAAATTACAGTACCAATAGACAATATAGCTCATCATTAACCTGCAAAATAAAGCGACAATGTCATGAAGTTTTGGCAAACGAGTTACTCTTTCCTGAAAGGTATGGATATTTCCTGATTTAGTGTTAAGTAGCTTGGCCTCCTAAATAGAGATGTGGGGTAGTGATTCCTCACTCAAGGACACAAGTCTTGGTGATAGAGAACTGCAGTCTGACCATAGAAATGCGTACAAGGATGCAGATATAAAGGAATTGCTCTAGACCACACAGGTTTTTGATGATTGAGTTATTTCATTAGAAAACCTAGGTGGCTAACCTCTGCAAAATAAGCACAATCAACAAAGATTAAAAATGAAAAGATTGTATAGGGATGACGTGTGCTTCCCATGCAGTCTTACCACAGGATTGAACTGCACTTAAAGCAGTCGTTTCTGAAAGAATCCCTCCTCCGATTTCTGATTATGAGTATAATGTGCTTCGAGGTACTAGGTATATGTCTCATGACTCTTAGGGCTGGTCAGAGGCTTCCACACAGGCACGGCCAGGGACAGCAGCAGATCAATCCAGCAAAGTTTCAGTAGGTTACCCCCAACTGTTATTCCCCAGCAATTCTGACAGTTAGTAACACAGACCACTGCAATGTGAGTCAACACATTCCAAAAATGTTCAAAGAGCAAGAGATTTTCTCTCCAGAGGTGTTTCTGGGACTGACATCCATTAATCTCTCCCTAGATTGAAGCGTTGTGGTGGACAGACACTATGTATTGATACACTAGTAACTGTTTTAGGCAGCTGCTTTGATGGGAAACCTTAAGTGTTCCCTTCAGATAGTCCTGGAAACACAAATAGGAAGTGAACTACTACTGACTGTCCTTAAACTCCTATGAGTGCAGAATAGATTTTCCACCTTGCAATCACCATTCTAACAGCTAAGTAAAGGTCCACAAATATACAAATGTAACCTTAACAAAAGGCACAATTTAACGCTCACATAGGCATTTAACGTGTGCACAAACGTCAGTGTTCACAATTAACATAGCCAAAAGGGTGCCCATAATGTTCGTGAACATTGCAAGCGTTTTAAAAAGTAAATATCAAGGGGCCTTTTTCTACTCCAAGTGTCTGTACTTATTTTACCTAGGAAGGCATGGAGGCATCTTCCTTGGGTCAGCTAATGCCCCCAAACCTTACCAAATGCTGTGACCAGTAGGGACATATGGATATGGGATCTAGAGGGGCTGTCCTACAGACTCTATGATGCAGTGACCAAAGGAAGATCTCCCTATCCTACAGCACACCTAAAAGCAAAGGGGCAGGGGAACATACAGGGCAAAGGAAACATGGCAGGCATGCCAATGACACGGCTAAGCAGTGTCTTTGGGACTTACACCTTTATCGACAATACACTTGGTGCTATTTTGATTCCTTCCCTATTACACTCTATTCCCTCTATATATCTCTGTTACAAAGAGAAGTTACCATGAAATTTCCTAAAAGTATCCTTGTGCATGTATTGACAGCCAATGAGAAGAATGATGGCAATATCGAACATTGGTGCTCATTGAAAAGAGGCGTACCTTCACTGTACCAACTCAATGACCTCTGTCAGAATGTATTTAGTATTCATTGACCTTTTCACAAAAAAAAGATGCTAAATTAAAATTGAATCAAATTGATTATAAAAACGTTTACAGAACTAAGACAAATTATATCATCCACCACTGATTAAGCCTTCCTTTAATTTGAAATAACGTTAGCATCTTTCAGTTTACTTTGCTATTCATTTCCACAGGGTAGTGACAAACAAACATCTATAAATAATCTTGATAGCCATTTCTGTAATCAATAAAAACATAAATTAGAGATGAGAATGCATTCCTATTAAAATGAAAGGCCTCTTTAGCTTGCAAAATCACCCATCGCTTGGAGGCAGAGATTACATTGCAATGCATGGTGGGCAATGTGCCACTGCATATTCATCCCTTTCCTCTTTGAATTAATTTTGCATATCTTCTCTATGAACGTTTCTAGCTTTGCCTCTAGTAAACTAAATCATGTTGACATAAGCAATCGCCAAGGGAGACCTTCTGGGAGGAAGTGTTGCGAAAATGTCAGAGGTAGGGAAGGTGACATATTTATCTTAGGAGATGATGCGATAGATATAATTAAATCAAGACATGTAAACATTATTCTAGTGCCACAACAGTTTGTAGGATGTTGTAAGATTTGCCATATAATTTAGCCTTTGGTACACCTGATGGGCTTACCTAACACAAACATGATGGTACAACCGGATACAATTCCACAAAACAAATCTGTTTTCTCTTGTCTCAACTGCAAAGCGTTCTGCAATGCAAAAGCTAAAATACAACTTTTGGCTAAATGTTCAGAAACTAACAAAACACCCCTTCAAACCGGAGAATGTAGATGAGGAATTGGAATGTCACCTCGCAGGATGGCAATAGTTGGGTAAAATGATATAAAGGAAGGGACCAGCTTAACTATTAATCATTAAAACCCCATTTTCCAAAGAAACTGGAATTCGCAAAACGAACATTTATTTTAGTAGAAGATTCAAAATGATATATAGGTGCATTTCAATAGGCTATGACTGTGAACCAAACCCAGTCCTGGCAAAAATGTATTTATACAATATTGTGCATTACTGTCTTTCTCTCTACGCTGATGCCGTTTTGGCAGCCTTGCGCCAATGTATGCACTCTTGCAGCACGTTGCAAGGGTGCCTCCTTTGCATGCAGAATTATTTTTGTGTAGGAAGGGGCACATTCCTGCACAAAAACAATCTTAAAAGGTATTTTCCCCTTTCTATGAGTGCTGCAGAATGCAGCACACAAAGAAAGATGAAAAACGAGGAGAATTAAACATTTCTCCTCTTTACGCCTCGCCTCGTGAGGCATAAGGATATGGCGCTTCACCAGGTTTACTTGACTTTGTAGACCTGGGGCAGCATCAATTTCTATGGCTGTTGTGTGGGAAAGCCCATTGCGACTCCCATGGAATACCTACCGGTTGCAGAGTGAGGCGATGCAGATATATGCGCTGCATTGCCTTACTCATGATTCATGATCTATGAGGCCACTCAGAGCCATGCAGGGTGGCTTCGCATGGCTTCATAAATCAGATTGAGAGCCCGGTCTCATGTATGGACTACTTTACATGTTGTCAAAGTATTGTAGGGCCCCCTCATAAATAAGCTCCACACTGTGTAGCTATGATGTACCTGTGTGAACTGGGGAAAGGAACAGAGAACAGCAGATTTTCGAAAACCAGCATTCAAAGGCTCCAGACCACCAGAAAAATACCCAATGGAAAAAGGGATTTTCTAACTGTAGAACAGATACTATGTTTCGAGATGTTCATGGGAAATGATACAAATGATAAAATATTCTGACATTTCCAGAAAACTCCCGTGTATGCAAAATAAAGATGAGATTCTACTTCCACAATCGAATTTGATGCAGCAGAGAGTAGATATATTCTTGAATGTGTCCACTGCTTGGAGGTGTAGAACAAGATATTAATGCTTACTGCATTACAAGATTGATCTCCCTTTACAAGCTTCTAGAAGCCTCGGAGGGACAAAGCAAGAACAGACAATATCCACAAAAGCTCTATATCACCATTTTTTAAGTTCAAAGAGAATTTTATTGAGAGAATAAAGGTGTTAACATACAAAAGCTTTAGAGCTTCTTAGCTTTGGTTGCATGACAAGCACAAAGTTTCAAATTAGTAAGACAATAAGTCGCATATCATCGGTAAGTCAATTGTAGAAAACTCTACCTTTATTGGGCGAAGAAGCCTTAGGGCCAGATTTACTGAAGTTTCAAGCAACATTGTAAGTGAAATTGCTGAGCTGCTTTATGTGAAACGGTAAGAGCAGAGATGCACCATATCTTGCGTACTTCTGCTCCCTCCTTGCACTGGTGGACTGAATGCTGCCTAGCAGCAATGCAGGAACCCTTGCGCCATAGTGCAAGGGTGACTGTGTAACAGGCCACATTGTTTTTGTACAGTAAGCAATACCTTCTTGCACAACCATAATCTTAAGTGGTAATTTCCCTATTTCTATGTGTGATGCAGAGTGCATCACACATAGAAAGAGAAAGTAGCGAGGAGAAATAACTATTTCACTTTGTTACATCATCCTCTTGAAACATACCAATTTGGTGCAGTCCCAGGTTTACTGATTTTAGTAAATCTGGGATTGTGTCACATTTCATGGGTGGATGCACGGGTGTGCCAATGATGCACCCATGGAATACCTACAACCATGAACTGTTATGCAATGCAGCACATGCTACATATTTGCATTACAATTCTTTACAAAGTCACACAAGGTGGCGCTAATCGCTCCTTGCATGGTTCAGTAAACTTAAGGACTTATGTTGCCTTGCATCAACTTCTGTTATGCAAGGATATTGCAAATACTTAATATATCTGGGCACACTGTGCGCTACATGGCACTTTAAAAAATGATATTTTTTTGCATTTTTCGAAACATCCACAAAACATTTTGATTACCTAAATTGCAAATGCCAAAGCCTACATGCATAGGAAATGGCTTTTTTCAATTAGCAAATGGGCCGATTCTGTGAAACGGCCTGTTTGCAAATGAGAAAAGGCTTGATGCATGTGCCCCTAAGTTTACAATTTAGTTAAAACGAACAATAACGTTAATCAGGAATGAGGATCAGAAATTTCAGACCACTCTCTGGGATCACTGGGCTGGATGGGCTGCTTGACCTTAGCTTTGGGGACTGGGGTAATTTGCCTCCAATGTCCTGGGATCTTACTATTGCTCTTCAAACTAGACCAAGTAAAACCCCATCTGAAAGAGAAGGTTATTTATAGTTTCCTTACCTTAGAATTACCCCTAGGTTTCAGTCTGGAGAATTTTGTCTTAGTAGTACCCTTGCGCATCAGTAGGTGGCGTTGGTTGACTCCGCAGCTGTCGTCCGTATTGTGCTTGGCGGGAAGACTTTGCAGTGCCTACTTAGAAGCATTAGATGGTGGTGGTCGCAGCTCGTCTGTGCAGATTAGGGTTTCCAGTCTTCCCCTATCTCGATGACTGGCAGTTGAAGGCGGGTTCGCCCCAGGCGGTCCACTCTCCCCTCCAGACTACCGCGGACCTCCTGCACAAGCTGGGGTTCACTATAAACGTGCTGAAGTCACACCTTACTCTCTCTCCGACACTCCCTTTCAACTAAGGTGTTCTGGACCCTGTGCAGTTTTGGGTCTATCCTCCCGAGTAGCGAGTCCTGGATATTTGGGCTATATTACCAATGTTTAAGCCTCTATCCCGGATTTCGGTGAGAATGACCCTGAAGCTGCTGGGCCTCTTGGCCTCCTGCATCCTGTTTGTGGAGCATGCCAGGTAGCATATGTAGGCTTTGCAGTGGGACACGGACTTCTAGTGGACTCAGCATCAGGGGAATCTTTCAGACTACATCCAGATCTCAGAGGGAACTGCACAAGACCTGCAATGGCAGATAACGGACCAGGATTGAGTCAGATGCAGATCCTTTTCCCTTTACTAACCAGAACTCATGGTGGTGACCTACGCATCCCTCCTGGAATGGGGCTGCCATCTGGGAGAGGAGATGATCAGAGGAGTCTGGTCTCCAGCAGAGTCCAAGCCCCACATCAACCTGTTGGAGCTTCGGGTGAACCGCTTGGCACTGAAGGCATTCCTTCCTGCCTCAAGGGGAAGGTAGTGCAGGTTCACAGACAGTACCACCGCCATGTGGTACTGCAACAAACAAGGCTCTTGGCCTTTGGACATGGCTGGAACATCAGGGCAAGACCCTGGTGGTTCAACACCTGGAAGGTTCCCAGAATGCCGGACCGTACAAACTCATCCGTCAGAGCCTGGTAGATCACGAATAGCATCTTCACTCAGAAGTGGTGCAAGGTCTATTTCAGTGGTGGGGAGAGCCTTGGTTAGATATGTTCACCACTGAAGAGAAAAATATAACTGCTTTATTTAAAGGCAGTCCCAGACATGGAGGTCTGCTGACCCCAGCAAGCCACCATCCCTGGGAGTGCTAGCCATTCCCAATGGGGTCGCAAATTGCGACCGCCTCATTATTATGCATGAGGCATGCAATTTGCGACCCTTTTGGGAAACGCAAACAGTGTCTCAGACACTGTTGTGCATCCCAATTGGCGAGTCGCTAATTGTGAGTCGCAAATGCAACGCAATTTGCGACTCACTAATTGGTGCATCGTACATCTGGCCACAAGCTTTCTGTGGGTAATTTAGTAATGGTGGTGGGAGTTTGGGGTAAAGGATGAATGAGGTCTGGGCCTAGTGGGGTTGAAAGCTTCTATGTATGGGTTTTCTGAAACAAATGTTTTAAGATGGAGTTTTCTAGAGAACCATAATAATTATAAATGCATGTTAAAGAAATCTTTTTTTCAGTAAGGACAAAAGATACTTCCTGACATAGTATGCAAATCTCAGTAGTAGTATCACAATGGGTATCGTGTCCCTTGTGGGGTTAATCATCCTATTTATTGTTGTGGACACCACTTATAAAATGTGCATCTTTTTTTGTCTCTCGAATGGTGGACGTTTTGTAGCTGACTACTGCCTTGTCCTCTCCAAAGACTCTAATTGTTTTTGCCTAAAAAGGAGGAGTGATACCCAAAAGGAGGCTTAACTATTCTGGTGTTTTTTATTTGATCTGAGTTCTTCTGAATAACTACCAGTAATGTATCAGCCTCCAAGATTTTCTTTCCAAAATCAGAAATAGCTTTTGAATTCCATGTTACTGTGCTCAAATACTGTGTTGATTTCAAGTGCCAGCTAATGTCTAGCGCAAGTAGTAGTTAAATGATGAAGGGGCACATGCATCATTCTAAATACCGGTCACAAGGGAGCAGAGTCACAGAATCTGCCCCTTTGCGACTGGTATTTTTGCATTTTGGATGCATCACCCAAATGCAAATTTGCAATTTAAGTAATTGCTAAATTTGCGATTACTTAAATTGCAAATGCATTTAGGGAATCGCAAATTGCGATTCCCTAAATGCAATCCATGATGCAATTTTAAATTGCGATTTCACAATTAAGGATCGCAAATTACCATCAATTTAAACTTGATGGTAATTTGCGAAAACTTTGAAAAATGCACTAAAGTGCATTTTTCAAAGTTCCATGCTACATACACACATATGCCCCTGGGCCAGAAGTATGCGAAACTTGTGGTCACATGGCAATCTCAAGGGTGCATCAGGGTGTCCTTTTGGCACCCTTGCACCCTTGAAATTGAATGCGCAATTTGCAAGTATCTATTTGGTACTCCCAAATTGCACATGTAATTCACATTCATTCCTAAGGGCCTCTAGGCCCATAGGAATGAATGGGAAGCTATTCCTTAATTGTGATTCGCAATGTGCAAGTCGCAATAAAGGAATGTGTAGGAATCACAATTGTTTCTGTGATTCCTACATGCATAAGTAATTGTGATTCCTAAATTGCAATTTCTTAAAAATCGCAATTTCGGAATCGCACTTTGATGCATGTGGCACTAAATCCATTGTGGAATTTGAGGTAATTGTTAAAATTATAGTGGCACTTGGATGCCGAGTAGAATGACATCAGATATTAAATATTAGGTCCCCACACATGCATGTAAGGGGTGAGGACATGTTTTTGTGAGCCATGTTTCCAATTTGTCAAGGAATGATTGGGCCTTACTAACTACTGGTGAGGGTGCTGAAGGCCCTATTACTGAAGGGACACCTATGATTTTCACAATGTATTCCATAGACTATGTAGGAATATCTCTGTCACTCATATATCGAGTACTATAAACTGTGGAAAGCTCACGCAGTCTAGTAGCTGCACAAATGTAGTTTAAAAGAAACAGGGTCTTTCTTAAGAAAAACAGCTAGAACCAGTGGTGCAACCGAAGTAGAACAAACGTTACATGTGGAAAAAATATATATGAACATACTTCAATGATCATGATATGTCAATAAAACATGAATGAAAAAGAGAACCAACAAACTTTTCTAGTCCCAGCTTTTTACTGTTTACCAAAGTACTCAGGGGCTTATTTATGAAAGCCCTGTGTCATTTTTGCATCACGAAAAGTGGTACATGCATGACACAGGGCTTTCATAAAGATTTATGAAGCCACACAAAGCCACCCTGCTTGGCTTTGAGTGGCCTTATGAATCATGAGTAAGGTGGCGCTGCACAAATCGCTGAGTCATCTTACTCCACCTCTGAGAGTCGTTCCATTAGCATTGCCGTGGGTTCTGCCACACAACACCCAAGGAATTTGACGCTTGTTTTTCCTTCTTTCCATGTGTTCTGCATTCCGCAGCACATTTAGAAAGAGGACAATGCCTCTTAGGATTGTTTTTGTGCAGGAAGGTGCACAAAAGCAATCTTGCCTGCAACAGAGGCACCCTTGCACCATTGTACAAGGGTGCCTACATTGGTGTTAGGCTGCCAAAACGGCGCCAGCGCAGACAAAAAGGCAAGGACCCATATTGCTTAAATGCTGTGCATTCCTGCCCTTTAACTTTGGTAAAGGGCAGAGTAGCAGGGTCTCTTGCTGCGCTGACCTATGCCAAAATGCCATATATGAGACCCACAGTGCTCAAGCACAAACTGAAAGAATAAGAAGACAATAAGTGTGTATTTAAAAAGCAGGCAATGGAACAATGATCATTAGTTAGGGAATAACATTGTTTCTTATCAAATAGTGTGTCAGTGAAAGAAGTATTTGTAATGTTCCAATTTTTGTGTTTGTTGATGGAGTTTTGACTGATTGCGGTTAATGGGTCATTTTCAAAACAATAATATATGTGAAAAGAAGTGCCATGTACTGTGACCAAAAAGTGCCGTGATCAGAAGTATTGCTATGCAAAGTTTGTAGAGGAATGAAAGTATGTCATACAATTTCAGGCTACTTACTGAATCGGTGTGAGCAGATTCTATCTGAAAGGGGGGTGGGAATTGCACCAAATCTTTTGACAGTAGATGGATGTCACATAGACCTACACCTTGAGTGCATATGTCTCTAATATTGTTTTCCCAATGTTTGTGATTGGTAGCTAAAGGCAGGTGGGTCCAAATATGAAAAATTGAAAATGGCCAGCATGTGCTGGATGAATACTTCAAGGCCTGTATTACAATGGGCTTTTCTTGCGCATTGCTGAGCCCATCACCAGTTTTCTGCACCTGCAGGTTATACAATTCCTTCATGTAACTGGAAATTTCTCAGAGTTAGCGCTTTATTTTCAGAGAATACAACTCAAACACAGAAAAGGGTAAACCTTGTTCACTACTTCCAAGCAAAACTGTCTGCAAATAAAGCAATTGGGTGCATATTATCAAGAAACGGCGTTAAAATTATCGCTGCTTTAGCGGCAGGAAACTGAAAGAAAAAGAGGCGATAATGGGCTTGATAATATGCCCTTGTGCATTCCATAGAAGCCCATGTTCTGGTGTGAACATGGGCTTTTATTGGAATTCTCAAGGGCATATTATCAAGCCCATTATTGCCGCTTTGGCGGCAGTTTCCTGCATAAAATTAAAGATGGATAACAGTGATTTTACGGGGATATTTTTCACTGAAGCTTTCTGAGTGACGTCACATAGACAACGAGAGCGGAGCTCAAGTTGTCTAAGATGTCATGCCGAACCCCGAGGTGAATAACATCCCGGTAATTCACTTTTTTACCCACCTAAAATTTTATGTTATGTATGGTCCCCAAAATCATCTGCCCCTGCCTTCAACTGGCACACAGGCAGAGAATGGGAGAGCTATGCATAAAATGCCCTCTCCTTCCTGACGCAAATGTGAAAAATAAATATCTTGCATGATTTTGTTAACCAAAACCCGCTACCTTCCCTGCCTTCCTTTCCCCTCCTGCAGCTGTGCTTTCTGCTTTCAGTCAAAGGAGAAAAGCGGAGCTGCGCTGACAGGCTGTCATGGAGCCCTGTCAACCTCACCTGGAATGCCTTGATGGATTCACAACAGTTAATACCAGTTTTGTTATCAACTGCTGTGATGTCATTGCATGGAGTTATGACTTTCTGAAACTGAAATAAACTATGAAGGCTCTCTATCTGAGTCATACATAACACTAATATTGGTAGTTCAGGGCGAATTTCAATGATTATAATTAGCTCTTAATGAAGGATAGGTTGGAGGACCCTGGGCTAAACCATCCGACTGCCATGGCTAGGTTTCCATAACACTCCCTTTCCAGCCCCCTGCTAATCTAATTACTGGTGCTCCTGCCTATCTGAGGTGGCAGAATGTGAGGGTGACCCTTTGTCCTGTCCTAACTGCCATTCCCTCTTTGAAGACCAGTTTGACTACTCCTCATGCTTTTTGCTCTGCAGCTGCAATTCTCCCCCTACCAGAGCCTTTCTTTGTCTCAGCTCAGGCCATTTCACACCTCATTAAGACAGCTTGGCTCAGTCTGGCAGAGGCTAGCCAATCAGAGAAGGGCTGCTGGAAAGCTGGATTTTGGCTCATCAGAAAAGCAGGTTCTATAACTTATTTTCCACAAATGTAAACGTGACAAGTTGTTGGATGTATTCTAACTATCCTTTTGATACTTTGAAGTATATTTTAACCTCACTTCTATCAATAGTTATACTTTAATAAAGTATTCCCATGTTACCCTATGGAGCCATTGTGGGACAATGGGAATAAATAAAATTGGCAGTGTTTTGCTCACCAGGGCATATACAACATCCTTTATAATGTCTCTGCTTATAGTTACAAGGTGCCTTACCACTGGGGTGCCTAAGAGAGACCTACGGGGTCATTTGAGACTTTAGAATTATATTTAATTCCAAATTCGAGTTTGCATCAAATATGATTTTAAAAGCATCATGGAATCGTTTTGTGCCAGAGGTCCGCTACCCGGTACCGTGTGAGAAGTCGGGAGGCTGTTCTTCAGCCATGAACACATTCTAGAGTGCATAATCTGAACCCGGATGTGCAGGCGCTTATTTACATTACCCAGAAGGATAGCCCTTGACTTGTTGTTTTCTACGCCCTCTGGCACAAAACGATTTCCTAACACTATTTTAGTATCAGCTACGAGTTGTAGTCAACTATCTTTACACTGGTTCCTGATTATTATTTCTGCCTTTTGTCAAGCCCGGCCGGGTTGGAATTATCACCGGCCTTTTGCCCTGAAGAAGTCGCGGAGCATTACTCCATTAAGCGACGAAACACGTGTCGGCTGCCTTGTTCTACATACCCTTACTGTTGAAACAGAATAAAAAGAATCTAGCTTAATGAATTTGAATCACAACAACACTTGTTTCCTTCCATCTGAACGTGACCTTTTTGTGTTCTTCAAACTGGCTGTTCACATGAACTTTACTTTCTTTTATGTGTGCTTAGGCATTTCTGTTGTTATTTGCTTGGTGTGATTTGTTCCACATCTATTCAAGGGGTATAGGGCTCATCCCCTTGCCTAGTTAGCACCATATTGTATCTCCATGCTTCTCTTATCATACTCAATAACGTCCAATAGCTGAGCGCCGAACCATTCTGTGAACTAAAAACCCTTCCCGGGTGTATTATCTGGTTAGCAGAGCCCAGGGCACTTTCAGAGTCATTTATTTATTTATTTACTGACATTTATAGAGCGCGAACGATTACCCTTGGGTGTCTCGGCGCTAGACTGCAGTAATGTCTCTCCTTAGAGGTGAGTCACGAGGGTTGGTATACTATATTATTGGTTGAATAACCACGTCTTCAGACTTTACCAGCAACACCGATCAAAAATGGGGATGATCAGGGCAAAAATTATGACTTTCTGACAGATTGATTTAAGGTTGCTCCCTTACAAAGGGTGCAGATTTCATATCTACTAGAAATTAAGTTGCATATGTATTATACCTATAAAATGGTCCCACAATATCATCTTCATCATCATCCTCATCATCCAAACATTAAAAAAGACATTTTCAAAAAATTAAACTCTGTACACAGTAAAGGTGTTATGCAAATTGCACTTAAGTATTACGAAAATTTGTTTTGAAAGAAAAACATTGTTAAGATTTGTACTGGCGAATGAGCAATGTGTATTGAAACAAATCTCATGCAATAAGTTTTTATTTATACGGGCATCCCCAAGGAAACAAGTCCACTGAACTGTTCACGCAACTGTCCACACTGTCAGCAGAAGAAAAGTCACATGCCTTCAGTGGGAGCATTGACCCACCTGCCAGTTAAGACAGTCAAGACGAAACACTAGGAACATACGTTTTTTCTGGCATCACCCCATTCACTCTCACAGGTACAATCAATATTACTGCATCCCGTAGTGTTCTGCCTCCAACTCCATCCACCACCAGTAGGAGAACCCCATTGCTCTGGTCCATGACCACCACCATCTGCACTGTGATCAAAACCTGTCTTGCCTTGTTTCACAACATGGAAAAAAGCAACATCTTTGATGGCAAGATAAGGTACACATGTGGCCATAACTAAAGGGTCATAAGGCTATTCACAAGCAACTGACACAAAACCCACTGTTGAGAGGGAGCAGAAGGGACATTTAAAAATGACAATGAATGATAATATGCCCTTGTGAATTCCCATAGAAGCCCAGGTTCTGGTGTTAACCTGGGCTTCTATGGGAATTCAGTAGGGCATATTATCAAGCCTGTTATCGCCGCTTTAGCGGCTGTTTCCTGCTGATAAAAGCGGCGCTAATGTATCGCCCTTTCTTGATAATATTGCCCCACATTTGTTAGGTATATTTTACAAACACCCATAAAAGTTGACATCATACAATGACCAATTGTTGGAATACAGCATTTATAAGTACCTGCAACAGGGTCAAAGTTTATTGATAGATCAAAAATGCAATTTAATCACCAACATGTACACAATGGCACCATAAATACATCATATTAATTTGTTACAATTATTAGAGAATATAAAAACCAGTGCATAGAGAGTTGAAAAGTAAAATTATTAGATTAAAAACAGCAAATCTTTCCCATACATCTCAGACCAGCTACATAAAGAAATTGTTGAAGCTGCAACCACAACCACAGACGAAGGATCACTCCTGCAGATTCTAAGGGCATTAATATGATTTGTCAAGGATAATCACCTGCTGAAGAGAAAAATCCACCTACTTCTGGGGTTGACATATTTAGGCCAAAAAAATATCAGTTGTTCCTCTGCTTCCTCAAGAGAAGTGCAACAGCTGCAATGTGTTGGCCCAGGCTTAGAGGAATACCATGATGTATAAACAGCAATTGGCAAAGTCCCATATCTAAACTGCAGTACCAGCGTGCACATGCACACTGGGCAAATGTAATTGAGGAATTCCTCTGCTTTAGCCACAGGTTTATGCATTAGAGAGAACATGGTAAGTCTCCCCCTACTAGACTGATCATTTTGGGCAGCAATCTCTCAAAATCTTGATTTAACCATTTGGGTAGCATTAGCTGGGATGAACGAGGGGTCTTCCCAAAAATTAGCTAGACCCAGCCTCATCCATGCTCTTTTTTGCATAATTCAGCTACTTAATCTTATTGGAAGATTGAAGTGTGATGATATCAGGCCTGATCTAAAGTCTTGCAAATCTCTGGTGGCCCATAGCCGTCAAATCGGTGACAGAGTCGATGCCAAGATCAATCACTAATGGCACTAAGGGGGTTTCTTTCCCTAGCCCCACGAGGGCTCTAATAAAATTGTTTTTTTTCTGATTCCCCGAGTGCCCAATTGCAGTTGCCCCATAACTCAGCCCCGCCTATTGCCGCCCCTTACACCTGCATTTTATGGATTATTGTTGTGGGAAGAATTGGAACTCAAGAAGAATTTTTGGCCTGCCCTGTCCTGTGGGTTACCATGTGTGAGCTTTTAGAAAACTGTGGTGCCCAGTGCTAACGTGCATGTGCTTCTCCCCTAAAAAGTGGCGACATTGGTATATCCCTGATTGGCTTATTTTGTTTACCTGTAAGTCCAGTGTAAAGTGATATAACATATCCCATACCCTTTTAATCTAAATGCAACTGGTGGGCCTGCAACACTGGTTGTGACATTCACACAAGTAGCTTTTCATGCCTCTCTCTGGACTGCCATTGCAGGGCCTCTGTGTTTGCTACCACTTGGACTTAGCATTTAAAACTACTTCCCAAGTCTTACACACCCCTTCTATTACACATCGGTCACCCCTAAGGTAGGCCAATGCGCAAGGTGCTGTGTAACTAAAAGGTAGGACATGTACTTTTACGTTTTATATGTCCTCGTAGTGACAAACGGCTAACTTTGTTTTTCCACTACTGTGAGGCCTACTCCTCTCCAAAGGTGGGCAGAATTCACGGAGGTTCGCTACGGGGAATCCAGTGGAGTTTGGCGCCGCCAACACCAACATGACCAGGGGGACTTCGGGGGGACTTGGGGGGACTTGCATCTCCTCTGCGGGCCCCACTTAGTCTAGAATTGTTATTTGCTTATATCTCGTGACATTAGCTGCAGGGTTAGACATTGCACTCACTTCAGGTCCGCCATACAGGACTACTTTGACACTATCGTTGGCTCAGTAGATTCCCCTTCCACGCTGTGAGATCCGTTTAAGGCTGTCATCAGGGGCAAATTAATCGCCACGCAAAAGACATTCTGCACTAGTTGAGGAACCATCTGAGGCGGCTTGAACTGGAGATACGCTTGCTCGAATCTGAATTTTTTGGTTCCAGTCATCTCACGGTCCTCGTACAGATTAAGGCTAAAATAGCGGAGTTTGAGAAGGCAGTGCACAGAAACGCATTACTTAGGGCGGGAGGCTTGTGCCCACCAGTACGGTGAGGTTGACCGGGCATGCAAAACCCTTGCGGGTCTACTTAAAAAGCCATTGGCAAATGACCATATAAGCGAGCTGCGCCTGGATGAGGACACGGTCCCGGTCGGGCAGGTATCAGTTCAAGCTGAAATGACCAAACATTCTTCACAACAGCTGGAGGCACTTCCCGAACTGCACCTCTTCTTTGACTCCATTGTATTAGTATGGCTCAGTGATGCAAATCGAAAGTATCTGGACGAGCCTTACATGGAAGAGGAGGCGATTAGGGTCATCTGGGCCATGCCGGGGGACAAGGCGCCGGGGCTGGACGGATTGACCCCTGCCTTCTACAAGGAGTTTGTGCCGCTTCTTGCACCCCACCTCCTCAACTTGTATGAGGACTCACTCGAACGGGACGCACTCCCGCGGTCCCTCCATGAGGCACTGATAATGACCATCCTTAAACCGGACAAGGACCCGATACTTTGTGATTCCTACAGGCTACTATCGATGATCAACGTGGATAATAAAATCCACGCTAAGTTGTTAGCTATGTGGCTGCTTCCCCTGCTCCCCATGATACTTAGGCCCGACCAATGTGGCTTCGTTCCTGGCAGGAGCACTGCCCATAACCTCTATACCCTCTTTGCGGTAATGCAGGAGGTGAATCCCTCCCTCCCCGCAGCAGCCGTATTTCTGGACGCAACCAAGACATTCAATGCGCTCTACTGGCCCTATCTGTTTTCACTTCTGGCCCGTATCGGCGTGAGCCCTGCCTTTCTCTAAAAGATTGCATTATTATACTCCTCCCTGACTGCCAGGCTGTTGATTAACGGGGTTATCTCTCCTCAGTTTGTTGTGGCTCAAGGTACGAGACAGGGTTGTCCACTATCATGCCTTCTCTTTGCCATAGCCATGGAGCCACTGGCAGCCAAATTGCAGCAGAATCATACCCGGAGGGGACTCGATTTACTACCTGGGGTAATCCTGGTGTCAATGTACATGGATGATGTGACTCTCTACGTCAATCACCTGGAGACCAATCTTGACCCGGTTATATGTGAAATCAGCAGATTCAGTGGACTTTCAGTTGTCAATGTTAATTGGGGGAAATCTATCATTTTTCCACTCACTGCGGCTACAGTCATATTCCAGTCCTAATTCCCTCTTAAATGGGCGGTCTCCCCAGTGAAGTACCTTGGCATCTGAATTAGAAGGGATCATGAGGAGCTGTGGAGATGCAACTACGGCAAGCTCATGGAACGGTTGGAGAGTCAATTACCCCATTGGAGAGCGCTCCCTCTACCCCTGGCTGGTCGGATAGCCATTGCCAAAATCGTGGTGCTACCAACATTCCTCTATGTATTTGTGAATCTCCCGCTCCCCTCACCTCCAAATTCAAGAGAAGGCTAAGCTCGAACCTGATTAACCTCGCATGGGCTGGCAGGCAACCTCGTGTAACCTGGGAGGCCCTCACGCTTCCGTGTGAGCAGGGTGGCCTGGGGGCGACTGACATGGAATTGTACCACAGCTGTGCGCAGGCTCATTTCGGGTTTCATTGGATTTACCCAACTCAATTCATGGCACACACTGCACCTGAAAGTGACCAAGCAGACTAAGTTCTGCTACGCATGACATTGTTTCGTCCACAGCGCCGCCCGTGGCCTGGGATTGACACAGTAGGGTGCACAGTTTGGCATGACCGCAACTTTGCCGTAGATCATGTCTGCCGCTCACAAGACACCCAGCATTGCCATTCAAGACTGACACAAGGTTTGCCAGTGACTCAGCAAGCTCCAGTTACATACGCTGGGACATGCTTTCCAGGAAGACATCTTCATCGATCTAGATACCGCATTAGGAGAAGTTCACACTGGCCTCCTTGACAGAATGACCTACTTCCAATTGCGGGCAGCGAATCAAGCTCAATATCCCTCATTCCTGATGGCGCCCCCAACTTTCCAAGTTCTGGAAGCATTTTTAACGAATCCTTCAACCCGCAAACTTATTTCATGTATTTACTGTGGCATGCAGCGCAAATCTCCAATCTGCGTAACCCCTGTCTAGCGCGAATGGAAGGCAAGCTTGGGAACTCCATTTGGGAAAGGGGTATGGGCCTACTGCTGTGCACAGTCAAGAGATATGTCACCCAATTATAGATTGCGGCAAATCCATTTCAAATACCTTCACAGGCTATATAGGACTCCTGTATTGCTGTGTAAAGTGGGATTGAGTTCAGATGCGAGATGCGTAGGCTGCGGTATGCCTGAGGCCTCCTTCATGCACTTGGCCTGGGAATGCTTGGACGTAGCGAAATATTGGACTTGCGTTTTTGATGCGCTGGATGAAATGTTGGAATGCAGGCTGGAGCGATCTCCGCTTATTGCTTTGCTAGGATATGTCAGGGACCTCCCGGCAGACATTAGGAGACTGGCTGCCATAATGCTGCTATTAGCCAAGAGGCAGGTGGCTATCTGCTGGGGTTGTAAGCGTATACCGCTTAGGGATGACTGGCTTTGGGACACTGCTTCCTGCCAAAACCAATTGTCAGAATTCTGGGAACTCATGCCGACACAGGCTACGGATTAACGATGTGATCTCCCCTCTGATTGCTGTGGCACAACATCTGGGAACCTCTGCAAAGTTTTCTATGAACTCATTCTGTTGACCGCGCAAATGCCCCAGCGCCTGCGGTGTAAACGGCCACTATGATGCATGCGCTACTATCGGGGGACAGCTCTACACATCGGAGTGCCTCTCTCCCTAATTTGACCAGAGAGACACCCCTTCCCCCCTTTTTCCCCTTCCCGCTCCCATTTCTTTTCCCCCTCCCCATGCTGATCTATGCTCTGATCCCTTTCTCCATTCTATCTTCTTTCCTTCTCTCTTTTGGTTGACCAGCGACTGCTGCCTTCCGAGCTGATGCACAGACTGGCAAGAATATGTGCCACTACAGAACTTTGCACGTATGGCTGGACTACCAACTATCGTAATTTGATAACTGTGCAGGTGAATATATACATGAGCAGATCTACCTTTATATGAATCTCCATATCCCCTCCCCCAGGACAGCATGTTGCAGTTTCGTACTTGCTAAAAATCTATAAATACAATTTAAAAAAATGAATAAATGGGCATCCCACTCACAAGGCAGATGACTCCGCTAGGATCCTAGGGTTTCTGCCACCAGCACTAACTAGATGCCAGAACATTTTCTGGTCGTTGGCCGACACTGACTCTAGGAGATGAGCTCACATTTTATACTTCTTGCCAGCTTTTGCTTGCCTTATTTTAAGCCTATACTGAGCTCTATATACCCTGATCTCCTGGTTGTTTCCATTTTTAATTGCCTTTAGTAGGATATTCTTAGCCTTTCTGCAGGATTGGGTTAACCTCGCATTTGCGTTGCTCTCTCTCACAGCTTTAGTTGGCCCAGCAAGAAAAAAATCTGAGCCTGACAAAAGTTTATCATGTCCAGCAATGATTACTTCACTATTCACCCAATTATTGAGCATGACCTCCATCTGTGCAGAAAGGACCTGCTCATTATAGCATTCGGAGAGGAGATCACTGTCTTCCCCTTCACATTTCTAAGGTTATAGGAGACCTTCAACTGATGCTCATACATTCCTGTTGAATTCAAAGGGACTGACGATAGCAGCTGTCAATTACATAATACTAGGTGATTATTGTCGCTCTTATCCCGTGCTATTACTGCGATGTCCTCCATTTGTCCCATAGCCTAATGTCTAGGAGAATGTAGTCAATAAAGCTTGTGTATGTCCCATGTCTAAATGTAGAGACAGATATGGCATTGGAGAGCAAACGTCTCTTATACACTTGCAACCCATAGACTAAAGTAATATCCCTTACAAGAAGGGCAGCCCTTGATAAATTACTCCTCAGTGGTGATGTTAGCTCCGGCAGACGCCATGTTCGATCCTCTTCATAGGATAATTCCTATCTTATGGTGTTACGCTCATATGTAAGTTTTTAGAGCCCCCACTACAATGAGGTAATATGAACCTGAGTGGCCAGCCAAAATCTCGTCCAATAGATGGAGAGCTGATGATTCACAGCATTTCCCAAAGCGTTGATTGTAAATATTTGTTAACAAAGAGGCATACCCTTCGAAAAAAGAAAAAAGATTAACCCTTGGATGTCATAGGATCCTGCGTGGAGTTCAGTTACTGAACAGGAGGGTTATGTTCTCATCCAAGTGAGAAGCTCACTCAATAAATGCCCAGCTGAGGATATACTAGCTGGGATTCAAAAACATTTGAAACCACACCTAAATATATGGTCTATAGCCCAGGACCCCTAAAAAAGGCGTATTAGATGCTTATCAATGAACTACCCCATACACAAGTAGCAAGCTTGGACCTGATCCCTGCGATGTCCCAGCTAAGAATGCCTGCATAATTGAATGATGGAGTAATAGAAGGAACACTGATGTCCAAGAAGGATGGTGATCGTTGTAGGCTAGAGGACGTAGCCAAGGAAGGTTCCCCAGTGTATCGTTGTGTAGGAACTGGCAGTAGATAGCATGGAGTTGGCTACATCATCAGTGGGTGTCACTGGTAGCAAGAACCGTGAATATATATAGGCATGGGGGGGTGGTTAAGGAACTAGGGGGCATATTATCAAGAATGGTAGTAAAATTATCACCGCTTTAGCAGCAGGAAACTGCCACTAAAGAGGCGATAAGGGGCTTGATAATATGCCCATGAGAATTCCAATAGAAGCCCATGTTCACACCAGAACATGGGCTTCTATGGAATTCACAAGGGCATTTTATCAAGCCCATTATCGCCGCTTTAGCTGCAGTTTTCTGCCGCTGAAGCAGCGATAATTTTAAAGCCGTTTCTTGATAATATGCCCCTAAAGTTGTTAGATCCAAGGTTTGGGTAGTCTGTCTATGGGCTACAAGAGTATTCAGAGAGCTCAATCTGATGTCAATCCACCTATGTCAGGGAATAAAGGGCCTCGGTATGGCCTCGCACTTGCATTTGAAAAATGGGTATGCATAAGACTTTATTTCATAATGAATTAGCCCATGAAACAATTAAAATATCATAATTATGCATACAATATTTCAAAATGTATAATAAATCACCTACGATTATTTTAAAGAAATTGACAACAGTGATAGTCTAACTTGAACAAACAATTTATACATTCTTCATGAGTCTTTAAGTTTCAAGTTTAGTTTATTAATTTGTCAAACGTCTCCAGTGATGGGACTAGAGAAACTAATCAAGTAACACTAATCGTCACAGTACAAATATAAATACAATTTATAACATTAACCATTATAAGAGAAGACTGTAAAACTATAAAGGTTCTACTTGAAGTATTTACCCTTGAAATATCCATCAAAGGGTTACATACAAAACTCATTGTTTGTTTCACATTACATTTTCTATTAAATATAACATTGTTCGTAGAAAGTGACGTCTGAAACCATAAAACGGAGGCAAACTAAAATGTTTAAACTGCTGTTGTCCTGGAACACAATAGGGACAATACTTAATTTCGGCCAATATCGGGATACCATATGTACAAATGAATATTGAAATGCAAACCATCTGGATTGAGATTTACAACAAATCTACTTAATTGGTGAACCCTAAGAATAAACAAATATTGTTATATTTTCTTGAATTCCATGCTTTCAATTAGTGTAGCAAATGCAGTATTCTGATAAACAATGCTTTTTGTAATATTTTGTTATTATGCATGAATTGACATTAATGAAAAAGAAAAGCTGGGCTGCTACCCAGATGGTTAAAAGCAATAGAGATATTTTTATGAGAGTCAAATTGTGGTCCGCTGTATACCACAGTTCTTATCTTACATAATTATGCTTTCATGGTTAAGTGTTCAATATGAGTGGTAATACTTAGCACTTTCCACATATAATATCTCAAGTATCAGATTTTGCCAGCAAACGTATTAAACACCATAACATTGATTTTGTCTTTATTAATTGTTAAGTAATGTATTTGAGAGTAAGAACCTGATTTAAAGTGCGCAGTATGACATTTACTCCAACAGAGAGACAGTTTGTCGTCTTGACAGAGTACCTATACTGCGCATTTAGAGATGTCATCTGGCCCTGCGGCCATCTCCTAACAGTAGAAGAACTGCTGCGATGGCAATTCCTGACAATGTGTTAAACGTTGATGAACGGCTTTGTCAAACATGATGGCCACCTGTCAAACTTTTAACAGGTATTTGCTCTTGCATAGTGGAATTTATTTTAGGAAAGCAAAAACTAATGACCCCCCTACACCATAAGAGTTTTTTCTATGGTTTGGGCATCATTATTTTTTTTACTGTCGCTCACCAAGACGTTTGTACCTGGTGTTGATGAACAGCATATAAAACATATAACACTGTCCGCTCTAAACTGTGCAGACAGTGTTATTTGTAAATCTCTTTACTTCATTGGGGTGACAGAGGCATATGTCAGCGATGGAGATAGAGCAGGCTCCATCCAGGGCCTTTTTTTTTGGTCAGTAAGACTGGAGGGAAGAATTTCAGATTTTCCAACACTCACGCTGGCATATTATGTTAACCATTGTATGAGTAGCAGCGCATGAGGGGGGCTTAGGAACAGTGGAAAGGGAAAGGAGTGTGGATTGTGAGGGGTACTTAAAACACAGGATTTCATAAAAGAACCATGTTTTAAGATCTTCAAAGCAGTGATAAGTATGTGTGTGTATGTATTTTTTTCTGCGTGAGTGTGAAATCCCAGGGGAAACCAAACATATATCTTACCATATCTGACTGAAACCTCCTGTATCCAACTATTTATATAATAATACCTTTATAAAGGGGGGGGTAAACCCCCAAACATTCCCCTGGAAGGTACGTCCCTGACTGCACTGCTAACATACTAAAGTCTACCTGGCTGTTGGGTGGAGCAAGGGTTTGGCAGAGTGGGTACAAAAGCTAAACTCTGTATCAGGCCCTCATCAATACATTTAATCTCTTCTGCAGTGTTGTACGGCTTAAAATTTCTCAGTCGGAACGGTGCACTTGTTTAACAACATAGAGGTTGGGATGGCACCAGACTAATTCTATGCATCTCCTCAGGATATGTTGGCCTATGTCCTGCTAGCACAGAGTGCTTCTTCAAGTACCCCTAAACCTTAGAGGGTAACCGATGGATGTGGCAACCTCACAACATGACAACCTTGACTCAAGAAGGAATCGTGGTAACAGATCTAGACCATTATCGCTCAGTTACTCGTGCATACTCAGAGAGATACACAAGAAATATACAACAAGGCGTTTCAATATACATTGAGCCACTGTGACTTTAGTGTAAAAATGATATGTGCTGCAATTACCAATAGACAGAAGCAGATGAGAGTGATTAGCAATATGAGAACAGTGAAAAGGATAAACAATTCCACCATTGCGGCGGGCAGTGCTGAAAGCACCGCCCGCCGCAATGCTAAAACTGCACGTCACGCACTTCAATGCACAACGTGGCAGGCACCGTGCGGTGCTTGCCACGTTGTGCATTGAAGTGCAGGGGGTACCATAGGTACCCCCCATGTGCGCCCCACACCTCCCAGAATCCCTGGGGGCCCGCAGCTGGCCCCCGCAGGAGATTCCCGCATGCTTTTCCATGGCTGCGTTGTGTTCCCGCGGCCTTCATATTATGGATGGTGGTGTCTGTTAGACACCGCCACCATATAGAACCCTTTTCCGCCCAGTCTACATGTCGACCGGGCAGAAAAGCGGCAGACGGTCTTTCCATCTGCCGTGGTCCCCCCCGCCATAGTAATATGGCAGGGGGAAATGGGGGGCGGGCGGGGAAGGATGTGCTCCCTAACTTAGTTACCTAGTGGGGGTGATCTGCCACAATCCCATACTGGATGATCTAATGCCCCATTTCCATGGTCAGGGCCCTGTTTTGGTCACAAGTTAGCCATTCCTGCTCAGAGTGAAAACAGGAATCAGCTGGACTAAGACTCTGGCAAAATGTGACCTCGCAATTCTCCTCTGATTTGGACATGGAAATGCGTGTGTATATAATAATAACTGCATAACTGCATCCATGCTTCTGTGCCGAGGCCTAAACCTAGCTGTCATTGTTATCCTCTTGTGAGAGCTGTGTCGCTTTATGGACGAACAAAAAACAACAGCATTTGCACAATGGCATTGTAATAAATGTTTAAGATGTTATGATAGTGGGCCTATGAAGTGGAAATGAAAACAATTTGGTTTCAGAGAAACTAATCCTGCACTGTCACACAAGCAAATCGGTGTAAAAATTCATTGTATATGAAAGAAGGCAACTTAAAAAACGTATGCATGGAAAATGGCTGTGTTTCTTCAAGGACCGGACCCCTTCACGTGAAATCCACTTCTCAGACATAAGACAGCTAAAGCTATCCAATACTAATAAAAAGCAATCCTAAGCAATGCTACGTAATATATCCATGTAAAAGACACTAAAAACTGTATTAAAACACAGTCCTGACAATCAGAAGTAGGACCAGCGAAAGACCTCCACAGACGCTTATGAGCACGGAGCATATAAATGATGGAATGATTTGAGAGTTTGTCTGGAAGGTGCTAACCAAACCAGAACCTAAGCATTTGAAGAAGTGTACCAACCCTGCAGTATTACATGTATTAAAAATGCGGTGCACCAGTTCTCCAAAATGCTTTGGGAAATTAGTGTGGAGTAGAGACTGTATATCTGAAGAGGACCTTGCAACTTTAAGATCAAACGTCTCCTTTGTGGATTTTAAGGCCACATCTTACTGAAATAGTAAGGCTTACCATCCGCTCAAAGTGTAAATTGCAAGCTTGAAAGTTTTATCGGAGGCCAAAGCGTTGCCTCCCTAACTGTGTGGACAGGTGGAAACAATACTTGTGAACAACAAGTCACTATGGCAGACACCATCACAAGGTAGGCTATCTCTGGCCTCATGCTGCAGCAACTTTGATCGTTCAAAATAACTCCCAATAGAGAACAATCTGAAAGTCGGATGTATCACAGCTGCTGGGGAACCTTTCAAGTAGCAAGATAAGTTAGTCATGGATACATTACAAACTCCGTGAAAAGAAACTTCCTTGCACACTAAGGAATTCCCTAAAGCACTCTTGCAGCCTGACCCACTAAGAAAAACTTCAATCTCCCTGTTGCAACAACAGAATCAATAAGGTTAAACACAAGTCTCATGTACATACGGTAAACCCCAAAGCCTCATATCTGCTCACTTGATGGTATTGTAGACAGTATTGGAAGGGAAATGTCAAAAGCTGCAGAGTTATGAACAAGTGGTTTATCTAATACATGGAAAGCATTTCAGTATTAGTGAAAGGCAACTTCTCTATGTGTAACATAGTGTATGGCGCATCATTGCTGCAATGAGTATTTGCTGATTTGTAAGGTGGTATGGTGAAAATAGGCTTGTGGCATTAATATGTTGTCATGGTACGTGACCAGAATAGAGTGTCTGCGGCGTCCAAATCATTAGCATGATCGATGTAAGTTGAGACTGCCCATAATGTAGTGCGGACACAACATTTTGTGTTATGTCCATTGCAGATGACACTATATTACCCATAGAGTATATCCTGTAGGAAAAGGTGGTCATAAAGTTATTAACCACTGCTGGAGTATTTTCTATATTGGCCTGCTGAGAAACTTTCCACACCTCATTGTATATTGCATACAAGAAGTGTTTTTGACATGGTTTTTGAGGACCCAGCAAGAAGTCGCTTAGCTCCACCTAATCAGAATGAAGGGACAAGTGTTGTTTCACCATGTTGAGATGTTTAGCCAATCAAGGCACAACTTCCCAATGCTGCAAGTTGCTTCCACCCTGATTATTATGTCTGCACATAACATAGGTCGGGCCTGCTGATCATGAAACCATTGGTGTTACCCAGGAACTGTGCCTAGCGTCCGGTAGTATCTAACTGCCACACTAACCATCCCTTCCAAATGGTATCTGACGAATTGTAGGTGCCACTGGGTAGCATGGTGTCTAGGCTTTAATTGTGTATTTTATAAACTGCTGCCAGTTCGCAAAACATGTAAATGTGGAAATAATTGGAGTGTTCAGATCCTTGATTTTACCAAACCCAAACACAAGGAGATGATGGACAGAGTACTGACATTTTTCCGACTCTCACCCACAGTCAAAGATCTGGGTTGGATTCATCATCATTCTTTAGCTCACTTCGCCACCTCAGTTCGGACCCAGCTATATGCAAATCAGTCTTGATCCTGTGCCTCATGGGAACAGTCCAGCCCAAACTGCCAAGCCAGGTCTTCCCTGAACTGGAAACAACCATCCTGGCACCAATTTCGGGGCAACACCCCTCTTCAGACAGGCTAGCTTGAATGCAGAGGCAAAGTGAACAAGGGACCCATGTCTGCGCTTACCCTGCCAACATAGGGCGAACAAAGCAAACACAATGAGATGATGGACGGAGTGCTGAAACTTTTCAGGCACGCACCCCCAGTCATAGATCTGGGATTAATCCATCATAGTTCTTTAGCTCACTTCGCCACCTCAGTTCATACCCAGATATATGCAAATCAGTCTTGACCCTTTTGGGCAAGTAGCAACCTACTCTGGAACCCATAAAGGATTAGTGTTCAATTAGTATAGTGAAATATGAAAGTAATTTGAGTGGTGGATAGTTTCGTCAGTTATTTGGATTCAGAAGGATAGAGGAGGATAAAGGAGGGAAAGAGGTTTGCATTTATACAGCCCTTTGCTACCCCTGATGGGGTGTCGAAGTGCTTTTATGGCATGTAGTACACTACTCTGGGACCCCCAAAGGATTCATGATGAATTAGTATAGTGAAATATGAAAGTAATTTGAGTGGTGGATATGTTAGTTAGTTATTTGGATTGAAAAGGGTAGGGGAGGGATAGACGAAGGAAAAAGATTTGCATTTATACAGCGCTTGGTACCCCTGATGGGGTGTTGAAGAGATTTTTTTGGCAAGTAGCACGCTACTCTGGAACCAACAAAGGATTAGTGTTGAATTAGTATAGTGAAATATGAAAGCAATTTGAGTGGTGGATATGTTAGTTAGGTATTTGGATTGAGAAGGGTGGGGGAGGGATAGAAGAGGGGAAAAGTTTTGCATTTATATAGCGCTTGGTGCACCTGATGGGGTGTTGAAGAGCATTTTTGGCGAGTAGCACGCTACTCTGGAACCCATAAAGGATTAGTGTTGAAAAATGTGTATAGTGAAATATGAAAGTAATTTGAGTGATGGATATGTTATTCAGTTATTTGGATAGGGAAGGGTAGCGGAGGGAAAGAAGAGGGGAAAAGGTTTGCATTTATAGTGCTTGCTACCCCTGATGAGGTGTTGAAGCGTTTTATCGAGGATTAGTGGTGAATTAGTATAGTAAAATATGAAATTTGAGAAGTGGACATGTTAGTCCATTATTTTGATTGAAAAGGAAAGTGGAAGCATAGAAGATTGAAGGATTTAGACTTTTTTTGTTTGTTTTGGAGGTCATAGCAGTAAGAGGAGGCTTGGGATGAGTAACAAGGGATGTGGAGGGGGAGAGTCAAAGGGAAGAGTTTAGAAATGCTTTTTTGGGGGGGAAGAATATAGTAGAAAAGAGGTGTCAGATGATGCAAGGAGGGTTGCATAGGGGAGAGTCTAGGGACGAGTCTAGTAAGGGTTATTTTGGGGATCATAGTAGTGGTATGGGGTTTCAATAAATTAGAGAGTGGATGTAGAGGATATATTGCTAGAGGTATAGGGTGCGAAATAGGTTAGTGCATTGGAAAGAGTAGTAGAAATAAGTTTGAGATGAGTCAGAAAGTTGGGGTAGAAGATATATTGAGAGAGGTATAGGGTGAGAAATAGGGTAGTGCATTGGATATGCAATAAATAAATAGATCCATTAGTACATGGAACGTATATAGATGCATTAAGGAGGTGAGTATATGTAGATTAACCATATTGATAGAGGTATAGGATGAGAAATAGGGTAGTGCATTGAATATGCTTTTTTAGGAGAAAAGTAATAAATATATAGATCCAAGTACATGGAAGGTATATATATGCATAAAGGAAGTAAGAATATGTAGAATATGCATTAGATAAACTCTGGTGTCTCCGATCCCTGAGCACTTTTTACTGATTATCTCAGATACCCTAATCCTCCTCACTAGTACTCACTGAGGATCTCAGATACCTGAGCCCTGTTCACTGAGACTCACTGAGTGTATCACATGTCTGAGCCCTGCTCACTGAGACTCACTGAGTGTCTCACATACCCCATGCCTGCTCATTGAGACTCACTGAGTGTCTTGGATGACAAAGCCCTGTGCCCTGGTACTCACAGAGTGTCTCGGATCCCCAAGCTCTGCTAACTGAGACTCACGGAGTGTCTCAGATACCCGAGTTCTTCTCCATGAGACTCACTGAGTCTCTCAGATACCCTAATCCTCCTCACTAGTACTCACTGAGGATCTCAGATACCTGAGCCCTGTTCACTGAGACTCACTGAGTGTATCACATGTCTGAGCCCTGCTCACTGAGACTCACTGAGTGTCTCACATACCCCATGCCTGCTCATTGAGACTCACTGAGTGTCTTGGATGACAAAGCCCTGTGCCCTGGTACTCACAGAGTGTCTCGGATCCCCAAGCTCTGCTCACTGAGACTCACGGAGTGTCTCAGATACCCGAGTTCTTCTCCATGAGACTCACTGAGTCTCTCAGATACCCTAATCCTCCTCACTAGTACTCACTGAGGATCTCAGATACCTGAGCCCTGTTCACAGAGACTCACTGAGTGTATCAGATGTCTGAGCCCTGCTCACTGAGACTCACTGAGTGTCTTGAATACCTGAGGCCTGCTCACTGTGACTCACTGATTGTCTCGGATACCCAAGCCCTGCTCACTGAGACTCACTGAGTGACTTGAATACCAGAGGCCTGCTCACTGTTACTCACTGAGTGTCTCAGATACCCAGCCCCACCCACTGAGACTCACTGGGTATCTCAGATACAGGTGACCTGCTCACTGGCACTCAATGAGTGTCTTGGATACCTGAGCTCTGCTCACTGTGACTCACTGAGTATCTTGTATCCCGAGCCCTGCTCACTGAGTATGTCAGATAACCGAGCCCTTCTCACTGAGTCTCTCAGATACCCGAGCCCTGCTCCCTGAGACGCACTGAGTATCTTAGATATCCAAACACTGCTCACTGGTACCCACCGAGTGTCTCGAATACCCAGGCCCTTCTCACTGTGGCTCAATGAGTGTCTCAGATACCCAAGCCCTGCTCACCGAGACTCACTGAGTATACCAGATACCCCACCCTTCCTCACTGGTACTCAATGAGTGTCTTGGATTACAAGGCCCTTCTCACTGTGACTCACCGAGAATCACATATCCCCAAGCCTTACTCACTGAGTGTCTCAGTTCCCCAAGCCCTGCTCACTTAAAGTCACTGAGGGTCTCAGATTGCCGAGCCCTGCTCACTGAGACTCACTGAGTGTCTTGAATAATCAGGAACTGCTCACTGAGACTCACTAAGTGTCTTGAATACCCAAGCCCGGCTCACTGTGCCTCACTGCAGTGACCAGAACTAGGTGGAGAAAGAGAGAATCACTGCACTGCAGTGACCAGAACTAGGAAGCGAAAGAGAGACTCACTGATTGTGACCAAATAATCTGAAAGTGTGGGGAAAGCAAGATGTTTCTCACCTTTCACCTCTGATATTAACATTATACATGAAGCTTAATACTGTTCACAGTTTGGGTTTGAAAACATCAAGTAAAGTTTCCCTTACATCAGAGAACTTTGTATTTAAGACTTCACTATGAAGTTCGTTGCCATTAAGAGGATGTTAGGTTGAGGGTGCGCTGCTCATAGTTGGCGCTCAAGTCACTGAGCTATCCTACTGCTTTAATTAATCCCACAAGCCTGTTCAGAAAAAGAAAATTAAGTGACACGGAATGTACGGGGGGATTTATGTATTTTTTTTTTTTTAAAAGGCTACAATATTTCTAAAGCAGCATTAAGCCACGCAAAGTTGCTTAGCGTAGCTTTGTAAATATGGAGCAGGGCTTTGCGCCAATGGAGCATCAGGAAAAGTGGTGCTCCGGTGGTGCAATGCCCTTGTAAATATGCCCTTTGTGTGCTGCTGAAACAAACATGGTGAAATAAAGTTATTTCTCCTCGTTGCGCTTCCCCTATAATTCCCCTGGTGAGGCGCAGAGTTTTGACTCATTCACAGTTTACAGAACATTGTAAATCTGGGAATGTGTCAAATGCCATGGGTGTTTCATTGGAACACCCACAGTAATGCCCATGGCACGCCTCCCCCTCGCAGTGTAAGGCAATGCAGTGGCTTGCGCTGTGTTGCCTCAAACCATATCTACAGGGCCATGAAAAGCCACACAGGGTGGCTTTACCTGATGTAGATATGGAACTTCAATAAAAATGATGTTCCAGCGGAGCACAGTGGCTTGTAAATTCCAAATATGTCTTTTCCCTAAAAAGCATTTTCTTTTAAATGTTTTACTCCTGCACACTCTCAACCGCCCAAAATGATTGTATGTACTGAGCTGCTGGCAATAATCCATACTATTATTATAAAGAGAGAGCCCAAACCTTTGAGGCGGGTAATCTCAGTAACCACGGCACCAATCAAACACCCAATACAGCGTTGGAAAGGGCAGTTGCAGCAGAAGGACATAGGCTATGCAGACGGCCACCATATTTAAAAAAATGTTTTGCAGAGTTTTATATAGCGCAAACTTGACCTGAACTGAATCGGGTATCAGAGCGCTTTACATAGCACCAGTTACGTTACATGAGGACACACATTCATTTTTGTTAGGCACGGGGAGATTAAGTGATTTGCCCAGAATCACAGGATGTTTGGCGTTGTTACCAAAACTCGAACCCAGATCCCCAGGTCCGAGGTCGAGCGCCTTAGCCGTTAGGCCAACTCCTCTATACATTTAAAAGGTAAAAGAACCGTGCCAGCAAAGTAGTCCCTTGTGGGCGTGTCTGCGTTGTGCTGTGGGCGTGGTCTGGGGGCATGACTAACGATGGGGGCGTGTGGTATGGCCATCACATCGTGGGCTGTGGGCGTGTGCTGGGGCGTGACAAACGCTGGGGGCGTGTGTCCGCCCTTCATGCTATGTGAGTCGTACATACAAGTGCCAATTACGTTGCTGCGCAGCATCAAGGGGCACGCTAGGGGCGTGACACGCTGGGGGTGTGACACGCTGGGGGACGTGAGAAATGCTGGGGGCGTGTGTTCGGCCTTCATGCCATGTGAACGCAATTGCAGTGCATCAAGGGGCACGCTGGGGGCGTGTGCTACGTTCCGCCCTTCATGCCATGTGGGTCGTACATTAATCAGAAGATCGTCAGCTGTGGCCGTGTGCTGGGGGCGTGACAAACGCGTTCACCTGGAGGCCTGGTAAGTAACGTTACTGCAGCCTCTCCTGCGCGCTGTTACTGAACTCTCTCATTCAACGAAATTACACGCGCCTGCTACCATCAACCAGGGCTCTAGCTGGGCTCAGGCGGCGGATCAGTACACTAATTACACACGCCTGATAACATCAACCAGGGCTGCAGCTGGGCCTCAAGCGGGGGAACACGCGCCTGCTAACATCAAACAGGCCTGCATCTGGGCTTCAAGCTGGGGATCACACAAATGAGCGTGTCTGAGGGGACAATTACTACAGCCTCTCCTACTTGCTGTCACTGAACTCTCTCATTAAACGGATTTACCCGCGGCTGATAACTCTCTCATTCAACGACATTACACGCCCTGCTAACATCAACCAGGGCTGTAGCCTGCTCAGGCGGCGGATCACTACACCAATTACACGCGCCTGCTAACATCAACCAGGGCTGCAGCTGGGCCTTCTCCGTCCCTATTCTAATGAAACAAAAAATGTTGTCTACCGCGAGATTTTAAAATAAATTGCCCTTGCCAAATACAAACATTACACACATTCTGTTTCATACCCGGACAATGTCGGACGGGCTGCTAGTTGTTAATAAAGAATGCCCGCCACCCAAGCAGGTCATCTGCTTTGCATATTTATATTGATCCGATCTCTTTGGGGATTATGCACTTTCCTCATTGTTCCTGTCACATCAATTGACAGATTCGATGGTATAGATTTTGTGTCAAAGAAAGGTTCTTTATTACAAACCACTGAATATGGATCCGGGGTATTTGTACTCACACATTTATTTTGCAAAGCATGAATTTCATTTGGAGAGGTGATCATATCAATCAATATCATATGGAAATGATGTTGCTCCGTTAGGATAGTTTGTATTTCTGACTTTAGGGTAAACACACCCTTACTCTTGGAATATCTTCTGAGAGGGTTACTCGTAGTATACCTTTAGTATTAAGTCATCACTAAAATGAAATTCGGAAATAGATCTACATTGTCAAATGTGCAAGCTTCTCTGTTTTCTTTATGTGGAACCAACTGCTTGCATGCTATTGTGTCCATATGCAAAGATGATTCTTTAAAAGATTGGAATCTGGATAGCAGACCTTGAGGTGGAAAAGTTGGCACTATTGGACTTAATGTCATCCTCGCTTTTAATGAATAAGAATCAGGCTAGTGTTCATGTTAGTAACTGAGACCAGCTAATGAGTTATACTGAGGTTGTTGTCAAGGGTGTATTTGAGTCAATTGCATGTAATGTATATAGCAATAGATGTTCTTCACGATTCTTCAGGGTTTTGTGTGTCTTACATTCTTTGTTACTTTTGACTTTATTTTGTTGAATCTCTTTAAAAATAAGAAATACATCTCTTAAAGATGTTTAAATCATCATTCAGAACTTCCCTCTATAATGTCTAATTTACAATTATGTTATTTTCTTTTTGCTTTCAGTTGCTGATTCTGCAAATAACTCCTTCAGTGAACAGATTTGATATGTTTAGTGTTATTTTTTCTGACACAACACAACAACCTTCTTTTGAAGAGGGGTTTTCCATTCCATCAGACACTTGGAAGGCAACCAATGGTTATGCAGCAATTCAATGAAGGGCAATCCATTTTAGCACCAGGTCTAGGGTGGTAAGACTGGCGCAGCCGTACCTGGTGCTGACCCTGGAGCGGTGCTGTGTTAGAAATAACAAGGGTTTAAAAGCACCTGCTGCAGAGTTCCTTGTATGTCAAGTCGTTTTCAGGCAACAATAAAAATGTCAAGGTAACACTGGTGATTAATGTTCCTGCTGGAGAGAGATCAGAGTTTTGACTAGAGGGAGTTTTGACTCATCATAAAGTAGTACAGATGGTTAATACACCTGCTGCAAAGAACGCATACCATTTAGATCACACAACTGTATTTTATGTCGATAGCTCAGTGGGATACTAAGTTTGTCACAGCAATCCTTTTGTTACCTGCAGTTTATAAGTTACAATTCTCAACCAACCAACCAACCGTCAACAAAACTACGTTCTTCCTCCCTCTCTCTAGCCCATACTATCCCACTTCTACCTAAGCAGAAGTGGAGGACGCTCCCTCTCCCACAACACAGCAAAGACCTGAAACATTCTCCACGTGCAACTCTGGACCATCATCTCACTTCAGGAATTCCAAATGCCCTTCAAGAACTGGCTGTTCGAATAAGCCTCCAGGACCTGCAAGCACCTGGATACCCTATTGGGTGATTAGGCTTGCTTAATAAATCCTGTTTATTAATGGACAATTCAAACATAACACAGTGACCTGTGAACTGTCATCAAAGAGTTTCATGCAAATTGCCTGGTAAATGTCTTTGTTTTTTCCCCAGCCTTTTTTTATCCTAACGTGAATTTCTTTTATTTAGAAATACAATCTTTTTTGGAAAGCCAGCCCCAACTACTGAGGTACATTTTAAAGTTTGAGCTTCGCCAGACCAAACACTCCACTCTTAAAATATCCTGACGACTGTTAATCAAAGAACTTTATTCGGTTATAACACAAGGATAACCATAAAAGTACAGTAATAAAACACAATAATCATTCATGAATAAAATATCAATAATAGATGAGAATGTTATATATATATATATATATATATATATATATATATATATATATATATATATATATATAAAAAAGTTCATAGCATGATTAATTTACGAAATTTAAAAATATTTTTAAAAAAAGCAGTAACAGAGGCAATCATGAATACATTGTCTAAATTCTGTTTCACCAAAAAGGCAGGACAACACAGTCTCAGGTCCAATCTTTTTAGCACTGGGACAATCCACCTTTTTCTGGGTATGATATAAAATTTACAAAAAAACATGATATGTATGGATGACTGAGCTGATACATCATCACATGGACAAAGGGATCTTGACCAATCATTTACCTCAGGAAAACTTAAACATCTGTGTAAAATATTAAGTCTGAGGTGCATTAACATGAATCCATCAAAATCCTTAATGGTTAGCAAGATATAAGGCTGTATTTTGACAGTAATCAAAGTAAGGTGAAGTGCCAATCACCGTAGTTTTGGTAATTTCACCAGTAGTTCTAAGCTCACTCTGATACGACATACCTTCATTTTTAAGGTGCTTTTTGATACCCGACACATAGAAGAGGGGTCATTAAAATATTCTTTGTGGCCTAATTGCATAAGAAACTTCTCAATTCCTAATGCATCTTTTAAAATGTGCCGCTTAAAAAGTCTCTTCAGTGGTGAAGACCCGGTGCCACAAAAGTACAGGCTGTATCTTTATCACGTCTTCAATATAAGGCATACCCAGTTCGGTGTGGCAGATAAAAGTGGAAGTACTTTACGGAACTGCCAGAAGGTACCTGAGGAAGATATTTTCTGCTACTTGAAGAACATTAGCATTGGCATATCCCCAAATACCTGCCCCATAAGTGGCAATTGCTACGCATTTTGCCCTGTAAATACTCAACAGTTCCCCTGGTGAACGTTTGCCCATTTTCTTACTAAAATTAGTTACTGCCATTAGTGACTTACAGAATAAGAGTCTTCTAGCTTTAATTGCACAACACCAGGTGCCTGACTGGTCAAATAAAATTCCTAAGTATGAGAATATTTTAGTATTCTCAATAGGCTTCAAACTAATAAAAATGGGGATTTTCTTTTTACTTGCCTCTGGCCCGCATCTCATAGAAAATGTTTTGGAGCAATTAATAGTGAAGCCCAGATTTATCATGAATTGTGTGAAGGAAGTTACGACCCTTTGCAAGCCAATAGAAGTACCGGCCATCAGGACTGCATCGTCTGCATAAAGGAGTGCAGGGATGGGGCGTGTTGCTGCCAAAGGCAGATCCCTGCACTCCCTGATTATTATTCAATCCATTTTTTTAATGTATAACGTGAATAAGAATGGGGCATGGACACAGCCCTGCAGCACACCTTTCTGAATTCCAAAATTTCTAGTACAGTCCCGGCCTTGTCCATAACGAACCCTCACCCTAGCCCCCGAATAAAGCTGCCTTAAAAATAAAATTATGGATTCATCCACCCCCAGCCCTTCCAAGATCTCCCAGAGTTTCTCGTGTACAACACAATTGAATGCTGAGGTTAAATCAACAAACGTTAAAAACAGCCTCTCCCCTTTTGCCTTTGTGTATTGATCCAATAAAATATGGAGGTTTAGGCCCTGCTCTATAGTACCTAGGCCCTTACGGAAGCCGTACTGGAGATCACTTATAATTGAATGCTCCTCCGCCCATGTTTGAAGTCTGTCTAAAATCACATGCCCTATAATTTTTACTGTAGAATCCAATAAATATATTGGGCGATAACAGGCTGGGTTTGCCCTGTTGCCCTTTTTTAAAATAGTAACAATTAGGGATTCATACCAAGACGCTAAAAACCCCGTAGAACAGCAGACATTAAAAAGTTGAGTTAAGAGTGGTCCTCATAATGCCTCATTGTTTTTGTATAGGTCAACCGGGACACCATCTGGGCCAGGTGCCTTTCCACCCATACTACATTGCATGGCCCTGGTCACTTCACTCATAGTAAAATCCATACTAAAATTATGGACCATGGGAGAAAACTCCTGGTCCACCTCAATTCCTTCAAATGTTTGATCATCTGCTGTTTGGGTATTGTAAAGCTTAGAATAGTGTTGTACCCACTCATCCTCTATAATAGCAATTTCTATGGTTGTTTTAGATTTATCTGTGAAGCACGGTGCATTCACCGCCTTCCAGAATGCAGCAGAGTCACGATTTAATGAAGCCTTGTGTAGGGCAGTCCAGGCTTCCTTTTTTAGCACGTTCTTCCTTGCTACTTGTGCCCTCTTGTAGGTCTTTCTGGCTTCCCTAATAAGATCGTGATCCTTGACTCTGGCTTTTAAGGCGTGTTGGAGTCTAGTGTGGGCGTTAGACAGGTGGAGTCAAACCACCCCTCACTATGTTTATCGTGCTTCTTTAATATGGGCTAAAATAACCATAACATTTTCTGCAATTACTGAGTGCGAGGAATTTTCATCAAGGCAGACATAGAAACTCTGTTTACACTTCTTTACTACTTTCATGAGAAGATCCTCTGGATGCACCTTAGTCCACTTCAGTGCATACCCATTTTTCCTACTTAGCATGATATCATTTATAAACTTTGTAGATCCCCTGTTGCTATTAAAATCTTGGTTAAAATCCAGAATATCAATGCTTAGCGGGAAGTGGTCACTTAGGGCGATATCATGAGTAATAAAATTCTTAACACGTGCGGAATGTCTGCTAGATATCAGTAAATAATAAATTGTTGAGAAAACGCCTTGACCATTAAAAGTTAGACTAATTGAAACCTCGGGTAAGCATAAACTATTTGCAAACCCCATGCCACTCAAATACAATATTGCTCAGGAGCTCACCAAGAGGTAAATGGGAGACGTGTGGGAAACTAGTATCTTTTCCATCGTCAATCCCACACACACCCTTATCCCCCTTGTGACATATGAAACAGTTGAAATCCCCACCCCAGCTAACAAAAACATCTTTCGTGTTCCGTCTTTGCAAGTTATTCAAATCTCTGCTTAAATCTACAGACAGTTCCTCAAAATTCCAGGAGCAGCATTGTTATAAAAATGTAATATGATCACACAACATTTCTGATCCACATGCATACTGATAATGTGGTAATACCCGTTACTAACCACTAAATCAATTCTCCTAGTTTTTAAATAGTTAGAGATATAGGTACAGAGTCACCCTTTTGCTCTACCATGGGTCAATCTAATTGCTGGGGTATTAAATGTTTTGTAACCGCACAAATGAATTGGCTCCTTAACCCAGGTTTCTTTACACAAAATATCTCAAACTTATTCACAAAGTCTACCCACAATTTATTTGACACTTTTGTTTTCAGACTAGCCACATTCCAGAACATAATCTCGCATTTAGTATTATTCACATCGCTGCCTGATATTCCTCCAAAACCTTTGTCAATCATGGGGATAGAAGCAGGTTCATTATTAGTCGTGGAAATGTGGGCAAAAACATCTGGCTTATTCCCAAATGTGATAACCTAACCCGCTGATGTATTTTGGAGGGATTGTTCCACCATATTACCACTAGGACTAAGTGATAAAAAACCCTTGTAGCTTGGGCTAGTTCTAGCAGCAAGCGTGTAAGCCACAACACTTAGTCAATCCACTTCCTTAAGATGAGTGAGATTATCAAAACAATTTTGGGTGGGAATGTTGAATTGTCTCCTGTACTGTGATGCCGGACTCACCCAGTTTAGGGGAGATCCAGTATAAGGGTTGATAGAAATATCCCAGGGGTACTACGCTAATACGGTTTCTGGGTAACACCCTTCATCAGCCAGGCTAGCTTGAATCCAGTGTCAAAATGAGCAAGGGACCCACTGGTTTGGCAGTTTGGGCTGGACTGTTCCCATGAGACACAGGGTCAAGAGTGATTTGCATGTGGCTGGGTCTGAACTGAGGTGGCAAAGTGAGCTAAAGAATGATGATGGATTCAACCCAGATATGTGACTGGGGGTGAGTGTCTGAAAAGTTTCAGCGCTCCATCCACCATCTCCTTGTGTTTGCTTTGTTCGCCCTAAGTTGGCAGGGTATGCCCAGACGTGGGTTCCTTGCTCACTTTGCCACTGGATTCAAGCTAGCCTGGCTGATGAAGGGTGTTACCCAGAAACCTGTCACAGGATGCATGTTTCTAGTTCAGGAAAGACCTGGCTTGGCAGTTCGGGCTGGACTGTTCCCATGAGGCACAGGGTTAAGACTGATTTGCATATAGCTGGGTCTGAACTGAGGTGAAGTAGTCAGCTAAAGAATGATGATGGATTCAACCCAGATCTATGACTGTGGGTGAGTGTCTAAAAAGTTTCAGTACTCAGTTCATCATCTACCGATGTTTGCTTTGTTTGCCCTAAGTTGGCAGGTTATGCCCAGACGTACAGGGCCGGACTGGCTACCAGGCAGTCTGGAATGCTGCTGAGCTGGGGGCTGATTTCGTTCATGGAGACCTGCGTGTGCTAAACGAAATTTGTTTTGCTTCAAATAATTCGAACCACACGCAGGTCTCCATGAACAAAATCAGCCCCCAGCTCGGCAGCATTCCAAACTGCCCGGTAGTCAGTCCGGCCTTGCAGACGTGGGCCCCTTGCTCACTTTGCCACTTGATTCAATCTAGCCTGGCTGATGAAGAGTGTTACCCAGAAACCGGTCCCAGGATGCTTCTTTCGGTTCAGGGAAGACCTGGCTTGGCAAGTTCAGTCTGGACTGTTCCCATGAGGCACAGGATCAATACAGATTTGTATATAGCTGGGTTTGAACTGAGGTGGTGAAGTGAGCTAAAGAATGATGATGGATTCAACCCGGGTCTGTGAGTGGGGGTAAGTGTCGAAAAGTTTCAGCGCTCCATCCATCATCTCCTTGTGTTTTTGTTTTTGTCATACAGAATCTGCCCTTTTACATCCCAGGTATTTGATTTGACTCATACCTGTCTCCTTCTTGTCATATACGTCAAACACCTGTAAGGCAATTAATTATTCTTGGGGTTAGTGTTTCTGCTTAAATATTATTCAAGCCACAATTTGTGTATATATATATATACATATTCACTGAAAAAACCATAGGTTATAGACCATATATAGTTAGGAATTAGCATTTAAAAAACCTTATTTTACTCACACAAAACCATTGAAATTCCATATATAGTTAGTTGCACTAACTATATATCGCGCACCCGCAATCCACGGCTGATGATGTCACATATTACATCATTCATGACATGGTCAGTGACATCACTGATGACATCACTGATGACATCTCAAATGACATCACTGATGACATCACTGATGACATCATCCAGTGACTGTGTGTTTCTGTAAAGTTTAAATATGTTTGATATATTGAAGAATGAGTGGATGTATAAGTGTCTGGATGAAGGATTTAGTAGGTGCGTGACTGACTGTATGAGTGAGTGAATAAATGTGTCGTACTAAATGCATGGGTTAGTGACTAAACTGTCTGAATGTGTGCTTCAGTATGTCTGTTGTGATGTAAACTGCTGCATGTGTGGATCATTAGCTATACGAGAGGCTATATATGTTATTGATTGGTTGCCCAAGTATTTGTATGGGAGATTGAGTTTGTGTGGGGGTGGCTGGGAGGTGTGTGACTCTGTGCATAGATGTGTGAGCAGTTGATTCACTAGGTGTATGAGTTCAAAAGTGCATGTGGAAACAGCTACATGGGCGGTTGACTGTGTGCATGAGTGTATTGATGAGTGAATGGATATCTCAATGCTACATGTCATAGTAAGTACATATGTAAAACACAGTACATGTGAGAGTTGGCATATATAAATAACTGTGCATGAGAGCCACTGAATGTGTGAGTGGCTGTATGGATCATTGTGAACTTGTATCAGGGATTGTATAAGAGAGTAAATATGTGTTAGTATATGTTTGAATAAGTAAGGTGTGTATAACTGTATAGTTGAGGAAATGGAGGTGTGATTGATTCTTTGCATGACTGACTAGGTGTGTGAGTAACTCCATGGATGAGTGACAGTGTGTGAGTGTCTGTATACACTGAGTGTATCTACGGTTATATTAGAGTCTGAAGAGGTTTATCGTATTAGCACAAGAATGATGTCAAATGAGATGTCATCAGTGATGTCATCAGTGATGTCATTTGAGATGTCATCAGTGATGTCATCAGTGATGTCACTGACCATGTCATGAATGATGTAATATGTGACATCATCAGCAGTGGATTGCGGGTGCGCGATATATAGTTAGTGCAACTAACTATATATGGAATTTCAATGGTTTTGTGTGAGTAAAATAAGGTTTTTTAAATGCTAATTCCTAACTATATATGGTCTATAACCTATGGTTTTTTCAGTGAATTTTCAAGGTTTTGTAAATGCTAATTCCTAACTATATATGGTCTATAACCTATGGTTTTTTCAGTGAATTTCATTGGTTTTTTAAAAGCTAATATCTGTAGCTGTAAAATGTATTCTTCTTTAAATCCAAAAATATATTTTATATGTTTATTAATAATTTTTTTTTTAAATATTTTTTTTTCTTCCCTCCCGCTTCGCGAATCGGGAAGCTTCCCGTTAGCTGACCTTGATGCCGCGAAATAGTCCGCGAACCGGTAAACGTTCCTTTAACGCAACTGCCGCGTTAGAAAACATCGTGACGCCTCGCGTCCGCATGACGTTTCACGTTGTCGCGTGATACGTCATATGACGTGCTACGTTAGCGAACTGGTACGTGAAGCGAGGCGCGAAGCGCAGGTTCCCGGAAGCAAACCGGGAGGCGGCGCAAAGCGCGTATCGTAAACACAGCAGGTCATGTGACTTGGTAATAACACTTTTCATTGGTTCATTTCACTTTTGGTTTCCTAATGATGTAACACTAGGTCATGTAATCTAAAATTAACACTTTTCATTGGTTGAGAACTATTGTTTTTCCCAAATGATGAAAACCCCTCCTTCTTTCCTCACTCTGACTTTCATCTTTGTGAGAGAAAGACCCTTTGTTACCAGTGAGCAATGGCTTCTTTAGTAGCTTCAGCTGGTGCTTCCCCACCACCTCCACCACATCCAAGGAAGAGAGGACCACCTGCTGAAGTTATAATTCAGCAAGAAGATGAAGAAGAGGAAGAGGAGGAAGAGCAGGAAGAGAGGCAGTTTTTGCCTGAGGAGCCCAGGAGGTCTCACCGGATAGAAAACTTCATTTGGCAATTTTTTAAATTTCCCAAAGGCCAGAAAAAAGTAAATGCAAGATACGTAACTTGCCTTATATGTCAAGATAGACTGTCCAGAGGGACCGAGAAGAAATACAGTTACGGAAACTACACAATGCATCGCCATATGACTAGGTGGCATCCTAACAACTACAGTGCTGCACAGTTTCGTAACGAACTAGATAATCCCCCTATTATGGCCAGAAGATCTGTTGTACCGGAAGTGACGGGACCAGAGGGCAGGGAGATGGTGCCAAATATACAACTGAGATTTGGGGAAGTAAAACAAGTCTGCGTACTTTGCAATGGATTCATTTGCTACAGAGAAAGTAGCATCACTCTGATCAACAGAGATATTGACAATCATCTTCCAATTTGTCCGAAACGCCGCAAACAATAAATTCTTTTTTTTTGTTGCTCCTGTTGAGCCCTTTACAATGAATCGTTTTCGTTTCCCCCCCCCAAAAAACCCCCCAAAAAATATAAAACCGTTCAGAAAAATTAAAAAAAAGTAAAAAAATGTTCAGAAAAAAAATAAAAAAAATATAAAACAAAAACAATAAAAAAAAAAGTTCTTTTCAGAACTACCTCCCCGTTATTAAAAAATTGGTAGAATATTTGGAACTCTGCCAACCTCTATTTCTCTTAGTTCGCTTCCCAGTTCGCTCGCCGGTACGCGAACCGGGAGCGAACCCCAACATTTTTTTTTTTAAAAAAGAACAGTAAGTATAAGGGAAGGAAACAGACAGTTATGTTAAAAGAAAGACAGCTATAGGGGAGTAAACTAGAGATACTATTACCCGTAATCCACTGCTGATGATGTCACATATTACATCATTGATGACATGGTCAGTGACATCATCAGCAGAGGATTGCGGGTAACAGTATCCCTAGTTTACTCCCTATAGCTGTCTTTCTTTTAACATAACTGTCTGTTTCCTTCCCTTATACTTACTGTTCTTTTAAAAAAAAAATTTTTAGATCAGTCAGAAACAGTGAAAGTAATAGAGACAGAGTGAGTGACCAAGAGTGAAGAAGTATGAGAAGAGAGGGACTAAGAAAAATAGTGAAGGAGTAGAGTAATTAAGTAATAGACAAAGGAATGAGGGAAGTAGCAAAGGCAGGAAAGTGATTCTTAAAGAAATAAAGCAGTGGAACTAATAGAAGTTAAATGTGATAGAAATATAACAAAAAGAGTACAAAACATTTACCTTATAATTGTCGTTAAGTTAGTCATTTGTTCTTTTTATACTAAAAAATCTGTGAAGGGGAGAACAAACATTTGAAAAATATTAAAACATGTTTTTAATAAATTAGAAAAAACAAGGGAAAAGATTGAAGGACAAATAGTTTTTCAAGAACTTTGACACTTACAGAAGCCTCTGCTTCTCCATGCCCCTACACAGTCCTAAAAATATACATTTTAAACTAATAGTATCTTGATGCAGATGAAGTGAGTCCTATCTTGCAACATTGTGCATCTTTTGCATGACTGCTGCATCGGTTTCATGTGGCATTGTTTTTTTACAGCATGACACATCTGCCTAGATTCATCATTTTATAATTTTGTCGCCTCATACCAAATCTTTTCAACCGCGACTGCGTCACAAAAGTGACGCACAGTGGCGCAAAAGAGGCATACACCTATCATAAATCTGTCCCTAACATGTTAAATAATTGATTCAGGATGACAATAAGGTGTGGCCTATCCAGAGATTTGTTTAAGGTGAGGCCTACTCAGGGTTGCAGATCAAACTTACACTTATTGAAGAATACAGAGGAGATAATACATGTGAACGCCTACTAATGAAGTAAGTCATGTCCACTTCACTCTTGAACAAAGGCTAGACCTCTTCTGTGTCCGCGGACAGACCTAAACTTCATCTGCACAATGCCATTCGTAAACTTAGGAAACACAGGTGATGTAATTGAAAAATGTGGAGTTTATTTTCCTCATTTCACAATCCCATCACCTGTGTTGCCTTTGCTTAGGTATCTCATAGTGCAGATGGAGTCTAGCATATCAAACAGTACACAGAAGTTGAGCAGTGTATACAACAATTTTCACACTTAGAAAACCTTCAGCTTCTGCATGTCCCCTACACAGTGCTAATTATATACATTTCAAAGTGATGGTATCTTGCTGGAGATGAACTGAAACCTATCTTGCAACATGGTGCATGTTTTACACAAAAGTGACCCACAGCGGAGCAAATGAGGCGCACAGTCATCATAAATCTCAGCCTAACATTTTAAATCATTGTTTCAAGATGCCGATAAGGTGTAACCTATTCACAGATTTGTTTCAGGTAAGTCCTACTCAGAGTTGCAGATGAAATTTAGGTTTGTTGAAGAATACAGAGAAGAAAATACATGTACAGGCCTACCAACCAAGTGTGTCATGTCGACTGCACTCTTGGACAAATGTTAGACCTCCTCTGTCTCCAGGAACAGGCCTAAACCTCATCTACACAATGTGATGTGTAATGTTAAGAAACACAGGTAATATAATTGAAAAACGTGCAATTTTTTTCCTCATTCCACAATCATATCACCTGTGTTTCCTTTGCTTAGGTATCTCATTGTGGAAATGTAGTCTATCATATGAAAGACACTGTATGCAACAACTTTGACACTTACAGAAGCCTCACCTTCTCCATGCCTCCTACACAGTTTTACATGTACATCATAACTGCAAACAGAACTGAATTAATTATACATATTAAATGGTTTATTTTTACTGTTCTCAGAATGTATCAAATTTCACTAAAAACAGTGACTTGAAGGTATTCATCATATAACAGCGGGGGAAAAAAAACACAATCAAAATGATTGTGTTTAAAAAACCCATACAACATAACAAATCAGAATTCAGAACTCCTTAAAGTTAACTTACTTTCCATGACGGCGAAGGATGTCCTATGAACAGCTTACACTCTGTTGTGCTGTTATTACTTTCAACCCGCCACTTTCTGAAAGAAAACCTCCATTGTTTTCAAAAACATGTTACATACAATAAATGACTTCTCGCTCTCTACCACACGTTTCCACAAGGCCAAATCGTGTCTGAGCCATTTATAACTCTTAGAATTCTTGTAAGCCAATCCCGTCATGTTGTATTTCCGCAACTTTCACAATTAAAATGTTGAAGATCATTTTCACAATCCTGGACTAGTAATATCTTCCCCTTCTTGCTCAATCATGTTCTACATTTCCTATGACACTGATACTGCTTACTATGAAGCAGACTTACACTACCTTTATGACTACTACAATTATTTAATTCTCTACATCACTTTTAATCACAAAGCAATGTAAAACAGTAGACAGCATTGCAGACTTACATTCCCTCTACTCCATGTTTTGTTTGGCTGCTTCAATTAGCTTATAAAAAGAAACAGTTTTTCTGAACTCATTCAAAGTGCACGTATTTCTCCATGACGTCCAGTGTTATGGTAAGAAGTTATGTCTCTGTACTACACTTATCCTCAAGGCCAAATCGTGTAGGAGCCATTAGAACTTCTTGAAATTCCTCAGAGCACATCCCGAGATTCTTTCCCTAAAATGTTGGTTTTAAAAACACCAGGTAAGAGTTTTTAAGGTCATACGGCAATTTTTTTTTGAAAATTAAAACAGAATCATTGCAGAATGACCAGCCATTTCTAGACTTTAAATAAGCTGTGTAATGTCCTGATGGTATTGAAGGACCGTCATGATATATAATTGCTACAGTTACAAAAGTCCTTCCTGATATTGACAACTGTGAAGCCACAAAATTTTTAATTAAAGTTGTCAATTTTGTTCCATCAGGCCTACATCGTTGGAACATTAAAATGACATACTGGCCATATGTTCGTATAAATAATGTGGACATCATTTCAGATTTACATTGGCTACACTCCATGTTGTGATCAGCTCCTTTTACTAGCTTATTAAAAGAGACTGATTTACTGTCTGGCAAAGTTAAATATATAAATCTTTCTGAGTCTACACTAGTAGTACTTGATACCCTACAGTTCTCGCAGTCATGCTGCCATTGATAAGAAAGCCCAAACAGGTGATCTACATCTACACCTTCATCATGCAATACATCAAGCATATACATTAAAAACTCCAGACAATCTTGCTGACTATTTTGAGAGAATTGTGTTTGGCCTGAACATCTGTCTAACAGATTTCGAATTTCAGACACACTTTCTATGTTTGTTCTATCAGTGCTACATTTCTCTAACACAGAATTTAACAAACTGCAAAATCTTTGATCAGAATTTACCACAATCTCTTCTTTTACATTTTCTAGAGAAAACAAAACATTAACCACTACATTAGCATAGCAGTTGACACCAGAACTGTTTTCAAATTGAAAACCAACAACATCTTCAACAGAATCCTTTTTGTTTCTGCTTATAATATCAGGTTCATCGACTTTTCGTCTTTTTGCTACAACCTCCCCAATATTGGTCACATTTCTTCGTTTCCGGCCTACCACACGTTTCTCAAACAAAGGATACTGAGGCAAATGTGGCGCATACTCTCTTCTTAACCTATTGTATTCCTTAACACAATCTAGATCCGCACAAATGTTTGTGACATCACACTCAATCAAGTATAATCCCGATAAAGTTCTAACTCGTGACAATGCCACATATGCCATACCCTCCTTGAACACAGAACTGCCAATATTCACCAATGCACTGTCTACACTTAAACCTTGCGATTTATGGATTGTCACCGCATATGCCAAGCAAACAGGAAACTGCTTACGACGAACATATAAGTCTTTTACAAGCAAAAATCTAGCAGAACAACGACCAATTAGCTGTACTTCCTCAATGCCATCAAATTTAATTTTTAAAAATTCAATTCCATCTCTATTTCTGTATTTCACAAAATCAACAACATTACCCATTGATCCATTTACCAGACCTCTTTCAACATGTAAATTCCTTCTTAAAATTATACGGCAGTTCAAGCACACATTCAGAGTCTTTTCAAAACCTGCAGTTTTAGATATACTCTTCTCTAATGAATCCAATTTTGTTTTCAGATTCTCAGACAAAATAATTGTTGATCCCATATGCTCTACTCTGTCAATAGCTTCCAGTTTCACAATCTCTTGCTTTTCTAAATGCAACATTTTGTTGTTGAATTTGGCACATTCTGCAAGAGTTGGCATCAAACATATTCCAGATTTCTTCTCAGTAATTTTCTGAAAAATATTCTCAGGCACAACATCTTGGTCTGGATATAAATTTGTCAGTAATCGTGCATGTAAAGCTTCTTTCCCATGCTCGGTCACTTTTCCAATTCTAACATCTTGTAGAATAGTCTTGTAAACTTCATCCTTCGCCTGACGCATATTTTCATGCAGTTCAGCATAATTGAAGTTTAACCATATATTGACGTTGCCAATGCTCCCTAGGCACTTCCTGGTATCTTCATGCGTGAGCATTTTGAACACAGGTTGCCCTTTCACTGGTGTCAGCTGCAGAAGATCTCCGAAAACAATGATGTGTTTGCCACCAAATAACACATCATACTCTGTTTTGAGAACTTCTTGCATTCTCAAATGCACAAAGGCAAGAATGACATTGGAAACCATGCTTACTTCGTCAATGATAAGAAGTTTCATTTTCCTTAAGACTCTTGAAACTTCAAAACAAGCATCTCCCGATAGCTTGTGATATTGTAATTTGTTGTCATGCTCCACTGGCAGCATCAGTAAACGATGTAAAGTAATCCCTTTAATGTTATGTGCTGCCAGTCCAGTTGGAGCGGTGACAACACAAGACAGCGATGACTCTGTCCTTTCCTGCAAATAACATGAAATTGCTTTAATAAGGAAACTTTTTCCAGTTCCCGCTTCTCCACTCACGTACAGTCGAACAGGCTTCAACGACGTACATGAGCACTCTTTCTTGTCATGACTTAATCCATGATCAATTTGCATGGTAACTTCGTCATATATTTTCCTCTGCTCAACGTTGAGTTGTCTTTCCAACTCTTCTAAGTTAACCGCATCCTCCTGAGCATGTGCCATTGCTCTTTCCACTTCATTCATAGCAGTGGCAGCTTCATTTTCGATAACAGGTCCTCCTAGTGGATCCTGACTCAATGAAGCAGAACTCTGACTGTCCTGAGAACTGTCTCTGGCAATCTCCGCTGCAATCGTTGCTTCCTGCTCAATTTCCACATTCAACATTTCTACATATTTGGGAAAAGCAGGACATTCTATGGTCTCCTTGGCAGCATTGAAAGAGTCTTCATAACAGAGGAAATCTCCAAGCAGTTCCTCTTCAGCACGCCAAGGCTTAAAAAGTTGCAAAAGTGCTAAATAGAAAAACTCCTTTTTTTCAGGAGATTCGCCACTCAATTTTCGATGGTTTATCAAGTGGCATTTTCTTTGCTTCACCAGACATCCCTCACTTCCTATTACAGCATACACTCCTTTCTCAGTATCTTCTTTGATGTTCCTCTTGAATATGTAATTTTGCAGAACCTCATACAGACAAACATTCTCGAGGTGACTGCTTCGATTTGGATAATATGTATCCAACATGTTGGTCTTCAAAATGTCGGTACTGTTTGGCTCCTTTTCCGCCAAATACTCAATTTCCTACACAGGTTTGAGAACTCGATTACGCGTTGCAGCAAGACCAAGACTCGCCCAAACGATACTCCTGGACTTGGCATAGAGACTTGCTGAAGACAACCGGTCAGAACATTCGTAAGCTCCGATTTCTCGATGCGACAACATCTTCAGACTGAAACTGTACAACTTCTTGCTGAGGCTCTTTTCATGGGAAATGTCCTCCCACATATCCTTCAATTCTGTCTTCTCTTTTTTGGTGATGTAAGATGTCACATACCGAGCCACAGCCATACAGTTATCAGCCACAAACTGTATATCCATGTTAGCATTCCACATGGACAAAATCACCGGGTTGTAGTCGTTGATGTACTTAGACTCTTCGTTCCTCTTCAAATTGTAGTGTTTTTAGGTGATTTCTTCATCACATTATGTCGCAGCGAAGACATCAAACTGTTCACTCTTCCTTTAGAAATCACCGGTCGTGGAAAGCCGAAACGACATTTGGTGTAGAACTTGTCTTTGTTTCGGAATTTACGACGACAGTACTTTCCACATCGATGGCTTTGGAAACGTAGAACTTTTTCTCTTAGGCTTTTTTTCTCCTTTGCGTTTGGAACAGCACACGTAGAATACTGTTCTATGAAACTCATCACTGAGTCTTCTGGATCCGTTCCAAATTTAGGTGCATCCTTGATCCACAGCAACATATGTATATGAGGAGCACCTCTTGCTTGGTACTCCTTTCTCCAGAAGAAATCCAACACCTCTCCAAGAGGTGGATTCTTCTTATTCATGATGAAAGACATCATACCTTCAAATCTATGATTGAAGTACCTACATACATTGACTGGATCCAAAGAGCACAGTTCTCCGGGTGTCTTGAATTCGATGTTTTCTACGTTAGCATTTGCCTCTCGTAGAAATTCAAGTAAGTCTTCCCAGCCATACTCAGCACAGCTCAGAGTGAGGAACCATGTGGGAGTTCCTAAGTTCCTCAGCATACATTTTAAATCACCATGACGATGGTACCAGTACTCATTAGTACCACGCTGACACGCCATGAGATTAATCAGGTGAGAATCCAAAATACTGTCTTGGACATTGACTTTATCCATAAAGTCACTTGCCGAGATGTTTTGCATGTGTATACCACTTTTCAAGATGTGGTTCACTGCATATGACAGTCCAGACAGATCGCTTTCAAACAGGAGATGAAACAAATAAGGAATGCATTGTCGAAACCTAGCATCTCCTGCATACAATCGCAAAGTCCGGTATTCAGAAGCAGGAATTTGATGAGGTCGCTCATCATATCTTCCTCCCTGACCTGTTGGAAAAAGCTGTGGGAAACACCGAGCTTCCAAACTTTCCTCCCAAACACTAATGGGACTCCCTTTGGCTTGTTTCATTTGAAACAACTCAATAGCATTCCCCATGACTTCCTTGGAATGCAAAGGATGAACACTATAATGTTCATATATTTCTTCACTAGTACAGGGTTCTACTTTCTCAATTTGACCAGCACACAAATCGCTATCCTCTTCCTCACTTACTTCCTCTTCTGCAACATATACATTTTTATAGTATTTATTATTTTTTTTCAAATACAATGTTGCCCTTTTGACTTTCCTAACATCTACTAAATCTTGCCATATTTTCTTATTCTTTGTCGGAACCCCATTAACTAAGATAACCAGAGGTTCCTCTTCCACTTTTTCTACTCCAATTGTGTTAATGTTTTTCTTGAAATCTAGAGGCAAATAAACAACTCTTCCCTTTAATCCTCTCTGTAAATCTGATGGAGGCAATTTCCCTGTCTTTGGCTCCATTCTTACAATAGCCTGAAAGGGATGAATACTTTGAATCAAAATAGATTCATAAGTATTTAAATCCTTCAATTCAAAAGGAATCTCAACCAATTCCAGATTATTATGAACTGCTCTAGCAGGCATCTGGTTTTGATTTAATTTGTTACAACAATAAGTACACACACGTTGATCCAATCCCAAATCAAAACAATTTTCTACCATCAAGTATGTTGTAAAATCCTTCCATTCACTATTATTTTCCCTTTCACTTTTTGCATATAAATCCACTAACTTAGTCTGATTCTTATAATAAGTGCGTCGACAACACACACAAGTGAAATTTGGCCTCTCACTTGATTTCACCTCAAACGTCGCAATTTCCCTCTGGAAATTATCTGTACTGGAAACCTGTACACTATCTTCCACATTACTCTCTTCTTCTTGGTCAATTTCAACATTCTCCTCTTTACTTCCAAAGTAACAAAACTCAATTTCTTCACATATATTCTTCACATCTATTTCAGAACCATGCAAAAGAGCAGCGCATAATTGTTTAAGCATAATTGCTGGACTCTTAGCATAATACAACATTCTAACTAATTTCCTCACTTTATTATGATGCACTGCTAGCATCCTGAAATGATGAAAAACACTCTGGCATACTCTCCTGGAAAGACAAGCCAGTGAATGACCATGCAAACCTATCACTTCTCTCACTCTGCAAGGATCTAATTCTTGCAACAACTTCATTTTCTGCTTCAAACTTTTCTTATTAAATGACCGTATAAAATCACAAAGCAAATTGATGGAATCCTGTCGTACACTGCAAATACTACTACACTTCCAGGTGTACACAGGACCCTTAGGACGTCTCCCTAAAACCTCATTACCTAACACCTCTTCTATCTCTGTTGTCACAAGTTTTTCTTTTTCAACTGGATAACCATCTTTCACTTCATAAGCTCGACCACTGGTGTCAACTGCATGCACCAAATCATTATCCTGGAAATAACTCTCCTCATTAAAAAATGCCTCAGAGCTTGAACTATGCATCCATTCTCCAGAAAAAACTTCACAAAAATTACTACGATTAACTATTCTCTTCCATCTACTATTTCTTTTGAAATCATAAATTGCCTTGTTTAGCTTCCTAATTCTATTGATTGTCAAAATAAATAACTTACGTTTAATTTCAAATGCCTGATCAATAACTTTCTCAACTATTTTTTTTCTCTTATAAAAAACCACTTTCTGTTGACCTTTCTTAATATTTTTTAACAAATTGCCAATTATCCTGTTGCGGAACATTCGTTTACGAATGTCCCTAAACTGTTGTTTCCTTCTACTTTCATGCATAGAGTTATCTCTTACTCTAGCAGTAACATTTTTCATTGGCCTTTCCTTTCCGTTTGAATTGCTTCTCCTTTTCTGGACTGAAACATTTTCTGTAGTAATATTTTTTTTACTACAGATATTTCTTATGAATGTTTTTGTACTCTTACCCGGTGCTTTCTTGGTGACTTGACAAATCTTTTTGTTAGAGGACTGCTGCTTTTTTCATTCACCTGCTGTCTTTGACGTTTTGCAGCCTTTCTCACTCTTTCTTTGGTTGGCATGCTGAAATCTTGAAATGATCTGCAGTTGAATCTGTGGTAAAATATAATAAAAAATGTTATTAACCACTATTACCCAACAGTAAATCAATAACAGTCATCAAAAACTTAACACACTACTTAACATTTTTACATAGAAGATTTTTTTGTGCATGGCAAATTTAGAATACAGAAATAGCAGAAAAGAAATGGAATTTATATTCATTTTACCTGTGCTGTTTTATATGTGAATCTGATCTAATTTTATGAGCATATTTTAATATTTTATTGAAGACACTACACATAACCTGTTTTTGAAGGTGTCTTTATTTTTAAATTAAACGGTTTACATTTTTACTTTTTATTTATTATAAATTTATAAAATAAATGTTTATAGTTCCATAGGCTCAAGCACGTCAGCTTCCCATCCTATGTCATACAATTCTGACAAATCTGCATCCTCATCACGTTCTTCTTCATCCTCAGGATTTAAATCATCCAAAGGATCAACATCCACTGATGTTTCAATTACGAGTTCAATGATGAGGTCGAAATCAACTGATTGCTGATTGTCGCTCATGTTGATGTTGTCTTTATCTTTAAAGAAAGATAACAACAATGAGATGTTGCAGAGTAAGAGACAAATCTCAGAGATTATAATAGTAAAATTGTTTAACAAGAGTAACATTTTGCAGCTATTATTTAACCATGTCCAGCGATGCTGAGGAGGCAGCCGCGGGCCGTGGAGGAAGTTACGGTGGGGCAGGGAGGCGGGAAGGGGGAGGGGCAGGGTGGAGGGACCTAAAAACCAGCCGCGGGCCGTGGAGGAAGTTACGGTGGGGCAGGGAGGCGGGAAGGGGGAGGGGCAGGGTGGAGGGACCTAAAAACTGGCATATGGATAATTGCAGGTAAGTACACAATTTAATTATTGAAACGAAATTCGTAGCGCGCACAGCATCGCATTTTGCGATGCAGTGCGCGCTACGAAATTCGTTTGAATAATTAAATTGTGTACTTACCTGCAATTATCCATATGCCAGTTTTTAGGTCCCTCCACCCTGCCCCTCCCCCTCCCCGCCTCCCTGCCCCACCGTAACTCCCTCCACGGCCCGCGGCTGCTAAAAACTGGCATATGGATAATTGCAGGTAAGTACACAATTTAATTATTCAAACGAATTTCGTAGCGCGCACTGCATCGCAAAATGCGATGCTGTGCGCGCTACGAATTTCGTTTGAATAATTAAATTGTGTACTTACCTGCAATTATCCATATGCCAGTTTTTAGGTCCCTTCACCCTGCCCCTCCCCCTCCCCGCCTCCCTGCCCCACCGTAACTCCCTCCACGGCCCGCGGCTGTGAGGAGGTGAAGCCTATGTCCAATTTTTCAGTGAACAGGACTCATCTCTTCTTAACCTTGGATAAACCTCACCGACTCTGTGTCCCCTGCACATAATTAAATGTAAAGGGGCAGATTTATGTTAACTAGCACATCCCCAGGGATGCACCAGTTAACGTGCACCGCTGCTCTGCCACCCATGGTGTGCCACATTTACAATCAGATAGGGCAAAGCTGCGTCAAAACCCTGCGCCTGCTTGAAGCAGGCATAGATCTTGACACAGGTAGACTGAAAGCTAAAGCAACAACTAAGTGTCGTGTGCAGAAGTTGCAAAAAAGGAAAAATGGCGTTTAAACCGGTAATGAGCCCATGCTAACTTAACACAGTGTAAAGATATCCAGGATCTACATCAGTTTGGGGTTCACGAACCTGGCAGGTACAAGGCACTGAGGCTTTGCACCGTGCATGTCTCATCCCAAATCATATGTTGTTTGTGAATGAAACAATTTCCCAGACCAAATGCTTTGGATTGGCTACTTCTAAAAAATTAAACACCCCTACTATCCCGGAGTTAGAGGAATATGATGGTTGGAGTCATTTTACTCGGTTGTCCATTAGTGATTTACAGGCCCTACTCCGTAATTCTTCCTTTAACATTTCCAGTATAAATCCAAAAGGTTGGCTGCTTTGGCAACGTGCCTTATCCACGGTTTAATAACGCTGCCTTTTGCTTTATATAAGTTTTCAAATTGTATGAAATATATACCAATAGGTCGTTATGAACCTTTAGGTAGTGGTTTTCTTCATGAGGTCTGGTCGCTTCCATACACATACAGATGTTTCAAAGATGATCAAGAAGTTTATCTGAATGGAGAGGAATGCACTGAGACGCCAGATCATTCACTAATGTGTAGGCACATACAGTTACACGGTTCATGCAACAAAGACCGACCAAATATGGCTTGCGTGTTGCAAGGCACGCCAGTTCCTGCTATCATCCCCACGTTCAAGTTGTTGGAAAATGGTAGTTATTTGATGCTCAATAATGAAGATTGTTCTGGGTTAATTAAAAGTATTCCTTTTATCGTAACAGTAAGTGAACGGGTTATTTGCTGCAGAAATGTTCTATTTCCTCCCACACATGAACATAGGGAGTTTTCAATCTGGCCACAAATACCAACCTTGGGAGCAGATTTCAACGGCATGGCAAGAATAAGGGCTCTTTTGTCTCAGAGAGAGGTGGCCTTGAGTTCGGCCCGTGAAACTTTCGTGCTTCACATAGCGAACACCCGTACAGAGGTGCAGACCCTTTTAAATACTGATTCGCCTTTGCATTTCAGCGAGATGGTTCGGACTATCTTTAACGCGTCCTCCACAAAGGGCCTGCCGCATTTTTTTAAAGTTGTTAGCAGTGGTCTCGTGACTTCATTTGAGAAAATCTTTGGAGTCATCCCTGCTTTCTTTCATTCTATTTTTTCCACTTTGTTTGGTGGATTCCCAGTTTTACTTGCATTAGCACCGGACGCTCTTGTGCTTTTTTACATTTTTAAATATGGATGTCCCTCCTGTGCAAGGTCCCGCCCTGCAGCTGCTAACGCTGTTCCGCAATCGCATGCTTGAATATTATGGCACAATGCCGTTGGCGATATTAAGCACGGCATATGGATTATCTTTTCGATTCTCCTACTTCACCTGTGTCCAGCCTGTATTTCACTGCCTGACCTGTGATTTCGATTGGGCCATTGATTTGTGTCTCTGCAGACCGGTTTCTCCTGACGTCGACTTTAATCAGCTGATGAGTCCTATCATTACTCACGAGTTGGTTTGTCCTGGCGAAAGGATTATGGCTGTGGCATTGATGCATGGACTAATTGGTCCCTGGAATTTACTGGCGGCAACACAGTCTTTCTTGGAACAGAGCTTTCTTGAAAACCCACCGAGCTGTCCTCTGATGGTGATAGAGGATCCGGTGCTGGGAGAGCACGTATGTTCTTTTCCGCTTTTAAATTGGATGGCTGAACTCTTTTCGGATGAAGACGGTGACTTCCTATTGGAGGCTGTTGCAGCTTATTTTGCATACACAATTATGTCATAGACCTTTTTCATGTTTGATATGCTGAGTACTAGCATTTCATTGACAATTCATTGACTTATTTGTCAAGTTTTTATTATTTAGCTTGCCTATTGGCTTAAGCCTCGATAAACTAGTTGACTGTTTTATTTTTTCTTAGCATTAAATTTTGCTAGTTTTTAATGTTTTACCTTGCGGACCGTGCACATATAAAGTTGCAATCTGCTCTCATGAGATGGCACTTCTATTACCTTATTTTGTTCGTTTCCGGATCATGGAGGGGTGTCATGTAGATCCTGGATATCTTTACACCGTGTTAAGTTAGCATGGGCTCATTACCGGTTTAAACGCCATTTTTCCTTTTTTGCAACTTCTGCACACGACACTTAGTTGTTGCTTTAGCTTTCAACCTAGTAGTTCATCATGGTTTACATGAGAATAATATGCTATTGCTCTACTATCTGCTTTGCTTGTTAAACTATATCTGTACAGCGAGTGCTGAAGTTTCAAGAACAACACGATACAGAATTGTTATGAGGTCTGATCTCCACGACTTCATAGTCATAACATAAGTGCAGCTTCTGCCAATTCTGGGCATGAGGCGGGTTTTATATTGCTTTGCCGAACACACACTTACACAACACTTGATGCGGTTCACATGAAGAGAGAGCTGGTGTATGCTGATGTGATTCCTTCAAATCTAGGACACTAAAGTATAGGCATGCCCTAAACTAACCCAAAGAGACCTTCTTAGCAAATAATATAATATGTGTATTAGGGAGGGTGAGATATAAGTGTTGCTAACTCTTATTCATTTACAGCATGTTAACATACTGTCACCATTCGCTTTTTATGTACTAGTAACTATGCTGGTAATTTTGCTACTGATAATTGTGGTAGCAGTCTAGTGTTCCTGCACAGGAACAGGATGTGGGGAAACAGAAAGCGGAAGGCGGCCATATTGTTTGCTTGGCGCCGACCGTTGAGCAACAGCTTAGCCCCGGCGCTCCGGAATAAAGATAACTAAAAAGCATTTAAAGACGTACGTTCTCACATTATTACAATGGCGACGAAGATGTGTACTTGTATTATCTAAGATACTACGCCTGAGAAGACGGCATTAGTAAATACACATGTGTTCTTCTTAACTCCATGTTCTGGTTTGTAATGAATATATAACGACCGAGTGTTCATGAGTTCCACGTATCCTGAGGTACTGTAAGTTCATATTCTGGATTGTCTAAACATTGAGAGTTTGTTATATCCAATGTGACACTGTAGCTAGCTTGCTAAGGGGTTTTTGGGTACTAAGGTGAGTTTTGGGGCACCCTAATTCGCCGAGGTTCCAATCCTCTGTGCACAGTTCTGTGTGAGAACAGAAACCCTGCGACAGGGGCACCCCTGAGCCTTGCTGGAGCTTCATCACACTTGCGATACAACTCCAGCAATGCGCCACCTTTACTGCACAGATGCGTCACGCATCTATGCTGTTTTTGCCCCATGATGCGCCGCATTGTAAATGCAGCACACCATGGGTGGTGGAACAGCGGCACAGGATGACTGCAGCCGCGGGCCGTGGAGGAAGTTACGGTGGGGCAGGGAGGCGGGAAGGGGCAGGGTGGAGGGACCTAAAAACTGGCATATGGATAATTGCAGGTAAGTACACAATTTAATTATTCAAACTAATTTCGTAGCGCGCACTGCATCGCAAAATGCGATGCTGTGCGCGCTACGAATTTCGTTTGAATAATTAAATTGTGTACTTACCTGCAATTATCCATATGCCAGTTTTTAGGTCCCTCCACCCTGCCCCTCCCCCTCCCCGCCTCCCTGCCCCACCGTAACTCCCTCCACGGCCCGCGGCTGGATGACTGGCACATCCCTGATGATACGCCAGTCATCATAAATCTATCCCTAAGCTTCTTATCTTGTTAGAGATGAACCGCCATATGTATCATCAAAGTTTTTTACATTTCCTAAATAGCGAACTTTAAGGAATAAATAGCGATTCTTTACCATTCCTAGTTTGCGATGAGCTATTTGCTAATTACAAATTACCCATTCATTTCCATGGAGCAGGAGGCCCATAGGAATGAACGTGCAATTTGAGATTAGCAATTAGCTCATCGCAAATTACGAATTTTTCCGAGGGTGCAGGGGTGTCTCAAGAACACCCTGCTGCACCCCCGAAAAAAAAATTTGCGGGCATATGGCGCACATACATTTTGAAAACATTCCTTTACCTCAAAAACGATTTTCAACTCATAATTTGAAAACACTGCCCACGGGGAAATGACTTAAAATGTCCTCAAGACACATGAAAGTGTTTTTTTAAAGCCTTTGCAACTTTTTTGGGTCACTTTTAACATGGCTATGTAACTCAAACAGTCAAAATCTAAATTTACCATGCACAGGTGGGAGCATATTTACAAGGAATTTGCTCCACGGAGAAAGGTCTTTTAATTTAATATTGGAAAAATAACATCAGAGACACTGAAATGCCTTATAAAGAAGCATACACCATTATGTCCTTGTCATAAATTTTAAAAGCATTCATTTTCCCCAAAAACGATTTTCAAGTCATAATTTAAAAACACTCCACATGGGGAAATGACTTAAAATGTCCTTAAGACACATGAAAGCGTTTTTTGATTGCCTTTGCAGCATGTTTCGGTCACCTTTAACATGCCTATGTAACGCAAACATTCAAAATCTAAATTTGCCAAGCACAGGTGGGAGCATATTTACAAGCAATTTGCTCCACAGGGAAACGTCTTACATTAAAATGGGAAAAATAACATCAGAGACACTCAATTGCCTTATAAAGAAGCATACACCATTATGTCCTTGTCATAAATATTAAAACCATTCCTTTTCCTCAAAAACGATTTACAAGTCATAATTTGAAAACACTCCACAGCTCCTATGCACATAAAAACCCTGTCAGTACTAATACTTCACATTTTCTCCAATTACAATTTCTCAAAGAAACAAAATCTATTTGTAAAACACTTGAGACAAAGCAACATTTGAAAAACACAACTTTCTTCATAATTTTCTCCTTAAAGCACACTATTTTCTATCTAAATTAAAGAAATCTTTTCTCACCTTAGCAAATACTTTGAGTTTCAAAACAGTCTCAGAAACACACCAATTTGTCTTCAGCAGAGCAAAAGGTATGCACTCCAGAGTCTGCAGCTATCAAAAGCACAGAAATGCTGTAATTCTTCACACATATCTCTCATGTCACCCAATCAAAACTCTTCCCTCACTTTTTTTCAAATCAAAACCCTTCCCCCCTCTGCCCTCTCTGCTTTTTTGCATAGCAACCACCTCTTGCAAGACCTCTGGTGTTTGCAAGTTCACACAACAATGTTGCAATTGAACTCTGAACTCTCAGTGCACCTGCATATCCAGTGCATTCTTCCATTTAATGATTTTTTCTTCGCCACTCAAAATACATCTTTCAACGAACTCATCCATGCACCCTAACTTTCTGTTTTCAGCAATCAAAATCCACCAATCACTGTTACTGCTTCATTAACACAGAAACTCCACAGTTTTTTTCATTTTAAACTCTTATTTTTTCAACTGCCATTTCATTGCCACACTTCATCTGACTGCAGGAGAACCTTCTCTCGCCATGTTTTCTGTCTGGATTGTTGGACATAGTTACATCTATTGGGCTCAGAGGTACGCTGAAAACAGGAATTTACCTAACCTCAATTTACAAGATGTGGAAATTAAGTGGTTTGGCCACAGAGGATTAAAATGTCACCAATTGATACCATTGGTGAAAACCTTTATGCATTTGCCAAAACCTGACCTGTTAATTGTGCACTGTGGAGGTAATGACTTGGGCACTTTGACTGGGGTAGGTCTGGAAATGCTTTTAAAGGACACCTTTGAGCAATTGATGGCACTTTTTCCTCAGACTGCCTTGGTATATTCAAATATATGCCAAAGACAGAAATGGAGGTGGTCGAACCAATTTTGTCCACAAATTGAGAAGCCGCTCGCATTGAGGTTTGTGTCCAAGCGCCCTAGCTGTTGCCAGACCAGCGCTACAGGAGTAGCATTTGGGAAATCATCTCACCGTCCAGAAGAGGGAGGAGAAAGCCACCGCGAGGCCGCAGAGGAGGTGAGAGGCGCGGCCCCGGGACTGCGAGGAACAGCGTCAAGTACACCAGCTGTTTCCTCTTCCCGTGCGAGCCGCGCCCCCTCCCAGTGCCACGCCCCCTTTCTCTTATCAGTGATTTAAGTAAGATCTGTAACGCGCACCGCGGGACGCGCGCGGGTCGCAGCCCGGGACGAAGCCCGGGCCAAGGGCGGGCCCGTTGTTGCCCGTTAGTGACCGGCAGAGACCGGACCGGGCCACCCCCCTTGGTTCCTCTGCACTGCACTGCACTTACAGTTAACATATAAGTCCATACATATGTCCGTAATGCCTGGAAGAACCAGAAGCAAAACTAAATCTGCGCTGGCTGTAGCACAAATTACTGGGCCCATTGACCAATTTATATCCCGAGTTAACGAGACAATTGACCAGAGTATCACTCTATTGGAGCGAAGAGTGTCATTGGACCTTATGAACGCTAAACGCTCGTCTCTGGGTCCTTTATCAACTGTAAGTTCCCCTCCCCAGCAAATTGTAATTAATCGTTCTCTTCCATTACCTCAATCGGCCGCTGGTACACTTACTGTACCAAACTTAGTAGATCTATCAGTCTCTCAGTTGGAGTCTGATTCATCATTTGTTGACCTAGAGGCAACCCCAGACCTTGAAGCTTGTCAAACACCTGAAAAGCCAGAGTCTATCATAGGGAGTTGTCCTCGGGATTCAGGGAAAGGACGCATTCGTGTAGTGCCAGAATCTAGGAATATGTCCAAGACCAAGAAAAAATCCAAAACCAACATCAGGAATCACAACCTTGTGTCTTCAGTTCCTAACTCAACAACAGGCATACCATGTTGGGTCGAAAATATGGTAGCAGACTTAAAATCTGACCTTGAAGCCTCAATTTCGGCCCAAATCAAGCCTTTAATGTCCAAAATTGATAGGTTAACATCTTTTATCAATACTAAATGGTCTAATAAGGCAAGTGGGAATGTGCCAACTTTGCCGCAAGGAAATGCCAAAGAACTAGCCTTAACGAATACTGTTAATAGTAACCCATCAAAGGATTTTAATACAAATGCTAAAATCATACCGGATAATGTAGAAACAGTAACGCACCATTTGACCCATATGGAGGGAAAGGCTTCTGCACCCCCATTAACTTCTAGGGGTGCAGCCTCTGCTGCAAAGTCTAAATCACCCGCTGGTTCTAAAAGAGTGCCCAACCAACCTGTCAATGGGCCTAAAAATCTACCAGCCGCTACGACTCCAGCTACTTCTCTCAGCAAGCCCGATGATCCTAAGCCTAGACCGCCTCGCTTCAAGTCAATTAATTTGCCGCCGGAAGTCTCACCCTTTGTGGTCGTACTGACAGGGGTGCCACCACTAAAGGAGGGGAAAAAAGAAACTCTGGCCGAATTGAAGAATAAATGTGCCCAGTGGCTTGACATCCACAAACCTCTGCCCAATAATTTATGTGGAGAAATACACGCAGTTAGAAGAGGGGACTGGGTAGGTAGAAACACCAAGTCTATAGCAGGCGATGTCATAACCATCAATTTTAGGAATATTGAGGTAGTGAATTACATTTGCAACTCACCCAACAGTGGGCCGGTTTCCCAAATACACCCTCTTCCTATGTCTTACTTCCTTCCCATGCCCCCAAGGCAATTTCCCCCTCAATTTACTTTCCCAACAAATAGAGGGTATACACACGCTCCTCACCACACTGCCCATCAGTGGCAGCATTCATGGCAAGGTCCACCTCCTCCCTTTGATCCTTTTGTATCCCAGTTTGCCCACTGGAATAGATTCAGTGCGCTGGAAGAGGTGGACTGACATAATCCTAATGAAGCTCTCCCCATGTATTTTTCCACCAAAAGGGGTGAGGAGGATGGTTTAGGTGTTAAGCTATACTTACCATGCCTTAACTCTCCAATTGCGATAACCAATAGCTTGACTAGGGCGCCATCCTCCATTCCCCAGAGAGAATGCTTAGAATCTTTTAGTTTTGGAGACACTGGTGGTAACAGAGGAGAAACAAGCAAGGAGAGAATAAAAATCCTTAGCTGGAATCTTGCAGGTATTCAAAGGAAATTAGACCTACCTGAGTGGAGCGACCTGGTTGAAGCACACAAGATTTGTGTGTTTCAGGAGACCTGGAGTGTAGAACCACTCCACCGGGTTGGGTTTGTCACCTTTTTTATTCCAGCTGTAAAACCCTCAAATGGGAGGGGGCGTCCATCGGGGGGCCTTATCATTTGGGTGAGCATTTCCCTAAATTGTAGAATAACATCTACACAGACAAACAACCCTGATATTCTGGGGATTGTTTTATGTAATCTGTGTAAAACTTTGTCTCTAGCTCTCTACAATGTTTATGCTAGAGGCATAAAAAATGGGAGTACCTCAACCGTAATATCGGACCTTGAGGCCCAGCTTAGGGATTGCAAAGAAGTTGATCATACCCTAGTAGCAGGTGATTTCAACTGCACTTATGAGCCACTCCCCTTGGATGGTATTCCTGACCTCGGCGAAGAAGATAGTAGATGGGGTATTCCTTCACTCTCCATCCCCCCGATTAGACGCTGGACTCGCAGTGCGGTGCAGCTAAATGCACTGACCTTAGAGTTTGGACTTAGAGCCATAAATGGCCGCACATCTTCTGATCGGACGGGTGCCCCGACGTTCAATAGGGTTGGTCATACCTCAAGGATTGACTATATCCTATTGGACTTGGGGTCCTGGAATTGGGTTGATGATATGACAGTCATACCAACTGTCGAGAGCGACCACAATTCGCTTTCTTTAACTATTAAGAATCCCTGGTCTAATGTAGCACTGCCAGTACCCCCGAAAAGTGTGCATAAGATCATTGTATCCTCCTGTGGAAGACGACTAAAGTGGGATAAAGTTGCTAATAACCCTGACAAACTTGGTAACATAGAGGCGGTTCTTGTGGCCTCACAAATCGAACTTGGTTCTATTGATTTGGCTGTGGCATCAGGTAGAGTAACATCTATTTTTGAGGCTACAGTTAAATCTATAGGGGAAGCCTTTTGGGCCAAGGGAAATGATGGAAGGAGCAGGCCTCAGATCAAATCCAAGGGGATGCATGCTTGGTTCACAGGAGCCTGCAGGAAAGCTAAGTCCCGACTAATTGAAGCCGTTAAAGGTAAATCCCAACTTCAAATACAGCTAGCCAGGAAGGAATATAAGAGAATACTGGATCTAGCCAAAAAGGAGTGGGACGAGGCCTACTGGCTTACTCTTAAAGAAGCTAGTCTAAAGAAGGACCCAAAATGCTTCTGGGATGCAATTAGAGTTCGGAACAGGCCTGATAGGGACTTGATAACCTGTAATATTCCCAGCCAGGAGTGGGCCAAACATTTTTCTAAGCTATATACCCGCCAAGAAGACCAATTGCTGTCAAGCGCTTCCCAAGGGAGGACTATGGGTACAACATTGCTCCCTTTAACCTGGAATATTCAGCCTAGCGACTTTGATTTTACTATCAAGGAGGTTGAATATGCAATAGGCACCATCATCCCACAGAAAGCGGCTGGCCCGGATGGCATACCTGGTGACCTGTTAAGATCTGATACCTTAAAGTGGGGAAAACTCATCCATTCCCTACTTGTTGCTATGTGTAGGGACGCCCCTGTCCCCTCCTCTTGGAAAGGGGCGGAGGTGGTCCCTATTTTTAAAAAAGGCCCTAGGGATGACCCGTCAAATTATAGGCCTATTAGCCTGCTGGATGTTAGCCAAAAAGTAGTTGGAAAGGTTCTACTGCTAAGAATTCTAAATTGGGTAGAAGAAAACAAAATCCTTACAGACTACCAGGCGGGCTTTAGAGTAGGAACTGGGACAATTGAGCAAGCCTTCAGGCAAGGGCAGTCTTTATCTCGCGTTCATCGATTTAAAGACTGCCTTTGACCTTGTACCCAGAGAGACCTTATGGACTGTACTGGCCGACATGGGGCTACCTCATTACTTGCTTGTGTTGCTTGTTAGGCTGCACGAAAACAGCTTTGCCCAGATTAGGTGGGGGCCAGAGGGGGAAAAAACTGATAGTATCCCGGTTGAGAGAGGTGTGCGCCAGGGATGTGTTCTGGCTCCCACCCTCTTTTCCCTTTACATCAATGGGGTGGTTGAGCATCTTCGAAAACAACCTTCAGATGAACCATCCCTGGCTGGCGAACGCATACCAACCCTCCTCTTCGCGGATGATACGCTTTTGATATCTAAGACCCCAATTGGACTCCAAAGACTTCTTAATAACTTTCAATCTTTCTGTGCAGATCGTGGCCTGACAATCAACACAAGTAAGACAAAATTTCTGGTACTGAATCCCCCTAAAAAACCAGTACGCCCTCCCATCTTGAATGCCGAACCGCTGGAAAGGGTTGAAGTCTTTGATTATCTTGGGATACGTCTCTCCCACAAAATGGACTGGACACCACATCTAGACAAAATGCTTTTAGCCCATAAGAGAATTACAGGAGCTATTTTGAAAGAACAACGCTCCTGTAAAATAAGACCTATAGCTACTGTTCTAGAGATCTACTCGGCTAAAGGTGTTAGTTCTGCTCTCTATGGGGCCGAACTCTGGGGGTCATCCGTCTCTGATGCTCTATCAAAATCTGAGAAAAAATTCTGTAGAGCGATTATGTCTCTACCACAGGGAACTCCTACGATCCCGCTAATGTTGGACCTAGGATGTCGCCAAATTGATGATCTCGCGAAATTCCGGCCACTCTTGCTATGGGCGCGGCTGTGGCGTGTGGAGGAACTCAGTAAATATGCCCAAGGCCTCGCAGAAATCATGTCATTACCTGGGTGGCATAAAATCAAATGGTTAAGAGACATGAAGTTGCTGCTAGCCAACTTGGGCCTAAAGGAAGCGTGGATAAATAGATCTTCTCCGCCGAAGTTTACGTTGAAGAAACTTTACTGGGATTGGATCTCCACTAAAAGAAATACCAGTACTACCATTGACAGGCTTAGTGAGGACTTCTTGAAATTCAAAGACCAACCCAAACGGGAAGCATATCTTGATATATTAGAAAAACCCTTTGATAGGGCTCTATATTTCAAATTTAGAGCAGGAACCCTTCCCCTTTATTCTCTTACCTCAAGCTGGAAATCACACGCACAAACCATAGAGCTCTGCCCTGCGTGCTTAAAAAAACCAGAGACAGTGGCACATTTCTTGTTTGAATGTACAGAGTATGTAATTCCCAGGAGGGTTTGGCTTAAAAATTTATGTCGGCAGCTGGGTACTAACAGCCATGTGACCGCAATCAGGATTTTAATGTCTGACAGCCGTCCTACCTATGTTTGTGTTTTAGCTAAATTTTTATCATGGGCTTGGTCCATCCGTCTTAAAAGGCTAAAATTAACTGTTTAATTCATTCTTAGATAATTTACTCGTTTTATGAACTGCTAGTCAAATCTGGAAAGTATTTTATATGTGTTTTATTGATTCTTTTTAAAATAATGTGTATTGTGTTTTTATCTTGCTTTTATGATAATTTCTTTTTATCGAAATAAAGCCTTTTTGACTTGACTTGACTTGAGAAGTCGAGGAAGCATGTAAACAAATCTGTTTCAGCTTACATGAGAGACCATGGAATGGGCTCCTTGTACAACAATAACTTGCGTTACTACATGCAAGATATCTACAGAGGAGATGGAGTTCACTTCTCAGATGAGGGCAACAGAATTTTCATTCTGAATTTAAGACTGTGCATTGGTACCTACTTATAAGTACCTAAATGTACCATAAACCCAAAAGCTCTTCTCAGAGCTACCCTACATCTGATCACTCACAATTATTATTTTACTCTAACTTTTTTCACTAATTTTCAAGAAAGTACGCTCCCCAGAACGCTTCCCGGTTCGCGAACCGGGCGCACTCCACGCAAAAGAACTAAAAAAACGATATATTTTTTTTTTGCCGTGCGAGGCCCTTTTAAAGCCTCCACATCAAACCTAGGGGGTCAGGGAGGATCTACTATGCCCCCTTATGGTCATTTGCCCCTTCGCTTTGGCCTCCTCTTCTCTCTCGATCCTACCGAGAGACAAGATGGCGGCCGCTACGGACTGTTTGGAATGTTTACAGACGCCGAAGAACCAATCAGCTTCGCAATGCTCCGTAACGCAAAAAGTACGCGAAGCGGAGCGCTGTTACAGATATATATCTTTTTTTGAACGTTAATTTCTCAAAATCCACTGGAGCACATATATTGAGACCTAGCAAAGGCACATCGGGCTACCAGTACCTACAATTTTCCCAAGTTTCGTGCAAATCCATTCAGCCGTTCGATTATTATTATTTTTATTTTTTTTGCCCCGCGGGGCCCTTTTAAAACCTCCACATCAAACCTAGGGGGTCAGGGAGGATCTACTATGCCCCCTTATGGTCATTTGCCCCTTCGCTTTGGCCTCCTCTTGTCTCTCGATCCTACCGAGAGACAAGATGGCGGCCGCTACGGACTGTTTAGAATGTTGACAGACGCCGGAGAACCAATCAGCTTCGCTTCACAAAGCTCCGTAACGCGAAAAGTAAGCGAACTGGAGCGCTGCCCGGTCCGCTGTTACAGATATATATCTTTTTTTGAACGTTAATTTCTCAAAATCCACTGGAGCACATATATTGAGACCTACAAAAGGCACATCGGGCTACCAGTCCCTATAATTTTGCCAAGTTTCGTGCAAATCCATTCAGCCGTTCGGGCTAAAAGTGAGGCCAACCGCCCTATGGAAAACTCAATGTTAAAAACATGTTTTGGGACCCCCCTTTTTTCTCGGCCCCCCCTTGACGAACCCCCCCCAAATTTTCAGGGGCTGCTCAGAAACAAAATGTTCCATTTTCCTGAAAATTTCAGCCAATTCCGTCCACAAACGCCAAAGTTATTAGACATAGAATTTTCAAAAATCCCATAGAGAAAAAATCCTAACTATATATACCTACTGGCGACCGCCAGTAGGTAATATATATATATATATATATATATATATATATATATATATATATATATATATATACAAAATCAGCTCCACACAACTTGGCACAGGTCAGCGCGGCGTGACGCCAATGGAAGGAGACGGACCAGCCAGGTACAGCAGAAATATTGACTTTTATTTCACGAAAAACAGCAATGCGTTTCGGGCTTACTCGCCCTTTGTCAAGCTGGAGATTTTATGACAACTGCTGCTTTTATACATATGCTTTTTAAAGTGAAACACCCTAAGTGGTGACATAGGCGATCACATGTTCATAGACATAGAAAAGATATTTAGATATATCAAAATGTCGTCTATTTAGCTCATAATTTTAAATAAAATTAGATATAAGAATGACATTAGATAATTCAAAATAGCGGAATAAATTCCAATGTTCTGTTAGCATTTAAGCTGAGATGACACGTAAAATGCAAAGAAATAACAGTATAAATAGAGATTTGATACGTTGTCCATGATATCTCAATAGAACTGATCTAATTTTTCCATGGTATGTTTAGTGAAAAAGCCATACAGAAGCAGCAATAGAATAAGAAAAGTGCATAAGTGACTGTGTAGAGATTGTGCAACAAGAAGCAAGGAAAATGTGCAAAACTGCAAAAGGTTAAGAACTAACTGATTTAAGTAACGTAGGATACTCAGGTCCCTGAAATCCATATATTAAACATCTATCATAATAACCTTAAAAGCAGTAAAAACAGTGATAAAATCATGTATGTGTGTAAAAGTAACTGGTTACACAAAATATATCATACACCATACACAAACATGTGTGAAAACTTATCATATATATATATAATCAAAAAGATCGAAATAGTAAAAGTCATACTAATTCAAAAAGGAGAAAGTGGTATCCCGTTACCTAAAAGATAAGAAAAATTGATAAAATTCATTAAAATGGAATAATGAAGCATCTATATGTGTGATGAGTATTTACAATGGATTTACAAAATTACGACAATATGTAAAAAAATGATGATGATGATCAAATATAGTATCATATACACATGGATAATTCAGTATTGACATTTCAGACAGTATTAGTTTAACAATAAAATGCACTCAAAAATAGGGAACCTAACAATTGAGTGCAGAATATATATATATATATATTCACTGAAAAAACCATAGGTTATAGACCATATATAGTTAGGAATTAGCATTTACAAAACCTTGAAAATTCACTGAAAAAACCATAGGTTATAGACCATATATAGTTAGGAATTAGCATTTACAAAACCTTATTTTACTCACACAAAACCATTGAAATTCCATATATAGTTAGTTGCACTAACTATATATCGCGCACCCGCAATCCACTGCTGATGATGTCACATATTACATCATTCATGACATGGTCAGTGACATCACTGATGACATCACTGATGACATCTCAAATGACATCACTGATGACATCACTGATGACATCACTGATGACAACATACAGTGACTGTATGTTTCTGTAAAGTTAAAATGTGTCTTACATATTGAAGAATGAGTGGAAGTATAAGTGTCTGGACAAAGGATTTAGTAGGTGCATGACTGAATGTATGAGTGAGTGATTAAATGTGTCTCACTGAGTGCATGGGTTAGTGACTAAACTGTCTTAATTTGTGCATCATTATGTCTGTTGTTCTGTAAACTGCTGCATGTGTTGATCAGTAGCTATATGATTAACTATATGGGTTACTGATTGATTGTCCAAGTATTTGTATGGGAGACTGAGTGTGTGTGTGGCTGGCTGGGAGGTGTGTGACTCTGTGCAGATCAATGTGTACTTGTATCAATGATTGTATAAGAAGGTAAGTATGTGTTAGTATATGTTTGAAAATGTAAGGTGCTCTATGTTTAACTGTATAGACAAGAAAATGGAAGTGTCATTGATTCTTTACAGGACTGACTAGGTGTGTGAGTAACTCCATGGATGAGTGGCAGACTGTGAGTGTCTGTATAGGTGTATGAGTGCATATGATAGTGTTGTAAAGATGAGTGATTGTATGTATGAATGATTGTATGGGTGAATGAGTGAATGTGTGTGTAGACATAGGAATCAGTGAGTGCGTATGTAGTAACTAGTATTGGTGTGTCAATGGTTTCAAAAATTATACTCTGTATTTAACACTGGGTGAAACAGAGGTTATATTAAAATGTGAGGAGATGCATTGTATTGTCACATGAATGATATCATCAGTGATGTGGTCATTGATGTCAAATGAGATGTCATCAATGATGTCATTTGAGATGTCATCAGTGATGTCATCAGTGATGTCACTGACCATGTCATGAATGATGTAATATGTTGTGAAGTAACAAGGGCCCCCTGATACGGATGAAAATCCTGGGTCAGGGAAAACATACAATGTGAAGGTAAACACCCAGGCTATCAATTAAACAGAAACCAGCTATGTATTCGACTGAAATATTCCCTAAAGTTAGAAACTTTAAACCATAACACAAACAAATATAATGATATCAAAAATAGTATTTTTTAATAAAAACAAAGATAAATTTATACAATGTGAACATATAATTATAATAGATTATCGATGTAAAAATGATGAGTTTTCTAATTGAAGAAAACATAAATTTAAAACATATTAAGATAGGCACTGATACATATTCTTTCTAAAGTTTTTTGTGGCTGTTGAGTTTGAGTCAACGCGTTTCGACACGTCGTGGTGTCTTCCTCAGGACAGTTATACGTTCAGCCAATATGTCTATAAAGAACAGAGTATTATTAGTTCTTATATATTTGTTTGAAAATTCAATGTCATAGTTTACAGTTTCATATTAGAACATTGAGATTGATGATCAATGACAGCGAACCAAAAAAAACCCATTTCCATTTCATTTTGTGATATCTGGTTCATTTTAGTTCAACATGGGAATATCGATTGCATTCATTGTTTAACTTTAGGTAGTTTTTAATACATAGCATAGTACAGTGCACTTGATATAAATTTATACATCAAAGGAAACGTTGGGAGAAGAGGTTTAGACAGTTACAATCTGCATGATATCAATTGTTATGTCTAATATTTGCAATTATTCTGTTGTTAATATTCATTGGAGAGCTGATTCACATTTTGATTTGATGTCAGTAATTTTTTAATATTTCACCTTCTATCTCAGGTAGCAAATAGAACCAAGATTAAAGTTTAGGAAAGAGAAGATAAGTAAAGGAAACCAACAGAAAAAGGGTGACAACTAGGATTAATTATTTATTTCTTGTAAGGGTTTCAGTATTAATTTGAACCATACCTAAAAACTGGTATCCTAGTTTCTATAAGCTCATGCATCTGGTATTACATACCTATCTATAACAGTAGCTCTTTAAGTCTGAAATACTCAGTAGTGAGTACCTTTTTTATTTCACTTAGATGATAGGTATCATATAACTTTACCTGACTGCGATCTCTCTTCAAGATTTACCAGCCAAAACCTTCATTAAAAACCAGACTGATTGAGGCACCGTTATTTTCATTTTCTAAGAATCGGCATGTGTGACCTGCAAGAAAGATAATTCCATATTTCTTAAACGCCCTTCCATTTGGTATTTTATGTGTGGGGCGTGCTAGAGAGCAACATGTGCTCATCCACATAATCTTTTTTTTGGGGGGTTATATCGTCTACCTTTGTTTTAATGGTACACTGCTCCCATCTCAATCAGGCTGTATTTCTACCACATTGTGGTTGTCTTCATAAAAACGATTTACCTCCAAACTATAAATAAAACCAATTGGTCGTCATAATAGGTAATCTAGGTTTTCTAGTAGTGCAAAGCGCAGCTAACAATCGTATCTTTTCTCACCTTATTGGTAAAAAAGAGTCATTAAAAATCCCTCTCGCAGTCGCTAGGTGATTTGCAGCCCAAATCCGTCACGTTTTCAGGGAATTCGAACTTTCAGTGTAGAGCGGTAACTGTTTACAGAGAGTGAAAAACCGCACATGTTTGCAATTTAGAATAGCTATTTTTGTGGCCCTCTTTTCACAAAGTCTGCTTAGGTAAGTGAATACGGCCTATCTTCATACCTTAAGAGGCTCTTGTTTCTTACATGCAGACCGTTAATTGTTACCGCTGTTGGGGATCGCGCTGCATAGAAGACGGGTTTCCTCGTTTTTTCCTTCTTAAAGCGATTCAAACCTCCTGCGCCGAGCGGCAATTCTCTAAAAGAGGTGAAGTGCCGCACATATTTAAATGTTTTAGGAAAAGTATTATGAAAGGTATTATTGCAGCCCGCCTTTAATCAAATCTCCTCGGGTCAGAAAAAGCGGCATGTATTTATACCTTAAAGGAATCTTGTTTCCTTCACGCGGGCCGTCAGGGATTCCCGCTGTTGACAATAGCGTTGCATAAAAGGCGGGTTTCCTCGTCCGATACCCTTTCGCTGCGGGGACCAATTAAGTATGGTGATGTGCGCTTACTCGTGGGCGGACTCTATACTTTAGGCAGAGTACCTGAAACGCTCAAAAATTAAACTTATATTAGTTTGTGGGTTTATCTTATTGCTATAGATTAAAGCCATTATGAGCGAGGGGAAACATTTCTTATCTCACTCACCTTTACTTGCGCTCTTTCTCCCTCTGGGGATGGTCCAATCGGCAGGCGGCTTGTAACGGCAGGAATTCAGAGGATTCACAAGCCGTAGTTTGATTGGTATTTATACTCTAACCTGTTTATCCCATTGAGCTGGGGCTCCTCCCATATTTAAAGCTGTAACTACCGTTTTTTCTTTGGGACTCATTTCAGACATAGATAAAGGGAAAGTAACCCATTTTTTTCAATCATCGTTTTGATTCCCTTTGTTCTTATGTGTCACTGTCTGATTTATTTGTTGTAAACTAGGGATCTTTATTTTATCATAGACAAAAGTATTAGATATTTAAAGGTTGCTTCATTAGTAAAATTAGGTGAAAGCGACCTCTACATTGAATTCGAGTTCCCTCTAGTTCAGAGTGAATGGTAACTTTACAGTTATTTGAGATATTATTCCATATCCATATGGTCTATTGATTTCATTATATTATTGCATTTGACCACGGGCATTCCGAATTCAGGCCTTGTTTATATGTGTCAAGAGTAAAGATCCAATAAAGTTCTCGCTTTTTCCTGATTTGTTCCCCTCCTGTGTTATTTGGTAGTTTTATTTTCTCCAGAATGCGCCACTTCATTTCTTCGGAAGAATGTCCGAAGTCCAAAAAGTGGCTGACTAAAGGTGCAGACATTTTTTTAGTTTTTATTGCTGACCGATGCTCGGTCAGCCTTGTTTTTATGGCCCTTCCTGTCTCGCCAACGTATCCTAAGTGGCAGGGACATGTGATGAGATACACCACATTCTGTGTGTTACATGTCCATAAATCTTTTGCATTTATTTCTACATTATTTAGGATCATTGTTTCACCGAGAAGAATGTTATTACAGGATTTACAAGAGCCACAACTTGATGTGCCTTTTACTGGGTTGTTATTCTGGAAAGACCTTTGTACAAATGGTGGATTTTCCGCAGTTTTGTTAAATCTGGATCGAACAATTTGGTCTTTTAAATTCTTGTTGCGCCTATGCGCATACATGGGTTTGGGTATTTTTTGTTGGGTGTTATTCAAGTTCAATAAATGCCAATTGGAATTTATAATCTGCCTAATGCTTCCATCTATGGTTGAGTGTTTCGTTATACAAACCAAGGACGGGGCATTTTTAGTTCGGTTTGAGTTTAGGAGTGCATCCCTGTCGTAGAATCTAGCTCGTTTGTAAGCCTCTCGTATTAGGCGGCGTGGGTAGCCTCTTTGTAAGAATTTGATTTTCATGTTCTCAGATTGTAAATCATAGTCTCTTAATTCTGTACAATTACGTCGTACCCTCAAAAATTGGGAAAACGGAATACTGTCCTTTTGGCACTTCGGGTGGAAACTTTTGAAGTGCAACATTGTATTCCTGGCAGTGGGTTTGGTAAATAAATCAACCTGCAATCTGCCGTCACCATTTTTGATAAAAATGTCAAGGAACTCTACCCTGTCTTTGTTAGTATGTGCAGTGAATTTTAAGTTTACATCTGCCTCGTTCAGCCAAAGGAGGAATTCCCTCAGAGTCTGTTCCCCATTGGTCCACACAAAGAAAATATCATCTATGTAGCGGTACCAATGGGAAACAGACTCGAAGAAAGGGGCTATTTCGTTAAAAATATTTTTTGTTTCGAAGGCGATCATGTAGATATTTGCTATCGATGGAGCCATCGAGGCTCCCATGCTGACTCCCTTCGTTTGTAAGAACAATTGTTCACCAAATTCAAAACAGTTTTCTGTAAGTACAAGAGTAAGGCATTCCCTAATGAAATTGCTACAACAAGGAATTTGATATTCCTCAATGAACCATAGTGTTGTTTCTATTGCTCCAGTCTGTGGTATATTACTATATAGTGACTCGATGTCAAGAGTCACTAAAATATCTTTCTGGGGATTAAATTGGAGATTCTCCACTTTTTTTATAATGTCACCTGTATCCTTGATGTAGGAGGGCGATAATGGGATATATGGACGCAAAATGTTGTCTAGATATTTCGAGACGGCCTCCAAAGGCGTTCCTATTGTTGATACTATTGGACGATATGGAGGATCTTCTTGGTTCTTGTGGACCTTAGGTAGTCCATAAATGCACGACATTTTTCCTTCAGATTTATTTAGATATTCAAATTCCTTTTTATTTATAATCCCCTTTCCTAAGGCTTTAGTTGTTATCTTGTTAATGGATTTCACTATCTTATTCGTGGGGTTCAGCTTAATTTTCTTATAAAATGTCGAGTCGTTAAGCATCTCCAACATTTTGCTTTCATATTTTAAGGTGTCTATTAAAACTATTCCTCCACCTTTGTCGCTACTCTTCACAGTGACTGATTTGTTTGTTTTAAATTTTTCTATTGAGTCATGTTCGTCTTTTGAGATGTTATAAATTGGTTTAGGGATAAACTTTAAAGTTTGATCTAATTTACTTAAGACTGCTTTCTCAAAGATGGCGATCTCTGGGCCTACCTGGTCTAAGGTTGGTGTGAAGGTGGATGGTAGGGCAACTATGTTGGGGGATATATTCTCCAATGTTAAAGGGTCATTCTCTGCAAAGTATCTTTTTAACCTAATTTTTCTGAAAAATGCATGAATATCCCTATACAATTCAAAGATATTCACCTGAGTATGGGGGACAAAGGATAATCCCTTTGATAGAAGAGAGAGGTCAGAGGGTGCTAGATTATGAGAAGAGAGGTTAAATATCGGGATTACATCCCGTTCCTCCAGTATTGCTTGCTTCTGGTTTCCAGGTACTGTTGAGGTTCCTGGGCATACTGGTGATTCTGATAGTTCCCTCTCTGTGGATTTTGGAATCTCACTCTTCTCCGTCCCCCTCTCCCCCCTCTGTTCCCTAAAAAAGATCGGCGGTTGCCTCTGTGGTTATTTCTTGGGTCAAAAGGCATATCATTGTGGAATCCCATCCCTCCTTCTTCTTCCGACTCAGGGTCTGAAGAATCAGAGAAGGTGTTGATTCTTTGCTGGGTTTCGTATCTTGGTGCCCCATGTTGATAATCTGACTTAAAATAATTTTCCACAAGATATGGGTAGGTCCGTTCTATGGTGTAGAACCTTTTATCCTTAGCAAATTTTTCCTCTTTTCTTTTTCTTAGATAGTCAGAAAAAGAAGCAATATCCTGCTTTACGATGTCAAATTGTTTATTGGCATCTTCAACTGTTGTTGATTTTTTGAGTTTGTCTTCAAGTTCCTCTATTTCTTTTCGTATATCTGCAGCAAGATCTTTTGCTGTAGATATTATCAGGATCATTAAATCTCTGGAGCAGCGAGTAGCAATCATGCTCCATTTGTTGAGAAAGGTCTTGATATCAACAAAGAGCCCAGGGATATTCCTGACCCTCAGTCCCAAGGGGATAATACCATGCTTGAGATAGTTCAGCATGAATTCCCCATGGGCTTCGATCCTTATAAGTTTTTTTTTGGAGATCTAATAGTTTGTTCGTGTCACTATTATTAAGGGAATTACTTGAAGAGCTGTTTCCAAATGAGGCACTAGTGCCTACAAGAGTGGCAAAGTCCTCATCCGAAAACCCAAAGGTTTGAAAATAGGCCATTGGTTATTAGAGGTGCTAGATCGTAAAGCTAGAGATAATAGATGGCAGGATGTAGAAGAATCAGAAAAATAGGAGAAGAATAGATGACAGTCAAGGATTCCACAAAGATATATTCACTGAGATAGAAAGATTGATCCCCACGTTTCCTCTAGACTGGTACGACTCAAAAAACGAGAAGCCCCACACGGATGAACCGTGGGTATAATATTTTGTGAAGTAACAAGGGCCCCCTGATACGGATGAAAATCCTGGGTCAGGGAAAACATACAATGTGAAGGTAAACACCCAGGCTATCAATTAAACAGAAACCAGCTATGTATTCGACTGAAATATTCCCTAAAGTTAGAAACTTTAAACCATAACACAAACAAATATAATGATATCAAAAATAGTATTTTTTAATAAAAACAAAGATAAATTTATACAATGTGAACATATAATTATAATAGATTATCGATGTAAAAATGATGAGTTTTCTAATTGAAGAAAACATAAATTTAAAACATATTAAGATAGACACTGATACATATTCTTTCTAAAGTTTTTTGTGGCTGTTGAGTTTGAGTCAACGCGTTTCGACACGTCGTGGTGTCTTCCTCAGGACAGTTATACGTTCAGCCAATATGTCTATAAAGAACAGAGTATTATTAGTTCTTATATATTTGTTTGAAAATTCAATGTCATAGTTTACAGTTTCATATTAGAACATTGAGATTGATGATCAATGACAGCGAACCAAAAAAAAAAACCATTTCCATTTCATTTTGTGATATCTGGTTCATTTTAGTTCAACATGGGAATATCGATTGCATTCATTGTTTAACTTTAGGTAGTTTTTAATACATAGCATAGTACAGTGCACTTGATATAAATTTATACATCAAAGGAAACGTTGGGAGAAGAGGTTTAGACAGTTACAATCTGCATGATATCAATTGTTATGTCTAATATTTGCAATTATTCTGTTGTTAATATTCATTGGAGAGCTGATTCACATTTTGATTTGATGTCAGTAATTTTTTAATATTTCACCTTCTATCTCAGGTAGCAAATAGAACCAAGATTAAAGTTTAGGAAAGAGAAGATAAGTAAAGGAAACCAACAGAAAAAGGGTGACAACTAGGATTAATTATTTATTTCTTGTAAGGGTTTCAGTATTAATTTGAACCATACCTAAAAACTGGTATCCTAGTTTCTATAAGCTCATGCATCTGGTATTACATACCTATCTATAACAGTAGCTCTTTAAGTCTGAAATACTCAGTAGTGAGTACCTTTTTTATTTCACTTAGATGATAGGTATCATATAACTTTACCTGACTGCGATCTCTCTTCAAGATTTACCAGCCAAAACCTTCATTAAAAACCAGACTGATTGAGGCACCGTTATTTTCATTTTCTAAGAATCGGCATGTGTGACCTGCAAGAAAGATAATTCCATATTTCTTAAACGCCCTTCCATTTGGTATTTTATGTGTGGGGCGTGCTAGAGAGCAACATGTGCTCATCCACATAATCTTTTTTTTGGGGGGTTATATCGTCTACCTTTGTTTTAATGGTACACTGCTCCCATCTCAATCAGGCTGTATTTCTACCACATTGTGGTTGTCTTCATAAAAACGATTTACCTCCAAACTATAAATAAAACCAATTGGTCGTCATAATAGGTAATCTAGGTTTTCTAGTAGTGCAAAGCGCAGCTAACAATCGTATCTTTTCTCACCTTATTGGTAAAAAAGAGTCATTAAAAATCCTTTTAGATAGATAAAAGTTAGAGAATTGCCGCTCGGCGCAGGAGGTTTGAATCGCTTTAAGAAGGAAAAAACGAGGAAACCCGTCTTCTATGCAGCGCGATCCCCAACAGCGGTAACAATTAACGGTCTGCATGTAAGAAACAAGAGCCTCTTAAGGTATGAAGATAGGCCGTATTCACTTACCTAAGCAGACTTTGTGAAAAGAGGGCCACAAAAATAGCTATTCTAAATTGCAAACATGTGCGGTTTTTCACTCTCTGTAAACAGTTACCGCTCTACACTGAAAGTTCGAATTCCCTGAAAACGTGACGGATTTGGGCTGCAAATCACCTAGCGACTGCGAGAGGGATTTTTAATGACTCTTTTTTACCAATAAGGTGAGAAAAGATATGATTGTTAGCTGCGCTTTGCACTACTAGAAAACCTAGATTACCTATTATGACGACCAATTGGTTTTATTTATAGTTTGGAGGTAAATCGTTTTTATGAAGACAACCACAATGTGGTAGAAATACAGCCTGATTGAGATGGGAGCAGTGTACCATTAAAACAAAGGTAGACGATATAACCCCCCAAAAAAAAGATTATGTGGATGAGCACATGTTGCTCTCTAGCACGCCCCACACATAAAATACCAAATGGAAGGGCGTTTAAGAAATATGGAATTATCTTTCTTGCAGGTCACACATGCCGATTCTTAGAAAATGAAAATAACGGTGCCTCAATCAGTCTGGTTTTTAATGAAGGTTTTGGCTGGTAAATCTTGAAGAGAGATCGCAGTCAGGTAAAGTTATATGATACCTATCATCTAAGTGAAATAAAAAAGGTACTCACTACTGAGTATTTCAGACTTAAAGAGCTACTGTTATAGATAGGTATGTAATACCAGATGCATGAGCTTATAGAAACTAGGATACCAGTTTTTAGGTATGGTTCAAATTAATACTGAAACCCTTACAAGAAATAAATAATTAATCCTAGTTGTCACCCTTTTTCTGTTGGTTTCCTTTACTTATCTTCTCTTTCCTAAACTTTAATCTTGGTTCTATTTGCTACCTGAGATAGAAGGTGAAATATTAAAAAATTACTGACATCAAATCAAAATGTGAATCAGCTCTCCAATGAATATTAACAACAGAATAATTGCAAATATTAGACATAACAATTGATATCATGCAGATTGTAACTGTCTAAACCTCTTCTCCCAACGTTTCCTTTGATGTATAAATTTATATCAAGTGCACTGTACTATGCTATGTATTAAAAACTACCTAAAGTTAAACAATGAATGCAATCGATATTCCCATGTTGAACTAAAATGAACCAGATATCACAAAATGAAATGGAAATGGTTTTTTTTTGGTTCGCTGTCATTGATCATCAATCTCAATGTTCTAATATGAAACTGTAAACTATGACATTGAATTTTCAAACAAATATATAAGAACTAATAATACTCTGTTCTTTATAGACATATTGGCTGAACGTATAACTGTCCTGAGGAAGACACCACGACGTGTCGAAACGCGTTGACTCAAACTCAACAGCCACAAAAAACTTTAGAAAGAATATGTATCAGTGTCTATCTTAATATGTTTTAAATTTATGTTTTCTTCAATTAGAAAACTCATCATTTTTACATCGATAATCTATTATAATTATATGTTCACATTGTATAAATTTATCTTTGTTTTTATTAAAAAATACTATTTTTGATATCATTATATTTGTTTGTGTTATGGTTTAAAGTTTCTAACTTTAGGGAATATTTCAGTCGAATACATAGCTGGTTTCTGATGTAATATGTGACATCATCAGCAGTGGATTGCGGGTGCGCGATATATAGTTAGTGCAACTAACTATGTATGGAATTTCAATGGTTTTGTGTGAGTAAAATAAGGTTTTGTAAATGCTAATTCCTAACTATATATGGTCTATAACCTATGGTTTTTTCAGTGAATTTTCAAGGTTTTGTAAATGCTAATTCCTAACTATATATGGTCTATAACCTATGGTGTTTTCAGTGAATTTCATTGGTTTTTTAACAGCTAATATCTGTAGCTGTAAAATGTATTCTTCTTTAAATCCAAAAATATATTTTGTATGTTTATGAATAATTTTTTTTTAAAATATTTTTTTTTCTTCGTTCCCGCTTCGCGAATCGGGAAGCTTCCCGTTAGCTGACCTTGATGCCGCGAAATAGACCGCGAGCCGGTAAACGTTTCTTTACCACAACTGCCGCGTTAGAAAACAACATCGTGACGCCTCCCGTCCGCATGACGTTTCACGTTGTCGCGTGATACGTCATATGACGTGCTACGTTAGCGAACTGGTACGCGAAGCGAGTCGCAAAACGCAGGTTTCTAGAAGCAAACCGGGAGGCCCTGCAAAGCGCTTAACGTAAACACAGCAGGTCATGTGACTTGGTAATAACACTTTTCATTGGTTCATTTCACTTTTGGTTTCCTAATGATGTAAGACTAGGTCATATAATATAAAATGAACACTTTTCATTGGTTGAGAACTCTTGTTTTTCCCAAATGATGAAAATCCCTCCTTCTTTCCTCACTCTGACTTTCATCTTTGTGAGAGAAAGACCCTTTGTTACCAGTGAGCAATGGCTTCTTTAGTAGCTTCAGCTGGTGCTTCCCCACCACCTCCACCACATCCAAGGAAGAGTGGACCACCTGCTCAAGTTATAATTCAACAAGAAGAGGAAGAAGAGGAACAGGACGACGAGCACGAAGAGAGGCAGTTTTTGCCTGAGGAGCCCAGGACGTCTCACCGGAAAGAAAACTTCATTTGGCAATTTTTTAAAATTCCCAAAGGTCAGAAAAAAGTAAATGCAAGATACGTAACTTGCCTTATATGTCAAGATAGACTGTCCAGAGGGACCGAGAAAAAATACAGTTTCGGAAACTACACAATGCATCGCCATATGACTAGGTGGCATCCTAACAACTACAGTGCTGCACAGTTTCGGAACGACCTAGATAATCTCCCTATTATGGCCAGAAGATCTGTTGTACCGGAAGTAACGGGACCAGAGGGCAGGGAGATAGTGCCAAATATACAAATGAGATTTGGTGAAGTAAAACACGTCTGCGTACATTGCGATGGATTCATTTGCTACGGAGAAAGAAGCATCACTCTGATCAACAGAGCTATTGACTATCATATGCAAGCTTGTACGAAACGCCCAAAATAATAAATACTTTTTTTTTGTTTTGTTGCTCCTGTTGAGCCCTTTACAATGAATCGTTTTCATTGCCCCCTCCAAGAAAAACCCAAAAAAATATAAAACTGTTCAGAAAAATTCAAAAAAAGTACAAAAATGTTCAGAAAAATAATAAAAAAAATATAAAAAAACAATAAAAAAAAAAGTTCTTTTCAGAACTACCTCCCCGTTATTAAAAAATTGGTACAATATTTGGAACTGTGCCAACCTCTTTCTCGTAGTTCGCTTCCCAGTTCGCTCGCCGGTACGCGAACCGGAAGTGAACCAAATTTTTTTCTTTTAAAAAAGAACAGTAAGTATAAGGGAAGGAAACAGACACTTATGTTAAAAGAAAGACAGCTATAAGGGAGTAAACTAGAGATACTATTACCCGTAATCCACTGCTGATGATGTCACATATTACATCATTCATGACATGCTCAGTGACATCATCAGCAGAGGATTGCGGGTTTTTTGGCAACGTGCCTTATCCACGGTTTAATAGCGCTGCCTTTTGCTTTATATAAGTTTTCAAATTGTATGAAATATATACCAATAGGTCGTTATGAACCTTTAGGTAGTGCTTTTCTTCATGAGGTCTGGTCGCTTCCATACACATACAGATGTTTCAAAGATGATCAAGAAGTTTATCTGAATGGAGAGGAATGCACTGAGACGCCACATCATTCACTAATGTGTAGGCACATACAGTTACACGGTTCATGCAACAAACACCGACCAAATATGGCTTGCGTGTTGCAAGGCACGCCAGTTCCTGCTATCATCCCCACGTTCAAGTTGTTGGAAAATGGTAGTTATTTGATGCTCAATAATGAAGATTGTTCTGGGTTAATTAAAAGTATTCCTTTTATCGTAACAGTAAGTGAACGGGTTATTTGCTGCAGAAATGTTCTATTTCCTCCCACACATGAACATAGGGAGTTTTCAATCTGGCCACAAATACCAACCTTGGGAGCAGATTTCAACGGCATGGCAAGAATAAGAGCTCTTTTGTCTCAGAGAGAGGTGGCCTTGAGTTCGGCCCGTGAAACTTTCGTGCTTCACATAGCGAACACCCGTACAGAGGTGCAGATCCTTTTCAATACAGATTTGCCTTTCCATTTCAGCAAGATGGTTCGGACTATCTTTAACGCGTCCTCCACAAAGGCCCTGGCACACTTTTTTAAAGTTGTTACCAGTGGTCTCGTGACTTCATTTGAGAAAATCTTTGGAGTCATCCCTGCTTTCTTTCATTCTATTTTTTCCACTCTGCTTCGTGGATTCCCATTTTTACTTGCATTACCAGCTGACGCTCTTGTGCTTTTTTACATTTTTAAATATGGATGTCCCTCCTGTGCAAGCTCCCGCCCTGCAGCTGCTGACACTGTTCCGCAATCGCATGCTAGAATATTATGGCACAATGCCGTTGGCGATATTAAGCACGGCATATGGATTATCTTTTCGATTCTCCTACTTCACCTGTGTCCAGCCTGTATTTCACTGCCTGACCTGTGATTTCGATTGGGCCATTGATTTGTGTCTCTGCGGACCGGTTTCTCCTGACGTCGACTTTAATCAGCTGATGACTCCTATCATTACTCACGAGTTGGTTTGTCCTGGCGAAAGGATTATGGCTTTGGCATTGATGCATGGACTAATTGGTCCCTGGAATTTACTGGCGGCAACACAGTCTTTCTTGGAACAGAGCTTTCTTGAAAACCCACCGAGCTGTCCTCTGATGGTGATAGAGGATCCGGTGCTGGGAGAGCACGTATGTTCTTTTCCGCTTTTAAATTGGATGGCTGAACTCTTTTCGGATGAAGACGGTGACTTCCTATTGGAGGCTGTTGCAGCTTATTTTGCATACACAGTTATGTCATAGACCTTTTTCATGTTTGATATGCTGAGTACTAGCATTTCATTGACAATTCATTGACTTATTTGTCAAGTTTTTATTATTTAGCTTGCCTATTGGCTTAAGACTCGATAAAGTACTTGGCTGTTTTATTTTTCTTTAGCATTACATTTTCCTAGTTTTTAATGCTTTACCTTGCGGACCGTCCACATATAAACTTGCAATCTGCTCTCATGAGATGGCACTTCTATTATCTTATTCAGTTCGTTTCCGGATCATGGGGAGGTGTCATCTAGGTCCTGGATATCTTTACACCGTGTTAAGTTAGCATGGGCTCATTACCGGTTTAAACGCCATTTTTCCTTTTTTGCAACTTCTGCACACGACACTTAGTTGTTGCTTTAGCTTTCAACCTAGTAGTTCATCGTGGTTTACATGAGAATAATATGTTCTTGCTCTACTATCTGCTTTGCTTGTTAAACTATATCTGTACAGCGAGTGCTGAAGTTTCAAGAACAACACGATACAGAATTGTTATGAGGTCTGATCTCCACGACTTCATACTCATAACATAAGTGCAACTTCTGCCAATTCTGGGCATGAGGCGGGTTTTATATTGCTTTGCCGAACACACATACACAACAGTTGATGCGGTTCACATGAAGAGAGAGCTGGTGTATGCTGATGTGATTCCTTCAAATCTAAGACACTAAAGTATGGGCACGCCCTAAACCAACACAAAGAGACCTTCTTAGCAAATAATATAATATGTGTATTAGGGAGGGTGAGATATAAGCAGCCGCGGGCCGTGGAGGGAGTTACGGTGGGGCAGGGAGGCGGGGAGGGGGAGGGGCAGGGTGGAGCCCTCTCCACCCTGCCCCTCCCCCTCCCCGCCTCCCTGCCCCACCGTAACTCCCTCCACGGCCCGCGGCTGCTTATAAGTGTTGCTAACTCTTATTCATTTACAGCATGTTAACATACTGTCACCATTCGCTTTTTATGTACTAGTAACTATGCTGGTAATGTTGCTACTGATAATATGTGTACTTGTATTATCTAACATACTACGCCTGAGAAGACGGCATTAGTAAATAAACATTTCAAATACACATGTGTTCTTCTTAACTCCATGTTCTGGTTTCTAAGAAATATATAACGACCGACTGTTCATGAGTTCCACGTATCCTGAGGTACTATAAGTTCATATTCTGGATTGTCTAAACATTGAGAGTTTGTTATATCCAATGTGACACTGTACCTAGCTTGCTAAGGGGTTTTGATTACTAAGGTGAGTTCTGGGACACTTTAATTCGCCGAGGTTCCAATCCTCTGTCCACAGTTCTGTGTGAGAACAGAAACCCTGCGACAGGGGCACCCCTGAGCCTTGCTGGAGCTTCATCACACTTGCGATACAACTCCAGCAATGCGCCACCTTTACGGCACAGATACGTCACGCATCTGTGCTGTTTTTGCCCCATGATGCGCCGCATTGTAAATGCAGCACACCATAGGTGACGGAACAGCGGCACAGAATGACTAACACATCCCTGGTGATGCGCCAGTCATCATAAATCTATCCCTATGCTTCTTATCTTGTTAGAGATGAACCGCCATATGTATCATCAAAGTTTTTTGCATTTCCTAAATAGCGAACTTTAAGGAATAAATAGCGATTCTTTACCATTCCTAGTTTGCGATGACCTATTTGCTAATTACAAATTACCCATTCATTTCCATGCAGCAGGAGGCCCATAGGAATGAAGGTGCAATTTGCGATTAGCAATTACCTCATCGCAAATTACGAATTTTTCCGAGGGTGCAGGGGTGTCTCAAGAACACCCTGCTGCACCCCCGAAAAAGAAATTTGGGGGCATATGGCGCACATAAATTTTGAAAACATTCCTTTACCTCAAAAACGATTTTCTTTTTTTTTATATATTCATACTTTGAGTTTCAAAACAGTCTCAGAAACACACCAATTTGTCTTCAGCAGAGCAAAAGGTATGCACTCCAGAGTCTGCAGCTATCAAAAGCACAGAAATGCTGTAATTCCTCACACATATCTCTCATGTCACACCAATCAAAACTCTTCCCTCACTTTTTTTCAAAGCAAAACCCTGCCCCCTCTCTGCTTTTTCTGCATAGCAACCACCTCTTGCAAAACCTCTGGTGTTTCCAAGTTCACACAACAATGTTGCAATTGAACTCTGAACTCTCAGTGCACCTGCATATCCAGAGCATTCTTTCATTTAATGATTTTTTCTTCGCCACTCAAAATACATCTTTCAACGAACTCATCCATGCACACTAACTTTCTGTTTTCAGCAATCAAAATCCACCAATCACTCTTACTGCTTCATTAACACAGAAACTCCTCAGTTTTTTTCATTTTACACTCTCATTTTTTCAACTGCCATTTCATTGCCACACTTCATCTGACTGCAGCAGAACCTTCTCTCGCCATGTTTTCTGTCTGGATTGTTGGACATAGTTATATCTATTGGGCTCAAAGGTACGCTGAAAACAGGAATTTACCTAACCTCAATTTACAAGATGTGGAAATTAAGTGGTTTGGCCACAGAGGATTAAAATGTCACCAATTGATACCATTGGTGAAAACCTTTATGCATTTGCCAAAACCTGACCTGTTAATTGTGCACTGTGGAGGTAATGATTTGGGCACTTTGACTGGGGTAGGTCTGGAAATGCTTTTAAAGGACACCTTTGAGCAATTGATGGCACTTTTTCCTCAGACTGCCTTGGTATATTCAAATATATGCCAAAGACAAAAATGGAGGTGGTCGAACCAATTTTGTCCACAAATTGAGAAATCGAGGAAGCATGTAAACAAATGTGTTTCAGCTTACATGAGAGACCATGGAATGGGCTCCCTGTACAACAATAACTTGCGTTACTACATGCAAGATATCTACAGAGGAGATGGAGTTCACTTCTCAGATGAGGGCAACAGAATTTTCACTCTGAATTTAAGACTGTGCATTGGTACCTACTTATAAGTACCTAAATGTACCATAAACCCAAAAGCTCTTCTCAGAGCTACCCTACATCTGATCACTCACAATTATTATTTTACTCTAACTTTTTTCACTAATTTTCAAGAAAGTACGCTCCCCAGAACGCTTCCCGGTTCGCGAACCGGGCGCACTCCACGCAAAAGAACTAAAAAAACGATATATTTTTTTTTTGCCGTGCGAGGCCCTTTTAAAGCCTCCACATCAAACCTAGGGGGTCAGGGAGGATCTACTATGCCCCCTTATGGTCATTTGCCCCTTCGCTTTGGCCTCCTCTTGTCTCTCGATCCTACCGAGAGACAAGATGGCGGCCGCTACGGACTGTTTGGAATGTTTACAGACGCCGAAGAACCAATCAGCTTCGCAAACCTCCGTAACGCGAAAAGTACACGAAGCGGAGCGCTATTACAGATATATATATTTTTTTGAACGTTAATTTCTCAAAATCCACTGGAGCACATATATTGAGACCTAGCAAAGGCACATCGGGCTACCAGTCCCTAATATTTTACCAAGTTTCGTGCAAATCCATTCAGCCATTCGATTATTATTATTATTTTTTTTTTTGCCCCGCGGGGCCCTTTTAAAACCTCCACATCAAACCTAGGGGGTCAGCGAGGATCTACTATGCCCCCTTATGGTCATTTGCCCCTTCGCTTTGGCCTCCTCTTCTCTCTCGATCCTACCGAGAGACAAGATGGCGGCCGCTACGGACTGTTTGGAATGTTTACAGACGCCGGAGAACCAATCAGCTTCGCTTCACAAAGCTCCGTTGCGCGAAAAGTACGCGTCCTGGAGCGCTGCCCGGTCCGCTGTTACAGATATATATCTTTTTTTAAACGTTAATTTCTCAAAATCCACTGTAGCACATATATTGAGACCTACAAAAGGCACATCGGGCTACCAGTCCCTACAATTTTGCCAAGTTTCGTGCAAATCCATTCAGCCGTTCGGGCTAAAAGTGAGGCCAACCGCCCTATGGAAAACTCAATGTTAAAAACACGTTTTGGGACCCCCCTTTTTTCTCGGCCCCCCCTTGACGAACCCCCCCCAAATTTTCAAGGGCTGCTCAGAAACAAAATGTGCCATTTTCCTGAAAATTTCAGCCAATTCCGTCCACAAACGCCAAAGTTATTAGACATAGAATTTTCAAATATCCCATAGAGAAAAAATCCTAACTATATATACCTACTGGCGACCGCCAGTAGGTAATATATATATATATATATATATATATATATATCTATATATATATATATAGATATATATATGTATATATATATATATATTTATATATTCACTGAAAAATCCATAGGTTTCAGGCACGTTATAGTTAGGAATTAGCATTTAAAAAACCTTAGAAATTCACTGAAAAAACCATAGGTTTCACACATGTTATATTTAGCTGGACATTTTACTCATACAAAACCATTGAAATTCCCCCGTTATAGTTAGTTTAGCTAACTATAACTCGCGCGCCCGCAATGCACTGCTGATGACGTCACAAATTACATCACTCATGACATAGTCAGTGACATCACTCATGACATCACTGATGACATCTCAAATGTAAAATACACTACTATAAAATGTAGAATATGTCTATTCGCCTTACCCATTCCAAAATAGTAAATATGTTTTAGTAAAATGCAAAAGATTCTATTGATTGTCCAGAATAACACTGTATATCTGTGTATATTTAGACATCATTATCACAGTACTTTTTGAATACTTCATGTGTTTTCACATAAATAAACTCTTAAAGACCTATCCAATACTTACCTTTTAACATAATTAGAAAGTAGTAATTCCTTATATAAGTCAAAAATACTCCCAACAACAGGTATAGAACACTGCTACTGTCAGGAACACTAAGCCCAGAAACTCTTACCGAATACTTGCACAGGAACAGATGACGCTAGTTCCCAACTCCCCCTCCAGGATCCTCCAAAGACCAAACTTTTTAATCTAATCTCTAAAAAAAAACACGGGAGAAGGGGGATAGGAAAAGATAATAAAGAAGAAGAGACTGGCTCGCAACCTCTGCATTTCCTCCTTGGCACCTTCTCTCTGGCTGTCTTGTTTTATTAACAGACAATCCCTTCACATGGATACATAACCGAAACTAACAAAGAACAATTATTTAATAACCTACCCTACTCTATCTCTATTCCTCATCTATAACTTAGTCTAACCCTACTAATTACCTATCCCTTGGACTTTCGAAATAGCCTCTCCTCTAGTATTTATCTGCAACCTTGTAGCTTGCGGTTCTTTATCTTTCTCACTGCTTATAACCTATAATTACGTAACATTCATTAACCTAGGCCTCTCAGTTTATTGTTTAATTTTTATATTATTAATTTCCTTGTGTTTTTCTACTAACCTTTCTTTATACAGTTGCTTGTTATCTACTCTGTCAATCCTTGAATATCTTGTGTTTTTCACTAATATTCCTTCTTAATTCAACAGTCTTTCTGGTATTCCTTACTCAATATGTTCTTTTCCCTTAAGACCTTGCTTATCACGAATGTTATCGTTTCTTCTTTTAGGTTAGAGAAAATACATTGAGTGAGTACATTCAATATTCTCTACAATGTCAGGTAAGTTTAGTCACTCAGTAGCTTGTCATACGATTATTTTCCAAGAATATACCTTTGTCAACTATAAGGTATCACTTGGGTTTCTTGTATGGTTTCTTGTTCTCTCTGCTCTTCAGGTGCTGAACATGACTGAGTCCGTCTGCCCTGAAGGAGCCGTGACGGGAAAATCAACAGCTGTACAATGTGCGGGCTTCTTCCGACTCGGAAACTGAATTCTAGTTGCGGGCACGATAACTGAGGTAAGTTTAACCGGGAACCTTCTTTAACTCTCTCACAAATATTTGTGCTTTCTTTTCAGGAATATCTATGAAGCAATTGAAAATGGGTCTGAACTCAGGAACGTCTTAGGTGAAGTGTGCACTCGTTAGGGAGCGCTCGCCTCACCAAAGATTCCCCACAGGTGTGTGGTAAATCACTAGACCGCCACCGTGTCTTTCCTCGAGGCGGCCATCTTAGAATTCCTCTGTTGCACTAAAGCACTCCAAGCACTCCTTGCGGATTCTTCATCTCTCCTGCGGCAGCTAGGGTTTAAATAAGTCATTATCGTATCCACTGATTGTTGACGGGTTCTGACAGGTACACTCAGTATCTAATTTTTTTAAATAACTTTAAAAGATACAAACCATCTTAACACTTATCTTCTCCATCCATGTTTTGTAACTTCAGCTCGGTTGAAGCACATTCCATCGACCATTTTTAACAGTTACTTTTACTTACCTTAAGCATATTAAATATTAAAAAAAATATATATTATAAATTTACCATCTGTGGAAGACAGTTACAATATATCTTTTACAACACAAAATAATTTGTAAAGTATTACATTTGCCTTTTTTGCTGTTCTCAGAATATATTGAATTTCACTAGAAACAGTGAGTTCAATGGTACTCATCACATAACAGCGGGCTAAAATAAGAAAATAAGAAAATCAGTAAGATTATCTTAAAAAAACATTCAACATTTTCAATAACAATCTAAAAAATAGAAATAAAACATATCTTAAATGTTTTCTTCTAAGAGCAATTTCTTATGTAAATATGACACATCTCAAACAATCATAACATAACAAAACATTATGATTAATTTTCATACACTGTAAATAATATTACTTACAAATACATGCTGACAAAATATACAACAAGTCCTTTATGGTTTCACGTACTTTTCCACATAGTATGCGTCAAATTCTTAGTTTGGAAATTGTTCAATAGTAATCCTGAGCGTCTGCCTCCCAGCCTTCTGATCCAAAACCACCGACATCATTTGCTCCGTCCCCCAGTGCTCATCCCTCAATCCGACGCTATTCAACATCTACATGGCCCCCCTCAAACAAGTAGCCCACCATCACAACCTCAACATCATCTTCTACATCGACGACACCAAGCTCATCCTCTTCCTCACCAAGAATCTACATACCACCAAAAGCAACCTCCACGACACAACGAAGGACATCACCAACTACATAAAGAGCAGCTCTCTAAACACAAAATGAAAGTACTCATCCTCAGACCCACCCCCTCAGCCTCGGACGACTTCTGCTAGCTAACTACACTGTGGACAGTACCAACACCTACCAACCATGTCCACAACCTAGGATTCATCCTAAACTCCTCCCTCTCCATGTGTAAGCAAGTCTACACCGTTTCCTCGTACTGCCATAACACCCTCCACATGCTCCGCAACATTTACAAGTGGATCCTTACCAAAAGAAGAACAACAGTGACACAGTCCCTCATCAGCCGCAGACTACACTGTGGCAAAACACTCTACACATGAATTCCAGCCAAACACCTACAACAAATCCAAAAGACCTCCACCTGAGTGATTATGAATGTTCCCTGCTGCAGCCACATCACTCTACACCTGATACACCTACACTGCCTCAATATCAACAAGAGGATCACCTTCAAGCTCCTCACCCTCACTTACAAAATACCTTACAACACCAGACTAATCTACCTTAACAGCAGTAATCCTAAAAGGCCAAATTTTGAACTTAAAATGTTGGCTTTAAAAATATTAGGTAAGAATTTGGTATCTCTTTAGGCAAACATGGTTTAACACCTTGCCTGCTAAGGCAATTCCCGCTGGGTGCTGAAAGTCCTAAAATCCTATGCTTCATGACAAGGTCAACTCGTCATAAGTACAGCTCCAGTGTACTGCATGACGAGCTGACCTTGTCATTAGCATGGAAGTGGTTAAAAAACAATTGACTATCAATAAAATGTATCCAACCTTTCAGACATTTTAAATAAACAGTGTAATGTCCAGATGTTGTAGAAGGTCCATCATGAAAAATAATTGCAACAGCTACAAAAGTTCTTCCTGATATTGAAACTTGACCAGCTAGAACATTTTTAAATAAAGTTTCCAATTTTCTTCCATCAGCTCTACAACGTTGCAGCATTAAAATTACATACTGTCCATATCTTTGTATAAACAACGTTGATGACATTTCTGATTTACATTGGCTACACCATGTTTTTACTTGCTCCTCTAATTAGATTGTTCACAGTCAGGTAAAGTCAAATATATGAATTTGTCAGTGTCTATGTTAATGCTACATGTAAACAAACAATTTTGACAGTCATGTTGCCATTCACATGAAAGGCCAAAAAGGTTTTCAATATCTATACCTTCATCTTCCAGTACACCAAGCATAAACATTAAAAATTCCTGACAATCTTGCTGAATATTCTGCGTAAATTGACTAGAACCAGAACATATGTCCAAAACATTTCGAATATCAGAAACACTATGTATTTTACTTTTATCACTACTGCATTTCTCATAAACAGAATACAACAATGAACAGAATCTTTCGTCCCGATTTTCAACAATTTGCTGTTGCAAACTTTCAAGAACAAAAACAACATTAACAACTACATTAGCATAGCAGTTGACTCCACAACTATTTTCAAACCGATAACCAACATTCTGTTCAACACTGTCCTTTTTCTTTTTGCTTGCGGGCGCAACTTCATCTTGTTTTTTTCCTTTCTCTACAGTTTCACTACAGATATTCTCAAATCTTCTTTTTCTACCTACCACACGCTTTTCAAATACTGTATATTGACCTAAATTGGGTGCATAGTCTCTTCTTAACCTATTATACTCTTTCACACAATTTGCATCTGCACTAATCTTTGTCTTATCAAAATCAATCAAGTACAATCCAGATAAAGTTCTGACTTGAGACAAAGCAACATATGCCATACCCTCTTTAAACACGGTACTTCCAATATTCACTAAAGCACTATCTACACTTAAACCTTGAGATTTATGAATGGTCACCGCATATGTCAAACAAATAGGAAACTGTTTTCTGCGTACATACAAATCTTTTACAAGCAAAAATCGAGATGAACAACAACTAAATTGTGGTACTTCAGCAATTTCATCAAATGTGATTTTCAAAAATTCAATCCCATCTCTATTTACATAATTAACAAAATCAACAATTTTACCCATTGCTCCATTTACTAAACCTTTTTCCAGATTCAAATTACATCGTAAAATTACTCTACAGTTTACACATGCATACAAATTCTTTTCTAAACCAGCAGTTTCACTTATCGATTTCTCTAAAGAATCCAATTTCCTCTTCAAATTATCAGTCAAAATAATAGTAATTCCTTCATGTTCTACTTTATCAATAGCTTCCAATTTCATAATGTCTTCATTTTCCAACTTTAACATTTCTTCATTGAATATAGAACATTCACGTAGTGTTGGCATTAAGCAGATTACAGATTTGTTTTCTGCAATTCTCATGTATATTTTCTCTGGGACAATATTTTCATTTGGAAACAAATTGGAAAGTAATCGTCTCTGTAAAGCTTGTTTGCCATGTTCAGTCATTTTTCCAATTCTTATATCTTGAAGAATAGTTCCATAATCAGCATCCTTTGCCTGTCGCATATTTGCAATAAGTTCCTTATACTAAAATATAACCAAATGTTTACATTTCCAATGCTCCCCAAAGACTGTCTGGTATCTTCATGCGCCAATGTTTTAAACACTGGTTGTCCTCTTACAGGAGTAAGTTGTAGAAGATCTCCAAAAACTATGACGTGTTTTCCTCCAAATAATACCTCATACTCTGTTTTAAGAATTTGCTGCATTCTTAAATGCACAAAAGCAAGCATTAAGTTTGATACCATTCTTACCTCATCAATAAAGAGAAGTTTCATTTTCCTCAAGACTCTTGAAACTTCACAACAAGCTTCTCCACATAACTTGTGGTATTCTAATTTGTTTTCATGCACTACTGGTAACAATAATAAACAATGTAGAGTAATTCCTTTAATATTGTGGGCTGCTAATCCAGTTGGAGCAGTGACAACACAAGACAAATGCGACTCAGTTGTTTTCTGTAGAAAAGTTGAGATTACTTTAATTAAAAAACTTTTGCCTGTTCCAGCTTGTCCACTCACATACATTCAGATAAGTTCAAATGATGAGCAAGAGCACTCTTTCTTCTCATGAAGTAACCCATGGTCAATCTGTTCTCTCACTTGCTCATATATTTCTTTCTGCTCAAGATTTAGTTGTTCTTCCAAGTGTGTTACATGTTCTTGAGCTTGATACATTGCTATTTCCACCTCTTTCATAGCAGTTGCTGCTTCATTTTGAACAATTGGTTCTGCTAGTGGGTACTGACACACGGAGCAGAAGTTTGACTCTCTTGACAACTGTGTATACCAATCTCAGCTGCAATTGTAGCTTCATGCTCAATTTCGCCATTCAACTTTTTCACATAATTAGCAAAAACAGGATATTCTATAGTATCTTTAGTTGCATTGAAGGAATATTCATAGCTCTCGAAATCGCCGATTAATTCCAATTCAGAACGCCATGGCTTGAAAAGTTGCAAAAGAGCTAAATAGTAAAATTCCCTTTTGTCAGGTGTTTCACAACTCAGTTTACGGTGATTAATCAAATGTCCTTTTCTTTGTTTAACCAGACATCATTCAGAACCAATCACGGCATATATACCATTATTGATGTTTTCTGTAATATCCCGTTTAAAAATATAGTTTTGCAGCACTTCATAGAGACAAATGTTCTCAAGATGATGACTTCTATTTGGATAATATGTATCCAACATATTTGTTTTCACAATATCTGTACTTTCTGGCTCTTTTTCAGCTAAATATTCAATTTCTTGTACAGATTTAAGAACTCAGTTTCGTGTTGCAGCAAGAGCTAGACTCACCCAAATGATTCTTCTAGATTTGGAGTATAGACTTGCAGATGATAAGTGATCCAAGCATTCATACGCTCCAATTTCTCGATGAGATAACATCTTCAAACTGTAAGTATGTAATTTCTTACTTAGACTCTTCTCGTGGGAAATCTCTTCCCACATTTCCTTCAATTCCGTCTTTTCTGATTTGGTTATGTACGATGTTACATATCGAGCAACAGCAATGGAATTGTCTGCAACATATTGAATATCCATATTAGCATTCCACATAGACACAATGACTGGGTTATAGTCATTTATGTATTTTGACTCTTCATTTCTCCTTAAGTTGTACATATTTTTTGGAGACTTTCTCGTGATAGTATGTCGAAAATATGACATAACACTGTTCACTCTTCCTTTCAATATTACTGGACGTGGAAATCCAAAATGCCATTTGGTGTAGAATTTGTCCTTAGATTTGTACTTTCAACGAAAGTATTTTCCCACAACGATGGCTTTGGAATCGTAAGACTTGTTGTCTTAAGCCCTTATCTTGTGTACTTTTGGGTATATCACATGCAGCATATTCTTCAATAGAAGACAATACAGTATCATCTGAGTATGTTCCATATTTGGGAGCATCTTTGATCCATATTAGCATGTGTATGTGAGGAGCACCTCTTGCTTGATACTCCTTTCTCCAAAAGAAGTCCAGAACCTCTCCAAGAGGAGATTTTTTTATTGGTGATAAAATACATCATAGCTTCAAATCTATGATTGAAATACCTGCATACATTAACTGGATCCAAAGAGCACAATTCTCCTGGTGTCTTGTATTCAATATTTAGTATATTTGGATTTGCCTCTTGAAGAAATTGAAGTAAATCATCCCAAGCATATTCAGCAAAGCTTAGCGTAAGGAACCATGTAGGAGTTCCTAAGTTCCTTAGCATACATTTCAGTTCTCCATGACGACGGTATCAGTACTCATTAGTACCACGCTGACACGCCATGAGATTAATTAGCTGAGATTCCAAAACATTATCTATCTGCAGTACTTTATCCATAAATTCCTTTGCCGAAACATTTTGCAGATGTACACCTGTTTTCAATATATGGTGTACTGCATAAGAATGTCCAGACAAATCACTCTGAAACAAAAGATGAAACAAATACAGAATACATCGTCGAAATCTTGGATCTTCTGCATATAATCTTGATGTCCGGTATTCAGATGCAGGAATCTGCACAGGTCGGTCATCATATCGTCCTCTTTTTCCTGTGGGAAACAATTGAGGGAAACAACGAGCTTCCAAGTTTTTTTCCCATACACTAATGGGACTTCCTTTTGCTTCTTTCATTTGGAATAACTCTATAGTATTCCCCATCACTTCTTTAGAATGCAGTGGATGAACACTGTAATGTTCGTAGATTTCTTCAGTTCTCGACACATCCACTTTTTCAATTTTCCAGATGGCAAGTCACTATCTTCTTCTACAGTTATTTCTTCTTCTCTCACATACACATTTCTGTAATATTGATTATTTTGTTACCAGATACAACGTTGCCTTTTTCACTTTCCTAACATCCACTAATTCTTGCCAGATTTTCTTACTCTTAGTAGGAACGCCATTATCAAGAATAACTAAGAGTTCATCCTCTACATTTTCTACACCAATTGTTTCAATGTCTTTCTTTAAATCTAGAGGCAAATATACAACTCTTCCCTTTAATCCGCTCTGTAAATCAGAAGGAGGCAATTTTCCTGTCTTAGGCTCCATACGAACAATAGCGTGAAATGGATGCACACATTGAATAAGAATAGACTCATAGGTATTTAAATCCATCAGTTCAGAAGGAATATTTACCAACTCAAGATTATTATGCACAGCTCTAGCAGGCATTTTGTTCTCGCTCGTCTAATTTGTTATAACAATATTTACAAATACGCTGATCAGAACCCAAATTAAAACAATTCTCTACCAACAAATAAGTTGCAAAATCCTTCCACTTTTCACTTTTTAAATACAGATCAACAGTCCTGGTCTGATTTTTATAATGAGTTTGTCGACAACACACACAACAATAATTTGGCCTTTCACCTGAAATCACCTTAAACTTGGTAATTTCTTGCTCAAAATGTTCTCTACTACAATGTTGTACATTCTCTTCTACTAATATCTCAATGTCTGCACTGTCTTCCTTAGGACCAAAATAACTAACCTCAATTTCATCACAAACGTTCTTTACACTTGATACAGATCCATGAAAAAGAGCACTGTTCAACTTTTTTAACAGTAGAACTGGACTTTTTGCATAATGCAATCTTCTGACTAATTTCCTCATTTTAGAATGAAATGGTGAAAAACACTTCAACATACTTTTTTAGAAAGACAAGCCAGAGAATGACATTGCAAACCAGTATTTTCTCTCACTCTGCAAGGCTCTAGTCCTTGCAACATCTTAATCTTTTGTTTAACACTTTTCTTAGTATAGTTACGTAAGAAATTGCGAAAAAATCAATAGATTCTTGCCGTACACTGCAAATACTACTACAATTCCAAGTGTACACTGGAGCTTTAGGACATCTCCCTAAAACTTCATCAGCTAACACCTCTTCTGCATTTGTAGGAACAATTTTCTCTTTCTCAATAGGACAACCATTTCTAACCTCATAAGCACGACCACTAGTGTCAACTGCATGCAATAGCTCATTACTCTGAAGATAACTTTCTTCATTAAAAAGAGGCTCAGAACTTGAACTATGTTTCCATTCACCCCCAAAAAACTCACAAAATTACTCTTCTCCACTAACTTTTGGCCTTCATTAAATGGATTGGCTTATCTAGTGATCAAATTCTATTGATTACTAAAACAGACAATTTTGTTTTCAATTTGAAAGCTTTCTCAACTACATTTTCCATACCTTTCTTCTTCTTATAAAATACTGTTTTTTACATCCCTTAATTTCTTTAATTAAATTCAAAACAACTCTATTATAAAACATTTTTTTTCTAATTTCCATAAATTGATTTCTCCTCCTTTTACTATACACTATTTTTTCTGCAGTTGACTTTCCATGATTGTTCTCTTTATTCTTCTTTTTCTTTTTCGTTGCAGACACAGTAATACCATTTTTCCCTTTGTGCACACTACTGTTAGTCTTTAATATTTTCCTCAGAAAAGTGTTCCTTCTCCTACCAGGACTCTTTTTCTTAACACATGGTTCTTCATGTAAATCTTGTGGATGACTTCTCTTCAAATAAACACCTTTCTTTCGTTGTTTCCTCTTTTGACATTTAGTAGGCATGATACAGTTTTTTCAGTATTGATAGACAGAATCTATTAACAAATATATATATAATATTACAAAAATAAATATATGAAATATTCTATAATATTACTTATAAGAACAGAGGGAGGATTATGACGAGAAACGTGAGAATATGAAAATGAAAGTTCTTACAACAACAGAGAAAGAAGTATGAAACAGGAGAAAATATAACGAAAAAGGGGAGGATAAACAGACACTGTACTATAACGGGATAAAGGAAGTATGAATAAACTGGAAAGTATCAATAGGTAAGGGAGAGTATGAAGAGAAAGATGGAAATATGAGGAGAGAAGAAAGAGCATAGGAAGAAAAAAGAGAGTAAGAGGACAGAGGGGGTACTATAAGAAGAGAGAGAAAGACTCTAAAGAAAAAGAAGTAATATTTGAAAAGACACGCAACTATAAGAACAAAAAGGAATACTAGCAAAGGAC